>NW_025316779.1:4148911-4800323 GCF_910594005.1 Cervus elaphus
TGGTTTTACTCGAGTTGCGGCGGGAACCTGGAGTATATTCTCGAGTTACGACGGGGATGGCCCTTCCACCCACGTGTTTGTTCAGCGACGTCAGGACTCCTGCCTAGTTGCGAGGGACAACTCGGGATTCTCCTCGAGGCTTGGCAGGGCAACTGGGACGCCTCTCCAGCTGAGGCAGAAGACCAAGGGTCCCTTTCCACGTGCCACAGGAATCCTGGGAATCCTATCAAGTTTCACGAGGAGTCAGGCATCGTCTCCTTTGGAGGCACTGATCTCCGCGTACCTCTGGAGTTTTCAAAGGATGTGAGGCCTCCGGTCGTGATGAGGTGGGGAACTAGGTCTTTCTCAGTGGTCTCCACAGGGGATTCAGACATCCTTTCGTCTTGGGAGATGCAAGACGAGCCTGAATTCAAGTCACTGCAGGGATATCAGGCCTTATTTCGAGTCAGGGCATCGCGGTGTCCATTCCACTTGAGGCCGCAAACTCAGGGTCCCTCTCACATACCTATAGCTGAGACAAGCCTCCTCTTGAGGTGCTTCTGGTAAGGTGGTATTCCTCTGGAGTCGAAGCCAGGGACTAACCTCTCAACTCGAGTTGATTTTTGGTCCACGGAGCTCTTTCGTGTGGCTACAGTGACCTCAGGATCCCTCTAGCCTTGAAACAGTGTTCTTGGGGTTTCTCTGGAGTGCCATCAAGGAGATCAAGGCTCCTTTCATGTGTGATGTGCAACATGGAATTACTCTGCACGCAGTGCAGGGGAATCGGGCCTCATCTCGCGGGGAGGGGGAAGTCTCATGGTTTTTCTCGAGTTGCGGCGGGAACCTGGGGTATATTCTCGAGTTACGACGGGGATGGCCCTTTCAACCACGTGTTTCTTTAGCGACGTCAGGACTCCTGCCTAGTTGCGAGGGACAACTCGGGATTCTCCTCGAGGCTTGGCAGGGCAATTGGGACGCCTCTCCAGCTGAGGCGGGAGACCAAGGGTCCCTATCCACGTGCACAGGAATCCTGGGACTCTTATCAAGTTTCACGAGGAGTCAGGCATCATCTCCTTTGGAGGCACTGATATCCGCGTACCTCTGGAGTTTTCAAAGGATGTGAGGCCTCCGGTCGCGATGAGGTGGGGAACTAGGTCTTTCTCTGTGGTCTCCACAGGGGATTCAGACATCCTTTCGTCTTGGGAGATGCAAGACGAGCCTGCATTCAAGTCACTGCAGGGATATCCGGCCTTATTTCGAGCCAGGGCATCGCGGTGTCCATTCCACTTGAGGCCGCAAACTCAGGGTCCCTCGCACATACCTAGAGCTGAGAGAAGCCTCCTCTTGAGGTGCTTGTGGTAAGGTGGTATTCCTCTGGAGTCGAAGCCAGGGACTAACCTCTCATCTCGAGTTGATTTTTCGTCCACGGAGCTGTTTCGTGTTGCTACAGTGACCTCAGGATCCCTCTAGCCTTGAAACAGTGTTATTGGGAATTCTCTGGAGTGCCATCAAGGAAATCAAGCCTCCTTTCATGTGTGATGTGCAACACGGAATTGCTCTGCACGCAGTGCAGGGGAATCGGGCCTCTCTCGCGGCGAGGGGAAGTCTCATGGTTTTTCTCGAGTTGCGGCGGGAACCTGGGGTATATTCTCGAGTTACGACGGGGATGGCCCTTCCACCCACGTGTTTCTTCAGCGACGTCAGGACTCCTGCCTAGTTGTGACTGACAACTCGGGATTCTCTTCGAGGCATGGCAGGGCAATTGGGACGCCTCTCCAGCTGAGGCGGGGGACCAAGGGTCCCTTTCCACGTGCCACAGGAATCCTGGAACTCCTATCAAGTTTCACGAGGAGTCAGTCATCGTCTCCTTTGGAGGCACTGATCTCCGCGTACCTCTGGAGTTTTCAAAGGATGTGAGGCCTCCGGTCGCGATGAGGTGGGGAACTATGTCTTTCTCTGTGGTCTCCACAGGGGATTCAGCCATCCTTTCGTCTTGGGAGATGCAAGACGAGCCTGCATTCAAGTCACTGCAGGGATATCCAGCCTTATTTCGAGTCAGGGCATCGCGGTGTCCATTCCACTTGAGGCCGCAAACTCAGGGTCCCTCTCACATACCTAGAGCTGAGAGAAGCCTCCTCTAGAGGTGCTTGTGGTAAGGTGGTAGTCCTCTGGAGTCGAAGCCAGGGACTAACCTCTCATCTCGAGTTGATTTTTGGTCCACGGAGCTCTTTCGTGTTGCTACAGTGACCTCAGGATCCCTCTAGCCTTGAAACAGTGTTCTTGGGATTTCTCTGGAGTGCCATCAAGGAAATCAAGGCTTCTTTCATGTATGATGTGCAACACGGAATTGCTCTGCACGCAGTGCAGGGGAATCGGGACTCATCTCGCGGCGAGGGGGAAGTCTCATGGTTTTTCTCCAGTTGCGGCGGGAACCTGGGGTGTATTCACGAGTTACGACGGGGATAGCCCTTCCACACACGTGTTTGTTCAGCGACGTCAGGACTCCTGCCTAGTTGCGAGGGACAACTCGGGATTCTCCTCGAGGCTTGGCAGGGCAATTGGGACGCCTCTCCAGCTGAGGTGGGAGACCAAGGGTCCCTTTCCACGTTCCACAGGAACCCTGGGACTCCTATCAAGTTTCACGAGGAGTCAGGCGTCGTCTCCTTTGGAGGCACTGATCTCCGCGTACCTCTGGAGTTTTCAAAGGATGTGAGGCCTCCGGTCGCGATGAGGTGGGGAACTAGGTCTTTCTCTGTGGTCTCCACAGGGGATTCAGCCATCCTTTCGTCTTTGGAGATGAAAGACGAGCCTGCATTCAAGTCACTGCAGGGATATCAGGCCTTATTTTGAGTCAGGGCATCGCGGTGTCCATTCCACTTCAGGCCGCAGACTCAGGGTCCCTCTCACATACCTAGAGCTGAGAGAAGCCTCCTCTTGAGGTGCTTGTGGTAAGGTGGTATTCCTCTGGAGTCGAAGCTAAGGACTAACCTCTCATCTCGAGTTGATTTCTGGTCCACGGAGCTCTTTCGTGTTGCTACAGTGACCTCAGGATCCCTCTAGCCTTGAAACAGTGTTCTTGGGGTATCTCTGGAGTGCCATCAAGGAAATCAAGGCTCCTTTCATGTGTGATGTGCAACACGGAATTGCTCTGCACGCAGTGCAAGGGAATCGGGCCTCATCTCGCGGCGAGGGGGAAGTCTCATGGTTTTTCTCGAGTTGCGGCGGGAACCTGGGGTATATTCTCGAGTTACGACGGGGATGGCCTTCCCACACACGTGTTTGTTCAGCGACGGCAGGACTCCTGCCTAGTTGCGAGGGACAACTCGGGATTCTCCTCGAGGCTTGGCAGGGCAATTGGGACGCCTCTCCAGCTGAGGCGGGAGACCAAGTGTCCCTTTCCACGTGCCACAGAAATCCTGGGACTCCTATCAAGTTTCACGAGGAGTTAGGCATCGTCTCCTTTGGAGGCACTGATCTCCGCGTACCTCTGGAGTTTTCAAAGGATGTGAGGCCTCCGGTCGCGATGAGGTGGGGAACTAGGTCTTTCTCTGTGGTCTCCACAGGGGATTCAGACATCCTTTCGTCTTGGGAGATGCAAGACGAGCCTGCATTCAAGTCACTGCAGGGATATCCGGCCTTATTTCGCGTCAGGGAATCGCGGTGTCCATTCCACTTGAGGCCGCAAACGCAGGGTCCCTCTCACATAGCTAGAGCTGAGAGAAGCCTCCTCTTGAGGTGCTTGTGGTAAGGTGGTATTCCTCTGGAGTCGAAGCCAGGGACTAACCTCTCATCTCGAGTTGATTTTTGGTCCACGGAGCTCTTTCATGTTGCTTCAGTGACCTCAGGATCCCTCAACCTTGAAACAGTGTTCTTGGGGTTTCTCTGGAGTGCCATCAAGGAAATCAAGGCTCCTTTCATGTGTGATGTGCAACACGGAATTGCTCTGCACGCAGTGCAGGGTATCGGACCTCATTTTGCGGCGAGGGGGAAGTCTAATGGTTTTTCTCGAGTTGCGATGGTAACCTGGGGTATATTCTCGAGTTACGACGGGGATGGCCCTTCCACCCACGTGTTTCTTCAGCGACGTCAGACTCCTGCCTAGTTGCGAGGGACAACTCGGGATTCTCCTCGAGGCTTGGCAGGGCAATTGGGACGACTCTCCAGCTGAGGCGGGAGACCAAGGGTCCCTTTCCACGTGCCACAAGAATCCTGGGACTCCTATCAATTTTCACGAGGAGTCAGGCATCGTCTCCTTTGGAGGCACTGATCTCCGTGGACCTCTGGAGTTTTCAAAGGATGTGAGGCCTCCGGTCGCCATGAGGTGGGGAACTAGGTCTTTCTCTGCGGTCTCCACAGGGGATTCAGACATCCTTTCATCTTGGGAGATGCAAGACGAGCCTGCATTCAAGTCACTGCAGGGATATCCGGCCTTATTTTGCGTCAGGGCATCGCAGTGTCCATTCCACTTGAGGCCGCAAAATCAGTGTCCCTCTCACATACCAAGAGCTGAGAGAAGCCTCCTCTTGAGGTGCTTGTGGTAAGGTGGTATTCCCCTGTTGTCGAAGCCAGGGACTAACCTCTCATCTCGAGTTGATTTTTGGTCCACGGAGCTCTTTCGTGTTGCTACAGTGACCTCAGGATCCCTCTAGCCTTGAAACAGTGTTCTTGGGGTTTCTCTGGAGTGCCATCAAGGAGATCAAGGCTCCTTTCATGTGTGATGTGCAACACGGAATTACTCTGCACGCAGTGCAGGGGAATCGGGCCTCATCTCGCGGGGAGGGGGAAGTCTCATGGTTTTTCTCGAGTTGCGGCGGGAACCTGGGGTATATTCTCGAGTTACGACGGGGATGGCCCTTCCACCCACGTGTTTGTTCAGCGACGTCAGGACTCCTGCCTAGTTGCGAGGGACAACTCGGGATTCTCCTCGAGGCTTGGCAGGGCAATTGGGACGCCTCTCCAGCTGAGGCGGGAGACCAAGTGTCCCTTTCCACGTGCCACAGGAATCCTGGGACTCCTATCAAGTTTCACGAGGAGTCAGGCATCGTCTCATTTGGAGGCATTGATCTCCGCGTACCTCTGGAGTTTTCAAAGGATGTGAGGCCTCCGGTCGCGATGAGGTGGGAAACTAGGTCATTCTCTGTGGTCTCCACAGGGGATTCAGACATCCTTTCGTCTTGGGACATGCAAGACGAGCCTGCATTCAAGTCACTGCAGGGATATCCGGCCTTATTTCGCGTCAGGGAATCGCGGGGTCCATTCCACTTGAGGCCGCAAACTCAGGGTACCTCTCACATACCTAGAGCTGAGAGAAGCCTCCTCTTGAGGTGATTGTGGTAAGGTGGTATTCCTCTGGATTCGAAGCCAGGGACTAACCTCTCATCTCGAGTTGATTGTTGGTCCACGGAGCTCTTTCGTGTTGCTACAGTGACCTCAGGATCCCTCTAGCCTTGAAACAGTGTTCTTGGGGTTTCTCTGGAGTGCCCTCAAGGAAATCAAGTCTCCTTTCATGTGTGATGTGCAACACGGAATTGCTCTGCACGCAGTGCAGGGGAATCGGGCCTCATGTCGCGGCGAGGGGGAAGTCTCATGGTTTTTCTCGAGTTGCGGCGGGAACCTGGGGTATATTCTCGAGTTACGACGGGAATGGCCCTTCCACCCACGTGTTTGTTCAGCGACGTCAGGACTCCTGCCTAGTTGCGAGGGACAACTCGGGATTCTCCTCGAGGCTTGGCAGGGCAATTGGGACGCCTCTCCAGCTGAGGCGGGAGACCAAGTGTCCCTTTCCACGTGCCACAGGAATCCTGTGACTCCTATCAAGTTTCACGAGGAGTCAGGCATCGTCTCCTTTGGAGGCACTGATCTCCGGGTACCTCTGGAGTTTTCAAAGGATGTGAGGCCCCGGTCGCGATGAGGTGGGGAACTAGGTCATTCTCTGTGGTCTCCACAGGGGATTCAGCCATCCTTTCGTCTTGGGAGATGCAAGACGAGCCTGCATTCAAGTCACTGCAGGGATATCCGGCCTTATTTCGCGTCAGGGCATCGCGGTGTCCATTCCACTTGAGGCCGCAAACTCAGGGTCCCTCTCACATACCTAGAGCTGAGAGAAGCCTCCTCATGAGGTGCTTGTGGTAAGGTGGTATTCCTCTGGAGTCGAAGCCAGGGACTAACCTCTCATCTCGAGTTGATTTTTGGTCCACGGAGTTCTTTCGTGTTGCTACAGTGACCTCAGGATCCCTCAACCTTGAAACAGTGTTCTTGGGGTTTCTCTGGAGTGCCATCAAGGAAATCAAGGCTCCTGTCATGTGTGATGTGCAACACGGAATTGCTCTGCACGCAGTGCAGGGGAATCGGGCCTCATGTCGCGGCAAGGGGGAAGTCTCATGGTTTTTCTCGAGTTGCGGCGGGAACCTGGGGTATATTCTCGAGTTACGACGGGGATGGCCCTTCCACCCACGTGTTTGTTCAGCGACGTCAGGACTCCTGCCTAGTTGCGAGGGACAACTCGGGATTCTACTCGAGGCTTGGCAGGGCAATTGCGACGCCTCTCCAGCTGAGGCGGGAGACCAAGGGTCCCTTTCCACGTGCCACAGGAATCCTGGGACTCTTATCAAGTTTCACGAGGAGTCAGGCATCGTCTCCTTTGGAGGCACTGATCTCCGAGTACCTTTGGAGTTTTTAAAGGATGTGAGGCCTCCGGTCGCGATGATGTGGGGAACTAGGTCTTTCTCTGTGGTCTCCACAGGGGATTCAGACACCCTTTCGTCTTGGGAGATGCAAGACGAGCCTGCATTCAAGTCACTGCAGAGATATCCTGCCTTATTTCGAGTCAGGGCATCGCGGTGTCCATTCCACTTGAGGCCGCAAACTCAGGGTCCCTCTCACATACCTAGAGCTGAGAGAAGCCTCCTCTTGAGGTGCTTGTGGTAAGGTGGTATTCCTCTGGAGTCGAAGCCAGGGACTAACCTCTCATCTCGAGTTGATTTTTCGTCCACGGAGCTCTTTCGTGTTGCTACAGTGACCTCAGGATCCCTCTAGCCTTGAAACAGTGTTCTTGGGGTTTCTCTGGAGTGCCATCAAGGAAATTAAGGCTCCTTTCATGTGTGATGTGCAACACGGAAATGCTCTGCACGCAGTGCAGGGAAATCGGGCCTCATCTTGCGGCGAGGGGGAAGTCTCATGGTCTTTCTCGAGTTGCGGCGGGAACCTGGGGTATATTCTCGAGTTACGACGGGGATAGCCCTTCCACCCACGTGTTTGTTCAGCGACGTCAGACTCCTGCCTAGTTGCGAGGGACAACTCGGGATTCTCCTCGAGGCTTGGCAGGGCAAT
This sequence comes from Cervus elaphus, assembly GCF_910594005.1. Classification (NCBI taxonomy): domain Eukaryota; kingdom Metazoa; phylum Chordata; class Mammalia; order Artiodactyla; family Cervidae; genus Cervus; species Cervus elaphus. Next base: position 4,156,220 of record NW_025316779.1, read on the forward strand.
TGCGACGCCTCTCCAGCTGAGGCGGGAGACCCAGGGTCCCTTTCCACGTGCGACATGAATCCTGTGACTCCTATCAAGTTTCACGAGGAGTCAGGCATCGTCTCCTTTGGAGGCACTGATCTCCGCGTTCCTCTGGAGTTTTCAAAGGATGTGAGGCCTCCGGTCGACATGAGGTGGGGAACTAGGTCTTTCTCTGTGATCTCCACAGGGGATTCAGACATCCTTTCGTCTTGGGAGATGAAAAACGAGCCTGCATTCAAGTCACTGCAGGGATATCCGGCCTTATTTTGCGTCAGGGCATCGCAGTGTCCATTCCACTTGAGGCAGCAAACTCAGGGTCCCTCTCACATAGCTAGAGCTGAGAGAAGCCTCCTCTTGATGTGCTTGTGGTAAGGTGGTATGCCTCTGGAGTCGAAGCCAGGGACTAACCTCTCATCTTGAGTTGATTTGTGGTCCACGGAGCTCTTTCGTGTTGCTAGAGTGACCTCAGGATCCCTCTAGCCTTGAAACAGTGTTCTTGGGGTTTCTCTGGAGTGCCATCAAGGAAATCAAGGCTCCTTTCATGTGTGATGTGCAACACGGAATTGCTCTGCACGCAGTGCAGGGGAATCGGGCCTCATCTCGCGGCGAGGGGGAAGTCTCATGGTTTTTCTCGAGTTGCGGCGGGAACCTGGGGTATATTCTCGAGTTACGACGGGAATGGCCCTTCCACCCACGTGTTTGTTCAGCGACGGCAGGACTCCTGCCTAGTTGCGAGGGACAACTCGGGATTCTCCTCGAGGCTTGGCAGGGCAATTGCGACGCCTCTCCAGCTGAGGCGGGAGACCCTGGGTCCCTTTCCACGTGCCACAGGAATCCTGGGACTCCTATCAAGTTTCACGAGGAGTCAGGCATCGTCTCCTTTGGAGGCACTGATCTCCGCGTACCTCTGGAGTTTTCAAAGGATGTGAGGCCTCCGGTAGCGATGAGGTGGGGAACTAGGTCGTTCTCTGTGTTCTCCACAGGGGATTCAGACATCCTTTCGTCTTGGGAGATGCAAGACGAGCCTGCATTCAAGTCACTGCAGGGATATCCGGCCTTATTTCGAGTCAGGGCATCGCGGTCTCCATTCCACTTGAGGCCGCAAACTCAGGGTCCCTCTCACATACCTAGAGCTGAGAGAAGCCTCCTCTTGAGGTGCTTGTGGTAAGGTGGTATTCCTCTGGAGTCGAAGCCAGGGACTAACCTCTCATCTCGAGTTGATTTTTCCTCCACGGAGCTCTTTCGTGTTGCTACAGTGACCTCAGGATCCCTCTAGCCTTGAAACAGTGTTCTTGGGGTTTCTCTGGAGTGCCATCAAGGAAATTAAGGCTCCTTTCATGTGTGATGTGCAACACGGAAATGCTCTGCACGCAGTGCAGGGAAATCGGGCCTCATCTTGCGGCGAGGGGGAAGTCTCATGGTCTTTCTCGAGTTGCGGCGGGAACCTGGGGTATATTCTCGAGTTACGACGGGGATAGCCCTTCCACCCACGTGTTTGTTCAGCGACGTCAGACTCCTGCCTAGTTGCGAGGGACAACTCGGGATTCTCCTCGAGGCTTGGCAGGGCAATTGCGACGCCTCTCCAGCTGAGGCGGGAGACCCAGGGTCCCTTTCCACGTGCGACATGAATCCTGTGACTCCTATCAAGTTTCACGAGGAGTCAGGCATCGTCTCCTTTGGAGGCACTGATCTCCGCGTTCCTCTGGAGTTTTCAAAGGATGTGAGGCCTCCGGTCGACATGAGGTGGGGAACTAGGTCTTTCTCTGTGATCTCCACAGGGGATTCAGACATCCTTTCGTCTTGGGAGATGAAAAACGAGCCTGCATTCAAGTCACTGCAGGGATATCCGGCCTTATTTTGCGTCAGGGCATCGCAGTGTCCATTCCACTTGAGGCAGCAAACTCAGGGTCCCTCTCACATAGCTAGAGCTGAGAGAAGCCTCCTCTTGATGTGCTTGTGGTAAGGTGGTATGCCTCTGGAGTCGAAGCCAGGGACTAACCTCTCATCTTGAGTTGATTTGTGGTCCACGGAGCTCTTTCGTGTTGCTAGAGTGACCTCAGGATCCCTCTAGCCTTGAAACAGTGTTCTTGGGGTTTCTCTGGAGTGCCATCAAGGAAATCAAGGCTCCTTTCATGTGTGATGTGCAACACGGAATTGCTCTGCACGCAGTGCAGGGGAATCGGGCCTCATCTCGCGGCGAGGGGGAAGTCTCATGGTTTTTCTCGAGTTGCGGCGGGAACCTGGGGTATATTCTCGAGTTACAACGGGAATGGCCCTTCCACCCACGTGTTTGTTCAGCGACGGCAGGACTCCTGCCTAGTTGCGAGGGACAACTCGGGATTCTCCTCGAGGCTTGGCAGGGCAATTGCGACGCCTCTCCAGCTGAGGCGGGAGACCCTGGGTCCCTTTCCACGTGCCACAGGAATCCTGGGACTCCTATCAAGTTTCACGAGGAGTCAGGCATCGTCTCCTTTGGAGGCACTGATCTCCGCGTACCTCTGGAGTTTTCAAAGGATGTGAGGCCTCCGGTAGCGATGAGGTGGGGAACTAGGTCGTTCTCTGTGTTCTCCACAGGGGATTCAGACATCCTTTCGTCTTGGGAGATGCAAGACGAGCCTGCATTCAAGTCACTGCAGGGATATCCGGCCTTATTTCGAGTCAGGGCATCGCGGTCTCCATTCCACTTGAGGCCGCAAACTCAGGGTCCCTCTCACATACCTAGAGCTGAGAGAAGCCTCCTCTTGAGGTGCTTGTGGTAAGGTGGTATTCCTCTGGAGTCGAAGCCAGGGACTAACCTCTCATCTCGAGTTGATTCATGGTCCACGGAGCTCTTTCGTGCTGCTACAGGGACCTCAGGATGCCTCCAGCCTTGAAACAGTGTTCTTGGGGTTTCTCTGGAGTGCCATCAAGGAAATCAAGGCTCCTTTCATGTGTGATGTGCAACACGGAATTGCTCTGCACGCACTGCAGGGGAATCGGGCCTCATCTCGCGGCGAGGGGGAAGTCTCATGGTTTTTCTCGAGTTGCGGCGGGAACCTGGGGTATATTCTCGAGTTACGACGGGGATGGCCCTTCCACCCACGTGTTTGTTCAGCGACGCCAGGACTCCTGCCTAGTTGCGAGGGACAACTCGGGATTCTCCTCGAGGCTTGGCAGGGCAATTGGGATGCCTCTCCAGTTGAGGCGGGAGACCAAGGGTCCCTTTCCACGTGGCACAGGAATCCTGGGACTCCTATCAAGTTTCACGAGGAGTCAGGCGTCGTCTCCTTTGGAGGCACTGATCTGCGCGTACCTCTGGAGTTTTCAAAGGATGTGAGGCCTCCGGTCGCGATGAGGTGGGGAACTAGGTCTTTCTCTGTGGTCTCCACAGGGGATTCAGACATCCTTTCATCTTGGGAGATGCAAGACGAGCCTGCATTCAAGTCACTGCAGGGATATCCGGCCTTATTTCGCGTCAGGGAATCGCGGTGTCCATTCCACTTGAGGCCGCAAACGCAGGGTCCCTCTCACATAGCTAGAGCTGAGAGAAGCCTCCTCTTGAGGTGCTTGTGGTAAGGTGGTATTCCTCTGGAGTCGAAGCCAGGGACTAACCTCTCATCTCGAGTTGATTTTTGGTCCTCGGAGCTCTTTCGTGTTGCTACAGTGACCTCCGGATCCCTCTAGCCTTGAAACAGTGTTCTTGGGGTTTCTCTGGAGTGCCATCAAGGAAATCAAGGCTCCTTTCATGTGTGATGTGCAACACGGAATTGCTCTGCACGCAGTGCAGGGGAATCGGGCCTCATCTCGCGGCGAGTGTGAATTCTCATGGTTTTTCTCGAGTTGCGGCGGGAACCTGGGGTATATTTCGAGTTACGACGGGGATGGTCCTTCCACCCACGTGTTTGTTCAGCGACGCCAGGACTACTGCCTAGTTGCGTGGGACAACTCGGGATTCTCCTCGAGGCTTGGCAGGGCAATTGGAATGCCTCTCCAGCTGAGACGGGAGACCAAGGGTCCCTTTCCACGTGCCACAGGAATCCTGGGAGTCCTATCAAGTTTCACGAGGAGTCAGGCATCGTCTCCTTTGGAGGCACTGATCTCCGCGTACCTCTGGAGTTTTTAAAGGATGTGAGGCCTCCGGTCGCGATGAGGTGGGGAACTAGGTCTTTCTCTGTGGTCTCCACAGGGGATTCAGACATCCTTTCGTCTTGGGAGATGCATGACGAGCCTGCATTCAAGTCACTGCAGGGATATCCGGCCTTATTTCGCGTCAGAGAATCGCGGTGTCCATTCCACTTGAGGCCGCAAACTCAGGGTCCCTCTCACATACCTAGAGCTGAGAGAAGCCTCCTCTTGAGGTGCTTGTGGTAAGGTGGTATTCCTCTGGAGTCGAAGCCAGGGACTAACCTCTCATCTCGAGTTGATTTTTGGTCCACGGAGCTCTTTCGTGTTGCTACAGTGACCTCAGGATCCCTCAACCTTGAAACAGTGTTCTTGGGGTTTCTCTGGAGTGCCATCAAGGAAATCAAGGCTCCTGTCATGTGTGATGTGCAACACGGAATTGCTCTGCACGCAGTGCAGGGGAATCGGGTCTCATGTCGCGGCGAGGGGGAAGTCTCATGGTTTTTCTCGAGTTGCGGCGGGAACCTGGGGTATATTCTCGAGTTACGACGGGGATGGCCCTTCCACCCACGTGTTTGTTCAGCGACGTCAGGACTCCTGCCTAGTTGCGAGGGACAACTCGGGATTCTACTCGAGGCTTGGCAGGGCAATTGCGACGCCTCTCCAGCTGAGGCGGGAGACCAAGGGTCCCTTTCCACGTTCCACAGGAACCCTGGGACTCCTATCAAGTTTCACGAGGAGTCAGGCATCGTCTCCTTTGGAGGCACTGATCTCCGAGTACCTTTGGAGTTTTTAAAGGATGTGAGGCCTCCGGTCGCGATGATGTGGGGAACTAGGTCTTTCTCTGTGGTCTCCACAGGGGATTCAGACACCCTTTCGTCTTGGGAGATGCAAGACGAGCCTGCATTCAAGTCACTGCAGAGATATCCTGCCTTATTTCGAGTCAGGGCATCGCGGTCTCCATTCCACTTGAGGCCGCAAACTCAGGGTCCCTCTCACATACCTAGAGCTGAGAGAAGCCTCCTCTTGAGGTGCTTGTGGTAAGGTGGTATTCCTCTGGAGTCGAAGCCAGGGACTAACCTCTCATCTCGAGTTGATTCTTGGTCCACGGAGCTCTTTCGTGCTGCTACAGGGACCTCAGGATGCCTCCAGCCTTGAAACAGTGTTCTTGGGGTTTCTCTGGAGTGCCATCAAGGAAATCAAGGCTCCTTTCATGTGTGATGTGCAACACGGAATTGCTCTGCACGCACTGCAGGGGAATCGGGCCTCATCTCGCGGCGAGGGGGAAGTCTCATGGTTTTTCTCGAGTTGCGGCGGGAACCTGGGGTATATTCTCGAGTTACGACGGGAATGGCCCTTCCACCCACGTGTTTGTTCAGCGACGGCAGGACTCCTGCCTAGTTGCGAGGGACAACTCGGGATTCTCCTCGAGGCTTGGCAGGGCAATTGCGACGCCTCTCCAGCTGAGGCGGGAGACCCTGGGTCCCTTTCCACGTGCCACAGGAATCCTGGGACTCCTATCAAGTTTCACGAGGAGTCAGGCATCGTCTCCTTTGGAGGCACTGATCTCCGCGTACCTCTGGAGTTTTCAAAGGATGTGAGGCCTCCGGTAGCGATGAGGTGGGGAACTAGGTCGTTCTCTGTGTTCTCCACAGGGGATTCAGACATCCTTTCGTCTTGGGAGATGCAAGACGAGCCTGCATTCAAGTCACTGCAGGGATATCCGGCCTTATTTCGAGTCAGGGCATCGCGGTCTCCATTCCACTTGAGGCCGCAAACTCAGGGTCCCTCTCACATACCTAGAGCTGAGAGAAGCCTCCTCTTGAGGTGCTTGTGGTAAGGTGGTATTCCTCTGGAGTCGAAGCCAGGGACTAACCTCTCATCTCGAGTTGATTTTTCCTCCACGGAGCTCTTTCGTGTTGCTACAGTGACCTCAGGATCCCTCTAGCCTTGAAACAGTGTTCTTGGGGTTTCTCTGGAGTGCCATCAAGGAAATTAAGGCTCCTTTCATGTGTGATGTGCAACACGGAAATGCTCTGCACGCAGTGCAGGGAAATCGGGCCTCATCTTGCGGCGAGGGGGAAGTCTCATGGTCTTTCTCGAGTTGCGGCGGGAACCTGGGGTATATTCTCGAGTTACGACGGGGATAGCCCTTCCACCCACGTGTTTGTTCAGCGACGTCAGACTCCTGCCTAGTTGCGAGGGACAACTCGGGATTCTCCTCGAGGCTTGGCAGGGCAATTGCGACGCCTCTCCAGCTGAGGCGGGAGACCCAGGGTCCCTTTCCACGTGCGACATGAATCCTGTGACTCCTATCAAGTTTCACGAGGAGTCAGGCATCGTCTCCTTTGGAGGCACTGATCTCCGCGTTCCTCTGGAGTTTTCAAAGGATGTGAGGCCTCCGGTCGACATGAGGTGGGGAACTAGGTCTTTCTCTGTGATCTCCACAGGGGATTCAGACATCCTTTCGTCTTGGGAGATGAAAAACGAGCCTGCATTCAAGTCACTGCAGGGATATCCGGCCTTATTTTGCGTCAGGGCATCGCAGTGTCCATTCCACTTGAGGCAGCAAACTCAGGGTCCCTCTCACATAGCTAGAGCTGAGAGAAGCCTCCTCTTGATGTGCTTGTGGTAAGGTGGTATGCCTCTGGAGTCGAAGCCAGGGACTAACCTCTCATCTTGAGTTGATTTGTGGTCCACGGAGCTCTTTCGTGTTGCTAGAGTGACCTCAGGATCCCTCTAGCCTTGAAACAGTGTTCTTGGGGTTTCTCTGGAGTGCCATCAAGGAAATCAAGGCTCCTTTCATGTGTGATGTGCAACACGGAATTGCTCTGCACGCAGTGCAGGGGAATCGGGCCTCATCTCGCGGCGAGGGGGAAGTCTCATGGTTTTTCTCGAGTTGCGGCGGGAACCTGGGGTATATTCTCGAGTTACAACGGGAATGGCCCTTCCACCCACGTGTTTGTTCAGCGACGGCAGGACTCCTGCCTAGTTGCGAGGGACAACTCGGGATTCTCCCCGAGGCTTGGCAGGGCAATTGCGACGCCTCTCCAGCTGAGGCGGGAGACCCTGGGTCCCTTTCCACGTGCCACAGGAATCCTGGGACTCCTATCAAGTTTCACGAGGAGTCAGGCATCGTCTCCTTTGGAGGCACTGATCTCCGCGTACCTCTGGAGTTTTCAAAGGATGTGAGGCCTCCGGTAGCGATGAGGTGGGGAACTAGGTCGTTCTCTGTGTTCTCCACAGGGGATTCAGACATCCTTTCGTCTTGGGAGATGCAAGACGAGCCTGCATTCAAGTCACTGCAGGGATATCCGGCCTTATTTCGAGTCAGGGCATCGCGGTCTCCATTCCACTTGAGGCCGCAAACTCAGGGTCCCTCTCACATACCTAGAGCTGAGAGAAGCCTCCTCTTGAGGTGCTTGTGGTAAGGTGGTATTCCTCTGGAGTCGAAGCCAGGGACTAACCTCTCATCTCGAGTTGATTCATGGTCCACGGAGCTCTTTCGTGCTGCTACAGGGACCTCAGGATGCCTCCAGCCTTGAAACAGTGTTCTTGGGGTTTCTCTGGAGTGCCATCAAGGAAATCAAGGCTCCTTTCATGTGTGATGTGCAACACGGAATTGCTCTGCACGCACTGCAGGGGAATCGGGCCTCATCTCGCGGCGAGGGGGAAGTCTCATGGTTTTTCTCGAGTTGCGGCGGGAACCTGGGGTATATTCTCGAGTTACGACGGGGATGGCCCTTCCACCCACGTGTTTGTTCAGCGACGCCAGGACTCCTGCCTAGTTGCGAGGGACAACTCGGGATTCTCCTCGAGGCTTGGCAGGGCAATTGGGATGCCTCTCCAGTTGAGGCGGGAGACCAAGGGTCCCTTTCCACGTGGCACAGGAATCCTGGGACTCCTATCAAGTTTCACGAGGAGTCAGGCGTCGTCTCCTTTGGAGGCACTGATCTGCGCGTACCTCTGGAGTTTTCAAAGGATGTGAGGCCTCCGGTCGCGATGAGGTGGGGAACTAGGTCTTTCTCTGTGGTCTCCACAGGGGATTCAGACATCCTTTCATCTTGGGAGATGCAAGACGAGCCTGCATTCAAGTCACTGCAGGGATATCCGGCCTTATTTCGCGTCAGGGAATCGCGGTGTCCATTCCACTTGAGGCCGCAAACGCAGGGTCCCTCTCACATAGCTAGAGCTGAGAGAAGCCTCCTCTTGAGGTGCTTGTGGTAAGGTGGTATTCCTCTGGAGTCGAAGCCAGGGACTAACCTCTCATCTCGAGTTGATTTTTGGTCCTCGGAGCTCTTTCGTGTTGCTACAGTGACCTCCGGATCCCTCTAGCCTTGAAACAGTGTTCTTGGGGTTTCTCTGGAGTGCCATCAAGGAAATCAAGGCTCCTTTCATGTGTGATGTGCAACACGGAATTGCTCTGCACGCAGTGCAGGGGAATCGGGCCTCATCTCGCGGCGAGTGTGAATTCTCATGGTTTTTCTCGAGTTGCGGCGGGAACCTGGGGTATATTTCGAGTTACGACGGGGATGGTCCTTCCACCCACGTGTTTGTTCAGCGACGCCAGGACTACTGCCTAGTTGCGTGGGACAACTCGGGATTCTCCTCGAGGCTTGGCAGGGCAATTGGAATGCCTCTCCAGCTGAGACGGGAGACCAAGGGTCCCTTTCCACGTGCCACAGGAATCCTGGGAGTCCTATCAAGTTTCACGAGGAGTCAGGCATCGTCTCCTTTGGAGGCACTGATCTCCGCGTACCTCTGGAGTTTTTAAAGGATGTGAGGCCTCCGGTCGCGATGAGGTGGGGAACTAGGTCTTTCTCTGTGGTCTCCACAGGGGATTCAGACATCCTTTCGTCTTGGGAGATGCATGACGAGCCTGCATTCAAGTCACTGCAGGGATATCCGGCCTTATTTCGCGTCAGAGAATCGCGGTGTCCATTCCACTTGAGGCCGCAAACTCAGGGTCCCTCTCACATACCTAGAGCTGAGAGAAGCCTCCTCTTGAGGTGCTTGTGGTAAGGTGGTATTCCTCTGGAGTCGAAGCCAGGGACTAACCTCTCATCTCGAGTTGATTTTTGGTCCACGGAGCTCTTTCGTGTTGCTACAGTGACCTCAGGATCCCTCAACCTTGAAACAGTGTTCTTGGGGTTTCTCTGGAGTGCCATCAAGGAAATCAAGGCTCCTGTCATGTGTGATGTGCAACACGGAATTGCTCTGCACGCAGTGCAGGGGAATCGGGTCTCATGTCGCGGCGAGGGGGAAGTCTCATGGTTTTTCTCGAGTTGCGGCGGGAACCTGGGGTATATTCTCGAGTTACGACGGGGATGGCCCTTCCACCCACGTGTTTGTTCAGCGACGTCAGGACTCCTGCCTAGTTGCGAGGGACAACTCGGGATTCTACTCGAGGCTTGGCAGGGCAATTGCGACGCCTCTCCAGCTGAGGCGGGAGACCAAGGGTCCCTTTCCACGTTCCACAGGAACCCTGGGACTCCTATCAAGTTTCACGAGGAGTCAGGCATCGTCTCCTTTGGAGGCACTGATCTCCGAGTACCTTTGGAGTTTTTAAAGGATGTGAGGCCTCCGGTCGCGATGATGTGGGGAACTAGGTCTTTCTCTGTGGTCTCCACAGGGGATTCAGACACCCTTTCGTCTTGGGAGATGCAAGACGAGCCTGCATTCAAGTCACTGCAGAGATATCCTGCCTTATTTCGAGTCAGGGCATCGCGGTCTCCATTCCACTTGAGGCCGCAAACTCAGGGTCCCTCTCACATACCTAGAGCTGAGAGAAGCCTCCTCTTGAGGTGCTTGTGGTAAGGTGGTATTCCTCTGGAGTCGAAGCCAGGGACTAACCTCTCATCTCGAGTTGATTCTTGGTCCACGGAGCTCTTTCGTGCTGCTACAGGGACCTCAGGATGCCTCCAGCCTTGAAACAGTGTTCTTGGGGTTTCTCTGGAGTGCCATCAAGGAAATCAAGGCTCCTTTCATGTGTGATGTGCAACACGGAATTGCTCTGCACGCACTGCAGGGGAATCGGGCCTCATCTCGCGGCGAGGGGGAAGTCTCATGGTTTTTCTCGAGTTGCGGCGGGAACCTGGGGTATATTCTCGAGTTACGACGGGGATGGCCCTTCCACCCACGTGTTTGTTCAGCGACGTCAGGACTCCTCCCTAGTTGCGAGGGACAACTCGGGATTCTCCTCGAGGCTTGGCAGGGCAATTGGGACGCCTCTCCAGCTGAGGCGGGAGACCAAGGGTCCCTTTCCACGTGCCACAGGAATCCTGGGACTCCTATCAAGTTTCACGAGGAGTCAGGCATCGTCTCGTTTGGAGGCACTGATCTCCGCGTACCTCTGGAGTTTTCAAAGGACGTGAGCCCTCCGGTCGCGATTAGGTGGGGAACTAGGTCTTTTTCTTTGGTCTCCACAGGGGATTCAGACATCCTTTCGTCTTGGGAGATGCAAGACGAGCCTGCATTCAAGTCACTGCAGGGATATCCGGCCTTATTTCGAGTCAGGGCATCGCGGTGTCCATTCCACTTGAGACCGCAAACTCAGCACATAGGTAGAGCTGAGAGAAGCCTCCTCTTGAGGTGCTTGTGGTAAGGTGGTATTCCTTTGGAGTCGAAGCCAGGGACTAACCTCTCATCTCGAGTTGATTGTTGGACCACGGAGCACTTTCGTGTTGCTACAGTGACCTCAGGATCCCTCTAGCCTTGAAACAGTGTTCTTGGGGTTTCTCTGGAGTGCCATCAAGGAAATCAAGGCTCCTTTCATGTGTGATGTGCAACACGGAATTGCTCTGCACGCAGTGCAGGGGAATCGGGCCTCATCTCGCGGCGAGGGGGAAGTCTCATCGTTTTTCTCGTGTTGCGGCGGGAACCTGGGGTATATTCTCGAGTTACGACGGGGATGGGCCTTCCACACACGTGTTTGTTCAGCGACGTCAGGACTCCTGCCTAGTTGCGAGGGACAACTCGGGATTCTCCTGGGGGCTTGGCAGGGCAATTGGGACGCCTCTCCAGCTGAGGCAGGAGACCAAGTGTCCCTTTCCACGTGCCACAGGAATCCTGGGACTCCTATCAAGTTTCACGAGGAGTCAGGCATCGTCTCCTTTCGAGGCACTGATCTCCGCGTACCTCTGGAGTTTTCAAAGGATGTGAGGCCTCCGGTCGCGATGAGGTGGGGAACTAGGTCTTTCTCTGTGGTCTCCACAGGGGATTCAGACATCCTTTCGTCTTGGGAGATGCAAGACGAGCCTGCATTCAAGTCACTGCAGGGATATCCGGCCTTATTTCGCGTCAGGGCATCGCAGTGTCCATTCCACTTGAGGCCGCAAACTCAGGGTCCCTCTCACATACCTAGAGCTGAGAGAAGCCTCCTCTTGAGGTGCTTGTGTTAAGGTGGTATTCCTCTGGAGTCGAAGCCAGGGACTAACCTCTCATCTCGAGTTGATTCTTGGTCCACGGAGCTCTTTCGTGTCGCTACAGTGACCTCAGGATCCCTATAGCCTTGAAACAGTGTTCTTGGGGTTTCTCTGGAGTGCCATCAAGGAAATCAAGGCTCCTTTCATGTGTGATGTGCAACACGGAATTGCTCTGCACGCAGTGCAGGGGAATCGGGCCTCATCTCGCGGCGAGGGGGAAGTCTCATGGTTTTTCTCGAGTTGCGGCGAGACCCTGGGGTATATTCTCGAGTTACGACGGGGATGGGCCTTCCACACACGTGTTTGTTCAGCGACGGCAGGACTCCTGCCTAGTTGCGAGGGACAACTCGGGATTCTCCTCGAGGCTTGGCAGGGCAATTGGGACGCCTCTCCAGCTGAGGCGGGAGACCAAGGGTCCCTTTCCACGTGCCACAGGAATCCTGGGACTCCTATCAAGATTTACGAGGAGTCAGGCATCGTCTCCTTTGGAGGCACTGATCTCCGCGTACCTCTGGAAGTTTCAAAGGATGTGAGGCCTCCGGTCGCCATGAGGTGGGGAACTAGGTCTTTCTCTGTGGTCTCCACAGGGGATTCAGACATCCTTTCGTCTTGGGAGATGCAAGACGAGCCTGCATTCAAGTCACTGCAGGGATATCCGGCCTTATTTTGCGTCAGGGTATCGCGGTGTCCATTCCACTTGAGGCCGCAAACTCAGCACATAGCTAGAGCTGAGAGAAGCCTCCTCTTGAGGTGCTTGTGGTAAGGTGGTATTCCTCTGGAGTCGAAGCCAGGGACTAACCTCTCATCTCGAATTGATTTTTGGTCCACGGAACTCTTTCGTGTTGCTACAGTGACCTCAGGATCCCTCTAGCCTTGAAACAGTGTTCTTGGGGTTTCTCTGGAGTGCCATCAAGGAAATCAAGGCTCCTTTCATGTGTGATGTGCAACACGGAATTGCTCTGCACGCAGTGCAGGGGAATCGGGCCTCATCTCGCGGCGAGGGGGAAGTCTCATGGTTTTTCTCGAGTTGCGGCGGGAACCTGGGGTATATTCTCGAGTTACGACGGGGATGGTCCTTCCACCCACGTGTTTGTTCAACGACGTCAGGACTCCTGCCTAGTTGCGTGGGACAACTCGGGATTCTCCTCGAGGCTTGGCAGGGCAATTGGGATGCCTCTCCAGCTGAGGCGGGATACCAAGGGTCCCTTTCCACGTGCCACAGGAATCCTGGGAGTCCTATCAATTTTCACGAGGAGTCAGGCATCGTCTCCTTTGGAGGCACTGATCTCCGCGTACCTCTGGAGTTTTTAAAGGATGTGAGGCCTCCGGTCGCGATGAGGTGGGGAACTAGGTCTTTCTCTGTGGTCTCCACAGGGGATTCAGACATCCTTTCGTCTTGGGAGATGCATGACGAGCCTGCATTCAAGTCACTGCAGGGATATCCGGCCTTATTTCGCGTCAGAGAATCGCGGTGTCCATTCCACTTGAGGCCGCAAACTCAGGGTCCCTCTCACATACCTAGAGCTGAGAGAAGCCTCCTCTTGAGGTGCTTGTGGTAAGGTGGTATTCCTCTGGAGTCGAAGCCAGGGACTAACCTCTCATCTCGAGTTGATTTTTGGTCCACGGAGCTCTTTCGTGTTGCTACAGTGACCTCAGGATCCCTCAACCTTGAAACAGTGTTCTTGGGGTTTCTCTGGAGTGCCATCAAGGAAATCAAGGCTCCTGTCATGTGTGATGTGCAACACGGAATTGCTCTGCACGCAGTGCAGGGGAATCGGGCCTCATGTCGCGGCGAGGGGGAAGTCTCATGGTTTTTCTCGAGTTGCGGCGGGAACCTGGGGTATATTCTCGAGTTACGACGGGGATGGCCCTTCCACCCACGTGTTTGTTCAGCGACGTCAGGACTCCTGCCTAGTTGCGAGGGACAACTCGGGATTCTACTCGAGGCTTGGCAGGGCAATTGCGACGCCTCTCCAGCTGAGGCGGGAGACCAAGGGTCCCTTTCCACGTGCCACAGGAATCCTGGGACTCCTATCAAGTTTCACGAGGAGTCAGGCATCGTCTCCTTTGGAGGCACTGATCTCCGAGTACCTTTGGAGTTTTTAAAGGATGTGAGGCCTCCGGTCGCGATGATGTGGGGAACTAGTTCTTTCTCTGTGGTCTCCACAGGGGATTCAGACACCCTTTCGTCTTGGGAGATGCAAGACGAGCCTGCATTCAAGTCACTGCAGAGATATCCTGCCTTATTTCGAGTCAGGGCATCGCGGTCTCCATTCCACTTGAGGCCGCAAACTCAGGGTCCCTCTCACATACCTAGAGCTGAGAGAAGCCTCCTCTTGAGGTGCTTGTGGTAAGGTGGTATTCCTCTGGAGTCGAAGCCAGGGACTAACCTCTCATCTCGAGTTGATTCTTGGTCCACGGAGCTCTTTCGTGCTGCTACAGGGACCTCAGGATGCCTCCAGCCTTGAAACAGTGTTCTTGGGGTTTCTCTGGAGTGCCATCAAGGAAATCAAGGCTCCTTTCATGTGTGATGTGCAACACGGAATTGCTCTGCACGCACTGCAGGGGAATCGGGCCTCATCTCGCGGCGAGGGGGAAGTCTCATGGTTTTTCTCGAGTTGCGGCGGGAACCTGGGGTATATTCTCGAGTTACGACGGGGATGGCCCTTCCACCCACGTGTTTGTTCAGCGACGTCAGGACTCCTCCCTAGTTGCGAGGGACAACTCGGGATTCTCCTCGAGGCTTGGCAGGGCAATTGGGACGCCTCTCCAGCTGAGGCGGGAGACCAAGGGTCCCTTTCCACGTGCCACAGGAATCCTGGGACTCCTATCAAGTTTCACGAGGAGTCAGGCATCGTCTCCTTTGGAGGCACTGATCTCCGCGTACCTCTGGAGTTTTCAAAGGACGTGAGCCCTCCGGTCGCGATTAGGTGGGGAACTAGGTCTTTTTCTTTGGTCTCCACAGGGGATTCAGACATCCTTTCGTCTTGGGAGATGCAAGACGAGCCTGCATTCAAGTCACTGCAGGGATATCCGGCCTTATTTCGAGTCAGGGCATCGCGGTGTCCATTCCACTTGAGACCGCAAACTCAGCACATAGGTAGAGCTGAGAGAAGCCTCCTCTTGAGGTGCTTGTGGTAAGGTGGTATTCCTTTGGAGTCGAAGCCAGGGACTAACCTCTCATCTCGAGTTGATTGTTGGACCACGGAGCTCTTTCGTGTTGCTACAGTGACCTCAGGATCCCTCTAGCCTTGAAACAGTGTTCTTGGGGTTTCTCTGGAGTGCCATCAAGGAAATCAAGGCTCCTTTCATGTGTGATGTGCAACACGGAATTGCTCTGCACGCAGTGCAGGGGAATCGGGCCTCATCTCGCGGCGAGGGGGAAGTCTCATCGTTTTTCTCGTGTTGCGGCGGGAACCTGGGGTATATTCTCGAGTTACGACGGGGATGGCCCTTCCACCCACGTGTTTGTTCAGCGACGTCAGGACTCCTGCCTAGTTGCGAGGGACAACTCGGGATTCTCCTGGGGGCTTGGCAGGGCAATTGGGACGCCTCTCCAGCTGAGGCAGGAGACCAAGTGTCCCTTTCCACGTGCCACAGGAATCCTGGGACTCCTATCAAGTTTCACGAGGAGTCAGGCATCGTCTCCTTTCGAGGCACTGATCTCCGCGTACCTCTGGAGTTTTGCAAGGATGTGAGGCCTCCGGTCGCGATGAGGTGGGGAACTAGGTCTTTCTCTGTGGTCTCCACAGGGGATTCAGACATCCTTTCGTCTTGGGAGATGCAAGACGAGCCTGCATTCAAGTCACTGCAGGGATATCCGGCCTTATTTCGCGTCAGGGCATCGCAGTGTCCATTCCACTTGAGGCCGCAAACTCAGGGTCCCTCTCACATACCTAGAGCTGAGAGAAGCCTCCTCTTGAGGTGATTGTGTTAAGGTGGTATTCCTCTGGAGTCGAAGCCAGGGACTAACCTCTCATCTCGAGTTGATTCTTGGTCCACGGAGCTCTTTCGTGTTGCTACAGTGACCTCAGGATCCCTATAGCCTTGAAACAGTGTTCTTGGGGTTTCTCTGGAGTGCCATCAAGGAAATCAAGGCTCCTTTCATGTGTGATGTGCAACACGGAATTGCTCTGCACGCAGTGCAGGGGAATCGGGCCTCATCTCGCGGCGAGGGGGAAGTCTCATGGTTTTTCTCGAGTTGCGGCGAGACCCTGGGGTATATTCTCGAGTTACGACGGGGATGGGCCTTCCACACACGTGTTTGTTCAGCGACGGCAGGACTCCTGCCTAGTTGCGAGGGACAACTCGGGATTCTCCTCGAGGCTTGGCAGGGCAATTGGGACGCCTCTCCAGCTGAGGCGGGAGACCAAGGGTCCCTTTCCACGTGCCACAGGAATCCTGGGACTCCTATCAAGATTTACGAGGAGTCAGGCATCGTCTCCTTTGGAGGCACTGATCTCCGCGTACCTCTAGAAGTTTCAAAGGATGTGAGGCCTCCGGTCGCCATGAGGTGGGGAACTAGGTCTTTCTCTGTGGTCTCCACAGGGGATTCAGACATCCTTTCGTCTTGGGAGATGCAAGACGAGCCTGCATTCAAGTCACTGCAGGGATATCCGGCCTTATTTTGCGTCAGGGTATCGCGGTGTCCATTCCACTTGAGGCCGCAAACTCAGCACATAGCTAGAGCTGAGAGAAGCCTCCTCTTGAGGTGCTTGTGGTAAGGTGGTATTCCTCTGGAGTCGAAGCCAGGGACTAACCTCTCATCTCGAATTGATTTTTGGTCCACGGAACTCTTTCGTGTTGCTACAGTGACCTCAGGATCCCTCTAGCCTTGAAACAGTGTTCTTGGGGTTTCTCTGGAGTGCCATCAAGGAAATCAAGGCTCCTTTCATGTGTGATGTGCAACACGGAATTGCTCTGCACGCAGTGCAGGGGAATCGGGCCTCATCTCGCGGTGAGGGGGAAGTCTCATGGTTTTTCTCGAGTTGCGGCGGGAACCTAGGGTATATTCGCGAGTTACGACGGGAATGGCCCTTCCACCCACGTGTTTGTTCAGCGAAGTCAGGACTTCTGCCTAGTTGCGAGGGACAACTCGGGATTCTCCTTGAGGCTTGGCAGGGCAATTGGGACGCCTCTCCAGCTGAGGTGGGAGACCAAGGGTCCCGTTCCACGTGCCACAGGAATGCTGGGACTCCTATCAAGTTTCAGGAGGAGTCAGGCATCGTCTCCTTTGGAGGGACTGATCTCCGCGTACCTCTGGAGTTTTCAAAGGATGTGAGGCCTCCGGTCGCGATGAGGTGGGAAACTAGGTCTTTCTCTGTGGTCTCCACAGGGGATTCAGACATCCTTTCGTCTTGGGAGATGCAAGACGAGCCTGCATTCAAGTCACTGCAGGGATATCCGGCCTTATTTCGAGTCAGGGCATCGCGGTGTCCATTCCACTTGAGGCCGCAAACTCAGGGTCCCTCTCACATACATAGAGCTGAGAGAAGCCTCCTCTTGAGGTGCTTGTGGTAAGGTGGTATGCCTCTGGAGTCGAAGCCAGGGACTAACCTCTCATCTCGAGTTGATTTTTGGTCCACGGAGCTTTTTCCTGTTGCTACAGTGACCTCAGGATCCCTCTAGCCTTGAAACAGTGTTCTTGGGGTTTCTCTGGAGTGCCATCAAGGAAATCAAGGCTCCTTTCATGTGTGATGTGCAACACGGAATTGCTCTGCACGCAGTGCACGGTAATCGGGCCTCATTTCGCGGTGAGGGGGAAGTCTCATGGTTTTTCTCGAGTTGCGGCGGGAACCTGGGGTATATTCTCGAGTTACAACGGGGATGGCCCTTCCACTCACGTGTTTCTTCAGCGACGTCAGGACTCCTGCCTAGTTGCGAGGGACAACTCGGGATTCTCCTCGAGGCTTGGCAGGGCAATTGGGACGCCTCTCCAGCTGAGGCGGGAGATCAAGAGTCCCTTTCCAGGTGCCACAGGAATCCTGGGACTCCTATCAAGTTTCACGAGGAGTCAGGCATCGTCTCCTTTGGAGGCACTGATCTCCGCGTACCTCTGGAGTTTTCAAAGGATGTGAGGCCTCCTGTCGCGATGAGGTGGGGAACTAGGTCTTTCTCTGTGGTCTCCACAGGGGATTCAGACATCGTTTCGTCTTGGGAGATGCAAGACTAGCCTGCATTCAAGTCACTGCAGGGATATCCGGCCTTATTTCGAGTCAGGGCATCGCGGTGTCCATTCCACTTGAGGCCGCAAACTCAGGGTCCCTCTCACATACCTAGAGCTGAGAGAAGCCTCCTCTTGAGGTGCTTGTGGTAAGGTGGTATTCCTCAGGAGTCGAAGCCAGGGACTAACCTCTCATCTCGAGTTGATTTTTGGTCCATGGAGCTCTTTCGTGTTGCTACAGTAACCTCAGGATCCCTCTAGCCTTGAAACAGTGTTCTTGGGGTTTCTCTGGAGTGCCATCAAGGAAATCAAGGCTCCTTTCATGTGTGATGTGCAACACGGAATTGCTCTGCACGCAGTGCAGGGGAATCGGGTCTCATCTCGCGGCGAGGGGGAAGTCTCATGGTTTTTCTCGAGTTGCGGCGGGAACCTGGGGTATATTCTCGAGTTACGACGGGGATGGCCCTTCCACCCACGTGTTTGTTTAGCGACGTCAGGACTCCTGCCTAGTTTCGAGGGACAACTCTGGATTCTCCTCGAGGCTTGGCAGGGCAATTGGGACGCCTCTCCAGCTGAGGCGGGAGACCAAGGGTCCCTTTCCACGTGCCACAGGAATCCTGGGACTCCTATCAAGTTTCACGAGGAGTCAGGCATCGTCTCCTTTGGAGGCACTGATCTCCGCGTACCTCTGGAGTTTTCAAAGGACGTGAGGCCTCCGGTCGCGATGAGGTGGGGACCTAGGTCTTTTTCTTTGGTCTCCACAGGGGATTCGGACATCCTTTCGTCTTGGGAGATGCAAGACGAGCCTGCATTCAAGTCACTGCAGGGATATCCGGCCTTATTTCGAGTCAGGGCATCGCGATGTCCATTCCACTTGAGACCGCAAACTCAGCACATAGGTAGAGCTGAGAGAAGCCTCCTCTTGAGGTGCTTGTGGTAAGGTGGTATTCCTTTGGAGTCGAAGCCAGGGACTAACCTCTCATCTCGAGTTGATTGTTGGACCACGGAGCACTTTCGTGTTGCTACAGTGACATCAGGATCCCTCTAGCCTTGAAACAGTGTTCTTGGGGTTTCTCTGGAGTGCCATCAAGGAAATCAAGGCTCCTTTCATGTGTGATGTGCAACACGGAATTGCTCTGCACGCAGTGCAGGGGAATCGGGCCTCATCTCGCGGCGAGGGGGAAGTCTCATGGTTTTTCTCGAGTTGCGGCGGGAACCTGGGGTATATTCTCGAGTTACGACGAGGACGGCCCTTCCACCCACGTGTTTGTTCAGCGACGGCAGGACTCCTGCCTAGTTGCGAGGGACAACTCGGGATTCTCCTCGAGGCTTGGCAGGGCAATTGGGACGCCTCTCCAGCTGAGGCGGGAGACCAAGGGTCCCTTTCCACGTGCCACAGGAATCCTGGGACTCCTATCAAGTTTCACGAGGAGTCAGGCATCGTCTCCTTTGGAGGCACTGATCTCCGCGTACCTCTGGAGTTTTCAAAGGACGTGAGGCCTCCGGTCGCGATGAGGTGGGGAACTAGGTCTTTTTCTGTGGTCTCCACAGGGGATTCAGACATCCTTTCATCTTGGGAGATGCAAGACGAGCCTGCATTCAAGTCACTGCAGGGATATCCGGCCTTATTTCGAGTCAGGGCATCGCGGTGTCCATTCCACTTGAGACCGCAAACTCAGCACATAGGTAAAGCTGAGAGAAGCCTCCTCTTGAGGTGCTTGTGGTAAGGTGGTATTCCTCTGGAGTTGAAGCCAGGGACTAACCTCTCATCTCGAGTTGATTGTTGGTCCACGGAGCTCTTTCGTGTTGCTACAGTGACCTCAGGATCCCTCTAGCCTTGAAACAGTGTTCTTGGGGTTTCTCTGGAGTGCCATCAAGGAAATCAAGGCTCCTTTCATGTGTGATGTGCAACACGGAATTGCTCTGCACGCAGTGCAGGGGAATCGGGCCTCATCTCGTGGCGAGGGGGAACTCTCATGGTTTTTCTCGAGTTGCGGCGGGAACCTGGGGTATATTCTCGAGTTACGACGAGGATGGCCCTTCCACCCACGTGTTTGTTCAGCGACGTCAGGACTCCTGCCTTGTTGCGAGGGACAACTCGGGATTCTCCTCGAGGCTTGGCAGGACAATGGGATGCCTCTCCAGCTGAGGCGGGAGACCAAGGGTCCCTTTCCACGTGGCACAGGAATCCTGGGACTCCTATCAAGTTTCACGAGGAGTCAGGCATCGTCTCCTTTGGAGGCACTGATCTCCGCGTACCTCTGGCGTTTTCAAAGGATGTGAGGCCTCCGGTCGCGATGAGGTGGGGAATTAGGTGTTTCTCTGTGGTCTCCACAGGGGATTCAGACATCCTTTCGTCTTGGGAGATGCAAGACGAGCCTGCATTCAAGTCACTGCAGGGATATCCGGCCTTATTTCGCGTCAGGGCATCGCAGTGTCCATTCCACTTGAGGCCGCAAACTCAGGGTCCCTCTCACATATCTAGAGCTGAGAGAAGCCTCCTCTTGAGGTGATTGTGGTAAGGTGGTATTCCTCTGGAGTCGAAGCCAGGGACTAACCTCTCATCTCGAGTTGATTGTTGGTCCACGGAGCTCTTTCGTGTTGCTACAGTGACCTCAGGATCCCTCTAGCCTTGAAACAGTGTTCTTGGGGTTTCTCTGGAGTGCCATCAAGGAAATCAAGGCTCCTTTCATGTGTGATGTGCAACACGGAATTGCTCTGCACGCAGTGCAGGGGAATCGGGCCTCATCTCGCGGCGAGGGGGAAGTCTCATGGTTTTTCTCGAGTTGCGGCGGGAACCTGGGGTATATTCTCGAGTTACGACGGGAATGGCCCTTCCACCCACGTGTTTGTTCAGCGACGTCAGGACTCCTGCCTAGTTGCGAGGGACAACTCGGGATTCTCCTCGAGGCTTGGCAGTGCAATTGCGACGCCTCTCCAGCTGAGGCGGGAGACCCAGGGTCCCTTTCCACGTGCCACAGGAATCCTGGGACTCCTATCAAGTTTCACGAGGAGTCAGGCATCGTCTCCTTTGGAGGCACTGATCTCCGCGTACCTCTGGAGTTTTCAAAGGATGTGAGGCCTCCGGTCGCGATGAGGTGGGGAACTAGGTCGTTCTCTGTGTTCTCCACAGGGGATTCAGACATCCTTTCGTCTTGGGAGATGCAAGACGAGCCTGCATTCAAGTCACTGCAGGGATATCCGGCCTTATTTCGAGTCAGGGCATCGCGGTCTCCATTCCACTTGAGGCCGCAAACTCAGGGTCCCTCTCACATACCTAGAGCTGAGAGAAGCCTCCTCTTGAGGTGCTTGTGGTAAGGTGGTATTCCTCTGGAGTCGAAGCCAGGGACTAACCTCTCATCTCGAGTTGATTCTTGGTCCACGGAGCTCTTTCGTGCTGCTACAGGGACCTCAGGATGCCTCCAGCCTTGAAGCAGTGTTCTTGGGGTTTCTCTGGAGTGCCATCAAGGAAATCAAGGCTCCTTTCATGTGTGATGTGCAACACGGAATTGCTCTGCACGCACTGCAGGGGAATCGGGCCTCATCTCGCGGCGAGGGGGAAGTCTCATGGTTTTTCTCGAGTTGCGGCGGGAACCTGGGGTATATTCTCGAGTTACGACGGGGATGGCCCTTCCACCCACGTGTTTGTTCAGCGACGTCAGGACTCCTCCCTAGTTGCGAGGGACAACTCGGGATTCTCCTCGAGGCTTGGCAGGGCAATTGGGACGCCTCTCCAGCTGAGGCGGGAGACCAAGGGTCCCTTTCCACGTGCCACAGGAATCCTGGGACTCCTATCAAGTTTCACGAGGAGTCAGGCATCGTCTCCTTTGGAGGCACTGATCTCCGCGTACCTCTGGAGTTTTCAAAGGACGTGAGCCCTCCGGTCGCGATTAGGTGGGGAACTAGGTCTTTTTCTTTGGTCTCCACAGGGGATTCAGACATCCTTTCGTCTTGGGAGATGCAAGACGAGCCTGCATTCAAGTCACTGCAGGGATATCCGGCCTTATTTCGAGTCAGGGCATCGCGGTGTCCATTCCACTTGAGACCGCAAACTCAGCACATAGGTAGAGCTGAGAGAAGCCTCCTCTTGAGGTGCTTGTGGTAAGGTGGTATTCCTTTGGAGTCGAAGCCAGGGACTAACCTCTCATCTCGAGTTGATTGTTGGACCACGGAGCACTTTCGTGTTGCTACAGTGACCTCAGGATCCCTCTAGCCTTGAAACAGTGTTCTTGGGGTTTCTCTGGAGTGCCATCAAGGAAATCAAGGCTCCTTTCATGTGTGATGTGCAACACGGAATTGCTCTGCACGCAGTGCAGGGGAATCGGGCCTCATCTCGCGGCGAGGGGGAAGTCTCATCGTTTTTCTCGTGTTGCGGCGGGAACCTGGGGTATATTCTCGAGTTACGACGGGGATGGCCCTTCCACACACGTGTTTGTTCAGCGACGTCAGGACTCCTGCCTAGTTGCGAGGGACAACTCGGGATTATCCTGGGGGCTTGGCAGGGCAATTGGGACGCCTCTCCAGCTGAGGCAGGAGACCAAGTGTCCCTTTCCACGTGCCACAGGAATCCTGGGACTCCTATCAAGTTTCACGAGGAGTCAGGCATCGTCTCCTTTCGAGGCACTGATCTCCGCGTACCTCTGGAGTTTTCAAAGGATGTGAGGCCTCCGGTCGCGATGAGGTGGGGAACTAGGTCTTTCTCTGTGGTCTCCACAGGGGATTCAGACATCCTTTCGTCTTGGGAGATGCAAGACGAGCCCGCATTCAAGTCACTGCAGGGATATCCGGCCTTATTTCGCGTCAGGGCATCGCAGTGTCCATTCCACTTGAGGCCGCAAACTCAGGGTCCCTCTCACATACATAGAGCTGAGAGAAGCCTCCTCTTGAGGTGCTTGTGGTAAGGTGGTATTCCTCTGGAGTCGAAGCCAGGGACTAACCTCTCATCTCGAGTTGATTTTTGGTCCACGGAGCTTTTTCCTGTTGCTACAGTGACCTCAGGATCCCTCTAGCCTTGAAACAGTGTTCTTGGGGTTTCTCTGGAGTGCCATCAAGGAAATCAAGGCTCCTTTCATGTGTGATGTGCAACACGGAATTGCTCTGCACGCAGTGCACGGTAATCGGGCCTCATTTCGCGGTGAGGGGGAAGTCTCATGGTTTTTCTCGAGTTGCGGCGGGAACCTGGGGTATATTCTCGAGTTACAACGGGGATGGCCCTTCCACTCACGTGTTTCTTCAGCGACGTCAGGACTCCTGCCTAGTTGCGAGGGACAACTCGGGATTCTCCTCGAGGCTTGGCAGGGCAATTGGGACGCCTCTCCAGCTGAGGCGGGAGATCAAGAGTCCCTTTCCAGGTGCCACAGGAATCCTGGGACTCCTATCAAGTTTCACGAGGAGTCAGGCATCGTCTCCTTTGGAGGCACTGATCTCCGCGTACCTCTGGAGTTTTCAAAGGATGTGAAGCCTCCTGTCGCGATGAGGTGGGGAACTAGGTCTTTCTCTGTGGTCTCCACAGGGGATTCAGACATCGTTTCGTCTTGGGAGATGCAAGACTAGCCTGCATTCAAGTCACTGCAGGGATATCCGGCCTTATTTCGAGTCAGGGCATCGCGGTGTCCATTCCACTTGAGGCCGCAAACTCAGGGTCCCTCTCACATACCTAGAGCTGAGAGAAGCCTCCTCTTGAGGTGCTTGTGGTAAGGTGGTATTCCTCTGGAGTCGAAGCCAGGGACTAACCTCTCATCTCGAGTTGATTTTTGGTCCATGGAGCTCTTTCGTGTTGCTACAGTGACCTCAGGATCCCTCTAGCCTTGAAACAGTGTTCTTGGGGTTTCTCTGGAGTGCCATCAAGGAAATCAAGGCTCCTTTCATGTGTGATGTGCAACACGGAATTGCTCTGCACGCAGTGCAGGGGAATCGGGTCTCATCTCGCGGCGAGGGGGAAGTCTCATGGTTTTTCTCGAGTTGCGGCGGGAACCTGGGGTATATTCTCGAGTTACGACGGGGATGGCCCTTCCACCCACGTGTTTGTTCAGCGACGTCAGGACTCCTGCCTAGTTTCGAGGGACAACTCTGGATTCTCCTCGAGGCTTGGCAGGGCAATTGGGACGCCTCTCCAGCTGAGGCGGGAGACCAAGGGTCCCTTTCCACGTGCCACAGGAATCCTGGGACTCCTATCAAGTTTCACGAGGAGTCAGGCATCGTCTCCTTTGGAGGCACTGATCTCCGCGTACCTCTGGAGTTTTCAAAGGACGTGAGGCCTCCGGTCGCGATGAGGTGGGGAACTAGGTCTTTTTCTTTGGTCTCCACAGGGGATTCGGACATCCTTTCGTCTTGGGAGATGCAAGACGAGCCTGCATTCAAGTCACTGCAGGGATATCCGGCCTTATTTCGAGTCAGGGCATCGCGATGTCCATTCCACTTGAGACCGCAAACTCAGCACATAGGTAGAGCTGAGAGAAGCCTCCTCTTGAGGTGCTTGTGGTAAGGTGGTATTCCTTTGGAGTCGAAGCCAGGGACTAACCTCTCATCTCGAGTTGATTGTTGGACCACGGAGCACTTTCGTGTTGCTACAGTGACCTCAGGATCCCTCTAGCCTTGAAACAGTGTTCTTGGGGTTTCTCTGGAGTGCCATCAAGGAAATCAAGGCTCCTTTCATGTGTGATGTGCAACACGGAATTGCTCTGCACGCAGTGCAGGGGAATCGGGCCTCATCTCGCGGCGAGGGGGAAGTCTCATGGTTTTTCTCGAGTTGCGGCGGGAACCTGGGGTATATTCTCGAGTTACGACGAGGACGGCCCTTCCACCCACGTGTTTGTTCAGCGACGGCAGGACTCCTGCCTAGTTGCGAGGGACAACTCGGGATTCTCCTCGAGGCTTGGCAGGGCAATTGGGACGCCTCTCCAGCTGAGGCGGGAGACCAAGGGTCCCTTTCCACGTGCCACAGGAATCCTGGGACTCCTATCAAGTTTCACGAGGAGTCAGCCATCGTCTCCTTTGGAGGCACTGATCTCCGCGTACCTCTGGAGTTTTCAAAGGACGTGAGGCCTCCGGTCGCGATGAGGTGGGGAACTAGGTCTTTTTCTGTGGTCTCCACAGGGGATTCAGACATCCTTTCATCTTGGGAGATGCAAGACGAGCCTGCATTCAAGTCACTGCAGGGATATCCGGCCTTATTTCGAGTCAGGGCATCGCGGTGTCCATTCCACTTGAGACCGCAAACTCAGCACATAGGTAAAGCTGAGAGAAGCCTCCTCTTGAGGTGCTTGTGGTAAGGTGGTATTCCTCTGGAGTTGAAGCCAGGGACTAACCTCTCATCTCGAGTTGATTGTTGGTCCACGGAGCTCTTTCGTGTTGCTACAGTGACCTCAGGATCCCTCTAGGCTTGAAACAGTGTTCTTGGGGTTTCTCTGGAGTGCCATCAAGGAAATCAAGGCTCCTTTCATGTGTGATGTGCAACACGGAATTGCTCTGCACGCAGTGCAGGGGAATCGGGCCTCATCTCGTGGCGAGGGGGAAGTCTCATGGTTTTTCTCGACTTGCGGCGGGAACCTGGGGTATATTCTCGAGTTACGACGAGGATGGCCCTTCCACCCACGTGTTTGTTCAGCGACGTCAGGACTCCTGCCTTGTTGCGAGGGACAACTCGGGATTCTCCTCGAGGCTTGGCAGGACAATGGGATGCCTCTCCAGCTGAGGCGGGAGACCAAGGGTCCCTTTCCACGTGGCACAGGAATCCTGGGACTCCTATCAAGTTTCACGAGGAGTCAGGCATCGTCTCCTTTGGAGGCACTGATCTCCGCGTACCTCTGGCGTTTTCAAAGGATGTGAGGCCTCCGGTCGCGATGAGGTGGGGAATTAGGTGTTTCTCTGTGGTCTCCACAGGGGATTCAGACATCCTTTCGTCTTGGGAGATGCAAGACGAGCCTGCATTCAAGTCACTGCAGGGATATCCGGCCTTATTTCGCGTCAGGGCATCGCAGTGTCCATTCCACTTGAGGCCGCAAACTCAGGGTCCCTCTCACATATCTAGAGCTGAGAGAAGCCTCCTCTTGAGGTGATTGTGGTAAGGTGGTATTCCTCTGGAGTCGAAGCCAGGGACTAACCTCTCATCTCGAGTTGATTGTTGGTCCACGGAGCTCTTTCGTGTTGCTACAGTGACCTCAGGATCCCTCTAGCCTTGAAACAGTGTTCTTGGGGTTTTTCTGGAGTGCCATCAAGGAAATCAAGGCTCCTTTCATGTGTGTTGTGCAACACGGAATTGCTCTGCACGCAGTGCAGGGGAATCTTGCTTCATCTCGCGGCGAGGGGGAAGTCTCATGGTTTTTCTCAAGTTGCGGCGGGAACCTGGGGTATATTCTCGAGTTAAGACAGGGATGGCCCTTCCACCCACGTGTTTGTTCAGCGACGTCAGGACTCCTGCCTAGTTGCGAGGGACAACTCGGGATTCTCCTCGAGGCTTGGCAGGGCAATTGGGACGCCTCTCCAGCTGAGGCGGGAGACCAAGGGTCCCTTTCCACGTGCCACAGGATTCCTGGGACTCCTATCAAGTTTCACGAGGAGTCAGGCATCGTCTCCTTTGGAGGCACTGATCTCCGCGTACCTCTGGAGTTTTCAAAGGATGTGAGGCCTCCGGTCGCGATGAGGTGGGGAACTAGGTCTTTCTCTGTGGTCTCCACAGGGGATTCAGACATCCTTTCGTCTTGGGAGATGCAAGACGAGCCTGCATTCAAGTCACTGCAGGGATATCCGGCCTTATTTCGAGTCAGGGCATCGCGGTGTCCATTCCACTTGAGGCCGCAAACTCAGGGTCCCTCTCACATACCTAAAACTGCGAGAAGCCTCCTCTTGAGGTGGTTGTGGTAAGGTGGTATTCCTCTGGATTCGAAGTTAGGGACTAACCTCTCATCTCGAGTTGATTTTTGGTCCATGGAGCTCTTTTGTGTTGCTATAGTGACCTCAGGATCCCTCTAGCCATGAAACAGTGTTCTTGGGGTTTCTCTGGAGTGCCATCAAGGAAATCAAGGCTCCTTTCATGTATGATGTGCAACACGGAATTGCTCTGCACGCAGTGCAGGGGAATCGGGCCTCATCTCGCGGCGAGGGGGAAGTCTCATGGTTTTTCTCGAGTTGCGGCGGGAACCTGGGTTATATTCTCGAGTTACGACGGGGATGGCCCATCCACACACGTGTTTGTTCAGCGACGACAGGACTCCTGCCTAGTTGCGAGGGACAACTCGGGATTCTCCTCGAGGCTTGGCAGGGCATTTGGGATGCCTCTCCAGCTGAGGCGGGAGACCAAGGGTCCCTTTCCACGTGCCACAGGAATCCTGGGACTCCTATCAAGTTTCACGAGGAGTCAGCCATCGTCTCCTTTGGAGGCACTGATCTCCGCGTAACTCTGGAGTTTTCAAAGGATGTGAGGCCTCCGGTTGCGATGAGGTGGGGAACTAGGTCTTTCTCTGTGGTCTCCACAGGGGATTCAGACATCCTTCCGTCTTGGGAGATGCAAGACGAGCATGCATTCAAGTCACTGCAGGGATATCCGGCCTTATTTCGAGTCAGGGCATCGCGGTGTCCATTCCACTTGAGGCCGGAAACTCAGGGTCCCTCTCACATACCTAGAGCTGAGAGAAGCCTGCTCTTGAGGTGCTTGTGGTAAGGTGGTATTCCTCTGGAGTCGAAGCCAGGGACTAACCTCTCATCTCGAGTTGATTTTTGGTCCACAGAGCTCTTTCGTGTTGCTACAGTGACCTCAGGATCCCTCTAGCCTTGAAACAGTGTTCTTGGGGTTTCTCTGGAGTGCCATCAAGGAAATCAAGGCTCCTGTCATGTGTGATGTGCAACACGGAATTGCTCTGCACGCAGTGCAGGGGAATCGGGCCTCATCTCGTGGCGAGGGGGAAGTCTCATGGTTTTTCTCGAGTTGCGGCGGGAACCTGGGGTATATTCTCGAGTTACGACGGGGATGGCCCTTCCACCCACGTGTTTGTTCAGCGACGTCAGGACTCCTGCCTAGTTGCAAGGGACAACTCGGGATTCTCCTCGAGGCTTGGCAGGGCAATTGGGACGCCTCTCCAGCTGAGGCGGGAGACCAAGGGTCCCTTTCCATGTGCCACAGGAATCCTGGGACTCCTATCAAGTTTCACGAGGAGTCAGGCATCGTCTCCTTTGGAAGCACAGATCTCCGCGTACCTCTGCCGTTTTCAAAGGATGTGAGGCCTCCGGTATTGATGAGGTGGGGAACTAGGTCTTTCTCTGTGGTCTCCACAGGGGATTCAGACATCCTTTCGTCTTGGGAGATGCAAGACGAGCCTGCATTCAAGTCACTGCAGGGATATCCGGCCTTATTTCGAGTCAGGGCATCGCGGTGTCCATTCCACTTGAGGCCGCAAACTCAGGGTCCCTCTCAAATACCTAGAGCTGAGAGAAGCCTCCTCTTGAGGTGCATGTGGTAAGGTGGTATTCCTCTGGAGTCGAAGCCAGGGACTAACCTCTCTTCTCGAGTTGATTTTTGGTCCACGGAGCTCTTTCGTGTTGCTACAGTGAACTCAGGATCCCTCTAGCCTTGAAACAGTGTTCTTGGGGTTACTCTGGAGTGCCACCAAGGAAATCAAGGCTCCTTTCATGTGTGATGTGCAACACGGAATTGGTCTGTACGCAGTGCAGGGGAATCGGGCCTCATCTCGCGGCGAGGGGGAAGTCTCATGGTTTTTCTCGAGTTGCGGCGGGAACCTGGGGTGTATTCTCGAGTTACGACGGGGATGGCCCTTCCACCCACGTGTTTGTTCAGCCACGTCAGGACGCCTGCCTAGTTGCGAGTGTCAACTCGGGATTCTCTTAGAGGCTTCGCAGGGCAATTGGGACGCCTCTCCGGCTGAGGCGGGAGACCAAGGGTCCCTATCCACGTGCACAGGAATTCTGGGACTCCTATCAAGTTTCACGAGGAGTCAGGCATCGTCTCCTTTGGAGGCACTGATCTCCGCGTACCTCTGGAGTTTTCAAAGGATGTGAGGCCTCCGGTCGCGATGAGGTGGGGAACTAGGTGTTTCTTTGTGGTCTCCACAGGGGATTCAGACACCCTTTCGTCTTGGGAGATGCAAGACGAGCCTGCATTCAAGTCACTGCAGGGATGTCCGGCCTTATTTCGCGTCAGGGCATCGCAGTGTCCATTCCACTTGAGGCCGCAAACTCAGGGTCCCTCTCACATACCTAGAGCTGAGAGAAGCCTCCTCTTGAGGTGCTTGTGGTAAGGTGGTATTCCTCTGGAGTCGAAGCCAGGGACTAACCTCTCATCTCGAGTTGATTCTTGGTCCACGAAGCTCTTTCGTGTTGCTACAGTGACCTCAGGATCCCTCTAGCCTTGAAACAGTGTTCTTGGGGTTTCTCTGGAGTGCCATCAAGGAAATCAAGGCTCCTGTCATGTGTGATGTGAAACACGGAATTGCTCTGCACGCAGTGCAGGGGAATCGGGCCTCATCTCGCGGCGAGGGGGAAGTCTCATGGTTTTTCTCGAGTTGCGGCGGGAACCTGGGGTATATTCTCGAGTTACGACGGGGATGGCCCTTCCACCCACGTGTTTGTTCAGCGACGTCAGGACTCCTGCCTAGTTGCGAGGGACAACTCGGGATTCTCCTCGAGGCTTGACAGGCCAATTGGGACGCCTCTCCAGCTGAGGCGGGAGACCAAGGTTCCCTTTCCACGTGCCACAGGAATCCTGGGACTCCTATCAAGTTTCACGAGGAGTCAGGCATCGTCTCCTTTGGAGGCACTGATCTCCGCGTACCTCTGGAGTTTTCAAAGGATGTGAGGCCTCCGGTCGCGGTGAGGTGGGGAACTAGGTGTTTTTCTGTGGTCTCCACAGGGGATTCAGACATCCTTTCGTCTTGGGAGATGCAAGACGAGCCTGCATTCAAGTCACTGCAGGGATATCCGGCCTTATTTCGCGTCAGGGCATCGCAGTGTCCATTCCACTTGAGGCCGCAAACTCAGGGTCCCTCTAACATACCTAGAGCTGAGAGAAGCCTCCTCTTGAGGTGCTTGTGGTAAGGTGGTATTCCTCTGGAGTCGAAGCCAGGGACTAACCTCTCATCTCGAGTTGATTCTTGGTCCACGGAGCTCTTTCGTGTTGCTACAGTGAACTAAGGATCCGTCTAGCCTTGAAACAGTGTTCTTGGGGTTTCTCTGGAGTGCCATCAAGGAAATCAAGGCTCCTTTCATGTGTGATGTGCAAGACGGAATTGCTCTGCACGCATTGCAGGGGAATTAGGCCTCATCTCGCGGCGAGGGGGAAGTCTCATGGTTTTTCTCGAGTTGCGGCGGGAACCTGGGGTATATTCTCGAGTTACGACGGGGATGGCCCTTCCACCCACGTGTTTGTTCAGAGACGGCAGGACTCCTGCCTAGTTGCGAGGGACAACTCGGATTCTCCTTAAGGCTTGGCAGGGCAATTGGGACGCCTCTCCAGCTGAGGCGGGAGACCAAGGGTCCCTTTCCACGTGCCACAGGAATCCTGGGACTCCTATCAAGTTTCACGAGGAGTCAGGCATCGTCTCCTTTGGAGGCACTGATCTCCGCGTACCTCTGGAGTTTTCAAAGGATGTGAGGCGTCCGGTCGCAATGAGGTGGGGAACTAGGTCTTTCTCTGTGGTTTCCACAGGGGATTCAGACATCCTTTCGTCTTGGGAGATGCAAGACGAGCCTGCATTCAAGTCACTGCAGGGATATCCGGCCTTATTTCGAGTCAGGGCATCGCGGTGTCCATTCCACTTGAGGCCGCAAACTCAGGGTCCCTCTCACATACCTAGAGCTGAGAGAAGCCTCCTCTTGAGGTGCTTGTGGTAATGTGGTATTCCTCTGGAGTCGAAGCCAGGGACTAACCTCTCATCTCGAGTTGATTTTTGGTCCATGGAGCTCTTTCGTGTTGCTACAGTGACCTCAGGATCCCTCAACCTTGAAACAGTGTTCTTCGGGTTTCTCTGGAGTGCCATCAAGGAAATCAAGGCTCCTTTCATGTGTGATGTGCAAAACGGAATTGCTCTGCACGCATTGCAGGGGAATTAGGCCTCATCTCGCGGCGAGGGGGAAGTCTCATGGTTTTTCTCGAGTTGCGGCGGGAACCTGGGGTATATTCTCGAGTTACGACGGGGATGGCCCTTCCACCCACGTGTTTCTTCAGCGACGTCAGGACTCCTGCCTAGTTGCGAGGGACAACTCAGGATTCTCCTCGAGGCTTGGCAGGGCAATTGGGACGCTTCTCCAGCTGAGGCGGGAAACCAAGGGTCCCTTTCCACGTGCCACAGGAATCCTGGGACTCCTATGAAGTTTCACGAGGAGTCAGGCATCGTCTCCTTTGGAGGCACTGATCTCCGCGTACCTCTGGAGTTTTCAAAGGATGTGAGGCCTCCGGTCGCGGTGAGGTGGGGAACTAGGTCTTTTTCTGTGGTCTCCACAGGGGATTCAGACATCCTTTCGTCTTGGGAGATGCAAGACGAGCCTGCATTCAAGTCACTGCAGGGATATCCGGCCTTATTTCGCGTCAGGGCATCGCGGTGTCCATTCCACTTGAGGCCGCAAACTCAGGGTCCCTCTCACATACCTAGAGCTGAGAGAAGCCTCCTCTTGAGGTGCTTGTGGTAAGGTGGTATTCCTCTGGAGTCGAAGCCAGGGACTAACTTCTCATCTCGAGTTGATTCTTGGTCCACGGAGCTCTTTCGTGTTGCTACAGTGACCTAAGGATCCGTCTAGCCTTGAAACAGTGTTCTTGGGGTTTCTCTGGAGTGCCATCAAGGAAATCAAGGCTCCTTTCATGTGTGATGTGCAACACGGAATTGCTCTGCACGCATTGCAGGGGAATCGGGCCTCATCTCGCGGCGAGGGGGAAGTCTCATGGTTTTTCTCGAGTTGCAGCGGGAACCTGGGGTATATTCTCGAGTTACGACGGGGATGGCCCTTCCATCCACGTGTTTGTTCAGCGACGGCAGGACTCCTGCCTAGTTGCGAGGGACAACTCGGATTCTCCTCAAGGCTTGGTAGGGCAATTGGGACGCCTCTCCAGCTGAGGCGGGAGACCAAGGGTCCCTTTCCACGTGCCACAGGAATCCTGGGACTCCTATCAAGTTTCACGAGGAGTCAGGCATCGTCTCTTTTGGAGGCACTGAAACCGCGTACCTCTGGAGTTTTCAAAGGATGTGAGGCCTCCGGTCGCGATGAGGTGGGGAACTAGGTTTTTCTCTGTGGTCTCCACAGGGAATTCAGACATCCTTTCGTCTTGGAAGATGCAAGACGAGCCTGCATTCAAGTCACTGCAGGGATATCTGGCCTTATTTCGAGTCAGGGCGTCGCGGTGTCCATTCCACTTGAGGCAACAAACTCAGGGACCGTCTCACTTAGCTAGAGCTGAGAGAAGCCTCCTCTTTAGGTGCTTGTGGTAAGGTGGTATTCCTCTGGAGTAAAAGCCAGGGACTAACCTCTCATCTCGAGTTGATTTTTGGTCCAAGGAGCTCTTTCTTGTTGCTACAGTGACCTCAGGGTGCCTCTAGCCTTGAAACAGTGTTCTTGGGGTTTCTCTGGAGTGCCATCAAGGAAATCAAGGCTCCTTTCATGTGTGATGTGCAACTCGGAATTGCTCTGCACGCAGTGCAGGGGAATCGGGCCTCATCTCGTGGCGAGGGGGAAGTCTCATGGTTTTTCTCGAGTTGCGGCGGGAACCTGGGGTATATTCTCGAGTTACGACGGGGATGGCGCTTCCACACACGTGTTTGTTCAGCAACGTCAGGACTCCTGCCTAGTTGCGAGGGACAACTCGGAATTCTCCTCGAGGCTTGGCAGGGCAATTGGGACGCCTCTCCAGCTGAGGCGGGAGACCAAGGGTCCCTTTCCACGTGCCACAGAAATCCTGGGACTCCTATCAAGTTTCACGAGGAGTCAGGCATCGTCTCCTTTGGAGGCACTGATCTCCGCGTACCTCTGGAGTTTTCAAAGGATGTGAGGCCTCCGGTCTCGATGAGGTGGGGAACTAGGTCTTTCTCTGTGGTCTCCTCAGGGGATTCAGACATCCTTTCGTCTTCGGAGATGCAAGACGAGCCTGCATTCAAGTCACTGCAGGGATATCCGGCCTTATTTCGAGTCAGGGCGTCGCGGTGTCCATTCCACTTGATGCCACAGACTCAGGGACCCTCTCACTTAGCTAGAGCTGAGAGAAGCCTCCTCTTTAGGTGCTTGTGGTAAGGTGGTATTCCTCTGGAGTCGAAGCCAGGGACTAACCTCTCATCTCGAGTTGATTTTTGGTCCAAGGAACTCTTTCGTGTTGCTACAGTGACCTCAGGGTGCCTCTAGCCTTGAAACAGTGTTCTTGGGGTTTTTCTGGACTGCCATCAAGGAAATCAAGGCTCCTTTCATGTGTGATGTGCAACTCGGAATTGCTCTCCACGCAGTGCAGGGGAATCGGGCCTCATCTCGCGGCGAGGGGGAAGTCTCATGGTTTTTCTCGAGTTGCGGCGGGAACCTGGGGTATATTCTCGAGTTACGACGGGGATGGCCCTTCCACACACGTGTTTGTTCAGCGACGTCAGGACTCCTGCCTAGTTGCGAGGGACAACTCGGGATTCTCCTCGAGGCTTGGCAGGGCAATTGGGACGCCTCTCCAGCTGAGGCGGGAGACCAAGGGTCCCTTTCCACGTGCCACAGGAATCCTGGGACTCCTATCAAGTTTCACGAGGAGTCAGGCATCGTCTCCTTTGGAGGCACTGATCTCCGCGTACCTCTGGAGTTTTCAAAGGATGTGATTCCTCCGGTCGCCATGAGGTGGGGAACTAGGTCTTTCTC
Source organism: Cervus elaphus (assembly GCF_910594005.1). Taxonomy (NCBI): domain Eukaryota; kingdom Metazoa; phylum Chordata; class Mammalia; order Artiodactyla; family Cervidae; genus Cervus; species Cervus elaphus. The sequence goes on from NW_025316779.1 coordinate 4,189,751, forward strand.
TGTGGTCTCCACAGGGGATTCAGACATCCTTTCATCTTGGGAGATGCAAGACGAGCCTCCATTCAAGTCACTGCAGGGATTTCCAGCGTTATTTCCCGTCAGGGCATCGCAGAGTCCATTCCACTTGAGGCCGCAAAATCAGGGTCCCTCTCACATACCTAGAGCTGAAAGAAGCCTCCTCTTGAGGTGCTTGTGGTAAGGTGGTATTCCTCTGGAGTCCAAGCCAGGGACTAACCTCTCATCTCGAGTGGATTTTTGGTCCACGGAGTTCTTTCATGTTGCTACAGTAACCTCAGGATACCTCTAGCCTTGAAGCAGTGTTCTTGGGTTTTCTCTGGAGTGCCATCAAGGAAATCAAGGTTCCTTTCATGTGTGATGTGCAACACGGAATTGCTCTGCACGCAGTGCAGGGGAATCGGGCCTCATCTTGCGGCGAGGGGGAAGTCTCATGGTTTTTCTCAAGTTTTGGCGGGAACCTGGGGTATATTCTCGAGTTACGACGGGGATGGCCCGTCCACCCACGTGTTTGTTCAGCGACGTCAGGACTCCTGCCTAGTTGCGAGGGACAACTCGGGATTCTCCTTGAGGCTTGGCAGGGCAATTGGGACGCCTCTCCAGCTGAGGCGGGAGACCAAGTGTCCCTTTCTACGTGCCACAGGAATCCTGGGACTCCTATCAAGTTTCACGAGGAGTCAGGCATCATCTCCTTTGGAGGCACTGATCTCCTCGTACCTCTGGAGTTTTCAAAGGATGTGAGGCCTCCGGTCGTGATGAAGTGGGGAACTAGGTCTTTCTCTGTGGTCTCCACATCGGATTCAGACATCCTTTCGTCTTGGGAGATGCAAGACGAGCCTGCATTCACGTCACTGCAGGGATATCCACCCTTATTTCGAGTCAGGGCTTCGCGGTGTCCATTCCACTTGAGCCCACAATCTCAGGGTCCCTCTCACATATCTAGAGCTGAGAGAAGCCTCCTCTTGAGGTGCGTGTGGTAAGGTGGTATTCCTCTGGAGTCGAAGCCAGGGACTAACCTCTCATCTAGAGTTGATTTTTAGTCCACGGAGCTCTTTCGTGTTGCTACAGTGACCTCAGGGTGCCTCTAGCCTTGAAACAGTGTTCTTGGGGTTTCTCTGGAGTGCCATCAAGGAAATCAAGGCTCCTTTCATGTGTGATGTGCCACACGGAATTGCTCTGCACGCAGTGCAGCGGAATCGGGCCTCATCACGCGGCGAGGGGGAATTCTCATGGTTTTTCTCGAGTTGCGGCGGAACCTGGGGTATATTCTCGAGTTACGACGGGGATGGCCCTTCCACACACGTGTTTGTTCAGCGACGTCAGGACTCCTGCCTAGTTGGGAGGGACAACTCGGGATTCTCCTCGAGGCTTGGCAGGGCAATTGGGACGCCTCTCCAGCTGAGGCGGGAGACCAAGTGTCCCTTTCCATGTGCCACAGGAATCCTGGGACTCCTATCAAGTTTCAGGAGGAGTCAGGCATCGTCTCCTTTGGAGGCACTGATCTCCGCGTACCTCTGGAGTTTTCAAAGGATGTGAGGCCTCCGGTCGCGATGAGGTGGGGAACTAGGTCTTTTTCTGTGGTCTCCACAGGGGATTCAGACATCCTTTCATCTTAGGAGATGGAAGACGAGCCTGCATTCAAGTCAGTGCAGGGATATCCGGCCTTATTTCGAGTCAGGGCATCGCGGTGTCCATTGCACTTGAGGCCGCAAACTCAGGGTCCCTCTCACATAGCTAGAGCTGAGAGAAGCCTCCTCTTGAGGTGCTTGTGGTAAGGTGGTATTCCTCTGGAGTCGAAGCCAGGGACTAACCTCTCATCTCGAGTTGATTTTTGGTCCACGGAGCTCTTTCGTGTTGCTACAGTGACCTCAGTATCCCTCTATCCTTGAAACAGTGTTCTTGGGGTTTCTCTGGAGTGCCATCAAGGAAATCAAGGCTCCTTTCATGTGTGATGTGCAACACGGAATTGCTCTGCACACAGTGTAGGGGAATCGGGCCTCATCTCGCGGCGAGGGGGAAGTCTCATGGTTTTACTCGAGTTGTGGCGGGAACCTGGGGTATATTCTCGAGTTACGACAGGGATGGCCCTTCCACACACGTGTTTGTTCAGCGACGTCAGGACTCCTGCCTAGTTGCGAGGAACAACTCGGGATTCTCCTGGGGGCTTGGCAGGGCAATTGGGACGCCTCTCCAGCTGAGGCGGGAGACCAAGGGTCCCTTTCCACGTGCCACAGGAATCCTGGGACTCCTATCAAGTTTCAGGAGGTGTCAGGCATCATCTCCTTTGGAGGCACTGATCTCCGCGTACCTCTGAAGGTTTCAAAGGATGTGAGGCCTCCGGTCGCGATGAGCTGGGGAACTAGGTCTTTCTCTGTGGTCTCCACAGGGGATTCAGACATCCTTTCGTCTTGGGAGATGCAAGACGAGCCTGCATTCAAGTCACTGCAGGGATATCCGGCCTTATTTCTCGTCAGGGCATCGCAGTGTCCATTCTACTTGAGGCCGCAAAGTCAGGGTCCCTCTCACATACCTAGAGCTGAGAGAAGCCTCCTCTTTAGGTGCTTGTGGTAAGGTGGTATTCCTCTGGAGTCGAAGCCAGGGACTAACCTCTCATCTGGAGTTGATTCTTGGTCCACCGAGCTCTTTCGTGTTGCTACAGTGACCTCAGGATCCCTCTAGCTTTGAAACAGTGTTCTTGGGGATTCTCTGGAGTACCATCAAGGAAATCAAGGCTCCTTTCATGTGTGATGTGCAACACGGAATTGCTCTGCACGCAGTGCAGGGGAATTGGGCCTCATCTCGCGGCGAGGGGGAAGTCTCATGGTTTTTCTCAAGTTGCGGCGGGAACCTGGGGTATATTCTCGAGTTACGACGGGGATGGCCCTTCCACCCGCGTGTTTGTTCAGTGACGTCAGGACCCCTGCCTAGTTGCGAGGGACAACTCGGGATTCTCCTCGAGGCTTGACAGGGCAATTGGGACGCCCCTCCAGCTGAGGCGGGAGACTAAGTGTCCTTTCCACGTGCCACAGCAATCCTGGTACTCCTATCAAGTTTCACGAGGAGTCAGGCATCGTCTCCTTTGGAGGCACTGATCTCCGCGTACCTCTGGAGTTTTCAAAGGATGTGATGCCTCCGGTCACGATGAGGTGGGGAACGACGTCTTTCTCTGTGGTCTGCACAGGGGATTCAGACATACTTTCGTCTTGGGAGATGGAAGACGAGCCTGCATTCAAGTCACTGCAGGGATATCCGGCCTTATTTCGAGTCAGGGCATCGCGGTGTCCATTCCACTTGAGGCCGCAAACTCAGGGTCCCTCTCACATACATAGAGCTGAGAGAAGCCTCCTCTTGAGGTGCTTGTGGTAAGGTGGTATTCCTCTGGAGTCGAAGCCAGGGACTAACCTCTCATCTCGAGTTGATTCTTGGTCCACGGACCTCTTTCTTGTTGCTACAGTGACCTCAGGATCCCTCTAGCCTTGAAACAGTGTTCTTGGGTTTTCTCTAGAGTGCCATCGAGGAAATCAGGCTCCTTTCCTGTGTGATGTGCAACACGGAATTGCTCTGCACACAGTGCAGGGGAATGGGCCTCATCTCGCGGCGAGGGGGAAATCTCATGGTTATTCTCGAGTTGTGGCGGGAACCTGGGGTATATTCTCGAGTTACGACGGGGATGGCCCTTCCACACACATGTTTGTTCAGCGACGTCAGGACTCCTGCCTAGTTGCGATGGACAACTCGGGATTCTCCTCGAGGCTTGGCAGGGCAATTGGGACGCCTCTCCAGCTGAGGCGGGAGACCAAGGGTCCCTTTCCATGTGCCACAGGAATCCTGGGACTCTTATCAAGTTTCACGAGGAGTCAGGCATCGTCTCCTTTGGAGGCACTGATCTCCGCGTACCTCTGGAGTTTTCAAAGGATGTGAGGCCTCCGGTCGCGATGAGGTGGGGAACTAGGTCTTTCTCTGTCGTCTCCACAGGGGATTCAGATATATTTTCGCCATGGGAGATGCAAGACGAGCCTGCATTAAAGTCACTGCAGGGATATCCGGCCTTATTTCGAGTCAGGGCATCGCGGTGTCTATTCCACTTGAGGCCGCAAACTCAGGGTCCCTCTCACATACCTAGAGCTGAGAGAAGCCTCCTCTTGAGGTGCTTGTGGTAAGGTGGTATTCCTCTGGAGTCGAAGGCAGGGACTAACCTCTCATCTCGAGTTGATTCTTGGTCCACGAAGCTCTTTCGTGTTGCTACAGTGACCTCAGGATCCCTCTTGCCTTGAAACAGTGTTCTTGGGGTTTCTCTGGAGTGCCATCAAGGAAATCAAGGCTCCTTTCCTGTGTGATGTGCAACACGTAATTGCTCTGCACGCAGTGCAGGGGAATCTGGCCTCATCTCGCGGCGAGGGGGAAGTCTCATGGTTTTTCTCGAGTTGCGGCGGGAACCTGGGGTATATTCTCGAGTTACGACGGGGATGGCCCTCCACACACGTGTTTGTTTAGCCACGTCAGGACTCCTGCCTAGTTGCGAGGGACAACTCGGGATTCTCCTCGAGGCTTGGCAGGGCAATTAGAATGCCTCTGCAGCTGAGGCGGGAGACCAAGTGTCCCTTTCCACGTGCCACAGGAATCCTGGGACTCCTATCAAGTTTCACGAGGAGTCAGGCATCTTCTGCATTGGAGGCACTGATCTCCGCGTACCTCTGGAGTTTTGAAAGGATGTGAGGCCTCCGGTCGCGATGATGTGGGGAACTAGGTGTTTCTCTGTGGTCTCCACAGGGGATTCAGACATCTTTCCTCATGGGAAATGAAAGACGAGCCTGCATTCAATTCACTGCAGGGATATCGCGGCTTATTTCGAGTCAGGGCATCGCGGTGTCCATTCCACTTGAGGCCGCAAACTCAGGGTCCGTCTCACATACCTAGAGCTGAGAGAAGCCTCCTCTTGAGGTGCTTGTGGTAAGGTGGTATTCCTCTGGAGTCGAAGCCAGGGACTAACCTCTCATCTCGAGTTGATTTGTGGTCTACGGAGCTCTTTCATGTTGCTACAGTGACCTCAGGATCCCTCTAGCCTTTAAACAGTGTTCTTGGGGTTTCTCTGGACTGCCATCAAGGAAATCAAGGCTCCTTTCATGTGTGATGTGCAAGACGGAATTGCTCTGCACGCAGTGCAGGGGAATTGGGCCTCATTTTGCGGCGAGGGGGAAGTCTCATGGTTTTTCTCGAGTTGCGGCGCGAACCTGGGGTATATTCTCGAGTTACGACGGGGATGACCCTTCCACACACGTGCTTGTTCAGCGACGTTAGGACTCCTGCCTAGTTGCGAGGGACAACTCGGGATTCTCCTCGAGGCTTGGCAGGGCAATTGGCACGCCTCTCCATCTGAGGGGGGAGACCAAGTGTCCCTTTCCACGTGCCACAGGAATCTTGGGTCTCCTATCAAGTTTCATGAGGAGTCAGGCATCGTCTCCTTTGGAGGCACTGATCTCCGCGTACCTCTGGAGTTTTCAAAGGATGTAAGCCCTCCGGTCGCGATTAAGTGGGGAACTATGTCTTTCTCTGTGGTCTCCACAGGGTATTCAGACATCCTTTCGTCTTGGGAGATGCAAAACGAGCCTGCATTTAAGTCACTGCAGGGATATCCGGCCTTATTTCGAGTCAGGGCATCGCGGTGTCCATTCCACTTGAGGCCGCAAACTCAGGGTCCCTCTCACATTGCTAGAGCTGAAAGAAGCCTCCTCTTGAGGTGCTTGTGGTAATGTGGTATTCCTCTGGAGTCGAAGCCAGGGACTAACCTCTCATCTCGAGTTGATTTTTGGTCCACGGAGCTCTTTCCTGTTGCTACAGTGACCTCGGGATACCTCTAGCCTTGAAACAGTGTTCTTGGGGTTTCTCTGCAGTGCCATCAAGGAAATCAAGGCTCCTTTCATGTGTGATGTGCAGCACGGAATTGCTCTACACGCATTGCAGGGGAATCGGGCCTCATCTCGCGGCGAGGGGGAACTCTCATGGTTTTTCTCGAGTTGCGGCGGGAACCTGGGGTATATTCTCTAGTTACAACGGGGATGGCCCTTCCACACACGTGTTTGTTCAGTGACGTCAGGACTCCTGCCTAGTTGCGAGGGACAACTCGGGATTCTCCTGGGGGCTTGGCAGGGCAATTGGGATGCCTCTCCAGCTGAGGCGGGGGACCAAGGGTCCCTTTCCACGTGCCACAGGAATCCTGGGACTCCTATCAAGTTTCACGAGGAGTCAGGCATCGTCTCCTTTGGAGGCACTGATCTCCGCGTACCTCCGGAGTTTTCAAAGGATGTGAGGCATCCGGTCGCGATGAGGTGGGGAAGTAGGTTTTCTCTGTGGTCCCCACAGGGGATTCAGACATCCTTTCGTCTTGGGAGATGGAAGACGAGCCTGCATTCAAGTCACTGCAGGGATATTCGGGCTTATTTCGAGTCAGGGTATCGCGGTCTCCATTCCACTTGAAGCTGCAAACTTAGGGTCCCTGTCACATACCAAGAGGTGAGATAAGCCTGCTCTTGAGGTGCTTGTGGTAAGGTGGTATTCCTCTGGAGTCGAAGCCAGGGACTAACGTCTCATCTCGAGTTGATTCTTGGTCCACGGAGCTCTTTCGTGTTGCTACAGTGACCTCAGGATCCCTCTAGCCTTGAAACAGTGTTCTTGGGGTTTCTCTGGAGTGCCATCAAGGAAATCAAGGCTCCTTTCATGTGTGATGTGCAATAAGGAATTGCTCTGCACGCAGTGCAGGGTATCGGGCCTCATTTTTCGGCGAGGGGGAAGTCTCATTGTTTTTCTTGAGTTGCAGCGGGAACCTGGGGTATATTCTCGAGTTACGACGGGGATGGCCCTTCCACCCACGTGTTTGTTCAGCGACGTCAGGACTCCTGCCTAGTTGCGAGGGAACACTCCAGATTCTCCTCGAGGCTTGGCAGGCTAATTGGGATGCCTCTCCAGCTGAGGCGGGAGACCAAGCGTCCCTTTCCACGTGCCACAGGAATCCTGGGACTCCTATCAAGTTTCACGAGGAGTCAGGCATCGTCTCCTTTGGAGGCACTGATCTCCGCGTACCTCTGGAGTTTTCAAAGGATGTGAGGCCTCCGGTCGACATGAGGTGGGGAACTAGGTCTTTCTCTGTGGTCTCCACAGGGGATTCAGACATCCTGTCGTCTTGGGAGATGCAAGACGAGCCTGCATTCAAGTCACTGCAGGGATATTCGGCCTTATTTCGAGTCAGGGCATCGCGGTGTCCATTCCACTTGAGGCCGCAAACTCAGGGTCCCTCTCACATACCTAAAGCTGCGAGAAGCCTCCTCTTGAGGTGCTTGTGGTAAGGTGGTATTCCTCTGGAGTCGAAGCCAGGGACTAACCTCTCATCTCGAGTTGATTTGTGGTCCACGGAGCTCTTTCGTGTTGCTACAGTGACCTCAGGATCCCTCTAGCCTTGAAACTTTGTTCTTGGGGTTTCTCTGCAGTGCCATCAAGGAAATCAAGGCTCCTTTCATGTGTGATGTGCAACACGGAATTGCTCTGCACGCAGTGCAGGGGAATCGGGCCTCATCTCGCGGCGAGGGGGAAGTCTCATGGTTTTTCTCGAGTTGCGGCGGCAACCTGGCGTATATTCTCGAGTTACGACGGGGATGGCCCTTCCAACCACGTGTTTATTCAGCGACGTCAGGACTCCTGCCTAGTTGCGAGGGACAACTCGGGATTCTACTGGGGGCTTGGCAGGGCAATTGGGACGCCTCTCCACCTGAAGCGGTAGTCCAAGGGTCCCTTTACACGTGCCACAGGAATCCTGGGACTCCTATCAAGTTTCACGAGGAGTCAGGCATCGCCTCCTTTGGAGGCACTGATCTCCGCGTACCTCTGGAGTTTTCAAAGGATGTGAGGCCTCCGGTCGCCATGAGGTGGGGAACTAGGTCTTTCTCTGTGGTCTCCACAGGGTATTCAGACATCCTTTCGTCTTGGGAGATGCAAGACGAGCCTGCATTCAAGTTACTGCAGGGATATTCGGCCTTATTTCGAGTCAGTGCATCGCGGTGTTCATTCCACTTGAGGCCGCAAACTCAGGGTCCCTCTCACATAGCTAAAGCTGAGAGAAGCCTCCTCTTGAGGTGATTGTGGTAAGGTGGTATTCCTCTGGAGTCGAAACCAGGGACTAACCTCTCAACTCGAGTTGATTTTTGGTCCACGGAGCTTTTTCGTGTGGCTACAGTGACCTCAGGATCCCTCTAGCCTTGAAACAGTGTTCTTGGGGTTTCTCTGGAATGCCATCAAGGAAATCAAGGCTCCTTTGATGTGTGATGTGCAAGACGGAATTGCTATGCACGCAGTGCAGGGGAATCGGGCCTCATCTCGCGGCGAGGGGGAAGTCTCATGGTTTTTCTCGAGTTGCGGCGGGAACCTGGGGTATATTCTCGAGTTACGACGGGGATGGCCCTTCCACCCACGTGTTTGTTCAGCGACGTCAGGACTCCTGCCTAGTTGCGAGGGACAACTCGGGATTCTCCTGGGGGCTTGGCAGGGCAATTGGGACGCCTCTCCAGCTGAGGCGGTAAACCAAGTGTCCCTTTCCACGTGCCAAAGGAATCCTGGGACTCCTATCAAGTTTCACGAGGAGTCAGGCATCGTCTCCTTTGGAGGCACTGATCTCCACGTACCTCTGGAGTTTTCAAAGGATGTGAGGCCTCCGGTCGCGATGAGGTGGGGAAGTAGGTTTTCTCTGTGGTCTCCACAGGGTATTCAGACATCCTTTCGTCTTGGGAGATGGAAGACGAGCCTGCATTCAAGACACTGCAGGGATATTCGGCCTTATTTCGAGTCAGGGCATCGCGGTCTCCATTCCACTTGAGGCCGCAAACTCAGGGTCCCTCTCACATACCTAGAGCTGAGATAAGCCTGCTCTTGAGGTGCTTGTGGTAAGATGGTATTCCTCTGGAGTCGAAGCCAGGGACTAACCTCTCATCTCGAGTTGATTTTTCGTCCACGGAGCTCTTTCGTGTTGCTACAGTGACCTCAGGATCCCTCTAGCCTTGAAACCGTGTTCTTGGGGTTTCTCTGGAGTGCCATCAAGGAAATCAAGGCTCCTTTCATGTGTGATGTGCAACACGGAATTGCTCTGCACGCAGTGCAGGGTATCGGGCCTCATTTTTCGGCGAGGGGGAAGTCTCATGGTTTTTCTCGAGTTGCGGCGGGAACCTGGGGTATATTCTCGAGTTACGACGGGGATGGCCCTTCCACCCACGTGTTTGTTCGGCGACGGCAGGACTCCTGCCTAGTTGCGAGGGACAACTCGGGATTCTCCTCGAGGCTTGGCAGGGCAATTGGGATGCCTCTCCAGCTGAGGCGGGAGACCAAGGGTCCCTTTCCACGTGCCACAGGAATCCTGGGACTCCTATCAAGTTTCACGAGGAGTCAGTCATCGTCTCCTTTGGAGGCACTGATCTCCGCGTACCTCTGGAGTTTTCAAAGGATGTGAGGCATCCGGTCGCGATGAGGTGGGGAACTAGGTCTTTCTCTGTGCTCTCCACAGGGGATTCAGACATCGTTTCGTCTTGGGAGATGCAAGACGAGCCTGCATTCAAGTCACTGCAGGGATATCCGGCCTTATTTCGAGTCAGGACATCGCGGTGTCCATTCCACTTGAGGCCGCAAACTCAGGGTCCCTCTCACATATCTAGAGCTGAGAGAAGCCTCCTCTTGAGGTGATTGTGGTAAGGTGGTATTCCTCTGGAGTCGAAGCCAGGGACTAACCTCTCATCTCGAGTTGATTTTTGGTCCACGGAGCTCTTTCGTGTTGCTACAGTGACCTCAGGATCCCTCTAGCCTTGAAACAGTGTTCTTGGGGTTTCTCTGGAGTGCCATCAAGGAAATCAAGGCTCCTTTCATGTGTGACGTGCAACACGGAATTGCTCTGCACGCAGTGCAGGGGAATCGGGCCTCATTTTGCGGCGAGGGGGAAGTCTCATGGTTTTTCTCGAGTTGCGGCGGGAACCTGGGGTATATTCTCGAGTTACGACGGGGATGGCCCTTCCACCCACGTGTTTGTTCAGCGACGTCAGGACTCCTGCCTAGTTGCGAGGGACAACTCGGGATTCTCCTGGGGGCTTGGCAGGGCAATTGGGACGCCTCTCCAGCTGAGGCGGGAGACCAAGTGTCCCTTTCCACGTGCCACAGGAATCCTGGGACTCCTATCAAGTTTCACGAGGAGTCAGGCATCGTCTCCTTTGGAGGCACTGATCTCCGCGTACCTCTGGAGTTTTCAAAGGATGTGAGGCCTCCAGTCGCGATGAGGTGGGGAAGTAGGTTTTCTCTGTGGTCTCCACAGGGAATTCAGACATCCTTTCGTCTTGGGAGATGAAAGACGAGCCTGCATTCAAGTCACTGCAGGGATATTCGGCCTTATTTCGAGTCAGGGCATCGCGGTGTCCATTCCACTTGAGGCCGCAAACTCAGGGTCCCTCTCACATACCTAGAGCTGAGAGAAGCCTACTCTTGAGGTGCTTGTTGTAAGGTGGTATTCCTCTGGAGTCGAAGCCAGGGACTAACCTCTCATATCGAGTTGATTTTTGGTCCACGGAGCTCTTTCTTGTTGCTACAGTGACCTCAGGTTCCCTCTAGCCTTGAAACAGTGTTCTTGGGGTTTCTCTGGAGTGCCATCAAGGAAATCAAGGCTCCTTTCATGTGTGATGTGCAACAGGGAATTGCTCTGCACGCAGTGCAGGGTATCGGGCCTCATTTTTCGGCGAGGGGGAAGTCTCATGCTTTTTCTCGAGTTGCGGCGGGAACCTGGGGTATATTCTCGAGTTACGACGGGGATGGCCCTTCCACCCACGTGTTTGTTCAGCGACTTCAGGATTCCTGCCTAGTTGCGAGGGACAATTCGGGATTGTCCTCGAGGCTTGGCAGGCCAATTGGGATGCCTCTCCAGCTGAGGCGGGAGACCAAGCGTCCCTTTCCACGTGCCACAGGAATCCTGGGACTCCTATCAAGTTTCACGAGGAGTCAGGCATCGTCTCCTTTGGAGGCACTGATCTCCGCGTACCTCTGGAGTTTTCAAAGGATGTGAGGCCTCCGGTCGCGATGCAGTGGGGAACTAGGTCTTTCTCTGTGGTCTCCACAGGGGATTCAGACATCCTTTCGTCTTGGGAGATGCAAGACGAGCCTGCATTCAAGTCACTGCAGGGATATCCGGCCTTATTTCGCGTCAGGGCATTGCGGTGTCCATTCCACTTTAGGCCGCAAACTCAGGGTCCCTCTCACATAGCTAAAGCTGAGAGAAGCCTCCTCTTGAGGTGCTTGTGGTAAGGTGGTATTCCTCTGGAGTCGAAACCAGGGACTAACCTCACAACTCGAGTTGATTTTTGGTCCACGGAGCTCTTTCGTGTTGCTACAGTGACCTCAGGATCCCTCTAGCCTTGATACAGTGTTCTTGGGGTTTCTCTGGAATGCCATCAAGGAAATCAAGGCTCCTTTGATGTGTGATGTGCAAGACGGAATTGCTCTGCACGCAGTGCAGGGGAATCGGGCCTCATCTCGCGGCGAGGGGGAAGTCTCATCGTTTTTCTCGTGTTGCGGCGGGAACCTGGGGTATATTCTCGAGTTACGACGGGGATGGCCCTTCCACACACGTGTTTGTTCAGCGACGTCAGGACTCCTGCCTAGTTGCGAGGGACAACTCGGGATTCTCCTGGGGGCTTGGCAGGGCAATTGGGACGCCTCTCCAGCTGAGGCGGGAGACCAAGTGTCCCTTTCCACGTGCCACAGGAATCCTGGGACTCCTATCAAGTTTCACGAGGAGTCAGGCATCGTCTCCTTTGGAGGCACTGATCTCCGCGTACCTCTGGAGTTTTCAAAGGATGTGAGGCCTCCAGTCGCGATGAGGTGGGGAAGTAGGTTTTCTCTGTGGTCTCCACAGGGAATTCAGACATTCTTTCGTCTTGGGAGATGGAAGACGAGCCTGCATTCAAGTCACTGCAGGGATATTCGGCCTTATTTCGAGTCAGGGCATCGCGGTCTCCATTCCACTTGAGGCCGCAAACTCAGGGTCCCTCTCACATACCTAGAGCTGAGATAAGCCTGCTCTTGAGGTGCTTGTGGTAAGATGGTATTCCTCTGGAGTCGAAGCCAAGGACTAACCTCTCATCTTGAGTTTATTTTTGGTCTACGGAGCTCTTTCGAGTTGCTACAGTGACCTCAGGATCCCTCTAGCCTTGAAACAGTGTTCTTGGGGTTTCTCTGGAGTGCCATCAAGGAAATCAAGGCTCCTTTCATGTGTGATGTGCAAGACGGAATTGCTCTGCCCGCAGTGCAGGGGAATCAGGCCTCATTTTGCGGCGAGAGGGAAGTCTCATGGTTTTTCTCGAGTTGCGGAGGGAACCTGGGGTATATTCTCTAGTTACAACTGGGATGGCCCTTCCACCCACGTGCTTGTTCAGCGACGTCAGGACTCCTGCCTAGTTGCGAGGGACAACTCGGAATTCTCCTGGGTGCTGGCAGGGCATTTGGGATGCCTCTCCAGCTGAGGCGGGAGACCAAGGGTCCCTTTCCACGTGCCACAGGAATCCTGGGACTCCTATCAAGTTTCACGAGGAGTCAGGCATCGTCTCCGTTGGAGGCACTGATCTCCGCGTACCTCTGGAGTTTTCAAAGGATGTGAGGCCTCCGGTCGCGATGAGGTGGGGAACTAGGTCTTTTTCTGTGGTCTCCACAGGGAATTCAGACATTCTTTCGTCTTGGGAGATGCAAGACGAGCCTGCATTCAAGTCACTGCAGGGATATCCGGCCTGATTTCGAGTCAGGGCTTCGCGGTGTCCATCCCACTTGAGGCCGCAAACTCAGGGTTCCTCTCACATACCTAGAGATGAGAGAAGCCTCCTCTTGAGATGCTTGTGGTAAGGTGGTATTCCTCTGGAGTCGAAGCCAGGGACTAACCTCTCATCTCGAGTTGATTCTTGGTCCACGGAGCTCTTTTCTGTTGCTACAGTGACCTCAGGATCCTTCTAGCCCTGAAACAGTGTTCTTGGGGTTTTTCTGGAGTGCCATCAAGGAAATCAAGTCTCCTTTCATGTGTGATGTGCAAGACGGAATTGCGCTGCATGCAGTGCAGAGGAACCAGTCCTCATCTCGCGGCGAGGGGGAAGTCTCATGGTTTTTCTCGAGTTGCGGCGGGAACCTGGGTTATATTCTCGAGTTACGACGGGGATGGCTCTTCCACCCACGTGTTTGTTCAGCGACGACAGGACTCCTGCCTAGTTGCGAGGGACAACTCGGGATTCTCCTCGAGGCCTGGCAGAGAAATTGGGACGCCTGTCCATCTGAGGCGGGAGACCAAGGGTCCCTTTCCACGTGCCACAGGAATCCTGGGACTCCTATCAAGTTTCACGAGGAGTCAGGCATCGTCTCCTTTGGAGGCACTGATCTCCGCATACCTCTGGAGTATTCAAAGGATGTGAGGCCTCCGGTCGTGATGAGCTGGGGAACTAGGTCTTTCTCTGTGGTCTCCACAGGGGATTCAGACTTCCTTTCTTCTTGGGAGACGCAAGACGAGCCTGCATTCAAGTCACTGCAGGGATATCCGGCCTTATTTCGAGTCAGGGCATTGCGGTGTCCATTCCATTTGAGGCCTCAAATTCAGGTTCCCTCTCACATACCTAGAGCTGAGAGAAGCCTCCTCTTGAGGGGCTTGTGGTAATGTGGTATTTCTCTGGAGTCAAAGCCAGGGAATAACCTCTCATCTCGAGTTGATTTTGCGTCCACGGAGCTCTTTCGTGTTGCTACAGTGACCTCAGGATCCCTCTAGCCTTGAAACAGTGTTCTTCGGGTTTCTCTGGAGTGCCATGAAGGAAATCAAGGCTCCTATCATGTGTGATGTGCAACACGGAATTGCTCTGCACGCAGTGCAGGGGAATCGGGCCTCATCTCGCGGCGAGGGGGAAGTCTCATGGTTTTTCTTGAGTTGCGGCGGGAACCTGGGGTATATTCTCGAGTTACGACAGGGATGGCCCTTCCACCCAGGTGTTTGTTCAGCCACGTCACGACTCCTGCCTAGTTGCAAGGGACAACTCGGGATTCTACTCAAGGCTTGGCAGGGCAATTGGGATGCCTCTCCAGATGAGGCGGGAGACCAAGGGTTCCTTTCCACGTGCCACAGGAATCCTGAGACTCCTATCAAGTTTCACGAGGAGTCAGGCATCGTCTCCTTTGGAGGCACTGATCTCCGCGTACCTCTGGATTTGTCAAAGGATGTGAGGCCTCTGGTCACGATGAGGTGGGGAACTAGGTCTTTCTCTGTGGCTCCACAGGGGATTCAGACATCCTTTCGTCATGGGAGATGTAAGACGAGCCTGCATTCAAGTCACTGCAGGGATATCCGGCCTTATTTCGAGTCAGGGCATCGTGGTGTACATTCCACTTGAGGCTGCAAACTCAGGGTCCCTCTCACATACCTAGAGCTGAGAGAAGCCTCCTCTTGAGGTGCTTGTGGTAAGGTGGTATTCCTCTGGAGTCGAAGCCAGGGACTAACCTCTCATCTCGAGTTGATTTTGGGTCCACGGAGCTCTTTCGTGTTGCTACAGTGACCTCAGGATCCCTCTATCCTTGAAACAGTGTTCTTGGGGTTTCTCTGGAGTGCCATCAAGGAAATCAAGGCTCCTTTCATGTGTGATGTTCAAGATGGAATTGCTCTGCACGCAGTGCAGAGGAATCGGGCCTCATCTCGGGGCGAGGGGGAAGTCTCATGGGTTTTCTTGAGTTGCGGCGGGAACCTGGGGTATATTCTCGAGTTACGACTGGGATTGCCCTTCCACCCACGTGTTTGTTCAGCGACGTCAGCACTCCTGCTTAGTTGCGAGGGACAACTCGGGATTGTCCTCGAGGCTTGGCAGGGCAACTGGGATGCCTCTCCAGCTGAGACGGGAGACCAAGGGTTCCTTTCCACGTGCCACAGGAATCCTGAGACTCCTATCAAGTTTCACGAGGAGTCAGGCATCGTCTCCTTTGGAGGCACTGATCTCCGCGTACCTCTGGATTTGTCAAAGGATGTGAGGCCTCCGGTCCCGATGAGGTGAGGAACTAGGTCTTTCTCTGTGGTCTCCACAGGGGATTCAGACATCCTTTCGTCTTGGGAGATGCAAGACGAGCCTGCATTCAAGTCACTGCAGGGATATCCGGCCTTATTTCGAGTCAGGGCATCGCGGTGTCCATTCCACTTGAGGTCGCAAACTCAGGGTCCCTCTCACATACCTAGATCTGAGAGAAGCCTCCTCTTGAGGTGCTTGTGGTAATGTGGTATTCGTCTGGAGTCGAAGCCAGGGACTAACCTCTCATCTGGAGTTGATTCTTGGTCCACGGAGCTCTTTCGTGTTGCTACAGTGACCTCAGGATCCCTCTAGCCTTGAAAGAGTGTTCTGGGGTTTCTCTGGAGTGCCATCAAGGAAATCAAGGCTCCTTTCATGTGTGATGTGCAACACGGAATTGCTCTGCACGCAGTGCAGGGGAATCGGGCCTCATCTCGCGGCGAGGGGGAAGTCTCATGGTTTTTCTCGAGTTGCGGCGGGAACCTGGGGTATATTCTCGAGTTACGACGGGGATGGCCCTTCCACCGACGTGTTTGTTCAGCGACGTCAGGACTCCTGCCTAGTTGCGAGGGACCACTCGGGATTCTCCTCGAGGCTTGGCAGGGCAATTGGGACGCCTCTCCAGCTGAGGCGGGAGACTCAGTGTCCTTTCCACGTGCCACAGCAATCCTGGGACTCCTATCAAGTTTCACGAGGAGTCAGGCATCGTCTCCTTTGGAGGCACTGATCTCCGCGTACCTCTGGAGTTTTCAAAGGATGTGAGGCCTCCGGTCGCGATGAGGTGGGGAGGTAGGTTTTCTCTGTGGTCTCCACAGGGTATTCAGACATCCTTTCGTCTTGGGCGATGGAAGACGAGCCTGCATTCAAGTCACTGCAGGGATATTCGGCCTTATTTCGAGTCAGGGCATCGCGGTCTCCATTCCACTTGAGGCCGCAAACTCAGGGTCCCTCTCACATACCTAGAGCTGAGATAAGTCTGCTCTTGAGGTGCTTGTGGTAAGATGGTATTCCTCTGGAGTCGAAGCCAAGGACTAACCTCTCATCTTGAGTTTATTTTTGGTCTACGGAGCTCTTTCGAGTTGCTACAGTGACCTCAGGATCCCTCTAGCCTTGAAACAGTGTTCTTGGGGTTTCTCTGGAGTGCCATCAAGGAAATCAAGGCTCCTTTCATGTGTGATGTGCAAGACGGAATTGCTCTGCCCGCAGTGCAGGGGAATCAGGCCTCATTTTGCGGCGAGAGGGAAGTCTCATGGTTTTTCTCGAGTTGCGGCGGGAACCTGGGGTATATTCTCTAGTTACAACTGGGATGGCCCTTCCACCCACGTGCTTGTTCAGCGACGTCAGGACTCCTGCCTAGTTGCGAGGGACAACTCGGGATTCTCCTGGGGGCTGACAGGGCATTTGGGATGCCTCTCCAGCTGAGGCGGGAGACCAAGGGTCCCTTTCCACGTGCCACAGGAATCCTGGGACTCCTATCAAGTTTCACGAGGAGTCAGGCATCGTCTCCGTTGGAGGCACTGATCTCCGCGTACCTCTGGAGTTTTCAAAGGATGTGAGGCCTCCGGTCAAGATGAGGTGGGGAACTAGGTCTTTTTCTGTGGTCTCCACAGGGGATTCAGACATTCTTTCGTCTTGGGAGATGCAAGACGAGCCTGCATTCAAGTCACTGCAGGGATATCCGGCCTGATTTCGAGTCAGGGCTTCGCGGTGTCCATCCCACTTGAGGCCGCAAACTCAGGGTCCCTCTCACATACCTAGAGCTGAGAGAAGCCTCCTCTTGAGATGCTTGTGGTAAGGTGGTATTCCTCTGGAGTCGAAGCCAGGGACTAACCTCTCATCTCGAGTTGATTCTTGGTCCACGGAGCTCTTTTCTGTTGCTACAGTGACCTCAGGATCCTTCTAGCCTTGAAACAGTGTTCTTGGGGTTTCTCTGGAGTGCCATCAAGGAAATCAAGTCTCCTTTCATGTGTGATGTGCAAGACGGAATTGCTCTGCATGCAGTGCAGAGGAACCAGGCCTCATCTCGCGGCGAGGGGGAAGTCTCATGGTTTTTCTCGAGTTGCGGCGGGAACCTGGGTTATATTCTCGAGTTACGACGGGGATGGCTCTTCCACCCACGTGTTTGTTCAGCGACGACAGGACTCCTGCCTAGTTGCGAGGGACAACTCGGGATTCTCCTCGAGGCCTGGCAGAGAAATTGGGACGCCTGTCCAGCTGAGGCGGGAGACCAAGGGTCCCTTTCCACGTGCCACAGGAAACCTGGGTCTCCTATCAAGTTTCACGAGGAGTCAGGCATCGTCTCCTTTGGAGGCACTGATCTCCGCATACCTCTGGAGTATTCAAAGGATGTGAGGCCTCCGGTCGTGATGAGGTGGGGAACTAGGTCTTTCTCTGTGGTCTCCACTGGGGATTCAGACATCCTTTCTTCTTGGGAGACGCAAGACGAGCCTGCATTCAAGTCACTGCAGGGATATCCGGCCTTATTTCGAGTCAGGGCATTGCGGTGTCCATTCCATTTGAGGCCTCAAATTCAGGTTCCCTCTCACATACATAGACTGAGAGAAGCCTCCTCTTGAGGGGCTTGTGGTAATGTGGTATTTCTCTGGAGTCGAAGCCAGGGAATAACCTCTCATCTCGAGTTGATTTTGCGTCCACGGAGCTCTTTCGTGTTGCTACAGTGACCTCAGGATCCCTCTAGCCTTGAAACAGTGTTCTTCGGGTTTCTCTGGAGTGCCATCAAGGAAATCAAGGCTCCTTTCATGTGTGATGTGCAACACGGAATTGCTCTGCACGCAGTGCAGAGGTATCGGGCCTCATGTCGCGGCGAGGGGGAAGTCTCATGGTTTTTCTTGAGTTGCGGCAGGAACCTGGGGTATATACTCGACTTACGACGGGGATGGCACTTCCACCCACGTGTTTGTTCAGCCACGTCAGGACTCCTGCCTAGTTGCGAGGGACAACTCGGGATTCTCCTCGAGGCTTGTCAGGGCAATTGGGATGCCTCTCCAGCTGAGGCGGGAGACCAAGGGTCCCTTTCCACGTGCCACAGGAATGCTGGGACTCCTATCAAGTTTCACGAGGAGTCAGGCATCGTCTACTTTGGAGGCACTGATCTCCGCGTACCTCTGGAGTTTCCAAAGGATGTGAGGCATGGTCGCGATGAGGTGGGGAACTAGGTCTTTCTCTGTGGTCTCCACAGGGGATTCAGACATCCTTTCATCTTGAGAGACGCAAGACGAGCCTGCATTCTAATCACTGCAGGGATACCCGGCCTGATTTCGAGTCAGGGCATCGCGGTGTCCATTCCACTTGAGGCCGCAAACTCAGGGTCCCTCTCACATACCTAGAGCTGAGAGAAACCTCCTCTTGAGGTGCTTGTGGTAAGGTGGTATTCCTCTGGAGTCGAAGCCAGGGACTAACCTCTCATCTGGAGTTGATTCTTGGTCCACGGAGCTCTTTCGTGTTGCTACAGTGACCTCAGGATCCCTCTAGCCTTGAAAGAGTGTTCTTGGGGTTTCTCTGGAGTACCATCAAGGAAATCAAGGCTCCTTTCATATGTGATGTGCAACACGGAATTGCTCTGCAGACAGTGCAGGGGAATCGGGCCTCATCTCGCGGAGAGGGGGAAGTCTCATGGTTTTTCTTGAGTTGCGGCGGGAACCTGGGGTATATTCTCGAGTTACGACAGGGATGGCCCTTCCACCCAGGTGTTTGTTCAGCCACGTCACGACTACTGCCTAGTTGCAAGGGACAACTCGGGATTCTACTCAAGGCTTGGCAGGGCAATTGGGATGCCTCTCCAGATGAGGCGGGAGACCAAGGGTTCCTTTCCACGTGCCACAGGAATCCTGAGACTCCTATCAAGTTTCACGAGGAGTCAGGCATCGTCTCCTTTGGAGGCACTGATCTCCGCATACCTCTGGATTTGTCAATGGATGTGAGGCTTCTGGTCACGATGAGGTGGGGAACTAGGTCTTTCTCTGTGGCTCCACAGGGGATTCAGACATCCTTTCGTCATGGGAGATGTAAGACGAGCCTGCATTCAAGTCACTGCAGGGATATCCGGCCTTATTTCGAGTCAGGGCATCGTGGTGTACATTCCACTTGAGGCTGCAAACTCAGGGTCCCTCTCACATACCTAGAGCTGAGAGAAGCCTCCTCTTGAGGTGCTTGTGGTAAGGTGGTATTCCTCTGGAGTCGAAGCCAGGGACTAACCTCTCATCTCGAGTTGATTTTTGGTCCACGGAGCTCTTTCGTGTTGCTACAGTGACCTCAGGATCCCTCTAGCCTTGAAACAGTGTTCTTGCTGTTTCTCTGGAGTGCCATCAAGGAAATCAAGGCTCCTTTCATGTGTGATGTTCAAGATGGAATTGCTCTGCACGCAGTGCAGAGGAATCGGGCCTCATCTCGGGGCGAGGGTGAAGTCTCATGGTTTTTCTTGAGTTGCGGCGGGAACCTGGGGTATATTCTCGAGTTACGACGGGGATTGCCCTTCCACCCACGTGTTTGTTCAGCGACGTCAGGACTCCTGCTTAGTTGCGAGGGACAACTCGGGATTCTCCTCGAGGCTTGGCAGGGCAACTGGGATGCCTCTCCAGCTGAGACGGGAGACCAAGGGTTCCTTTCCACGTGCCACAGGAATCCTGAGACTTCTATCAAGTTTCACGAGGAGTCAGGCATCGTCTCCTTTGGAGGCACTGATCTCCGCGTACCTCTGGATTTGTCAAAGGATGTGAGGCCTCCGGTCCCGATGAGGTGAGGAACTAGGTCTTTCTCTGTGGTCTCCACAGGGGATTCAGACATCCTTTCGTCATGGGAGATGCAAGACGAGCCTGCATTCAAGTCACAGCAGGGATATCCGGCCTTATTTCGAATCAGAGCATCGCGGTGTCCATTCCACTTGAGGCCGCAAACTCAGGGTCCCTCTCACATACCTAGAGCTGAGAGAAGCCTCCTCTTGAGGTGCTTGTAGTAAGGTGGTGTTCCTCTGGAGTCGAAGCCAGGGATTAACCTCTCATCTCGAGTTGATTTTTGGTCCACGAAGCTCTTTCGTGTGGCTACAGTGACCTCAGGATCCCTTAGCCTTGATACAGTGTTCTTGGGGTTTCTCTGGAATGCCATCAAGGAAATCAAGGCTCCTTTGATGTGTGATGTGCAAGACGGAATTGCTCTGCACGCAGTGCAGGGGAATCGGGCCTCATCTCGCGGCGAGGGGGAAGTCTCATGGTTTTTCTCGAGTTGCGGCGGGAACCTGGGGTATATTCTCGAGTTACGACGGGGATGGCCCTTCCACCCACGTGTTTGTTCAGCGACGTCAGGACTCCTGCCTAGTTGCGAGGGACAACTCGGGATTCTCCTGGGGCTTGGCAGGGCAATTGGGACGCCTCTCCAGCTGAGGCGGGAGACCAAGTGTCCCTTTCCACGTGCCACAGGAATCCTGGAACTCCTATCAAGTTTCACGAGGAGTCAGGCATCGTCTCCTTTGGAGGCACTGATCTCCGCGTACCTCTGGAGTTTTCAAAGGATGTGAGGCCTCCGGTCGCGATGAGGTGGGGAGGTAGGTTTTCTCTGTGGTCTCCACAGGGTATTCAGACATCCTTTCGTCTTGGGAGATGGAAGACGAGCCTGCATTCAAGTCACTGCAGGGATATTCGGCCTTATTTCGAGTCAGGGCATCGCGGTCTCCATTCCACTTGAGGCCGCAAACTCAGGGTCCCTCTCACATACCTAGAGCTGAGATAAGCCTGCTCCTGTGGTGCTTGTGGTAAGATGGTATTCCTCTGGAGTCGAAGCCAGGGACTAACCTCTCATCTCGAGTTGATTTTTGGTCTACGGAGTTCTTTCGAGTTGCTACAGTGACCTCAGGATCCCTCTAGCCTTGAAACAGTGTTCTTGGGGTTTCTCTGGAGTGCCATCAAGGAAATCAAGGTTCCTTTCATGTGTGATGTGCAAGACGGAATTGCTCTGCCCGCAGTGCAGGGGAATCGGGCCTCATTTTGCGGCGAGGGGGAAGTCTCATGGTTTTTCTCGAGTTGCGGCGGGAACCTGGGGTATATTCTCTAGTTACAACTGGGATGGCCCTTCCACCCACGTGCTTGTTCAGCGACGTCAGGACTCCTGCCTAGTTGCGAGGGACAACTCGGGATTCTCCTGGGGGCTTGGCAGGGCAATTGGGATGCCTGTCCCGCTGAGGCGGGAGACCAAGGGTCCCTTTCCACGTGCCACAGAAATCCTGGGACTCCTATCAAGTTTCACGAGGAGTCAGGCATCGTCTCCTTTGGAGGCACTGATCTCCGCGTACCTCTGGAGTTTTCAAAGGATGTGAGGCCTCCGGTCGCGATGAGGTGGGGAAGTAGGTTTTCTCTGTGGTCTCCACAGGGGATTCAGACATCCTTTCGTCTTGGGAGATGCAAGACGAGCCTGCATTCAAGTCACTGCAGGGATATTCGGCCTTATTTCGAGTCAGGGCATCGCGGTCTCCATTCCACTTGAGGCCGCAAACTCAGGGTCCCTCTCACATACCTAGAGCTGAGATAAGCCTGCTCTTGAGGTGCTTGTGGTAAGCTGGTATTCCTCTGGAGTCGAAGCCAGGGACTAACCTCTCATCTCGAGTTGATTCTTGGTCCACGGAGCTCTTTCGTGTTGCTACAGTGACCTCAGGATCCCTCTAGCCTTGAAACCGTGTTCTTGGGGTTTCTCTGGAGTGCCATCAAGGAAATCAAGGCTCCTTTCATGTGTGATGTGCAACAGGGAATTGCTCTGCACGCAGTGCAGGGTATCGGGCCTCATTTTTCGGCGAGGGGGAAGTCTCATGGTTTTTCTCGAGTTGCGGCGGGAACCTGGGGTATATTCTCGAGTTACGACGGGGATGGCCCTTCCACACACGTGTTTGTTCAGCGACGTCAGGACTCCTGCCTAGTTGCGAGGGACAACTCGGGATTCTCCTCGAGGCTTGGCAGGCCAATTGGGATGCCTCTCCAGCTGAGGCGGGAGACCAAGCATCCCTTTCCACGTGCCACAGGAATCCTGGGACTCCTATCAAGTTTCACGAGGAGCAAGGCATCGTCTCCTTTGGAGGCACTGATCTCCGCGTACCTCTGGAGTTTTCAAAGGATGTGAGGCCTCCGGTCGCGATGAGGTGGGGAACTAGGTCTTTCTCTGTGGTCTCCACAGGGGATTCAGACATTCTTTCGTTTTGGGAGATGCAAGACGAGCCTGCATTCAAGTCACTGCAGGGATATCCGGCCTGATTTCGAGTCAGGGCTTCGCGGTGTCCATCCCACTTGAGGCCGCAAACTCAGGGTCCCTCTCACATACCTAGAGCTGAGAGAAGCCTCCTATTGAGATGCTTGTGGTAAGGTGGCATTCCTCTGGAGTCGAAGCCAGGGACTAACCTCTCATCTCGAGTTGATTTGTGGTCCACGGAGCTCTTTCGTGTTGCTACAGTGACCTCAGGATCCCTCTAGCCTTGAAACAGTGTTCTTGGGGTTTCTCTGGAGTGCCATCAAGGAAATCAAGGCTCCTTTCATGGGTGATGTGCAACAGGGAATTGCTTTGCACGCAGTGCAGGGTATCGGGCCTCATTTTTCGGAGAGGGGGAAGTCTCATGGTTTTTCTCGAGTTGCGGCGGGAACCTGGGGTATATTCTCGAGTTACGACGGGGATGGCCCTTCCACCCACGTGTTTGTCCAGCCACGTCAGGACTCCTGCCTAGTTGCGAGGGACAATTCGGGATTCTCCTCGAGGCTTGGCAGGGCAATTGGGAAGCCTCTCCAGCTGAGGCGGGAGACCAAGCGTCCCTTTCCACGTGCCACAGGAATCCTGGGACTCCTATCAAGTTTCACGAGGAGTCAGGCATCGTCTCCTTTGGAGACACTGATCTCCGCGTACCTCTGGAGTTTTCAAAGGATGTGAAGCCTCCGGTCGCGATGAGGTGGGGAACTAGGTCTTTCTCTGTGGTCTCCACAGGGGATTCAGACATCCTTTCGTCTTGGGAGATGCAAGACAAGCCTGCATTCAAGTCACTGCGGGGATATTCGGCCCTATTTCGAGTCAGTGCATCGCGGTGTCCATTCCACTTGAGGCCGCAAACTCAGGGTCCCTCTCACATACCTAGAGCTGAGAGAAGCCTCCTCTTGAGGTGCTTGTGGTAAGGTGGTATTCCTCTGGAGTCGAAACCAGGGACTAACCTCTCAACTCGAGTTGATTTTTGGTCCACGGAGCTCTCTCGTGTGGCTACAGTGACCTCAGGATCCCTCTAGCCTTGATACAGTGTTCTTGGGGTTTCTCTGGAATGCCATCAAGGAAATCAAGTCTCCTTTGATGTGTGATGTGCAAGATGGAATTGCTCTGCACGCAGTGCAGGGGAATCGGGCCTCATCTCGCGGCGAGGGGGAAGTCTCATGGTTTTTCTCGAGTTGCGGCGGGAACCTGGGGTATATTCTCGAGTTACGACGGGGATGGCCCTTCCACCCACGTGTTTGTTCAGCGACGTCAGGACTCCTGCCTAGTTGCGAGGAACAACTCGGGATTATCCTGGGGGCTTGGCAGGGCAATTGGGACGCCTCTCCAGCTGAGGCGGTAGACCAAGTGTCCCTTTCCACGTGCCACAGGAATCCTGGGACTCCTATCAAGTTTCACGAGGAGTCAGGCATCGTCTCCTTTGGAGGCACTGATCTCCGCGTACATCTGGAGTTTTCAAAGGATGTGAGGCCTCCGGTCGCGATGAGGTGGGGAAGTTGGTTTTCTCTGTGGTCTCCACAGGGTATTCAGACATCCATTCGTCTTGGGAGATGGAAGACGAGCCTGCATTCAAGTCACTGCAGGGATATTCGGCCTTATTTCGAGTCAGGGCATCGCGGTCTCCATTCCACTTGAGGCCGCAAACTGAGGGTCCCTCTCACATACCTAGAGCTGAGATAAGCCTGCTCTTGAGGTGCTTCTGGTAAGATGGTATTCCTCTGGTGTCGAAGCCAGGGACTAACCTCTCATCTCGAGTTGATTTTTGGTCTACGGTGCTCTTACGAGTTGCTACAGTGACCTCAGGATCCCTCTAGCCTTGAAACAGTGTTCTTGGGGTTTCTCTGGAGTGCCATCAAGGAAATCAAGGCTCCTTTCATGTGTGATGTGCAAGACGGAATTGCTCTGCCCGCAGTGCAGGGGAATCGGGCCTCATTTTGCGGCGAGGGGGAAGTCTCATGGTTTTTCTCGAGTTGCGGCGGGAACCTGGGGTATATTCTCTAGTTACAACTGGGATGGCCCTTCCACCCACGTGCTTGTTCAGCGACGTCAGGACTCCTGCCTGGTTGCGAGGGACAACTCGGGATTCTCCTGGGGGCTTGGCAGGGCAATTGGGATGCCTCTCCAGCTGAGGCGGGAGACCAAGGGTCCCTTTCCACGTGCCACAGAAATCCTGGGACTCCTATCAAGTTTCACGAGGAGTCAGGCATCGTCTCCTTTGGAGGCACTGATCTCCGCGTACCTCTGGAGTTTTCAAAGGATGTGAGGCCTCCGGTCGCGATGAGGTGGGGAAGTAGGTTTTCTCTGTGGTCTCCACAGGGGATTCAGACATCCTTTCGTCTTGGGAGATGCAAGACGAGCCTGCATTCAAGTCACTGCACGGATATTCGGCCTTATTTCGAGTCAGGGCATCGCGGTCTCCATTCCACTTGAGGCCGCAAACTCAGGGTCCCTCTCACATACCTAGAGCTGAGATAAGCCTGCTCTTGAGGTGCTTGTGGTAAGGTGGTATTCCTCTGGAGTCGAAGCCAGGGACTAACCTCTCATCTCGAGTTGATTCTTGGTCCACGGAGCTCTTTCGTGTTGCTACAGTGACCTCAGGATCCCTCTAGCCTTGAAACCGTGTTCTTGGGGTTTCTCTGGAGTGCCATCAAGGAAATCAAGGCTCCTTTCATGTGTGATGTGCAACAGGGAATTGCTCTGCACGCAGTGCAGGGTATCGGGCCTCATTTTTCGGCGAGGGGGAAGTCTCATGGTTTTTCTCGAGTTGCGGCGGGAACCTGGGGTATATTCTCGAGTTACGACGGGGATGGCCCTTCCACACACGTGTTTGTTCAGCGACGTCAGGACTCCTGCCTAGTTGCGAGGGACAACTCGGGATTCTCCTCGAGGCTTGGCAGGCCAATTGGCATGCCTCTCCAGCTGAGGCAGGAGACCAAGCGTCCCTTTCCAGGTGCCACAGGAATCCTGGGACTCCTATCAAGTTTCAGGAGGAGTCAGGCATCGTCTCCTTTGGAGGCACTGATCTCCGCGTACCTCTGGAGTTTTCAAAGGATGTGAGGCCTCCGGTCGCGATGAGGTGGGGAAGTTGGTTTTCTCTGTGGTCTCCACAGGGTATTCAGACATCCATTCGTCTTGGGAGATGGAAGACGAGCCTGCATTCAAGTCACTGCAGGGATATTCGGCCTTATTTCGAGTCAGGGCATCGCGGTCTCCATTCCACTTGAGGCCGCAAACTGAGGGTCCCTCTCACATACCTAGAGCTGAGATAAGCCTGCTCTTGAGGTGCTTGTGGTAAGATGGTATTCCTCTGGTGTCGAAGCCAGGGACTAACCTCTCATCTCGAGTTGATTTTTGGTCTACGGAGCTCTTACGAGTTGCTACAGTGACCTCAGGATCCCTCTAGCCTTGAAACAGTGTTCTTGGGGTTTCTCTGGAGTGCCATCAAGGAAATCAAGGCTCCTTTCATGTGTGATGTTCAACACGGAATTGCTCTTCACGCAGTGCAGGGGAATCGGGCCTCATCTCGTGGCGAGGGGGAAGTCTCATGGTTTTTCTCGAGTTGCGGCGGGAACCTGGGGTATATTCTCGAGTTACGACGGGGATGGCCCTTCCACACACGTGTTTGTTCAGCGACGTCAGGACTCCTGCCTACTTGCGAGGGACAACTCGGGATTCTCCTCGAGGCCTGGCAGGGCAATTGGGACGCCTCTCCAGCTGAGGCGGGAGACCAAGGGTCCCTATCCACGTACCACAGGAATCCTGGGACTCCTATCAAGTTTCACGAGGAGTCAGGCATCGTCTCCTTTGGAGGCACTGATCTCCGCATACCTCTTGAGTTTTCAAAGGATGTGAGGCCTCCGGTCGCGATGAGGTGGGGAACTAGGTCTTTCTCTGTGGTCTCCACAGGGGATTCAGACATCCTTTCTTCTTGGGAGATGCAAGACGAGCCTGCATTCAAGTCACTGCAGGGATATCCGGCCTTATTTCGAGTCAGGGCATCGCGGTGTCCATTCCACTTGAGGCCGCAAATTCAGGGTCCCTCTCACATACCTAGAGCTGAGAGAAGCCTCCTCTTGAGGTGCTTGTGGTAAGGTGGTATTCCTCTGAAGTCGAAGCCAGGGACTAACCACTCATCTCGAGTTGATTCTTGGTCCACGGAGCTCTTTCGTGTTGCTACAGTGACCTCAGGATCCCTCTAGCCTTGAAACAGTGTTCTTGGGTTTTCTTTAGAGTGCCATCAAGGAAATCAAGGCTCCTTTCATGTGTGATGTGCAACAGGGAATTGCTCTGCACGCAGTGCAGGGTATCGGGCCTCATTTTTCGGAGAGGGGGATGTCTCATGGTTTTTCTCGAGTTGCGGCGGGAACCTGGGGTATATTCTCGAGTTACGACGGGGATGCCCTTCCACACACGTGTTTGTTCAGCGACTTCAGGACTCCTGCCTAGTTGCGAGGGACAACTCGGGATTCTCCTCGAGGCTTGACAGGCCAATTGGGATGCCTCTCCAGCTGAGGCGGGAGACCAAGGCTCCCTTTCCACGTGCCACAGGAATCCTGGGACTCCTATCAAGTTTCACCAGGAGTCAGGCATCGTCTCCTTTGGAGGCACTGATCTCCGCGTACCTCTGGAGTTTTCAAAGGATGTGAGGCCTCCGGTCGCGATGAGGTGGGGAACTAGGTCTTTCTCTGTGGTCTCCACAGGGGATTCAGACATCCTTTTGTCTTGGGAGATGAAAGACGAGCCTGCATTCAAGTCACTGCAGGGATATCCGGCCTGATTTCGAGTCAGGGCTTCGCGGTGTCCATCCCACTTGAGGCCGCAAACTCAGGGTCCCTCTCACATACCTAGAGCTGAGAGAAGCCTCCTCTTGAGATGCTTGTGGTAAGGTGGTATTCCTCTGGAGTCGAAGCCGGGGACTAACCTCTCATCTCGAGTTGATTCTTGGTCCACGGAGCTCCTTCGTGTTGCTACAGTGACCTCAGGATCCCTCTAGCCTTGAAACCGTGTTCTTGGGGTTTTTCTGGAGTGCCATCAAGGAAATCAAGGCTCCTTTCATGTGTGATGTGCAACAGGGAATTGCTCTGCATGCAGTGCAGGGTATGGGGCCTCTTTTTTCGGCGAGGGGGAAGTCTCATGGTTTTTCTCGAGTTGCGGCGGGAACCTGGGGTATATTCTCGAGTTACGACGGGGATGGCCCTTCCACCCACGTGTTTGTTCAGCGACGTCAGGACTCCTGCCTAGTTGCGAGGGACAATTCGGGATTTTCCTCGAGGCTTGGCAGGGCAATTGGAAAGCCTCTCCAGCTGAGGCGGGAGACCAAGCGTCCCTTTCCACGTGCCACAGGAATCCTGGGACTCCTATCAAGTTTCACGAGGAGTCAGGCATCGTCTCCTTTGGAGGCACTGATCTCCGTGTACCTCTGGAGTTTTCAAAGGATGTGAGGCCTCCGGTCGCGATGAGGTGGGGAACTAGGTCTTTCTCTGTGGTCTCCACAGGGGATTCAGACATCCTTTCGTCTTGGGAGATGCAAGACAAGCCTGCATTCAAGTCACTGCAGGGATATTCGGCCCTATTTCGAGTCAGTGCATCGCGGTGTCCATTCCACTTGAGGCCGCAAACTCAGGGTCCCTCTCACATACCTAGAGCTGAGAGAAGCCTCCTCTTGAGGTGCTTGTGGTAAGGTGGTATTCCTCTGGAGTCGAAACCAGGGACTAACCTCTCAACTCGAGTTGATTTTTGGTCCACGGAGCTCTCTCGTGTGGCTACAGTGACCTCAGGATCCCTCTAACCTTGATACAGTGTTCTTGGGGTTTCTCTGGAATGCCATCAAGGAAATCAAGGCTCCTTTGATGTGTGATGTGCAAGACGGAATTGCTCTGCACGCAGTGCAGGGGAATCGGGCCTCATCTCGCGGCGAGGGGGAAGTCTCATGGTTTTTCTCGAGTTGCGGCGGGAACTTGGGGTATATTCTCGAGTTACGACGGGGATGGCCCTTCCACCCACGTGTTTGTTCAGCGACGTCAGGACTCCTGCCTAGTTGCGAGGAACAACTCGGGATTATCCTGGGGGCTTGGCAGGGCAATTGGGACGCCTCTCCAGCTGAGGTGGTAGACCAAGTGTCCCTTTCCACGTGCCACAGGAATCCTGGGACTCCTATCAAGTTTCACGAGGAGTCAGGCATCGTCTCCTTTGGAGGCACTGATCTCCGCGTACCTCTGGAGTTTTCAAAGGATGTGAGGCCTCCGGTCGCGATGAGGTGGGGAAGCAGGTTTTCTCTGTGGTCTCCACAGGGTATTCAGACATCCATTCGTCTTGGGAGATGGAAGACGAGCCTGCATTCAAGTCACTGCAGGGATATTCGGCCTTATTTCGAGTCAGGGCATCGCGGTCTCCATTCCACTTGAGGCCGCAAACTGAGGGTCCCTCTCACATACCTAGAGCTGAGATAAGCCTGCTCTTGAGGTGCTTGTGGTAAGATGGTATTCCTCTGGTGTCGAAGCCAGGGACTAACCTCTCATCTCGAGTTGATTTTTGTTCTACGGAGCTCTTACGAGTTGCTACAGTGACCTCAGGATCCCTCTAGCCTTGAAACAGTGTTCTTGGGGTTTCTCTGGAGTGCCATCAAGGAAATCAAGGCTCCTTTCATGTGTGATGTGCAAGACGGAATTGCTCTGCCCGCAGTGCAGGGGAATCGGGCCTCATTTTGCGGCGAGGGGGAAGTCTCATGGTTTTTCTCGAGTTGCGGCGGGAACCTGGGGTATATTCTCTAGTTACAACTGGGATGGCCCTTCCACCCACGTGCTTGTTCAGCAACGTCACGACTCCTGCCTAGTTGCGAGGGACAACTCGGGATTCTCCTGGGGGCTTGGCAGGGCAATTGGGATGCCTCTCCAGCTGAGGCGGGAGACCAAGGGTCCCTTTCCACGTGCCACAGAAATCCTGGGACTCCTATCAAGTTTCACGAGGAGTCAGGCATCGTCTCCTTTGGAGGCACTGATCTCCGCGTACCTCTGGAGTTTTCAAAGGATGTGAGGCCTCCGGTCGCGATGAGGTGGGGAAGTAGGTTTTCTCTGTGGTCTCCACAGGGGATTCAGACATCCTTTCGTCTTGGGAGATGCAAGACGAGCCTGCATTCAAGTCACTGCAGGGATATTCGGCCTTATTTCGAGTCAGGGCATCGCGGTCTCCATTCCACTTGAGGCCGCAAACTCAGGGTCCCTCTCACATACCTAGAGCTGAGATAAGCCTGCTGTTGAGGTGCTTGTGGTAAGGTGGTATTCCTCTGGAGTCGAAGCCAGGGACTAACCTCTCATCTCGAGTTGATTCTTGGTCCACGGAGCTCTTTCGTGTTGCTACAGTGACCTCAGGATCCCTCTAGCCTTGAAACCGTGTTCTTGGGGTTTCTCTGGAGTGCCATCAAGGAAATCAAGGCTCCTTTCATGTGTGATGTGCAACAGGGAATTCCTCTGCACGCAGTGCAGGGTATCGGGCCTCATTTTTCGGCGAGGGGGAAGTCTCATGGTTTTTCTCGAGTTGCGGCGGGAACCTGGGGTATATTCTCGAGTTACGACGGGGATGGCCCTTCCACACACGTGTTTGTTCAGCGACGGCAGGACTCCTGCCTATTTGCGAGGGACAACTCGGGATTCTCCTCGAGGCTTGGCAGGCCAATTGGGATGCCTCTCCAGCTGAGGCAGGAGACCAAGCGTCCCTTTCCAGGTGCCACAGGAATCCTGGGACTCCTATCAAGTTTCACGAGGAGTCAGGCATCGTCTCCTTTGGAGGCACTGATCTCCGCGTACCTCTGGAGATTTCAAAGGATGTGAGGCCTCCGGTCGCGATGAGGTGGGGAAGTAGGTTTTCTCTGTGGTCTCCACAGGGGATTCAGACATCCATTCGTCTTGGGAGATGGAAGACGAGCCTGCATTCAAGTCACTGCAGGGAAATTCGGCCTTATTTCGAGTCAGGGCATCGCGGTCTCCATTCCACTTGAGGCCGCAAACTGAGGGTCCCTCTCACATACCTAGAGCTGAGATAAGCCTGCTCTTGAGGTGCTTGTGTTAAGATGGTATTCCTCTGGTGTCGAAGCCAGGGACTAACCTCTCATCTCGAGTTGATTTTTGGTCTACGGAGCTCTTACGAGTTGCTACAGTGACCTCAGGATCCCTCTAGCCTTGAAACAGTGTTCTTGGGGTTTCTCTGGAGTGCCATCAAGGAAATCAAGGCTCCTTTCATGTGTGATGTGCAAGACGGAATTGCTCTGCCCGCAGTGCAGGGGAATCGGGCCTCATCTCGCGGCGAGAGGGAAATCTCATGGTTATTCTCGAGTTGCGGCGGGAACCTGGGGTATATTCTCGAGTTACGACGGGGATGGCCCTTCCACACACATGTTTGTTCAGCGACGTCAGGACTCCTGCCTAGTTGCGATGGACAACTCGGGATTCTCCTCAAGGCTTGGCAGGGCAATTGGGACGCCTCTCCAGCTGAGGCGGGAGACCAAGGGTCCCTTTCCATGTGACACAGGAATCCTGGGACTCTTATCAAGTTTCTCGAGGTGGCAGGCATCGTCTCCTTTGGAGGCACTGATCTCCGCGTACCTTTGGAGTTTTCAAAGGATGTGAGGCCTCCGGTCGCGATGTGGTCGGGAACTAGGTCTTTCTCTGTCGTCTCCACAGGGGATTCAGATATACTTTCGCCATGGGAGATGCAAGACGAGCCTGCATTCAAGTCACAGCAGGGATATCC
Organism: Cervus elaphus; assembly: GCF_910594005.1. NCBI lineage: Eukaryota > Metazoa > Chordata > Mammalia > Artiodactyla > Cervidae > Cervus > Cervus elaphus. Next base: position 4,220,839 of record NW_025316779.1, read on the forward strand.
GGCCTTATTTCGAATCAGAGCATCGCAGTGTCCATTCCACTTGAGGCCGCAAACTCAGGGTCCCTCTCACATACCTAGAGCTGAGAGAAGCCTCCTCTTGAGGTGCTTGTGGTAAGGTGGTATTCCTCTGGAGTCGAAGCCAGGGATTAACCTCTCATCTCGAGTTGATTCTTGGTCCACGAAGCTCTTTCGTGTTGCTACAGTGACCTCAGGATCCCTCTATCCTTGAAACAGTGTTCTTGGGGTTTCTCTGGAGTGCCATCAAGGAAATCAAGGCTCCTTTCCTGTGTGATGTGCAGCACGTAATTGCTCTGCATGCAGTGCAGGGGAATCTGGCCTCATCTCGCGGTGAGGGGGAAGTCTCATGGTTTTTCTCGAGTTGCGGCGGGAACCTGGGGTATATTCTCGAGTTACGACGGGGATGCCCCTCCACACACGTGTTTGTTCAGCCACGTCAGGACTCCTGCCTAGTTGCGAGGGACAACTCGAGATTCTCCTCGAGGCTTGGCAGGGCAATTAGAACGCCTCTGCAGCTGAGGCGGGAGACCAAGGGTCCCTTTCCACGTTCCACAGGAATCCTGGGACTCCTATCAAGTTTCACGAGGAGTCAGGCCTCGTCTGCATTGGAGGCACTGATCTCCGCGTACCTCTGGAGTTTTCAAAGGATGTGAGGCCTCCAGTCGCGATGAGGTGGGGAACTAGGTGTTTCTCTGTGGTCTCCACAGGGGATTCAGACATCCTTTCATCTTGGGAGATGCAAGACGAGCCTGCATTCAAGTCACTGCAGGGATATCCGGCCTTATTTCGAGTCAGGGCATCGCGGTGTCCATTCCACTTGAGGCCGCAAACTCAGGGTCCCTCTCACATACCTAGAGCTGAGAGAAGCCTCCTCTTGAGGTGCTTGTGGTAAGGTGGTATTCCTCTGGAGTCGAAGCCAGGGATTAACCTCTCATCTCGAGTTGATTTTTGGTCCACAGAGCTCTTTCGTGTTGCTACAGTGACCTCAGGATCCCTCTAGCCTTGAAACAGTGTTCTTGAGGTTTCTCTGGAGTGCCATCAAGGAAATCAAGGTTCCTTTCATGTGTGATGTGCAACACGGAATTGCTCTGCATGCAGTGCAGGGGAATCGGGCCTCATCTCGCGGTGAGGGGGAAGTCTCATGGTTTTTCTCGAGTTGCGTCGGGAACCTGGGGTATATTCTCGAGTTATGACGGAGATGGCCCTTCCACACACGTGTTTGTTCAGCCAAGTGAGTACTCCTGCCTAGTTGCGAGGGACAACTCGGGATTCTCCTCGAGGCTTGGCAGGGCAATTGAGACGCCTCTTCAGCTGAGGCGGGACACCAAGTGTCCCTTACCACGTGCCACAGGAATCCTGGGACTCCTATCAAGTTTCACGAGGAGTCAGGCATCGTCTCCTTTGGAGGCACTGAGATGTGCATACCTCTGGAGTTTTCAAAGGATTTGAGCCCTCCGGTTGCGATGAGGTGGGGAACTAGGTGTTTCTCTGTGGTCTCCACAGGGGATTCAAACATCCTTTCGTCTTGGGAGATGCAAGACGAGCCTGCATTCAATTCACTGCAGGGATATTGCGGCTGATTTCGAGTCAGGGCATCACGGTGTCCATTCCACTTGAGGCCGCAAACTCAGGGTCCCTCTCACATACCTAGAGCTGAGAGAAGCCTCCTCTTGAGGTGCTTGTGGTAAGGTGGTATTCCTCTGGAGTCGAAGCCAGAGACTAACCTCTCATCTCGAGTTGATTTGTGGTCTACGGAGCTCTTTCGTGTTGCTACAGTGACCTCAGGATCCCTCTAGCCTTGAAACAGTGTTCTTGGGGTTTCTCTGGAGTGCCATCAAGGAAATCAAGGCTCCTTTCATGTGTGATGTGCAAGACGGAATTGCTCTGCACGCAGTGCAGGGGAATCGGGCCTCATCTCGCGGCGAGGGGGAAGTCTCATTGTTTTTCTCGAGTTGCGGCGGGAACCTGGGGTATATTCTCGAGTTACGACGGGGATGGCCCTTCCACACACGTGTTTGTTCAGAGACGTCAGCACTCCTGCCTGGCTGCGAGGGACAAATTGGGATTCTCCTCGAGGCTTGGCAGGGCAATTGGGACGCCTCTCCAGCTGAGGCGGGAGACCAAGCATCCCTTCCCACGTGCCACGGGAATCCTGGGACTCCTATCAACTTTCATGAGGAGTCAGGCATCGTCTCCTTCGGAGGCACTGATCTCCGCGTACCTCTGGAGTTTTCAAAGGATGTGAGGCCTCCGGTCGCGATGAGGTGGGGAACTAGGTCTTTCTCTGTGGTCTCCACAGGGGATTCAGACAACCTTTTCTCTTGGAAGATGCAAGACTAGCCTGCATTCACGTCACTGTAGAGATATCCGGCCTTATTTCGAATCAGGGCATCGCGGTGTCCATTCCACCTGAGGCCGCAAACTCAGGGTCCCTCTCACATGCCTGGAGCTGGGAGAAGCCTCCTCTTGAGGTGCTTGTCGTAAGGTGTTATTCCTCCGGAGTCGAAGCAAGGGACTAACCTCTCATTTCGAGTTGATTATTGGTCCACGGAGCACTTTCATGTTGCTACAGTGACCTCAGGATCCCTCTAGCCTTGAAACAGTGTTCTTGGGGTTTCTCTGGAGTGCCATCAAGGAAATCAAGGCTCCTTTCATGTGTGATGTGCAACACAGAATTGCTCTGCACGCAGTGCAGGGGAATTGGGCCACATCTCGCAGAGAGGGGGAAGTCTCATGGGTTTTCTCGAATTGCGGCGGGAAGCTGGGGTAAATTCCAGAGTTACCACGGGGATGGCCCTTCCACCCACGTGTTTGTTCAGCGACGTCAGGACTCCTGCCTAGTTGCGAGGGACAACTCGGGATTCTCCTCGAGGCTGGGCAGGGCAATTGGGATGCCTCTCCAGCTGAGGTGGGAGACCAAGGGTCCCTTTCCACGTGCCACAGGAATCCTGGGACTCCTATCAAGTTTCACTAGGTGTCAGGCATCGTCTCCTTTGGAGGCACTGATCACCGCGTACATCTGGAGTTTTCAAAGGATGTGAGGCCTCCGGTCGCGATGAGGTGGGGAATTAGATCTTTCTCTGTGGTCTCCACAGGTGATTCAAACATCCTTTCATCTTCGGAGATGCAAGACGAGCCTGCATTCAAGTCACTGCAGGGATATCCGGCCTTATTTCGAGTCAGGGCATCGCGGTGTCCATTCCATTTGAGGACGCAAACTCAGGGTCCCTCTCACATACCTAGAGCTGAGAGAAGCCTCCTTTTGTGGTGCTTGGGGTAAGGTGGTATTCCTCTGGAGTCGAAGCCAGTTAGTAACCTCTCATCTCGAGTTGATTTTTGGTCCACGGAGCTCTTTCGTGTTGCTACAGTGACCTCAGGATCCCTCGAGCCTTGAAACAGTGTTCTTGGGGTTTCTCTGGAGTGCCATCAAGGAAATCAAGGCTCCTTTCATGTGTGATGTGCAACACGGAATTGCTCTGCACGCAGTGCAGGGGACTCGGGCCTCATCTCACGGCAAGGGGGAAGTCTCATGGTTTTTCTCGAGTTGCGGCGGGAACCTGGGGTATATTCTCGAGTTACGACGGGGATGGCCCTTCCACACACCTGTTTGTTCAGCCACGTCATGACTCCTGCCTACTTGCGAGGGACAACTCGGGATTCTCCTCGAGGCTTGGCAGGGCAATTGGGACGCCTCTCCAGCTGAGGCGGGAGACCAAGGGTCCCTTTCCACGTGCCACAGGAATCCTGGGACTCCTATCAAGTTTCACGAGGAGTCAGGCATCGTCTCCTTTGGAGGCACTGATCTCCGCGTACCTCTGGAGTTTTCAAAGGATGTGAGGCCTCCAGTCGCGATGAGGTGGGGAACTAGGTCTTTCTCTGTGGTGTCCACAGGGGATTCAGACATCCTTTCTTCATGGGAGATGCAAGACGAGCCTGCATTCAAGTCACTGCAGGGATATCCGGCCTCATTTCGAGTCAGGGCATCGCGGTGTCCATTCCACTTGAGGCCGCAAACTCAGGGTCCCTCTCACTTACCTGGAGCTGAGAGAAGCCTCCTCTTGAGGTGCTTGTGGTAAGGTGGTATTCCTCTGGAGTCGAAGCCAGGGACTAACCTCTCATCTCGAGTTGATTTTTGGTCAACGGGGCTCTTTCATGTTGCTACAGAGACCTCAGGATCCCTCTAGCCTTGAAACAGTGTTCTTGGGGTTTCTCTGGAGTGCCATCAAGGAAATCAAGGCTCCTTTCATGTGTGATGTGCAACACGGAATTGCTCTGCCCGCAGTGCAGGGGAATCGGGCCTCATCTCGCGGCGAGGGGGAAGTCTCATGGTTTTTCTCGAGTTGCGGCGGGAACCTCGGGTATATTCTCAAGTTACGACGGGGATGGCCCGACCACACACGTGTTTGTTCAGCGACGTCAGGACTCCTGCCTAGTTGCGAGGGACAACTCGGGATTCTCCTCGAGGCTTGGCAGTGTAATTGGGACGCCTCTCCAGCTGAGGCGGGAGACCAAGGGTCCCTTACCACGTGCCACAGGAATCCTGGGACTCCTATCAAGTTTCACGAGGAGTCAGGCATCGTCTCCATTGGAGGCACTGATCTCCGCGTATCTCTGGAGTTTTCAAAGGATGTGAGGCCTCCGGTCGCGATGAGGTTGGGAACTAGGTCTTTCTCTGTGGTCTCCACAGGGGATTCAGACAACATTTCGTCCTGGGAGAGGCAAAACGAGCCTGCATTCAATTCACTGCAGGGATATCCGGCCTGATTTCGAGTCAGGGCATCGCGGTGTCCATTCCACTTGAGGCCGCAAACTCAGGGTCCCTCTCACATAGCTAGAGCTGAGAGAAGCCTCCTCTTGAGGTGCTTGTGGTAAGGTGGTATTCCTCTGGAGTCGAAGCCAGGGACTAACCTCTCATCTCGAGTTGATTCTTGGTCCACGGAGCTCTTTCGTGTCGCTACAGTGACCTCAGAATCCCTCTAGCCTTGAAACAGTGTTCTTGGGGTTTCTCTGGAGTGCCATCAAGGAAATCAAGGCTCCTTTTATGTGTGATGTGCAACACGGAATTGCTCTGCACGCAGTGCAGGGGAATCGGGCCTCATCTCGCGGCGAGGGCGAAGTCTCATGGTTTTTCTCGCGTTGCGGCAGGAACCTGGGGTATATTCTCGATTTACGACGGGGATGGCCCTTTCACACACGTGTTTTTTCAGCGACGTCAGGACTCCTGCCTGGTTGCGAGGTACAACTCGGGATTCTCCTCGAGGCTTGGCAGGGCAATTGGGACGCCTCTCCAGCTGAGGCGGGAGACCAAGGGTCCCTTTCCACCTGCCACAGGAATCCTGGGACTCCTATCAAGTTTCACGAGGAGTCAGGCATCGTCACCTTTGGAGGCACTGATGTCCGCGTACCTCTGGAGTTTTCAAAGGATGTGAGGCCTCTGGTCGCCATGAAGTGGGGAACTAGGTCTTTCTCTGTGGTCTCCACAGGGGATTCAGACATCCTTTCGTCTTGGGAGATGCAAGACGAGCCTGCATTCAAGTCACTGCAGGGATATCCGGCGTTATTTCCCGTCAGGGCATTGCAGTGTCCATTCCAAATGAGGCCGCAAACTCAGGGTCCCTCTCACATATCTAGAGCTGAGAGAAGCCTCCTCTTGAGGTGCTTGTGGTAAGGTGGTATTCCTCTGGAGTCGAAGCCAGGGACTAACCTCTCATCTCGAGTTGATTTTTGGTCCACGGAGCTCTTTCGTGTTGCTACAGTGACCTCAGGATGCCTCTAGCCTTGAAACAGTGTTCTTGGGGTTTCTCTGGAGTGCCATCAAGGAAATCAAGGCTCCTTACATGTGTGATGTGCAACACGGAATTGCTCTGCACGCAGTGCAGGGGAATCGGGCCTCATCTCGCGGCGAGCGGGAAGTCTCATGGTTTTTCTCGAGTTGCGGCGCGAACCTGGGGTATATTCTCGAGTTACGACGGGGATGGCCCTTCCACCCACGTGTTTGTTCAGTGACGTCAGGACTCCTGCCTAGTTGCGAGGGACAACTCGGGATTCTCCTGGGGCTTGACAGGGCAATTGGGACGCCTCTCCAGCTGAGGCGGTAGACCTAGTGTCCGTTTCCACGTGCCACAGGAATCCTGGGTCTCCTATCAAGTTTCACGAGGAGTCAGGCATCGTCTCCTTTGGAGGCACTGATCTCCGCGTACCTCTGGAGTTTTCAAAGGATGTGAGGCCTCCGGTCGCGATGAGGTGGGGAACTAGGTCTTTTTCTGTGGTCTCCACAGGGGAGTCAGACATCCTTTCGTCTTGGGAGATGCAAGACGAGCCTGCATTCAAGTCACTGCAGGGATATCCGGCCTTATTTCGAGTCAGGGCATCGCGGTGTCCATTCCACTTGAGGCCGCAAACCTAGGGTCCCTCTCACATATCTCGAGCTGAGAGAAGCCTCCTCTTGAGGTGCTTGTGGTAAGGTGGTATTCCTCTGGAGTCGAAGCCAGGGACTAACCTCTCATCTCGAGTTGATTTTTGGTCCACGGAGCTCTTTCGTGTGGCTACAGTGAACTCAGGATCCCTCTAACCTTGAAACAGTGTTCTTGGGGTTTCTCTGGAGTGCCATCAAGGAAATCAAGGCTACTTTCATGTGTGATGTGCAACACGGAATTGCTCTGCACGCAGTGCAGGGGAATCGGGACTCATCTCGCGGCGAGGGGGAAGTCTCATTGTTTTCCTCGAGTTGCGGCGGGAACCTGGGGTATATTCTCGAGTTACGACGGGGATGGCCCTTCCACCCATGTGTTTGTTCAGCGACGTCAGGACTCCTGCCTAGTTGCGAGGGACAACTCGGGATTCTCCTGGGGGCTTGGCAGGGCAATTGGGACGCCTCTCAACCTGAGCCGGTAGGCCAAGGGTCCCTTTACACGTGCCACAGGAATCCTGGGACTCCTATCAAGTTTCACGAAGAGTCAGGCATCGTCTCCTTTGGAGGCACTGATCTCCACGTACCTCTGGAGTTTTCAAAGGATGTGAGGCCTCCGATCGCAATGAGGTGGGGAACTAGGTCTTTCTCTGTGGTCTCCACAGGGGATTCAGTCATCCTTTCGTCTTGGGAGATGCAAGACGAGCCTGCATTCAAGTCACTGCAGGGATATCCGGCCTTATTTCGAGTCAGGGCATCGCGGTGTCCATTGCACTTGAGGCCGCAAACTCACGGGCCCTCTCACATAGCTAAAGCTGACAGAAGCCTCCTCTTGAGGTGCTTGTGGTAAGGTTGTATTCCTCTGGAGTCGAAGCCAGTTACTAACCTCTCATCTCGAGTTGATTTTTGGTCCACGGAGCTCTTTCGTGTGGCTACAGTAACCTCAGGATCTCTCTAGCCTTGTTACAGTGTTCTTGGGGTTTTTCTGGAATGCCATCAAGGATATCAAGGCTCCTTTGATGTGTGATGTGCAACACGGAATTGCTCTGCACGCAGTGCAGGGGAATCGGGCCTCATCTCACGGCGAGCGGGAAGTCTCATGGTTTTTCTCGAGTTGCGGCGGGAACCTGGGGTATATTCTCGAGTTACGACGGGGATGGCCCTTCCACCCACTTGTTTGTTCAGTGACGACAGGACTCCTGCCTAGTTGCGAGGGACAACTCGGGATTCTCCTGGGGGCTTGGCAGGGCAATTGGGACGCCTCTCCAGCTGAAGCGGTAGACCAAGTGTCCCTTTCCACGTGCCACAGGAATCCTGGGTCTCCTATCAAGTTTCACGAGGAGTCAGGCATCGTCTCCTTTGGAGGCACTGATCTCCGCGTACCTCTGGAGTTTTCAAAGGATGTGAGGCCTCCGGTCGCGATGAGGTGGGGAAGTAGATTATCTCTGTGGTCTCCACAGGGGATTCAGACATCCTTTCGTCTTGGGAGATACAAGACGAGCCTGCATTCAAGTCACTGCAGGGATATTCGGCCTTATTTCGAGTCAGGGCATCGCGGTCTCCATTCCACTTGAGGCCGCAAACTCAGTGTCCCTCTCACATACCTAGAGCTGAGATAAGCCTGCTCTTGAGGTGCTTGTGGTAAGATGGTATTCCTCTGGACTCGAAGCCAGGGACTAACCTCTCATCTCGAGTTGATTTTTGGTCCACGGAGCTCTTTCGAGTTGCTACAGTGACCTCAGGATCCCTCTAGCCTTGAAACAGTGTTCTTGGGGTTTCTCTGGAGTGCCATGTGTGATGTGCAAGACGGAATTGCTCTGCCCGCAGTGCAGGGGAATCGGGCCTCATTTTGCGGCGAGGGGGAAGTCTCATGGTTTTTCTCGAGTTGCGGCGGGAACCTGCGGTATATTCTCGAGTTACGACGGGGATGGCCCTTCCACACACGTGCTTGTTCAGCGACGGCAGGACTCCTGCCTAGTTGCGAGGGACAACTCGGGATTCTCCTCGAGGCTTGGCAGGGCAATTGGGACGCCTCTCCAGCTGAGGGGGAAGACCAAGTGTCCCTTTCCACGTGCCACAGGAATCTTGGGTCTCCTATCAAGTTTCACGAGGAGTCAGGCATCGTCTCCTTTGGAGGCACTGATCTCCGCCTACCTCTGGAGTTTTCAAATGATGTGAGCCCTCCGGTCGCGATGAAGTGGGGAACTATGTCTTTCTCTGTGGTCTCCACAGGGGATTCATACATCCTTTCGTCTTGGGAGATGCAAAACGAGCCTGCATTCAAGTCACTGCAGGGATATCCGGCCTTATTTCGAGTCAGGGCATCGCGGTGTCCATTCCACTTGAGGCCGCAAACTCAGGGTCCCTCTCACATCGAAAGAGCTGAGAGAAGCCTCCTCTTGAGGTGCTTGTGGTAAGGTGGTATTCCTCTGGAGTTGAAGCCAGGGACTAACCTCTCATTTCGAGTTGATTTTTGGTCCACGGAGCTCTTTTGTGTGGCTACAGTGACCTTAGGATCCCTCTACCTTGAAACAGTGTTCTTGGGGTTTCTCTGGAGTGCCATCAAGGAAATCAAGGCTCCTTTGATGTGTGATGTGCAAGACGGAATTGATCTGCACGCAGTGCAGGGGAATCGGGCCTCACCTCGCGGCGAGGGGGAATTCTCATGGTTTTTCTCGAGTTGCGGCGGGAACCTGGGGTATATTCTCGAGTTACGACGAGGATGGCCCTTCCACCCACGTGTTTGTTCAGCGACGTCAGGACTCCTGCCAAGTTGCGAGGGACAACTCGGGATTCTCCTGGGGGCTTGGCAGGGCAATTGGGACGCCTCTCCAGCTGAGGCGGGAGACCAAGGGTCCCTTTCCACGTGCCACAGGAATCCTGGGACTCCTATCAAGTTTCACGAGGAGTCAGGCATCGTCTCCTTTGGAGGCACTGATCTCCGTGTACCTCTGGAGTTTTCAAAGGATGTGAGGCCTCCGGTCGCGATGAGGTGGGGAACTAGGTCTTTCTCTGTGGTCTCCACAGGGGATTCAGACATCCTTTCGTCTTGGGAGATGCAAGACGAGCCTGCATTCAAATCACTGCAGGGATATTCGGCCTTATTTCGAGTCAGGGCATCGCGGTGTCCATTCGAATTGAGGCCGCAAACTCAGGGTCCCTCTCACATACCTAGAGCTGAGAGAAGCCTCCTCTTGAGGTGCTTGTGGCAAGGTGGTATTCTGCTGGAGTCGAGCCAGGGACTAACCTCTCAACTCGAGTTGATTTTTGGTCCACGGAGCTCATTCGTGTGGCTACAGTGATCTCAGGATCCCTCTAGCCTTGAAACAGTGTTCTTGCGGTTTCTCTGGAATGCCATCAAGGAAATCAAGGCTCCTTTCATGTGTGATGTGCAAGATGGAATTGCTCTGCACGCAGTGCAGGGGAATCGGGCCTCATCTCGCGGCGAGGGGGAAGTCTCATGGTTTTTCTCGAGTTGCGGCGGGAACCTGGGGTATATTCTCGAGTTACGACGGGGATGGTCCTTCCACCCACGTGTTTGTTCAGCGACGTCAGGACTCCTGCCAAGTTGCGAGGGACAACTCGGGATTCTCCTGGGGGCTTGGCAGGGCAATTGGGACACCTCTCCAGCTGAGGCGGTAGACCAAGTGTCCCTTTCCACGTGCCACAGGAATCCTGGGTCTCCTATCAAGTTTCACGAGGAGTCAGGCATCGTCTCCTTTGGAGGCACTGATCTCCGTGTACCTCTGGAGTTTTCAAAGGATGTGAGGCCTCCGGTCACGATGAGGTGGGGAAGTAGGTTTTCTCTGTGGTCTCCACAGGGTATTCAGACATCCTTTCGTCTTGGGAGATGCAAGACAAGCCTGCATTCAAGTCACTGCTGCGATATCCGGCCTTATATCGAGTCAGGACATCGCGGTCTCCATTCCACTTGAGGCCGCAAACTCAGGGTCCCTCTCACATCGATAGAGCTGAGAGAAGCCTCCTCTTGAGGTGCTTGTGGTAAGGTGGTATTCCTCTGGAGTCGAAGCCAGGGACTAACCTCTCATCTCGAGTTGATTTTTGGTCCACGGAGCTCTTTCCTGTTGCTACAGTGACCTCAGGATCCCTCTAGCCTTGAAAGAGTGTTCTAGGGGTTTCTCTGGAGTGCAATCAAAGAAATCAAGGCTCCTTTCATGTGTGATGTGCAACACGGAATTGGTCTGCACGCAGTGCAGGGGAAACGGGCTTCATCTCGCGGCGAGGGGGAAGTCTCATAGTTTTTCTCGAGTTGCGGCGAGACCTGGGGTATGTTCTCGAGTTACGACGGGGATGGCCCTTCCACCCACGTGTTTGTTCAGCGACGTCAGGACTCCTGCCTAGTTGCGAGGGACAACTCGGGATTATCCTGGGTGCTTGGCAGGGCAATTGGGACGCCTCTCCACCTGAGGCGGTAGGCCAAGGGAACCTTTACACGTGCCACAGGAATCCTGGGACTCCTATCAAGTTTCACGAGGAGTCAGGCATCGTCTTCTTTGGAGGCACTGATCTCCACGTACTTCTGGAATTTTCAAAGGATGTGAGGCCTCCGGTTGCGATGAGGTGAGGAACTAGGTCTTTCTCTGTGGTCTCCACAGGGGATTCAGACATCCTTTCGTCTTGGGAGATGCAAGACGAGCCTGCATTCAAGTCACTGCAAGGATATTCGGCCTTATTTCGAGTCAGGGCATCGCGGTGTCCATTCCACTTGAGGCCGCAAACTCAGGGTCCCTCTCACATAGCTAGAGCTGAGAGAAGCCTCCTCTTGAGGTGCTTGTGGTAAGGTGGTATACCTCTGGAGTCGAAGCCAGGGACTAACCTCTCATCTCGAGTTGATTTTTGGTCCACGGAGCTCTTTCGTGTGGCTACAGTGACCTCAGGATCCCTCTAGCCTTGAAACAGTGTTCTTGGGGTTTCTCTGGAGTGCCATCAAGGAAATCAAGGCTCCTTTGATGTGTGATGTGCAACACGGAATTGCTCTGCACGCAGTGCAGGGGAATCGGGCCTCATCTCGCGGCGAGGGGGAAGTCTCCTTGTTTTCCTCGAGTTGCGGCGGGAACCTGGGGTATATTCTCGAGTTACGACGGGGATGGCCCTTCCACCCATGTGTTTGTTCAGCGACGTCAGGACTCCTGCCTAGTTGCGAGGGACAACTCGGGATTCTCCTGGGGGCTTGGCAGGGCAATTGGGACGCCTCTCAACCTGAGGAGGTAGGCCAAGGGTCCCTTTACACGTGCCACAGGAATCCTGGGACTCCTATCAAGTTTCACGAAGAGTCAGGCATCGTCTCCTTTGGAGGCACTGATCTCCACGTACCTCTGGAGTTTTCAAAGGATGTGAGGCCTCCGATCGCGATGAGGTGGGGAACTAGGTCTTTCTCTGTGGTCTCCACAGGGGATTCAGTCATCCTTTCGTCTTGGGAGATGCAAGACGAGCCTGCATTCAAGTCACTGCAGGGATATCCGGCCTTATTTCGAGTCAGGGCATCGCGGTGTCCATTCCACTTGAGGCCGCAAACTCACGGGCCCTCTCACATAGCTAAAGCTGAGAGAAGCCTCCTCTTGAGGTGCTTGTGGTAAGGTGGTATTCCTCTGGAGTCGAAGCCAGTTACTAACCTCTCATCTCGAGTTGATTTTTGGTCCACGGAGCTCTTTTGTGTGGCTACAGTGACCTCAGGATCTCTCTAGCCTTGTTACAGTGTTCTTGGGGTTTCTCTGGAATGCCATCAAGGATATCAAGGCTCCTTTGATGTGTGATGTGCAACACGGAATTGCTCTGCACGCAGTGCAGGGGAATCGGGCCTCATCTCACGGCGAGCGGGAAGTCTCATGGTTTTTCTCGAGTTGCGGCGGGAACCTGGGGTATATTCTCGAGTTACGACGGGGATGGCCCTTCCACCCTCGTGTTTGTTCAGTGACGACAGGACTCCTGCCTAGTTGCGAGGGACAACTCGGGATTCTCCTGGGGGCTTGGCAGGGCAATTGGGACGCCTCTCCAGCTGAGGCGGTAGACCAAGTGTCCCTTTCCACGTGCCACAGGAATCCTGGGTCTCCTATCAAGTTTCACGAGGAGTCAGGCATCGTCTCCTTTGGAGGCACTGATCTCCGCGTACCTCTGGAGTTTTCAAAGGATGTGAGGCCTCCGGTCGCGATGAGGTGGGGAACTAGGTCTTTCTCTGTGGTCTCCACAGGGGATTCAGACATCCTTTCGTCTTGGGAGATACAAGACGAGCCTGCATTCAAGTCACTGCAGGGATATTCGGCATTATTTCGAGTCAGGGCATCGCGGTCTCCATTCCACTTGAGGCCGCAAACTCAGGGTCCCTCTCACATACCTAGAGCTGAGAGAAGCCTCCTCTTGAGGTGCTTGTGGTAAGGTGGTATTCCTCTGGAGTCGAAGCCAGGGACTAACCTCTCATCTCGAGTTGATTTTTGGTCCACGGAGCTCTTTCCTGTTGCTACAGTGACCTCAGGATCCCTCTAGCCTTGAAACAGTGTTCTTGGGGTTTCTCTGGAGTGCAATCAAAGAAATCAAGGCTCCTTTCATGTGTGATGTGCAACACGGAATTGCTCTGCACGCAGTGCAGGGGAATCGGGCCTCATCTCGCGGCGAGGGGGAAGTCTCATAGTTTTTCTCGAGTTGCGGCGAGAACCTGGGGTATGTTCTCGAGTTACGACGGGGATGGCCCTTCCACCCACGTGTTTGTTCAGCGACGTCAGGACTCCTGCCTAGTTGCGAGGGACAACTCGGGATTCTCCTGGGGGCTTGGCAGGGCAATTGGGACGCCTCTCCACCTGAGGCGGTCGGCCAAGGGAACCTTTACACGTGCCACAGGAATCCTGGGACTCCTATCAAGTTTCACGAGGAGTCAGGCATCGTCTCCTTTGGAGGCACTGATCTCCACGTACTTCTGGAATTTTCAAAGGATGTGAGGCCTCCGGTTGCGATGAGGTGGGGAACTAGGTCTTTCTCTGTGGTCTCCACAGGGGATTCAGACATCCTTTCGTCTTGGGAGATGCAAGACGAGCCTGCATTCAAGTCACTGCAAGGATATTCGGCCTTATTTCGAGTCAGGGCATCGCGGTGTCCATTCCACTTGAGGCCGCAAACTCACGGGCCCTCTCACATAGCTAAAGCTGACAGAAGCCTCCTCTTGAGGTGCTTGTGGTAAGGTTGTATTCCTCTGGAGTCGAAGCCAGTTACTAACCTCTCATCTCGAGTTGATTTTTGGTCCACGGAGCTCTTTCGTGTGGCTACAGTAACCTCAGGATCTCTCTAGCCTTGTTACAGTGTTCTTGGGGTTTTTCTGGAATGCCATCAAGGATATCAAGGCTCCTTTGATGTGTGATGTGCAACACGGAATTGCTCTGCACGCAGTGCAGGGGAATCGGGCCTCATCTCACGGCGAGCGGGAAGTCTCATGGTTTTTCTCGAGTTGCGGCGGGAACCTGGGGTATATTCTCGAGTTACGACGGGGATGGCCCTTCCACCCACTTGTTTGTTCAGTGACGACAGGACTCCTGCCTAGTTGCGAGGGACAACTCGGGATTCTCCTGGGGGCTTGGCAGGGCAATTGGGACGCCTCTCCAGCTGAAGCGGTAGACCAAGTGTCCCTTTCCACGTGCCACAGGAATCCTGGGTCTCCTATCAAGTTTCACGAGGAGTCAGGCATCGTCTCCTTTGGAGGCACTGATCTCCGCGTACCTCTGGAGTTTTCAAAGGATGTGAGGCCTCCGGTCGCGATGAGGTGGGGAAGTAGATTATCTCTGTGGTCTCCACAGGGGATTCAGACATCCTTTCGTCTTGGGAGATACAAGACGAGCCTGCATTCAAGTCACTGCAGGGATATTCGGCCTTATTTCGAGTCAGGGCATCGCGGTCTCCATTCCACTTGAGGCCGCAAACTCAGTGTCCCTCTCACATACCTAGAGCTGAGATAAGCCTGCTCTTGAGGTGCTTGTGGTAAGATGGTATTCCTCTGGACTCGAAGCCAGGGACTAACCTCTCATCTCGAGTTGATTTTTGGTCCACGGAGCTCTTTCGAGTTGCTACAGGGACCTCAGGATCCCTCTAGCATTGAAACAGTGTTCTTGGGGTTTCTCTGGAGTGCCATGTGTGATGTGCAAGACGGAATTGCTCTGCCCGCAGTGCAGGGGAATCGGGCCTCATTTTGCGGCGAGGGGGAAGTCTCATGGTTTTTCTCGAGTTGCGGCGGGAACCTGCGGTATATTCTCGAGTTACGACGGGGATGGCCCTTCCACACACGTGCTTGTTCAGCGACGGCAGGACTCCTGCCTAGTTGCGAGGGACAACTCGGGATTCTCCTCGAGGCTTGGCAGGGCAATTGGGACGCCTCTCCAGCTGAGGGGGAAGACCAAGTGTCCCTTTCCACGTGCCACAGGAATCTTGGGTCTCCTATCAAGTTTCACGAGGAGTCAGGCATCGTCTCCTTTGGAGGCACTGATCTCCGTGTACCTCTGGAGTTTTCAAAGGATGTGAGGCCTCCGGTCGCGATGAGGTGGGGAACTAGGTCTTTCTCTGTGGTCTCCACAGGGGATTCAGACATCCTTTCGTCTTGGGAGATGCAAGACGAGCCTGCATTCAAATCACTGCAGGGATATTCGGCCTTATTTCGAGGTAGGGCATCGCGGTGTCCATTCGAACTGAAGCCGCAAACTCAGGGTCCCTCTCACATACCTAGAGCTGAGAGAAGCCTCCTCTTGAGGTGCTTGTGGTAAGGTGGTATTCTGCTGGAGTCGAGCCAGGGACTAACCTCTCAACTCGAGTTGATTTTTGGTCCACGGAGCTCATTCGTGTGGCTACAGTGATCTCAGGATCCCTCTAGCCTTGAAACAGTGTTCTTGCGGTTTCTCTGGAATGCCATCAAGGAAATCAAGGCTCCTTTGATGTGTGATGTGCAACACGGAATTGCTCTGCACGCAGTGCAGGGGAATCGGGCCTCATCTCGCGGCGAGGGGGAAGTCTCATGGTTTTTCTCGAGTTGCGGCGGGAACCTGGGGTATATTCTCGAGTTACGACGGGGATGGTCCTTCCACCCACGTGTTTGTTCAGCGACGTCAGGACTCCTGCCAAGTTGCGAGGGACAACTCGGGATTCTCCTGGGGGCTTGGCAGGGCAATTGGGACGCCTCTCCAGCTGAGGCGGTAGACCAAGTGTCCCTTTCCACGTGCCACAGGAATCCTGGGTCTCCTATCAAGTTTCTCGAGGAGTCAGGCATCGTCTCCTTTGGAGGCACTGATCTCCGTGTACCTCTGGAGTTTTCAAAGGATGTGAGGACTCCGGTCACGATGAGGTGGGGAAGTAGGTTTTCTCTGTGGTCTCCACAGGGTATTCAGACATCCTTTCGTCTTGGGAGATGCAAGACAAGCCTGCATTCAAGTCACTGCTGCGATATCCGGCCTTATATCGAGTCAGGGCATCGCGGTCTCCATTCCACTTGAGGCCGCAAACTCAGGGTCCCTCTCACATCGATAGAGCTGAGAGAAGCCTCCTCTTGAGGTGCTTGTGGTAAGGTGGTATTCCTCTGGAGTCGAAGCCAGGGACTAACCTCTCATCTCGAGTTGATTTTTGGTCCACGGAGCTCTTTCCTGTTGCTACAGTGACCTCAGGATCCCTCTAGCCTTGAAACAGTGTTCTTGGGGTTTCTCTGGAGTGCAATCAAAGAAATCAAGGCTCCTTTCATGTGTGATGTGCAACACGGAATTGCTCTGCACGCAGTGCAGGGGAATCGGGCTTCATCTCGCGGCGAGGGGGAAGTCTCATAGTTTTTCTCGAGTTGCGGCGAGAACCTGGGGTATGTTCTCGAGTTACGACGGGGATGGCCCTTCCACCCACGTGTTTGTTCAGCGACGTCAGGACTCCTGCCTAGTTGCGAGGGACAACTCGGGATTCTCCTGGGGGCTTGACAGGGCAATTGGGACGCCTCTCCACCTGAGGCGGTAGGCCAAGGGAACCTTTACACGTGCCACAGGAATCCTGGGACTCCTATCAAGTTTCACGAGGAGTCAGGCATCGTCTCCTTTGGAGGCACTGATCTCCACGTACTTCTGGAATTTTCAAAGGATGTGAGGCCTCCGGTTGGGATGAGGTGAGGAACTAGGTCTTTCTCTGTGGTCTCCACAGGGGATTCAGACATCCTTTCGTCTTGGGAGATGCAAGACGAGCCTGCATTCAAGTCACTGCAAGGATATTCGGCCTTATTTCGAGTCAGGGCATCGCGGTGTCCATTCCACTTGAGGCCGCAAACTCAGGGTCCCTCTCACATACCTAGAGCTGAGAGAAGCCTCCTCTTGAGGTGCTTGTGGTAAGGTGGTATTCCTCTGGAGTCGAAGCCAGGGACTAACCTCTCATCTCGAGTTGATTTTTGGTCCACGGAGCTCTTTCGTGTGGCTACAGTGACCTCAGGATCCCTCTAGCCTTGAAACACTGTTCTTGGGGTTTCTCTGGAGTGCCATCAAGGAAATCAAGGCTCCTTTCATGTGTGATGTGCAACACGGAATTGCTCTGCACGCAGTGCAGGGGAATCGGGCCTCATCTCGCGGCGAGGGGGAAGTCTCATGGTTTTTCTCGAGTTGCGGCGGGAACGTGGGGTATATTCTCGAGTTACGACGGGGATGGTCCTTCCACCCACGTTTTTGTTCAGCGACGTCAGGACTCCTGCCAAGTTGCGAGGGACAACTCGGGATTCTCCTGGGGGCTTGGCAGGGCAATTGGGACGCCTCTCCAGCTGAGGCGGGAGACCAAGTGTCCCTTTCCACGTGCCACAGGAATCCTGGGTCTCCTATCAAGTTTCACGAGGAGTCAGGCATCGTCTCCTTTGGAGGCACTGATCTCCGTGTACCTCTGGAGTTTTCAAAGGATGTGAGGCCTCCGGTCACGATGAGGTGGGGAAGTAGGTTATCTCTGTGGTCTCCACAGGGTATTCAGACATCCTTTCATCTTGGGAGATGCAAGACAAGCCTGCATTCAAGTCACTGCTGCGATATCCGGCCTTATATCGAGTCAGGGCATCGCGGTCTCCATTCCACTTGAGGCCGCAAACTCAGGGTCCCTCTCACATCGATAGAGCTGAGAGAAGCCTCCTCTTGAGGTGCTTGTGGTAAGGTGGTATTCCTCTGGAGTCGAAGCCAGGGACTAACCTCTCATCTCGAGTTGATTTTTGGTCCACGGAGCTCTTTCCTGTTGCTACAGTGACCTCAGGATCCCTCTAGCCTTGAAAGAGTGTTCTTGGGGTTTCTCTGGAGTGCAATCAAAGAAATCAAGGCTCCTTTCATGTGTGATGTGCAACACGGAATTGCTCTGCACGCAGTGCAGGGGAATCGGGCTTCATCTCGCGGCGAGGGGGAAGTCTCATAGCTTTTCTCGAGTTGCGGCGAGAACCTGGGGTATGTTCTCGAGTTACGACGGGGATGGCCCTTCCACCCACGTGTTTGTTCAGCGACGTCAGGACTCCTGCCTAGTTGCGAGGGACAACTCGGGATTCTCCTCGAGGCTTGGCAGGGCAGTTGGGACGCCTCTCCACCAGAGGCGGTAGGCCAAGGGAAACTTTACACGTGCCACAGGAATCCTGGGACTCCTATCAAGTTTCACGAGGAGTCAGGCATCGTCTCCTTTGGAGGCACTGATCTCCACGTACTTCTGGAATTTTCAAAGGATGTGAGGCCTCCGGTTGGGATGAGGTGAGGAACTAGGTCTTTCTCTGTGGTCTCCACAGGGGATTCAGACATCCTTTCATCTTGGGAGATGCAAGACGAGCCTGCATTCAACTCACTGCAAGGATATTCGGCCTTATTTCGAGTCAGGGCATCGCGGTGTCCATTCCACTTGAGGCCGCAAACTCAGGGTCCCTCTCACATAGCTAGAGCTGAGAGAAGCCTCCTCTTGAGGTGCTTGTGGTAAGGTGGTATTCCTCTGGAGACGAAGCCAGGGACTAACCTCTCATCTCGAGTTGATTTTTGGTCCACGGAGCTCTTTCCTGTTGCTACAGTGTCCTCGGGATACCTCTAGCCTTGAAACAGTGTTCTTGGGGTTTCTCTGGAGTGCCATCAAGGAAATCTAGGCTCCTTTCATGTGTGATGTGCAACACGGAATTGCTCTACACGCAGTGCAGGGGAATCGGGCCTCATCTCGCGGCGAGGGGGAAGTCTCATGGTTTTTCTCGAGTTGCGGCGGGAACCTGGGGTATATTCTCGAGTTACGACGGGGATGGCCCTTCCACACACGTGTTTGTTCAGCGACGTCAGGACTCCTGCCTAGTTGCGAGGGACAATTCGGGATTCTCCTGTGGGCTTGGCAGGGCAATTGGGACGCCTCTCCAGCTGAGGCGGGAGACCAAGGGTCCCTTTCCACGTGCCACAGGAATCCTGGGACTCCTATCAAATTTCACGAGGAGTCAGGCATCGTCTCCTTTGGAGGCACTGATCTCCGCGTTCCTCTGGAGTTTTCAAAGGAGGTGAGGCCTCCGGTCGCGATGAGGTGGGGAAGTAGGTTTTCTCTGTGGTCTCCACAGGGGATTCAGACATCCTTTCGTCTTGGGAGATGCAAGACGAGCCTGCATTCAAGTCACTGCAGGGATATTCGGCCTTATTTCGAGTCAGGGCATCGCAGTGTTCATTCCACTTGAGGCTGCAAACTCAGGGTCCCTCTCACATACCTAGAGCTGAGATAAGCCTGCTCTTGAGGTGCTTGTGGTAAGGTGGTATTCCTCTGGAGTCGAAGCCAGGGACTAACTTCTCATCTCGAGTTGATTTTTGGTCCACGGAGCTCTTTCGTGTTGCTACAGTGACCTCAGGATCCCTCTAGCCTTGAAACAGTGTTCTTGGGGTTTCTCTGGAGTGCCATCAAGGAAATCAAGGCTCCTTTCATGTGTGATGTGCAACAGGGAATTGCTCTGCACGCAGTGCAGGGTATCGGGCCTCATTTTTCGGCGAGGGGGAAGTCTCATGGTTTTTCTCGAGTTGCGGCGGGAACCTGGGGTATATTCTCGAGTTACGACGGGGATGGCCCTTCCACCCACGTGTTTGTTCAGC
The DNA here is from genome assembly GCF_910594005.1 of Cervus elaphus. NCBI lineage: Eukaryota > Metazoa > Chordata > Mammalia > Artiodactyla > Cervidae > Cervus > Cervus elaphus. The sequence goes on from NW_025316779.1 coordinate 4,240,333, forward strand.
GACGAAAGGACTCCTGCCTAATTGCGAAGGACAACTCGGGATTCTCCTCGAGGCTTGGCAGGGCAATTGGGATGTCTCTCCAGCTGAGGCGGGAGACCAAGCGTCCCTTTCCACGTGCCACAGGAATCCTGGGACTCCTATCAAGTTTCACGAGGTGTCAGGCATCGTCTCCTTTGGAGGCACTGATCTCCGCGTACCTCTGGAGTTTTCAAAGGATGTGAGGCCTCCGGTCCCGATGAGGTGGGGAACTAGGTCTTTCTCTGTGGTCTCCACAGGGGATTCAGATATCCTTTCGTCTTGGGAGATGCAAGACGAGCCTGCATTCAAGTCACTGCAGGGATATCCGGCCTTATTTCGAGTCAGGGCATCGCGGTGTCCATTCCACTTGAGGCCGCAAACTCAGGGTCGCTCTCACATACATAGAGCTGAGAGAAGCCTCCTCTTGAGGTGCTTGTGGTAAGGTGGTATTCCTCTGGAGTTGAAGCCAGGGACTAACCTCTCATCTCGAGTTGATTTTTGGTCCACGGAGCTCTTTTGTGTTGCTACAGTGACCTCAGGATCCCTCTAGCCTTGAAACAGTGTTCTTGGAATTCTCTGGAATGCCATCAAGGAAATCAAGGCTCCTTTCAGGTGTGATGTGCAACACGGAATTGCTCTGCATGCAGTGCAAGGGAATCGGGCGTCATCTCGTGGCGAGGGGGAAGTCTCATGGTTTTTCTCGAGTTGCGGCGGGAACCTGGGGTATATTCTCGAGTTACGACGGGGATGGCCCTTCCACCCACGTGTTTGTTCAGCGACGTCAGGACTCCTGCCTAGTTGCGAGGGACAACTCGGGATTCTCCTCGAGGCTTGGCAGGGCAATTGGGACGCCTCTCCAGCTGAGGCGGGAGACCAAGGGTCCCTTTCCACGTGCCACAGGAATCCTGGGACTCCTATCAAGTTTCACGAGGAGTCAGGCATCGTCTCCTTTGGAGGCACTGATCTCCGCGTAACTCTGGAATTTTCAAAGGATGTGAGGCCTCCGGTCGCGATGAGGTGGGGAACTAGGTCTTTCTCTGTGGTCTCCACAGGGGATTCAGACATCCTTTCGTCTTGGGAGATGCAAGAGGAGCCTGGATTCAAGTCACTGCAGGGATATCCAGCCTTATTTTGAGTCAGGGCATCGCGGTGTCCATTCCACTTGAAGCCGCAAACTCAGGGTCCCTCTCACATACCTAGAGCTGAGAGAAGCCTCCTCTTGAGGTGCTTGTGGTAAGATGGTATTCCTCTGGAGTCGAAGCCAGGGAGTAACCTCTCATCTCGAGTTGATTCTTGGTCCACGGAGCTCTTTCGTGTTGCTACAGTGACCTCAGGATCCCTCTAGCCTTGAAACAGTGTTCTTGGGGTTTCTCTGGAGTGCCATAAAGGAAATCAAGGCTCCTTTCATCTGTGATGTGCAACACGGAATTGCTCTGCATGCAGTGCAGGGGAATCTGGCCTCATCTCGTGGCGAGGGGGAATTCTAATGGTTTTTCTCGAGTTGCGGCGGGAACCTGGGGCATATTCTCGAGTTACGATGGGGATGGCCCTTTCATCCATGTGTTTGTTCAGCGAGGTCAGGACTCCTGCCTAGTTGCGAGGGGCACCTCGGGATTCTCCTGGGGGCTTGGCAGGGCAATTGGGACGCCTCTCCAGCTGAGGTGGAAGACCAAGTGTCCCTTTCCACGTGCAACAGGAATCCTGGGACTCCTATCAAGTTTCACGAGGAGTCAGGCATCGTCTCCTTTGGAGGCACTGATCTCCGCGTACCTCTGGAGTTTTCAAAGGATGTGAGGCCTCCGGTCGCGATGAGGTGGGGAACTAGGTCTTTCTCTGTGGTCTCCACAGGGGATTCAGACATCGTTTCGTCTTCGGAGATGCAAGACGAGCCTGCATTCAAGTCACTGCAGGGATATCCGGCCTTATTTCGAGTCAGGGCATCGCGGTGTCCATTCAACTTGAGGCCGCAAACTCAGGGTCCCTCTCACATACCTAGAGCTGAGAGAAGCCTCCTCTTGAGGTGGTTGTGGTAAGGTGGTATTCCTCTGGAGTCGAAGCCAGGAACTAACCTCTCTTCTCGAGTTGATTTTTGGTCCACGGAGCTCTTTCGTGTTGCTACAGTGACCTCAGGATCCCTCTAGCCTTGAAACAGTGTTCTTGCTGTTTCTCTGGAGTGCCATCGAGGAAATCAAGGGTCCTTTCTTGTGTGATGTGTAACACGGAATTGCTCTGCACGCAGTGCAGGGGAATCGGGCCTCAGCTCGCGGCGAGGGGGAAGTCTCATGGTTTTTCTCGACTTGCGGCGGGAACCTGGGGTATATTCTCGAGGTAGGACTGGGATGGCCCTTCCACCCACGTGTTTGTTCAGCCATGTCAGGACTCCTGCCTAGTTGCGAGGGACAACTCGGGATTCTCCTCGAGGCTTGGCAGGGCAATTGGGATGCCTCTCCAGCTGAGGCGGGAGACCAAGGATTCCTTTCCACGTGCCACAGCAATCCTGGGACTCCTATCAAGTTTCACGAGGAGTCAGGCATCGTCTCCTTTGGAGGCACTGATCTCCGCGTACCTCTGGAGTTTTCAAAGGATGTGAGGCCTCCGGTCGCGATGAGGTGGGGAACTAGGTCTTTCTCTGTGGTCTCCACAGGGGATTCAAACATCCTTTCGTCTTGGGAGATGCAAGACGAGCCTGCATTCAAGTCACTGCAGGGATATCCGGCCTTATTTCGAGTCAGGGCATCGCGGTGTCCATTCCACTTGAGGCCGCAAACTCAGGGTCCCTCTCACATACCTAGAGCTGAGAGAAGCCTCCTCTTGAGGTGCTTGTGGTAAGATGGTATTCCTCTGGAGTCGAAGCCAGGGACTAACCTCTCATCTCGAGTTGATTCTTGGTCCACGGAGCTCTTTCGTGTTGCTACAGTGACCTCAGGATCCCTCTAGCCTTGAAACAGTGTTCTTGGAATTCTCTGGAATGCCATCAAGGAAATCAAGGCTCCTTTCAGGTGTGATGTGCAACACGGAATTGCTCTGCATGCAGTGCAAGGGAATCGGGCCTCATCTCGTGGCGAGGGGGAAGTCTCATGGTTTTTCTCGAGTTGCGGCGGGAACCTGGGGTATATTCTCGAGTTACGACGGGGATGGCCCTTCCACCCACGTGTTTGTTCAGCGACGTCAGGACTCCTGCCTAGTTGCGAGGGACAACTCGGGATTCTCCTCGAGGCTTGGCAGGGCAATTGGGACGCCTCTCCAGCTGAGGCGGGAGACCAAGGGTCCCTTTCCACGTGCTACAGGAATCCTGGGACTCCTATCAAGTTTCACGAGGAGTCAGGCATCGTCTCCTTTGGAGGCACTGATCTCCGCGTAACTCTGGAATTTTCAAAGGATGTGAGGCCTCCGGTCGCGATGAGGTGGGGAACTAGGTCTTTCTCTGTGGTCTCCACAGGGGATTCAGACATCCTTTCGTCTTGGGAGATGCAAGACGAGCCTGCATTCAAGTCACTGCAGGGATATCCGGCCTTATTTTGAGTCAGGGCATCGCGGTGTCCATTCCACTTGAGGCCGCAAACTCAGGGTCCCTCTCACATACCTAGAGCTGAGAGAAGCCTCCTCTTGAGGTGCTTGTGGTAAGATGGTATTCCTCTGGAGTCGAAGCCAGGGAGTAACCTCTCATCTCGAGTTGATTCTTGGTCCACGGAGCTCTTTCGTGTTGCTACAGTGACCTCAGGATCCCTCTAGCCTTGAAACAGTGTTCTTGGGGTTTCTCTGGATTGCCATCAAGGAAATCAAGGCTCCTTTCATCTGTGATGTGCAACACGGAATTGCTCTGCATGCAGTGCAGAGGAATCTGGCCTCATCTCGTGGCGAGGGGGAAGTCTCATGGTTTTTCTCGAGTTGCGGCGGGAACCTGGGGCATATTCTCGAGTTACGATGGGGATGGCCCTTTCATCCATGTGTTTGTTCAGCGACGTCAGGACTCCTGCCTAGTTGCGAGGGGCACCTCGGGATTCTCCTGGGGGCTTGGCAGGGCAATTGGGACGCCTCTCCAGCTGAGGTGGAAGACCAAGGGTCCCTTTCCACGTGCAACAGGAATCCTGGGACTCCTATCAAGTTTCACGAGGAGTCAGGCATCGTCTCCTTTGGAGGCACTGATCTCCGCGTACCTCTGGAGTTTTCAAAGGATGTGAGGCCTCCGGTCGCGATGAGGTGGGGAACTAGGTCTTTCTCTGTGGTCTCCACAGGGGATTCAGACATCGTTTCGTCTTCAGAGATGCAAGACGAGCCTGCATTCAAGTCACTGCAGGGATATCCGGCCTTATTTCGAGTCAGGGCATCGCGGTGTCCATTCAACTTGAGGCCGCAAACTCAGGGTCCCTCTCACATACCTAGAGCTGAGAGAAGCCTCCTCTTGAGGTGGTTGTGGTAAGGTGGTATTCCTCTGGAGTCGAAGCCAGGAACTAACCTCTCTTCTCGAGTTGATTTTTGGTCCACGGAGCTCTTTCGTGTTGCTACAGTGACCTCAGGATCCCACTAGCCTTGAAACAGTGTTCTTGCTGTTTCTCTGGAGTGCCATCGAGGAAATCAAGGGTCCTTTCTTGTGTGATGTGCAACACGGAATTGCTCTGCACGCAGTGCAGGGGAATCGGGCCTCAGCTCGCGGCGAGGGGGAAGTCTCATGGTTTTTCTCTACTTGCGGCGGGAACCTGGGGTATATTCTCGAGGTAGGACTGGGATGGCCCTTCCACCCACGTGTTTGTTCAGCCATGTCAGGACTCCTGCCTAGTTGCGAGGGACAACTCGGGATTCTCCTCGAGGCTTGGCAGGGCAATTGGGATGCCTCTCCAGCTGAGGCGGGAGACCAAGGATTCCTTTCCACGTGCCACAGCAATCCTGGGACTCCTATCAAGTTTCACGAGGAGTCAGGCATCGTCTCCTTTGGAGGCACTGATCTCCGCGTACCTCTGGAGTTTTCAAAGGATGTGAGGCCTCCGGTCGCGATGAGGTGGGGAACTAGGTCTTTCTCTGTGGTCTCCACAGGGGATTCAAACATTCTTTCGTCTTGGGAGATGAAAGACGAGCCTGCATTAAAGTCACTGCAGGGATATCCGGCCTTATTTCGAGTCAGGGCATCGCGGTGTCCATTCCACTTGAGGCCGCAAACTCAGGGTCCCTCTCACATACCTAGAGCTGAGAGAAGCCTCCTCTTGAGGTGCTTGTGGTAAGATGGTATTCCTCTGGAGTCGAAGCCAGGGACTAACCTCTCATCTCGAGTTGATTCTTGGTCCACGGAGCTCTTTCGTGTTGCTACAGTGACCTCAGGATCCCTCTAGCCTTGAAACAGTGTTCTTGGGGTTTCTCTGGAGTCCCATCAAGGAAATCAAGGCTCCTTTCATCTGTGATGTGCAACACGGAATTGCTCTGCACGCAGTGCAGAGGAATCTGGCCTCATCTCGTGGCGAGGAGGAAGTCTCATGGTTTTTCTCGAGTTGCGGCGGGAACCTGGGGCATATTCTCGAGTTACGATGGGGATGGCCCTTTCATCCATGTGTTTGTTCAGCGACGTCAGGACTCCTGCCTAGTTGCGAGGGGCACCTCGGGATTCTCCTGTGGGCTTGGCAGGGCAATTGGGACGCCTCTCCAGCTGAGGTGGAAGACCAAGGGTCCCTTTCCACGTGCCACAGAAATCCTGGGACTCCTATCAAGTTTCACGAGGAGTCAGGCATCGTCTCCTTTGGAGGCACTGATCTCCGCGTACCTCTGGAATTTTCAAAGGATGTGAGGCCTCCGGTCGCGATGAGGTGAGGAACTAGGTCTTTCTCTGTGGTCTCCACAGGGGATTCAAACATCCTTTCGTCTTGGGAAATGAAAGACGAGCCTGCATTCAAGTCACTGCAGGGATATCCGGCCTTATTTCGAGTCAGGGCATCGCGGTGTCCATTCCACTTGAGGCCACAAACTCAGGGTCCCTCTCACATACCTAGAGCTGAGAGAAGCCTCCTCTTGAGGTGCTTGTGGTAAGATGGTATTCCTCTGGAGTCGAAGCCAGGGACTAACCTCTCATCTCGAGTTGATTCTTGGTCCACGGAGCTCTTTCGTGTTGCTACAGTGACCTCAGGATCCCTCTAGCCTTGAAACAGTGTTCTTGGAATTCTCTGGAATGCCATCAAGGAAATCAAGGCTCCTTTCAGGTGTGATGTGCAACACGGAATTGCTCTGCATGCAGTGCAAGGGAATCGGGCCTCATCTCGTGGCGAGGGGGAAGTCTCATGGTTTTTCTCGAGTTGCGGCGGGAACCTGGGGTATATTCTCGAGTTACGACGGGGATGGCCCTTCCACCCACGTGTTTGTTCAGCGACGTCAGGACTCCTGCCTAGTTGCGAGGGACAACTCGGGATTCTCCTCGAGGCTTGGCAGGGCAATTGGGACGCCTCTCCAGCTGAGGCGGGAGACCAAGGGTCCCTTTCCACGTGCCACAGGAATCCTGGGACTCCTATCAAGTTTCACGAGGAGTCAGGCATCGTCTCCTTTGGAGGCACTGATCTCCGCGTAACTCTGGAATTTTCAAAGGATGTGAGGCCTCCGGTCGCGATGAGGTGGGGAACTAGGTCTTTCTCTGTGGTCTCCACAGGGGATTCAGACATCCTTTCGTCTTGGGAGATGCAAGACGAGCCTGCATTCAAGTCACTGCAGGGATATCCGGCCTTATTTTGAGTCAGGGCATCGCGGTGTCCATTCCACTTGAGGCCGCAAACTCAGGGTCCCTCTCACATACCTAGAGCTGAGAGAAGCCTCCTCTTGAGGTGCTTGTGGTAAGATGGTATTCCTCTGGAGTCGAAGCCAGGGAGTAACCTCTCATCTCGAGTTGATTCTTGGTCCACGGAGCTCTTTCGTGTTGCTACAGTGACCTCAGGATCCCTCTAGCCTTGAAACAGTGTTCTTGGGGTTTCTCTGGATTGCCATCAAGGAAATCAAGGCTCCTTTCATCTGTGATGTGCAACACGGAATTGCTCTGCATGCAGTGCAGAGGAATCTGGCCTCATCTCGTGGCGAGGGGGAAGTCTCATGGTTTTTCTCGAGTTGCGGCGGGAACCTGGGGCATATTCTCGAGTTACGATGGGGATGGCCCTTTCATCCATGTGTTTGTTCAGCGACGTCAGGACTCCTGCCTAGTTGCGAGGGGCACCTCGGGATTCTCCTGGGGGCTTGGCAGGGCAATTGGGACGCCTCTCCAGCTGAGGTGGAAGACCAAGGGTCCCTTTCCACGTGCAACAGGAATCCTGGGACTCCTATCAAGTTTCACGAGGAGTCAGGCATCGTCTCCTTTGGAGGCACTGATCTCCGCGTACCTCTGGAGTTTTCAAAGGATGTGAGGCCTCCGGTCGCGATGAGGTGGGGAACTAGGTCTTTCTCTGTGGTCTCCACAGGGGATTCAGACATCGTTTCGTCTTCAGAGATGCAAGACGAGCCTGCATTCAAGTCACTGCAGGGATATCCGGCCTTATTTCGAGTCAGGGCATCGCGGTGTCCATTCAACTTGAGGCCGCAAACTCAGGGTCCCTCTCACATACCTAGAGCTGAGAGAAGCCTCCTCTTGAGGTGGTTGTGGTAAGGTGGTATTCCTCTGGAGTCGAAGCCAGGAACTAACCTCTCTTCTCGAGTTGATTTTTGGTCCACGGAGCTCTTTCGTGTTGCTACAGTGACCTCAGGATCCCACTAGCCTTGAAACAGTGTTCTTGCTGTTTCTCTGGAGTGCCATCGAGGAAATCAAGGGTCCTTTCTTGTGTGATGTGCAACACGGAATTGCTCTGCACGCAGTGCAGGGGAATCGGGCCTCAGCTCGCGGCGAGGGGGAAGTCTCATGGTTTTTCTCTACTTGCGGCGGGAACCTGGGGTATATTCTCGAGGTAGGACTGGGATGGCCCTTCCACCCACGTGTTTGTTCAGCCATGTCAGGACTCCTGCCTAGTTGCGAGGGACAACTCGGGATTCTCCTCGAGGCTTGGCAGGGCAATTGGGATGCCTCTCCAGCTGAGGCGGGAGACCAAGGATTCCTTTCCACGTGCCACAGCAATCCTGGGACTCCTATCAAGTTTCACGAGGAGTCAGGCATCGTCTCCTTTGGAGGCACTGATCTCCGCGTACCTCTGGAGTTTTCAAAGGATGTGAGGCCTCCGGTCGCGATGAGGTGGGGAACTAGGTCTTTCTCTGTGGTCTCCACAGGGGATTCAAACATCCTTTCGTCTTGGGAGATGAAAGACGAGCCTGCATTCAAGTCACTGCAGGGATATCCGGCCTTATTTCGAGTCAGGGCATCACGGTGTCCATTCCACTTGAGGCCGCAAACTCAGGGTCCCTCTCACATACCTAGAGCTGAGAGAAGCCTCCTCTTGAGGTGCTTGTGGTAAGATGGTATTCCTCTGGAGTCGAAGCCAGGGACTAACCTCTCATCTCGAGTTGATTCTTGGTCCACGGAGCTCTTTCGTGTTGCTACAGTGACCTCAGGATCCCTCTAGCCTTGAAACAGTGTTCTTGGGGTTTCTCTGGACTGCCATCAAGGAAATCAAGGCTCCTTTCATCTGTGATGTGCAACACGGAATTGCTCTGCATGCAGTGCAGAGGAATCTGGCCTCATCTCGTGGCGAGGGGGAAGTCTCATGGTTTTTCTCGAGTTGCGGCGGGAACCTGGGGCATATTCTCGAGTTACGATGGGGATGGCCCTTTCATCCATGTGTTTGTTCAGCGACGTCAGGACTCCTGCCTAGTTGCGAGGGGCACCTCGGGATTCTCCTGGGGGCTTGGCAGGGCAATTGGGACGCCTCTCCAGCTGAGGTGGAAGACCAAGGGTCCCTTTCCACGTGCAACAGGAATCCTGGGACTCCTATCAAGTTTCACGAGGAGTCAGGCATCGTCTCCTTTGGAGGCACTGATCTCCGCGTACCTCTGGAGTTTTCAAAGGATGTGAGGCCTCCGGTCGCGATGAGGTGGGGAACTAGGTCTTTCTCTGTGGTCTCCACAGGGGATTCAGACATCGTTTCGTCTTCGGAGATGCAAGACGAGCCTGCATTCAAGTCACTGCAGGGATATCCGGCCTTATTTCGAGTCAGGGCATCGCGGTGTCCATTCAACTTGAGGCCGCAAACTCAGGGTCCCTCTCACATACCTAGAGCTGAGAGAAGCCTCCTCTTGAGGTGCTTGTGGTAAGGTGGTATTCCTCTGGAGTCGAAGCCAGGAACTAACCTCTCTTCTCGAGTTGATTTTTGGTCCACGGAGCTCTTTCGTGTTGCTACAGTGACCTCAGGATCCCACTAGCCTTGAAACAGTGTTCTTGCTGTTTCTCTGGAGTGCCATGAAGGAAATCAAGGGTCCTTTCTTGTGTGATGTGCAACACGGAATTGCTCTGCACGCAGTGCAGGGGAATCGGGCCTCAGCTCGCGGCGAGGGGGAAGTCTCATGGTTTTTCTCGAGTTGTGGCGGGAACCTGGGGTATATTCTCGAGTTACGACAGGGATGGCCCTTCCACACACGTGTTTCTTCAGCGACATCAGGACTCCTGCCTAGTTGCGAGGGACAACTCGGGATTCTCCTCGAGGCTTGGCAGGGCAATTGGGACGCCTCTCCAGCTGAGGCGGGAGACCAAGGGTCCCTTTCCAAGTGCACAGGAATCCTGTGACTCCTATCAAGTTTCACGAGGAGTCAGGCATCGTCTCCTTTGGAGGCACTGATCTCCGCGTACCTCTGGAGTTTTCAAAGGACGTGAGGCCTCCGATCGCGATGAGGTGGGGAACTAGGTCTTTCTCTGTGGTCTCCACAGGGGATTCAGACATCCTTTCGTCTTGGGAGATGCAAGACGAGCCTGAATTCAAGTCACTGCAGGGATATCCGGCCTTATTTCAAGTCAGGGCATCGCGGTGTCCATTCCACTTGAGGCCACAAACTCAGGGTACCTCTCACATACCTAGAGCTGAGAGAAGCCTCCTCTTGAGGTGCTTGTGGTAAGGTGGTATTTCTCTGGAGTCGAAGCCAGGGACTAACCTCTCATCTCGAGTTGATTTTTGGTCCACGGAGCTCTTTCGTGTTGCTACAGTGACCTCAGTTACCCTCTAGCCTTGAAACAGTGTTCTTGGGGTTTCTCTGGAGTGCCATCAAGGAAATCAAGGCTCCTTTCATGTGTGATGTGCAACACGGAATTGCTCTGCACGCAGTGCAGGGGAATCGGGCCTCATCTCGTGGCGAGGGGGAAGTCTCATGGTTTTTCTCGAGTTGCGGCGGGAACCTGGGGTATATTCTCGAGTTACGACGGGGATGGCCCTTCCACCCACGTGTTTGTTCAGCGACGTCAGGACTCCTGCCTAGTTGCGAGGGACAACTCGGGATTCTCCTCGAGGCTTGGCAGGGCAATTGGGACGCCTCTCCAGCTGAGGCGGGAGACCAAGGTTCCCTTTCCACGTGCCACAGGAATCCTGGGACTCCTATCAAGTTTCACGAGGAGTCAGGCATCGTCTCCTTTGGAGGCACTGATCTCCGCGTACCTCTGGAGTTTTCAAAGGATGTGAGGCGTCCGGTCGCAATGAGGTGGGGAACTAGGTCTTTCTCTGTGGTCTCCACAGGGGATTCAGACATCCTTTCGTCTTGGGAGATGCAAGACGAGCCTGCATTCAAGTCACTGCAGGGATATCCGGCCTTATTTCGAGTCAGGGCATCGCGGTGTCCATTCCACTTGAGGCCGCAAACTCAGGGTCCCTCTCACATACCTAGAGCTGAGAGAAGCCTCCTCTTGAGGTGCTTGTGGTAATGTGGTATTCCTCTGGAGTCGAAGCCAGGGACTAACCTCTCATCTCGAGTTGATTTTTGATCCACTGAGCTCTTTCGTGTTGCTACAGTGACCTCAGGATCCCTCTAGCCTTGAAACAGTGTTCTTGGGGTTTCTCTGGAGTGCCATCAAGGAAATCAAGACTCCTTTCATGTGTGATGTGCAACACGGAATTGCTCTGCATGCAGTGCAGGGGAATCGGGCCTCATCTCGCGGCGAGGGGGAAGTCTCATGGTTTTTCGCGAGTTGCGGCGGGAACCTGGGGTATATTCTCGAGTTACGACGGGGATGGCCCTTCCACCCACGTGTTTGTTCAGCGACGTCAGGACTCCTGCTTAGTTGGGAGGGACAACTCGGTATTCTCCTCGAGGCTTGGCAGGGCAATTGGGACGCCTCTCCAGCTGAGGCGGGAGACCAAGGGTCCCTTTACACGTGCCACAAGAATCCTGGGACTCCTATCAAGTTTCAGGAGGAGTCAGGCATCGTCTCCTTTGGAGGCACTGATCTCCGTGTACCTCTGGAGTTTTCAAAGTATTTAAGGCCTCCGGTCGCGATGAGGTGGGGAACTAGGTCTTTCTCTGTTGTCTCCACTGGGGATTCAGACATCCTTTCATCTTGGGAGATGCAAGACGAGCCTGCATTCAAGTCACTGCAGGGATATCCGGCCTTATTTCGAGTCAGGGCATCGCGGTGTCCATTCCACTTGAGGCCGCAAACTCAGGGTCCCTCTCACATAGCTAGAGCTGAGAGAAGCCTCCTCTTGAGGTGCTTGTGGTAAGGTTGTATTCCTCTGGAGTTGAAGCCAGGGACTAACCTCTCATCTCGAGTTGATTCTTGGTCCACGGAGCTCTTTCGTGTTGCTACAGTGACCTCAGGATCCCTCTAGCCTTGAAACAGTGCTCTTGGGGTTTCTCTGGAGTGCCATCAAGGAAATCAAGGCTCCTTTCATGTGTGATGTGCCACACGGAATTGCTCTGCACACAGTGCAGGGGAATCAGGCCTCATCTCGCGGCGAGGGGGAAGTCTCATGGTTTTTCTCGAGTTGCGGCGGGAACCTGGGGTATATTCTCGAGTTACGACGGGGATGGCCCTTCCACCCACGTGTTTGTTCAGCGACGTCAGGACTCCTGCCTAGTTGCAAGGGACAACTCGGGATTCTCCTCGAGGCTTGGCAGGGCAATTGGGACGCCTCTCCAGCTGAGGTGGGAGACCAAGGGTCCCTTTCCACGTGCCACAGAAATCCTGGAACTCCTATCTAGTTTCACGAGGAGTCAGGCATCGTCTCCTTTGGAGGCACTGATCTCCACGTACCTGTGGAGTTTTCAAAGGATGTGAGGCCTCCGGTCGCGTTGAGGTGGGGAACTAGGTCTTTCTCTGTGCTCTCCACAGGGGATTCAGACATCCTTTCGTCTTGGGAGATGAAAGACGAGCCTGCATTCAAGTCACTGCAGGGATATCCGGCCTTATTTCGAGTCAGGGCATCGCGGTGTCCATTCCACTTGAGGCCGCAAATTCAGGGTCCCTCTCACATACATAGAGCTGAGAGAAGCCTCCTCTTGAGGTGATTGTGGTAAGGTGGTATTCCTCTGGAGTCGAAGCCAGGGACTAACCTCTCATCTCGAGTTGATTTTTGGGCCACGGAGCTCTTTCGTGTTGCTTCAGTGACCTCAGGATCCCTCTAGCCTTGAAACAGTGTTCTTGGGGTTTCTCTGGAGTGCCATCAAGGAAATCAAGGCTCCTTTCATGTGTGATGTGCAACACGGAATTGCTCTGCACACAGTGCAGGGGAATCGGGCCTCATCTCGCGGCGAGAGGGAAGTCTCATGGTTTTTCTCGAGTTGCGGCCGGAACCTGGGGTATATTCTCGAGTTACGACGGGGATGGCCCTTCCATCCACGTGTTTGTCCAGCGACGTCAGGACTCCTGCCTAGTTGCGAGGGACAACTCGGGATTCTCCTCGAGGCTTGGCAGGGCAATTGGGACGCCTCTCCAGCTGAGGCGGGAGACCAAGGGTCCCTTTCCACGTGCCACAGGAATCCTGGGACTCCTATCAAGTTTCAGGAGGAGTCAGGCATCGTCTCCTTTGGAGGCACTGATCTCCGCGTACCTCTGGAGTTTTCAAAGGATGTGAGGCCTCCGGTCGCGATGAGGTGGGGAACTAGGTCTTTCTCTGTGGTCTCCACAGGGGATTCAGACATCCTTTCATCTTGGAAGATGCAAGACGAGCCTGCATTCAAGTCACTGCAGGGATATCCGACCTTATTTTGTGTCAGGGAATCGCAGTGTCCATTCCACTTGAGGCCGCAAAGTCAGGGTCCCTCTCACATACCTAGAGCTGAGAGAAGCCTCCTCTTGAGGTGCTTGTGGTAAGGTGGTATTCCTCTGGAGTCAAAGCCAGGGACTAACCTCTCATCTCGAGTCGATTTTTGGTCCACGGAGCTCTTTCGTGTTGCTACAGTGACCTCAGGATTCCTCTAGCCGTGAAACAGTGTTCTTGGGGTTTCTCTGGAGTGCCATCAAGGAAATCAAGGCTCCTTTCATGTGTGATGTGCAACACGAAATTGCTCTGCACACAGTGCAGTGGAATCGGGCCTCATCTCGCGGCGAAGGGGAAGTCTGATGTTTTTTCTCGAGTTGTGGCGGGAACCTGGGGTATATTCTCGAGTTACGACAGGGATGGCCCTTCCACACACGTGTTTGTTCAGCGACATCAGGACTCCTGCCTAGTTGCGAGGGACAACTCGGGATTCTCCTCGAGGCTTGGCAGGGCAATTGGGACGCCTCTCCAGCTGAGGCGGGAGACCAAGGGTCCCTTTCCACGTGCACAGGAATCCTGGGACTCCTATCAAGTTTCACGAGGAGTCAGGCATCGTCTCCTTTGGAGGCACTGATCTCCGCGTACCTCTGGAGTTTTCAAAGGACGTGAGGCCTCCGATCGCGATGAGGTGGGGAACTAGGTCTTTCTCTGTGGTCTCCACAGGGGATTCAGACATCCTTTCATCTTGGGAGATGCAAGACGAGCCTGCATTCAAGTCACTGCAGGGATATCCGGCCTTATTTCGAGTCAGGGCATCGCGGTGTCCATTCCACTTGAGACCGCAAACCCAGCACATAGGTAAAGCTGAGAGAAGCCTCCTCTTGAGGTGCTTGTGGTAAGGTGGTATTCCTCTGGAGTCGAAGCCAGGGACTAACCACTCATCTCGAGTTGATTGTTGGTCCACGGAGCTCTTTCGTGTTGCTACAGTGACCTCAGGATCCCTCTAGCCTTGAAACAGTGTTCTTGGGGTTTCTCTGGAGTGCCATCAAGGAAATCAAGGCTCCTTTCATGTGTGATGTGCAACACGGAATTGCTCTGCACGCAGTGCAGGGGAATCGGGCCTCATCTCGTGGCGAGGGGGAAGTCTCATGGTTTTTCTCGAGTTGCGGCGGGAACCTGGGGTATATTCTCGAGTTACGACGAGGATTGCCCTTCCACCCACGTGTTTGTTCAGCGACGGCAGGACTCCTGCCTAGTTGCGAGGGACAACTCGGGATTCTCCTCGAGGCTTCGCAGGGCAATTGGGACGCCTCTCCAGCTGAGGCGGGAGACCAAGGGTCCCTTTCCACGTGCCACAGTAATCCTGGGACTCCTATCAAGTTTCACGAGGAGTCAGGCATCGTCTCCTTTGGAGGCACTAATCTCCGTGTACCTCTGGAGTTTTCAAAGGATTTGAGGCCTCCGGTCGCGATGAGGTGGGGAACTAGGTCTTTCTCTGTGGTCTCCACAGGGGATTCAGACATCCTTTCGTCTTGGGAGATGCAAGACGAGCCTGCATTCAAGTCACTGCAGGGATATCCAGCCTTATTTCGAGTCAGGGCATCGCGGTTTCCATTCCACTTGAGGCCGCAAACTCAGGGTCCCTCTCACATACCTAGAGCTGAGAGAAGTCTCCTCTTGAGGTGCTTGTGGTAAGGTGGTATTCCTCTGGAGTCGAAGCCAGGGACTAACCTCTCATCTCGAGTTGATTTTTGGTCCACGGCGCTCTTTCGTGTTGCTACAGTGACCTCAGGATCCCTCTAGCCTTGAAACAGTGTTCTTGGGGTTTCTCTGGAGTGCCACCAAGGAAATCAAGGCTCCTTTCATGTGTGATGTGCAACACGGAATTGCTCTGCACGCAGTGCAGGGGAATCGGGCCTCATCTCGCGGAGAGGGGGAAGTCTCATGGTTTTTCTCAAGTTGCAGAGGGAACCTGGGGTGTATTCTCGAGTTAAGACGGGGATGGCCCTTCCACCCACGTGTTTGTTCAGCGACGTCAGGACTCCTTCCTAGTTGCGTGGGACAACTCGGGATTCTCCTCGAGGCTTGGCAGGTCAATTGGGACGCCTCTCCAGCTGAGGCGGGAGACCAAGTGTCCCTTTCCACGTGCACAGGAATCCTGGGACTCCTATCAAGTTTCACGAGGAGTCAGGCATCGTCTCCTTTGGAGGCACTGATCTCCGCGTACCTCTGGAGTTTTCAAAGGACGTGAGGCCTCCGGTCGCGATGAGTTGGGGAACTAGGTCTTTTTCTGTGGTCTCCACAGGGGATTCAGACATCCTTACATCTTGGGAGATGCAAGACGAGCCTGCATTCAAGTCACTGCAGGGATATCCGGCCTTATTTCGAGTCAGGGCATCGCGGTGTCCATTCCACTTGGGACCGCAAACTCAGCACATAGGTAGAGCTGAGAGAAGCTTCCTCTTGAGGTGCTTGTGGTAAGGTGGTATTTCTCTGGATTCGAAGCCAGGGACAAACCTCTCATTTCGAGTTGATTTTTGGTCCACGGAGCTCTTTCGTGTTGCTACAGTGACCTCAGGATCCCTCTAGCCTTGAAACAGTGTTCTTGGGTTTTCTCTGGAGTGCCATCAAGGAAATCAAGGCTCCTTTCATGTGTGATGTGCAACACGGAATTGCTCTGCACACAGTGCAGGGGAATCGGGCCTCATTTCGCGGCAAGGGGGAAGTCTCATGGTTTTTCTGGAGTTGCGGCGGGAAATGGGGTATATTCTCAAGTTACGACGGGGATGGCGCTTCCAACCACGTCTTTAGTCAGCGACATCAGGACTCCTGCCTAGTTGCGAGGGACAACTCGGGATTTTCCTCGAGGCTTGGCAGGGCAATTGGGACGCCTCTCCAGCTGAGGCGGGAGACCAAGGGTCCCTTTCCACGTGCACAGGAATCCTGGGACTCCTATCAAGTTTCACGAGGAGTCAGGCATCGTCTCCTTTGGAGGCACTGATCTCTGCGTACCTCTGGAGTTTTCAAAGGATGTGAGGCCTCCGGTCGCGATGAGGTGGGGAAATAGGTCTTTCTCTGTGGTCTACACAGGTGATTCAGACATCCTTTCGTCTTGGGAGATGCAAGACGAGCCTGCATTCAAGTCACTGCAGGGATATCCGGCCTTATTTCGAGTCAGGGCATCGCGGTGTCCATTCCACTTGAGGCCGCAAACTCAGGGTCCCTCTCACATACCTAGAGCTGAGAGAAGCCTCCTCTTGAGGTGCTTGTGGTAAGGTGGTATTCCTTTGGAGTCGAAGCCAGGGACTAACCTCTCATCTCGAGTTGATTTTTGGTTCACGGAGCTCTTTCGTGTTGCTACAGTGACCTCAGGATCCCTCTAGCCTTGAAACAGTGTTCTTGGGGTTTCTCTGGAGTGCCATCAAGGAAATCAAGGCTCCTTTCATGTGTGATGTGCAACACGAAATTGCTCTGCACGCAGTGCAGGGGAATCGGGACTCATCTAGCGGCGAGGGGGAAGTCTCATGGTTTTTCTAGAGTTGCGGCGGGAACCTGGGGTATATTCCCGAGTTACAACGGGGATGGCCCTTCCACCCACGTGTTTGTTCAGCGACGTCAGGACTCCTGCCTAGTTGCGAGGGACAACTCGGGATTCTCCTCGAGGCTTGGCAGGGCAATTGGGACGCCTCTCCAGCTGAGGTGGGAGACCAAGGGTCCCTTTCCACGTGCCACAGAAATCCTGGAACTCCTATCTACTTTCACGAGGAGTCAGGCATCGTCTCCTTTGGAGGCACTGATCTCCACGTACCTCTGGAGTTTTCAAAGGATGTGAGGCCTCCGGTCGCGATGAGGTGGGGAACTAGGTCTTTCTCTGTGCTCTCCACAGGGGATTCAGACATCCTTTCGTCTTGGGAGATGAAAGACGAGCCTGCATTCAAGTCACTGCAGGGATATCCGGCCTTATTTCGAGTCAGGGCATCGCGGTGTCCATTCCACTTGAGGCCGCAAATTCAGGGTCCCTCTCACATACATAGAGCTGAGAGAAGCCTCCTCTTGAGGTGATTGTGGTAAGGTGATATTCCTCTGGAGTCGAAGCCAGGGACTACCCTCTCATCTCGAGTTGATTTTTGGGCCACGGAGCTCTTTCGTGTTGCTTCAGTGACCTCAGAATCCCTCTAGCCTTGAAACAGTGTTCTTGGGGTTTCTCTGGAGTGCCATCAAGGAAATCAAGGCTCCTTTCATGTGTGATGTGCAACACGGAATTGCTCTGCACACAGTGCAGGGGAATCGGGCCTCATCTCGCGGCGAGAGGGAAGTCTCATGGTTTTTCTCGAGTTGCGGCCGGAACCAGGGGTATATTCTCGAGTTACGACGGGGATGGCCCTTCCATCCACGTGTTTGTCCAGCGACGTCAGGACTCCTGCCTAGTTGCGAGGGACAACTCGGGATTCTCCTCGAGGCTTGGCAGGGCAATTGGGACGCCTCTCCAGCTGAGGCGGGAGACCAAGTGTCCCTTTCCACGTGCCACAGGAATCCTGGGACTCCTATCAAGTTTCACGAGGAGTCAGGCATCGTCTCCTTTGGAGGCACTGATCTCCGCGTACCTCTGGAGTTTTCAAAGGATGTGAGGCCTCCGGTCGCCATGAGGTGGGGAACTAGGTCTTTCTCTGTGGTCTCCACAGGGGATTCAGACATCCTTTCGTCTTGGGAGATGCAAGACGAGCCTGCATTCAAGTCACTGCAGGGATATCCGACCTTATTTTGTGTCAGGGAATCGCAGTGTCCATTCCACTTGAGGCCGCAAACTCAGGGTCCCTCTCACATACCTAGAGCTGAGAGAAGCCTCCTCTTGAGGTGCTTGTGGTAAGGTGGTATTCCTCTGGAGTCAAAGCCAGGGACTAACCTCTCATCTCGAGTCGATTTTTGGTCCACGGAGCTCTTTCGTGTTGCCACAGTGACCTCAGGATTCCTCTAGCCGTGAAACAGTGTTCTTGGGGTTTCTCTGGAGTGCCATCAAGGAAATCAAGGCTCCTTTCATGTGTGATGTGCAACACGGAATTGCTCTGCACACAGTGCAGTGGAATCGGGCCTCATCTCGCGGCGAGGGGGAAGTCTCATGTTTTTTCTCGAGCTGTGGCGGGAATCTGGGGTATATTCTCGAGTTACGACAGGGATGGCCCTTCCACACACGTGTTTGTTCAGCGACATCAGGACTCCTGCCTAGTTGCGAGGGACAACTCGGGATTCTCCTCGAGGCTTGGCAGGGCAATTGGGACGCCTCTCCAGCTGAGGCGGGAGACCAAGGGTCCCTTTCCACGTGCACAGGAATCCTGGGACTCCTATCAAGTTTCACGAGGAGTCAGGCATCGTCTCCTTTGGAGGCACTGATCTCCGCATACCTCTGGAGTTTTCAAAGGACGTGAGGCCTCCGATCGCGATGAGGTGGGGAACTAGGTCTTTCTCTGTGGTCTCCACAGGGGATTCAGACATCCTTTCATCTTGGGAGATGCAAGACGAGCCTGCATTCAAGTCACTGCAGGGATATCCGGCCTTATTTCGAGTCAGGGCATCGCGGTGTCCATTCCACTTGAGACCGCAAACCCAGCACATAGGTAAAGCTGAGAGAAGCCTCCTCTTGAGGTGTTTGTGGTAAGGTGGTATTCCTCTGGAGTCGAAGCCAGGGACTAACCACTCATCTCGAGTTGATTGTTGGTCCACGGAGCTCTTTCGTGTTGCTACAGTGACCTCAGGATCCCTCTAGCCTTGAAACAGTGTTCTTGGGGTTTCTCTGGAGTGCCATCAAGGAAATCAAGGCTCCTTTCATGTGTGATGTGCAACACGGAATTGCTATGCACGCAGTGCAGGGGAATCGGGCCTCGTCTCGTGGCGAGGGCGAAGTCTCATGGTTTTTCTCGAGTTGCGGCGGGAACCTGGGGTATATTCTCGAGTTACGTCGAGGATTGCCCTTCCACCCACGTGTTTGTTCAGCGACGTCAGGACTCCTGCCTAGTTGCGAGGGACAACTCGGGATTCTCCTCGAGGCTTCGCAGGGCAATTGGGACGCCTCTCCAGCTGAGGCGGGAGACCAAGGGTCCCTTTCCACGTGCCACAGTAATCCTGGGACTCCTATCAAGTTTCACGAGGAGTCAGGCATCGTCTCCTTTGGAGGCACTGATCTCCGTGTACCTCTGGAGTTTTCAAAGGATGTGAGGCCTCCGGTCGCGATGAGGTGGGGAACTAGGTCTTTCTCTGTGGTCTCCACAGGGGATTCAGACATCCTTTCGTCTTGGGAGATGCAAGACGAGCCTGCATTCAAGTCACTGCAGGGATATCCGGCCTTATTTCGAGTCAGGGCATCGCGGTGTCCATTCCACTTGAGGCCGCAAACTCAGGGTCCCTCTCACATACCTAGAGCTGAGAGAAGCCTCCTCTTGAGGTGCTTGTGGTAAGGTGGTATTCCTTTGGAGTCGAAGCCAGGGACTAACCTCTCATCTCGAGTTGATTTTTGGTCCACGGAGCTCTTTCGTGTTGCTACAGTGACCTCAGGATCCCTCTAGCCTTGAAACAGTGTTCTTGGGGTTTCTCTGGAGTGCCACCAAGGAAATCAAGGCTCCTTTCCTGTGTGATGTGCAACACGAAATTGCTCTGCACGCAGTGCAGGGGAATCGGGACTCATCTCGCGGCGAGGGGGAAGTCTCATGGTTTTTCTCAAGTTGCAGAGGGAACCTGGGGTGTATTCTCGAGTTAAGACGGGGATGGCCCTTCCACCCACGTGTTTGTTCAGCGACGTCAGGACTCCTTCCTAGTTGCGTGGGACAACTCGGGATTCTCCTCGAGGCTTGGCAGGTCAATTGGGACGCCTCTCCAGCTGAGGCGGGAGACCAAGTGTCCCTTTCCACGTGCACAGGAATCCTGGGACTCCTATCAAGTTTCACGAGGAGTCAGGCATCGTCTCCTTTGGAGGCACTGATCTCCGCGTACCTCTGGAGTTTTCAAAGGACGTGAGGCCTCCGGTCGCGATGAGTTGGGGAACTAGGTCTTTTTCTGTGGTCTCCACAGGGGATTCAGACATCCTTACATCTTGGGAGATGCAAGACGAGCCTGCATTCAAGTCACTGCAGGGATATCCGGCCTTATTTCGAGTCAGGGCATCGCGGTGTCCATTCCACTTGGGACCGCAAACTCAGCACATAGGTAGAGCTGAGAGAAGCTTCCTCTTGAGGTGCTTGTGGTAAGGTGGTATTTCTCTGGATTCGAAGCCAGGGACAAACCTCTCATTTCGAGTTGATTTTTGGTCCACGGAGCTCTTTCGTGTTGCTACAGTGACCTCAGGATCCCTCTAGCCTTGAAACAGTGTTCTTGGGTTTTCTCTGGAGTGCCATCAAGGAAATCAAGGCTCCTTTCATGTGTGATGTGCAACACGGAATTGCTCTGCACACAGTGCAGGGGAATCGGGCCTCATTTCGCGGCAAGGGGGAAGTCTCATGGTTTTTCTGGAGTTGCGGCGGGAAATGGGGTATATTCTCAAGTTACGACGGGGATGGCGCTTCCAACCACGTCTTTAGTCAGCGACATCAGGACTCCTGCCTAGTTGCGAGGGACAACTCGGGATTTTCCTCGAGGCTTGGCAGGGCAATTGGGACGCCTCTCCAGCTGAGGCGGGAGACCAAGGGTCCCTTTCCACGTGCACAGGAATCCTGGGACTCCTATCAAGTTTCACGAGGAGTCAGGCATCGTCTCCTTTGGAGGCACTGATCTCTGCGTACCTCTGGAGTTTTCAAAGGATGTGAGGCCTCCGGTCGCGATGAGGTGGGGAAATAGGTCTTTCTCTGTGGTCTACACAGGTGATTCAGACATCCTTTCGTCTTGGGAGATGCAAGACGAGCCTGCATTCAAGTCACTGCAGGGATATCCGGCCTTATTTCGAGTCAGGGCATCGCGGTGTCCATTCCACTTGAGGCCGCAAACTCAGGGTCCCTCTCACATACCTAGAGCTGAGAGAAGCCTCCTCTTGAGGTGCTTGTGGTAAGGTGGTATTCCTTTGGAGTCGAAGCCAGGGACTAACCTCTCATCTCGAGTTGATTTTTGGTTCACGGAGCTCTTTCGTGTTGCTACAGTGACCTCAGGATCCCTCTAGCCTTGAAACAGTGTTCTTGGGGTTTCTCTGGAGTGCCATCAAGGAAATCAAGGCTCCTTTCATGTGTGATGTGCAACACGAAATTGCTCTGCACGCAGTGCAGGGGAATCGGGACTCATCTAGCGGCGAGGGGGAAGTCTCATGGTTTTTCTAGAGTTGCGGCGGGAACCTGGGGTATATTCCCGAGTTACAACGGGGATGGCCCTTCCACCCACGTGTTTGTTCAGCGACGTCAGGACTCCTGCCTAGTTGCGAGGGACAACTCGGGATTCTCCTCGAGGCTTGGCAGGGCAATTGGGACGCCTCTCCAGCTGAGGTGGGAGACCAAGGGTCCCTTTCCACGTGCCACAGAAATCCTGGAACTCCTATCTACTTTCACGAGGAGTCAGGCATCGTCTCCTTTGGAGGCACTGATCTCCACGTACCTCTGGAGTTTTCAAAGGATGTGAGGCCTCCGGTCGCGATGAGGTGGGGAACTAGGTCTTTCTCTGTGCTCTCCACAGGGGATTCAGACATCCTTTCGTCTTGGGAGATGAAAGACGAGCCTGCATTCAAGTCACTGCAGGGATATCCGGCCTTATTTCGAGTCAGGGCATCGCGGTGTCCATTCCACTTGAGGCCGCAAATTCAGGGTCCCTCTCACATACATAGAGCTGAGAGAAGCCTCCTCTTGAGGTGATTGTGGTAAGGTGATATTCCTCTGGAGTCGAAGCCAGGGACTACCCTCTCATCTCGAGTTGATTTTTGGGCCACGGAGCTCTTTCGTGTTGCTTCAGTGACCTCAGAATCCCTCTAGCCTTGAAACAGTGTTCTTGGGGTTTCTCTGGAGTGCCATCAAGGAAATCAAGGCTCCTTTCATGTGTGATGTGCAACACGGAATTGCTCTGCACACAGTGCAGGGGAATCGGGCCTCATCTCGCGGCGAGAGGGAAGTCTCATGGTTTTTCTCGAGTTGCGGCCGGAACCAGGGGTATATTCTCGAGTTACGACGGGGATGGCCCTTCCATCCACGTGTTTGTCCAGCGACGTCAGGACTCCTGCCTAGTTGCGAGGGACAACTCGGGATTCTCCTCGAGGCTTGGCAGGGCAATTGGGACGCCTCTCCAGCTGAGGCGGGAGACCAAGTGTCCCTTTCCACGTGCCACAGGAATCCTGGGACTCCTATCAAGTTTCACGAGGAGTCAGGCATCGTCTCCTTTGGAGGCACTGATCTCCGCGTACCTCTGGAGTTTTCAAAGGATGTGAGGCCTCCGGTCGCCATGAGGTGGGGAACTAGGTCTTTCTCTGTGGTCTCCACAGGGGATTCAGACATCCTTTCGTCTTGGGAGATGCAAGACGAGCCTGCATTCAAGTCACTGCAGGGATATCCGACCTTATTTTGTGTCAGGGAATCGCAGTGTCCATTCCACTTGAGGCCGCAAACTCAGGGTCCCTCTCACATACCTAGAGCTGAGAGAAGCCTCCTCTTGAGGTGCTTGTGGTAAGGTGGTATTCCTCTGGAGTCAAAGCCAGGGACTAACCTCTCATCTCGAGTCGATTTTTGGTCCACGGAGCTCTTTCGTGTTGCCACAGTGACCTCAGGATTCCTCTAGCCGTGAAACAGTGTTCTTGGGGTTTCTCTGGAGTGCCATCAAGGAAATCAAGGCTCCTTTCATGTGTGATGTGCAACACGGAATTGCTCTGCACACAGTGCAGTGGAATCGGGCCTCATCTCGCGGCGAAGGGGAAGTCTCATGTTTTTTCTCGAGCTGTGGCGGGAATCTGGGGTATATTCTCGAGTTACGACAGGGATGGCCCTTCCACACACGTGTTTGTTCAGCGACATCAGGACTCCTGCCTAGTTGCGAGGGACAACTCGGGATTCTCCTCGAGGCTTGGCAGGGCAATTGGGACGCCTCTCCAGCTGAGGCGGGAGACCAAGGGTCCCTTTCCACGTGCACAGGAATCCTGGGACTCCTATCAAGTTTCACGAGGAGTCAGGCATCGTCTCCTTTGGAGGCACTGATCTCCGCATACCTCTGGAGTTTTCAAAGGACGTGAGGCCTCCGATCGCGATGAGGTGGGGAACTAGGTCTTTCTCTGTGGTCTCCACAGGGGATTCAGACATCCTTTCATCTTGGGAGATGCAAGACGAGCCTGCATTCAAGTCACTGCAGGGATATCCGGCCTTATTTCGAGTCAGGGCATCGCGGTGTCCATTCCACTTGAGACCGCAAACCCAGCACATAGGTAAAGCTGAGAGAAGCCTCCTCTTGAGGTGTTTGTGGTAAGGTGGTATTCCTCTGGAGTCGAAGCCAGGGACTAACCACTCATCTCGAGTTGATTGTTGGTCCACGGAGCTCTTTCGTGTTGCTACAGTGACCTCAGGATCCCTCTAGCCTTGAAACAGTGTTCTTGGGGTTTCTCTGGAGTGCCATCAAGGAAATCAAGGCTCCTTTCATGTGTGATGTGCAACACGGAATTGCTATGCACGCAGTGCAGGGGAATCGGGCCTCGTCTCGTGGCGAGGGCGAAGTCTCATGGTTTTTCTCGAGTTGCGGCGGGAACCTGGGGTATATTCTCGAGTTACGTCGAGGATTGCCCTTCCACCCACGTGTTTGTTCAGCGACGTCAGGACTCCTGCCTAGTTGCGAGGGACAACTCGGGATTCTCCTCGAGGCTTCGCAGGGCAATTGGGACGCCTCTCCAGCTGAGGCGGGAGACCAAGGGTCCCTTTCCACGTGCCACAGTAATCCTGGGACTCCTATCAAGTTTCACGAGGAGTCAGGCATCGTCTCCTTTGGAGGCACTGATCTCCGTGTACCTCTGGAGTTTTCAAAGGATGTGAGGCCTCCGGTCGCGATGAGGTGGGGAACTAGGTCTTTCTCTGTGGTCTCCACAGGGGATTCAGACATCCTTTCGTCTTGGGAGATGCAAGACGAGCCTGCATTCAAGTCACTGCAGGGATATCCGGCCTTATTTCGAGTCAGGGCATCGCGGTGTCCATTCCACTTGAGGCCGCAAACTCAGGGTCCCTCTCACATACCTAGAGCTGAGAGAAGCCTCCTCTTGAGGTGCTTGTGGTAAGGTGGTATTCCTTTGGAGTCGAAGCCAGGGACTAACCTCTCATCTCGAGTTGATTTTTGGTCCACGGAGCTCTTTCGTGTTGCTACAGTGACCTCAGGATCCCTCTAGCCTTGAAACAGTGTTCTTGGGGTTTCTCTGGAGTGCCACCAAGGAAATCAAGGCTCCTTTCCTGTGTGATGTGCAACACGAAATTGCTCTGCACGCAGTGCAGGGGAATCGGGACTCATCTCGCGGCGAGGGGGAAGTCTCATGGTTTTTCTCGAGTTGCGGCGGGAACCTGGGGTATATTCTCGAGTTACGAAGGGGATGGCCCTTCCACACACATGTTTGTTCAGCGACGTCAGGACTCCTGCCTAGTTGCGAGGGACAACTCGCGATTCTCCTCGAGGCTTGGCAGGGCAATTGGGACGCCTCTCCAGCTGAGGTGGGAAACCAAGGGTCCCTTTCCACGTGCCACAGGAATCCTGGGACTCCTATCAAGTTTCACGAGGAGTCAGGCATCGTCTCCTTTGGAGGCACTGATCTCCGCGTACCTTTGGAGTTTTCAAAGGATGTGAGGCCTCCGGTCGCGATGAGGTGGGGAACTAGGTATTTCTCCGTGGTCTCCACAGGGGATTCAGACATCCTTTCGTCTTGGGAGATGCAAGACGAGCCTGCATTCATGTCACTGCAGGGATATCCGGCCTTATTTCGCGTCAGGGCATCGCAGTGTCCATTCCACTTGAGGCCGCAAACTCAGGGTCCCTCTCACATACCTAGAGCTGAGAGAAGCCTCCTCTTGAGGTGCTTGTGGTAAGGTGGTATTCCTCTGGAGTCGAAGCCAGGGACTAACCTCTCATCTCGAGTTGATTCTTGGTCCACGGAGCTCTTTCGTGTTGCTACAGTGACCTCAGGATCCCTCTAGACTTGAAACAGTGTTCTTGGGGTTTTTCTGGAGTGCCATCAAGAATATCAAGGCTCCTTTCATGTGTGATGTGCAACACGGAATTGCTCTGCACGCAGTGCAGGGGAATCAGGCCTCATCTCGCGGCGAGGGGGAAGTCTCATGGTTTTTGTCCAGTTGCGGCGGGAACCTGGGGTATATTCTCGAGTTACGAAGGGGATGGCCCTTCCACACACGTGTTTGTTCAGCGACGTCAGGACTCCTGCCTAGTTGCGAGGGACAACTCGGGATTCTCCTCGAGGCTTGGCAGGGCAATTGGGACACCTGTCCAGCTGAGGCGGGAGACCAAGGGTCCCTTTCCACGTGCCACAGGAATCCTGGGACTCCTATCAAGTTTCACGAGGAGTCAGGCATCGTCTCCTTTGGAGGCACTGATCTCCGCGTACCTCTGCAGTTTTCAAAGGATATGAGGCCTCTGGTCGCTATGAGGTGGGGAACTAGGTCTTTCTCTGTGGTCTCCACAGGGGATTCAGACATCCTTTAGTCTTGGGAGATGCAAGACGAGCCTGCATTCAAGTCACTGCAGGGATATCCGGCCTAATTTCGAGTCAGGGCATCGCGGTGTCCATTCCACTTGAGGCCGCAAACTCAGGGTCCCTCTCACATACCTAGAGCTGAGAGAAGCCTCCTCTTGAGGTGCTTGTGGTTAGGTGGTATTCCTCTGGTGTCGAAGGCAGGGACTAACCTCTAATCTCGAGTTGATTTTTGGTCCACGGAGCTCTTTCGTGTTGCTACAGTGACCTCAGGATCCCTCTAGCCTTGAAACAGTGTTCTTGGGGTTTCCCTGGAGAGCCACCAAGGAAATCAAGGCTTCTTTCATGTGTGATGTGCAACACGGCATTGCTCTGCACGCAGTGCAGGGGAATCGGGCCTCATCTCGCGGCGAGGGGGAAGTCTCATGGTTTTTCTCGAGGTGCGGCAGGAACCTGTTGTATATTCTCGAGTTACGACTGGGATGGCCCTTCCACACAAGTGTTTCTTCAGCGACGTCAGGACTCCTGCCTAGTTGCGAGGGACAACTCGGGATTCTCCTCGAGGCTTGGCAGGGCAATTGGGACGCCTCTCCAGCTGAGGCGGGAGACCAAGGGTCCCTTTCCACGTGCCACAGGAATCCTGGGACTCCTATCAAGTTTCACGAGGAGTCAGGCATCGTCTCCTTTGGAGGCACTGATCTCCGCGTACCTCTGGAGTTTTCAAAACATGTGAGGCCTCCGGTCGCGATGAGGTGGGGAACTAGGTCTTTCTCTATGGTCTCCACAGGGGATTCAGACATCCTTTCGTCTTGGGAGATGCAAGACGAGCCTGCATTCAAGTCACTGCAGGGATATCCGGCCTTATTTCGAGTCAGGGCATCGCAGTGTCCATTCCACCTGAGGCTGCAAAATCAGGGTCCCTCTCACATACCTAGAGCTGAGAGAAGCCTCCTCTTGAGGTGCTTGTGGTAAGGTGGTATTCCTCTGGAGTCGAAGCCAGGGACTAACCTCTCATCTCGAGTTGATTTTTGGTCCATGGAGCTCTTTCCTGTTGCTACAGTGACCTCAGGAACCCTCTAGGCTTGAAACAGTGTTCTTGGGGTTTCTCTGGAGTGCCATCAAGAAAATCAAAGCTCCTTTCATGTGTGATGTGCAACACGGAATTGCTCTGCCCGCAGTGCAGCGGAATCGGGCCTCATCTCGCGGCGAGGGGGAAGTCTCATGGTTTTTGTCAAGTTGCGGCGGGAACCTGGGGTATATTCTCGAGTTAAGACGGGGATGGCCCCTCCACCCACGTGTTTGTTCAGCGACGTCAGGACTCCTGCCTTGTTGCGAGGGACAACTCGGGATTCTCCTCGAGGCTTGGCAGGACAATGGGATGCCTCTCCAGCTGAGGCGGGAGACCAAGGGTCCCTTTCCCCGTGCCACAGGAATCCTGGGACTCCTATCAAGTTTCACGAGGAGTCAGGCATAGTCTCCTTTGGAGGCACTGATCTCCGTGTACCTCTGGCGTTTTCAAAGGATGTGAGGCCTCCGGTCGCGATGAGGTGGGGAACTAGGTGTTTTTCTGTGGTATCCACAGGGGATTCAGACATCCTTTCGTCTTGGGAGATGCAAGACGAGCCTGCATTCAAGTCACTGCAGGGATATCCGGCCTTATTTCGCGTCAGGGCATCGCAGTGTCCATTCCACTTGAGGCCGCAAACTCAGGGTCCCTCTCACATATCTAGAGTTGAGAGAAGCCTCCTCTTGAGGTGATTGTGGTAAGGTGGTATTCCTCTGGAGTCGAAGCCAGGGACTAACCTCTCATCTCGAGTTGATTGTTGGTCCACGGAGCTCTTTCGTGTTGCTACAGTGACCTCAGGATCCCTCTAGCCTTGAAACAGTGTTCTTGGGGTTTGTCTGGAGGGCCATCAAGGAAATCAAGGCTCCTTTCATGTGTGATGTGCAACACGGAATTGCTCTGCACGCAGTGCAGGGGAATCGGGCCTCATCTCGCGGCGAGGGGGAAGTCTCATGGTTTTTCTCGAGTTGCGGTGGGAACCTGGGGTATAATCTCGAGTGATGACGGGGATGGCCCTTCCACACACGTGTTTGTTCAGCGACGTCAGGACTCCTGCCTAGTTGCGAGGGACAACTCGGGATTCTCCTCGAGGCTTGGCAGGGCATTTGGGACGCCTCTCCAGCTGAGGCGGGAGACCAAGTGTCCCTTTCCACGTGCCACATGAATCCTGGGACTCCTATCAAGTTTCACGAGGAGTCAGGCATCGTCTCCTTTGGAGGCACAGATCTCCGCGTACCTCTGGAGTTTTCAAAGGATGTGAGGCCTCCGGTCTTGATGAGGTGGGGAACTAGGTCTTTCTCTGTGGTCTCCACAGGGGATTCAGACATCCTTTCGTATTGGGAGATGCAAGACGAGCCTGCATTCAAGTCACTGCAGGGATATCCGGCCTTATTTCGAGTCAGGGCATCGCGGTGTCCATTCCACTTGAGGCTGCAAACTCAGGGTCCCTCTCACATACCTAGAGCTGAGAGAAGCCTCCTCTTGAGGTGCGTGTGGTAAGGTGGTATTCCTCTGGAGTCGAAGCCAGGGACTAACCTCTCATCTCGAGTTGATTTGTGGTCCACGGAGCTCTTTCGTGTTGATACAGTGACCTCAGGATCCCTCTAGCCTTGAAACAGTGTTCTTGGGGTTTCTCTGGAGTGCCATCAAGGAAATCAAGGCTCCTTTCATGTGTGAATTGCAACACGGAATTGCTCTGCATGCAGTGCAGAGTATCGGGCCTCATTTTGCGCCGACGGGGAAGTCTCATGGTTTTCTCGAGTTGCGGTGGGAACCTGGGGTATATTCTCGAGTTACGACGGGGATAGCCCTTCCACCCTCGTTTTTGTTCAGCAACGTCAGGACTCCTGCCTAGTTGCGAGGGACAACTCGGGATTCTCCTCGAGGCTTGGCAGGGCAATTGGGACGCCTCTCCAGCTGAGGCGGAAGACCAAGGGTCCCTTTCCATGTGCCACAGGAATCCTGGCACTCCTATCAACTTTCACGAGGAGTCAGGCATCGTCTCCTTTGGAGGCACTGATCTCCGCGTACCTCTGGAGTTTTCAAAGGATGTGAGGCCTCTGGTCGCGATGACGTGGGGAACTAGGTCTTTTTCTGTGGTCTCCACAGGGGATTCAGACATCCTTTCATCTTGGGAGATGCAAAACGTGCCCGCATTCAAGTGACTGCTGGGATATCCGGCCTTATTTCGAGTCAGGGCATCGCGGTGTCCATTCCACTTGAGGCCGCAAACTCAGGGTCCCTATCACATACATAGAGCTGAGAGAAGCCTCCTCTTGAGGTGCTTGTGGTAAGGTGGTATTCCTCTCGAGTCGAAGACAGGGACTAACCTCTCATTTCGAGTTGATTTTTGGTCCACGGAGTTCTTTCGTGTTGCTACAGTGACCTCAAGATCCCTCTAGCCTTGAAACAGTGTTCTTGGGTTTTCTCTGGAGTGCCATCAAGGAAATCAAGGCTCCTTTCATGTGTGATGTGCAACACGGAATTGCTCTGCATGCAGTGCAGGGGAATCGGGCCTCATCTCGCAGCGAGGGGGAAGTCTCATGGTTTTTCTCGAGTTGCGGTGGGAACCTGGGGTATATTCTCGAGTTACGACGGGGATGGCCCTTCCACCCACGTGTTTGTTCAGCGACGTCAGGACTCCTGCCTAGTTGCGAGGGACAACTCGGGATTCTCCTCGAGGCTTGGCAGGGCAATTGGGACGCCTCTCCAGCTGAGGCGGGAGACCAAGGGTCCCTTTCCACGTGCCACAGGAATCCTGGGACTCCTATCAAGTTTCATGAGGAGTCAGGCATCGACTCCTTTGGAGGCACTGATCTCCGCGTACCTCTGGAATTTTCAAAGGATGTGAGGCCTCCAGTCGCGATGAGGTGGGTAACTAGTTCTTTTTCTCTGGTCGCCACAGGGGATTCAGACATACTTTCGTATTGGGAGATGCAAGACGAGCCTGCATTCAAGTCACTGCAGGGATATCCGGCCTTATTTCGAGTCAGGGCATCGCGGTGTCCATTCCACTTGAGGCTGCAAACTCAGGGTCCCTCTCACATACCTAGAGCTGAGAGAAGCCTCCTCTTGAGGTGCGTGTGGTAAGGTGGTATTCCTCTGGAGTCGAAGCCAGGGACTAACCTATCATCTCGAGTTGATTTTTGGTCCACGGAGCTCTTTCGT
The DNA here is from genome assembly GCF_910594005.1 of Cervus elaphus. Taxonomy (NCBI): domain Eukaryota; kingdom Metazoa; phylum Chordata; class Mammalia; order Artiodactyla; family Cervidae; genus Cervus; species Cervus elaphus. The sequence continues at coordinate 4,270,262 of NW_025316779.1, forward strand.
GTTGCTACAGTGACCTCAGGATCCCTCTAGCCTTGAAACAGTGTTCTTGGGGTTTCTCTGCAGTGCCATCAAGGAAATCAAGGCTCCTTTCATGTGTGATAGGCAACACGGAATTGCTCTGCATGCAGTGCAGAGTATCGGGCCTCATTTTGCGCCGACGGGGAAGTCTCATGGTTTTCTCGAGTTGCGGTGGGAACCTGGGGTATATTCTCGAGTTACGACGGGGATAGCCCTTCCACCCTCGTTTTTGTTCAGCGACGTCAGGACTCCTGCCTAGTTGCGAGGGACAACTCGGGATTCTCCTCGAGGCTTGGCAGGGCAATTGGGACGCCTCTCCAGCTGAGGCGGAAGACCAAGGGTCCCTTTCCACGTGCCACAGGAATCCTGGAACTCCTATCAAGTTTCACGAGGAGTCAGGCATCGTCTCCTTTGGAGGCACTGATCTCCGCGTACCTCTGGAGTTTTCAAAGGATGTGAGGCCTCTGGTCGCGATGACGTGGGGAACTAGGTCTTTCTCTGTGGTCTCCACAGGGGATTCAGACATCCTTTCATCTTGGGAGATGCAAAACGTGCCTGCATTCAAGTGACTGCTGGGATATCCGGCCTTATTTCGAGTCAGGGCATCGCGGTGTCCATTCCACTTGAGGCCGCAAACTCAGGGTCCCTATCACATACATAGAGCTGAGAGAAGCCTCCTCTTGAGGTGCTTGTGGTAAGGTGGTATTCCTCTGGAGTCGAAGCCAGGGACTAACCTCTCATCTCGAGTTGATTCTTGGTCACGGAGCTCTTTCGTGTTGCTACAGTGACCTCAGGATCCGTCTAGCCTTGAAACAGTGTTCTTGGGTTTTCTCTGGCGTGCCATCAAGGAAATCAAGGCTCCTTTCATGTGTGATGTGTAACAGGGATTTGCTCTGCACGCAGTGCAGGGTATCGGGCCTCATTTTTCGGCGAGGGGGAAGTCTCATGGTTTTTCTCGAGGTGCGGCAGGAACCTGTTGTATATTCTCGAGTTACGACTGGGATGGCCCTTCCACACAAGTGTTTCTTCAGCGACGTCAGGACTCCTGCCTAGTTGCGAGGGACAACTCGGGATTCTCCTCGAGGCTTGGCAGGGCAATTGGGACGCCTCTCCAGCTGAGGCGGGAGACCAAGGGTCCCTTTCCACGTGCCACAGGAATCCTGGGACTCCTATCAAGTTTCACGAGGAGTCAGGCATCGTCTCCTTTGGAGGCACTGATCTCCGCGTACCTCTGGAGTTTTCAAAACATGTGAGGCCTCCGGTCGCGATGAGGTGGGGAACTAGGTCTTTCTCTATGGTCTCCACAGGGGATTCAGACATCCTTTCGTCTTGGGAGATGCAAGACGAGCCTGCATTCAAGTCACTGCAGGGATATCCGGCCTTATTTCGAGTCAGGGCATCGCAGTGTCCATTCCACCTGAGGCTGCAAAATCAGGGTCCCTCTCACATACCTAGAGCTGAGAGAAGCCTCCTCTTGAGGTGCTTGTGGTAAGGTGGTATTCCTCTGGAGTCGAAGCCAGGGACTAACCTCTCATCTCGAGTTGATTTTTGGTCCATGGAGCTCTTTCCTGTTGCTACAGTGACCTCAGGAACCCTCTAGGCTTGAAACAGTGTTCTTGGGGTTTCTCTGGAGTGCCATCAAGAAAATCAAAGCTCCTTTCATGTGTGATGTGCAACACGGAATTGCTCTGCCCGCAGTGCAGCGGAATCGGGCCTCATCTCGCGGCGAGGGGGAAGTCTCATGGTTTTTGTCAAGTTGCGGCGGGAACCTGGGGTATATTCTCGAGTTAAGACGGGGATGGCCCCTCCACCCACGTGTTTGTTCAGCGACGTCAGGACTCCTGCCTTGTTGCGAGGGACAACTCGGGATTCTCCTCGAGGCTTGGCAGGACAATGGGATGCCTCTCCAGCTGAGGCGGGAGACCAAGGGTCCCTTTCCCCGTGCCACAGGAATCCTGGGACTCCTATCAAGTTTCACGAGGAGTCAGGCATAGTCTCCTTTGGAGGCACTGATCTCCGTGTACCTCTGGCGTTTTCAAAGGATGTGAGGCCTCCGGTCGCGATGAGGTGGGGAACTAGGTGTTTTTCTGTGGTATCCACAGGGGATTCAGACATCCTTTCGTCTTGGGAGATGCAAGACGAGCCTGCATTCAAGTCACTGCAGGGATATCCGGCCTTATTTCGCGTCAGGGCATCGCAGTGTCCATTCCACTTGAGGCCGCAAACTCAGGGTCCCTCTCACATATCTAGAGTTGAGAGAAGCCTCCTCTTGAGGTGATTGTGGTAAGGTGGTATTCCTCTGGAGTCGAAGCCAGGGACTAACCTCTCATCTCGAGTTGATTGTTGGTCCACGGAGCTCTTTCGTGTTGCTACAGTGACCTCAGGATCCCTCTAGCCTTGAAACAGTGTTCTTGGGGTTTGTCTGGAGGGCCATCAAGGAAATCAAGGCTCCTTTCATGTGTGATGTGCAACACGGAATTGCTCTGCACGCAGTGCAGGGGAATCGGGCCTCATCTCGCGGCGAGGGGGAAGTCTCATGGTTTTTCTCGAGTTGCGGTGGGAACCTGGGGTATAATCTCGAGTGATGACGGGGATGGCCCTTCCACACACGTGTTTGTTCAGCGACGTCAGGACTCCTGCCTAGTTGCGAGGGACAACTCGGGATTCTCCTCGAGGCTTGGCAGGGCATTTGGGACGCCTCTCCAGCTGAGGCGGGAGACCAAGTGTCCCTTTCCACGTGCCACATGAATCCTGGGACTCCTATCAAGTTTCACGAGGAGTCAGGCATCGTCTCCTTTGGAGGCACAGATCTCCGCGTACCTCTGGAGTTTTCAAAGGATGTGAGGCCTCCGGTCTTGATGAGGTGGGGAACTAGGTCTTTCTCTGTGGTCTCCACAGGGGATTCAGACATCCTTTCGTATTGGGAGATGCAAGACGAGCCTGCATTCAAGTCACTGCAGGGATATCCGGCCTTATTTCGAGTCAGGGCATCGCGGTGTCCATTCCACTTGAGGCTGCAAACTCAGGGTCCCTCTCACATACCTAGAGCTGAGAGAAGCCTCCTCTTGAGGTGCGTGTGGTAAGGTGGTATTCCTCTGGAGTCGAAGCCAGGGACTAACCTCTCATCTCGAGTTGATTTGTGGTCCACGGAGCTCTTTCGTGTTGATACAGTGACCTCAGGATCCCTCTAGCCTTGAAACAGTGTTCTTGGGGTTTCTCTGGAGTGCCATCAAGGAAATCAAGGCTCCTTTCATGTGTGAATTGCAACACGGAATTGCTCTGCATGCAGTGCAGAGTATCGGGCCTCATTTTGCGCCGACGGGGAAGTCTCATGGTTTTCTCGAGTTGCGGTGGGAACCTGGGGTATATTCTCGACTTACGACGGGGATAGCCCTTCCACCCTCGTTTTTGTTCAGCAACGTCAGGACTCCTGCCTAGTTGCGAGGGACAACTCGGGATTCTCCTCGAGGCTTGGCAGGGCAATTGGGACGCCTCTCCAGCTGAGGCGGAAGACCAAGGGTCCCTTTCCATGTGCCACAGGAATCCTGGCACTCCTATCAACTTTCACGAGGAGTCAGGCATCGTCTCCTTTGGAGGCACTGATCTCCGCGTACCTCTGGAGTTTTCAAAGGATGTGAGGCCTCTGGTCGCGATGACGTGGGGAACTAGGTCTTTTTCTGTGGTCTCCACAGGGGATTCAGACATCCTTTCATCTTGGGAGATGCAAAACGTGCCCGCATTCAAGTGACTGCTGGGATATCCGGCCTTATTTCGAGTCAGGGCATCGCGGTGTCCATTCCACTTGAGGCCGCAAACTCAGGGTCCCTATCACATACATAGAGCTGAGAGAAGCCTCCTCTTGAGGTGCTTGTGGTAAGGTGGTATTCCTCTCGAGTCGAAGACAGGGACTAACCTCTCATTTCGAGTTGATTTTTGGTCCACGGAGTTCTTTCGTGTTGCTACAGTGACCTCAAGATCCCTCTAGCCTTGAAACAGTGTTCTTGGGTTTTCTCTGGAGTGCCATCAAGGAAATCAAGGCTCCTTTCATGTGTGATGTGCAACACGGAATTGCTCTGCATGCAGTGCAGGGGAATCGGGCCTCATCTCGCAGCGAGGGGGAAGTCTCATGGTTTTTCTCGAGTTGCGGTGGGAACCTGGGGTATATTCTCGAGTTACGACGGGGATGGCCCTTCCACCCACGTGTTTGTTCAGCGACGTCAGGACTCCTGCCTAGTTGCGAGGGACAACTCGGGATTCTCCTCGAGGCTTGGCAGGGCAATTGGGACGCCTCTCCAGCTGAGGCGGGAGACCAAGGGTCCCTTTCCACGTGCCACAGGAATCCTGGGACTCCTATCAAGTTTCATGAGGAGTCAGGCATCGACTCCTTTGGAGGCACTGATCTCCGCGTACCTCTGGAATTTTCAAAGGATGTGAGGCCTCCAGTCGCGATGAGGTGGGTAACTAGTTCTTTTTCTCTGGTCGCCACAGGGGATTCAGACATACTTTCGTATTGGGAGATGCAAGACGAGCCTGCATTCAAGTCACTGCAGGGATATCCGGCCTTATTTCGAGTCAGGGCATCGCGGTGTCCATTCCACTTGAGGCTGCAAACTCAGGGTCCCTCTCACATACCTAGAGCTGAGAGAAGCCTCCTCTTGAGGTGCGTGTGGTAAGGTGGTATTCCTCTGGAGTCGAAGCCAGGGACTAACCTATCATCTCGAGTTGATTTTTGGTCCACGGAGCTCTTTCGTGTTGCTACAGTGACCTCAGGATCCCTCTAGCCTTGAAACAGTGTTCTTGGGGTTTCTCTGCAGTGCCATCAAGGAAATCAAGGCTCCTTTCATGTGTGATAGGCAACACGGAATTGCTCTGCATGCAGTGCAGAGTATCGGGCCTCATTTTGCGCCGACGGGGAAGTCTCATGGTTTTCTCGAGTTGCGGTGGGAACCTGGGGTATATTCTCGAGTTACGACGGGGATAGCCCTTCCACCCTCGTTTTTGTTCAGCGACGTCAGGACTCCTGCCTAGTTGCGAGGGACAACTCGGGATTCTCCTCGAGGCTTGGCAGGGCAATTGGGACGCCTCTCCAGCTGAGGCGGAAGACCAAGGGTCCCTTTCCACGTGCCACAGGAATCCTGGAACTCCTATCAAGTTTCACGAGGAGTCAGGCATCGTCTCCTTTGGAGGCACTGATCTCCGCGTACCTCTGGAGTTTTCAAAGGATGTGAGGCCTCTGGTCGCGATGACGTGGGGAACTAGGTCTTTCTCTGTGGTCTCCACAGGGGATTCAGACATCCTTTCATCTTGGGAGATGCAAAACGTGCCTGCATTCAAGTGACTGCTGGGATATCCGGCCTTATTTCGAGTCAGGGCATCGCGGTGTCCATTCCACTTGAGGCCGCAAACTCAGGGTCCCTATCACATACATAGAGCTGAGAGAAGCCTCCTCTTGAGGTGCTTGTGGTAAGGTGGTATTCCTCTGGAGTCGAAGCCAGGGACTAACCTCTCATCTCGAGTTGATTCTTGGTCACGGAGCTCTTTCGTGTTGCTACAGTGACCTCAGGATCCGTCTAGCCTTGAAACAGTGTTCTTGGGTTTTCTCTGGCGTGCCATCAAGGAAATCAAGGCTCCTTTCATGTGTGATGTGTAACAGGGATTTGCTCTGCACGCAGTGCAGGGTATCGGGCCTCATTTTTCGGCGAGGGGGAAGTCTCATGGTTTTTCTCGAGTTGCGGCGGGAACCTGGGGTATATTCTCGAGTTACGACGGGGATGGCCCTTCCACCCACGTGTTTGTTCAGCGACGTCAGGACTCCTGCCTAGTTGCGAGGGACAACTCGGGATTCTCCTGGGGGCTTGGCAGGGCAATTGGGACGCCTCTCCAGCTGAGGCGGGAGACCAAGTGTCCCTTTCCACGTGCCACAGGAATCCTGGGACTCCTATCAAGTTTCACGAGGAGTCAGGCATCGTCTCATTTGGAGGCACTGATCTCCGCGTACCTCTGGAGTTTTCAAAGGATGTGAGGCCTCCGGTCGCGATGAGGTGGGGAAGTAGGTTTTCTCTGTGGTCTCCACAGTGTATTCAGATATCCTTTCGTCTTGGGAGATGCAAGACGAGCCTGCATTCAAGTCACTGCAGGGATATTCGGCCTTATTTCGAGTCAGGGCATCGCGGTGTCCATTCCACTTGAGGCCGCAAACTCAGGGTCCCTCTCACATACATAGAGCTGAGATAAGCCTGCTCTTGAGGTGCTTGTGGTAAGATGGTATTCCTCTGGAGTCGAAGCCAGGGACTAACCTCTCATCTCGAGTTGATTTTTGGTCCACGGAGCTCTTTCGAGTTGCTACAGTGACTTCAGGATCCCTCTAGCCTTGAAACAGTGTTCTTGAGGTTTCTCTGGAGTGCCATCAAGGAAATCAAAGCTCCTTTCATGTGTGATGTGCAAGACGGAATTGCTCTGCCCGCAGTGCAGGGGAATCGGGCCTCATTTTGCGGCGAGGGGGAAGTCTCATGGTTTTTCTCGAGTTGCGGCGGGAACCTGGGGTATATTCTCGAGTTACGACGGGGATGGCCCTTCCACACACGTGCTTGTTCAGCGACGTCAGGACTCCTGCCTAGTTGCGAGGGACAACTCGGGATTCTCCTCGAGGCTTGGTAGGGCAATTGGGACGCCTCTCCATCTGAGGGGGGAGACCAAGTGTCGCTTCCCACGTGCCACAGGAATCTTGGGTCTCCTATCAAGTTTCATGAGGAGTCAGGCATCGTCTCCGTTGGAGGCACTGATCTCCGCGTACCTCTGGAGTTTTCAAAGGATGTGAGCCCTCCGGTCGCGATGAAGTGGGGAACTATGTCTTTCTCTGTGGTCTCCACAGGGGATTCAGACATCCTTTCGTCTTGGGAGATGCAAATCGAGCCTGCATTTAAGTCACTGCAGGGATATCCGGCCGTATTTTGAGTCAGGGCATCGCGGTGTCCATTCCACTTGAGGCCGCAAACTCAGGGTCCGTCTCACATTGCTAGAGCTGAGAGAAGCCTCCTCTTGAGGTGCTTGTGGTAAGGTGGTATTCCTCTGGAGTTGAAGCCAGGGACTAACCTCTCATCTCGAGATGATTTTTGGTCCACGGAGATCTTTTGTGTTGCTACAGTGACCTCAGGATCCCTCTAGCCTTGAAACAGTGTTCTTGGGGTTTCTCTGGAGTGCCATCAAGGAAATCAAGGCTCCTTTCATGTGTGATGTGCAACACTGAATTTCTCAGCACGCAGTGCAGGGGAATCGGGCCTCATCTCGCGGCGAGGGGGAAGTCTCATGGTTATTCCCGAGTTGCGACAGGAACCTGGGGTATATTCTCGAGTTACGACGGGGATGGCCTTTCCACCCACGTGTTTGTTCAGCGACGTCAGGACTCCTGCCTAGTTGCGAGGGACAACTCGGGATTCTCCTCGAGGCTTGGCAGGGCAATTGGCACGCCTCTCCATCTGAGGGGGGAGACTAAGTGTCGCTTTCCACGTGCCACAGGAATCTTGGGTCTCCTATCAAGTTTCATGAGGAGTCAGGCATCGTCTCCGTTGGAGGCACTGATCTCCGCGTACCTCTGGAGTTTTCAAAGGATGTGAGCCCTCCGGTCGCGATGAGGTGGGGAACTAGTTCTTTCTCTGTTGTCTCCACAGGGGATTCAGACATCCTTTCGTCTTGGGAGATGCAAGACGAGCCTGCATTCAAGTCACTGCAGGGATATTCGGCCTTATTTCGAGTCAGGGTATCGTGGTCTCCATTCCACTTGAGGCCGCAAACTCAGGGTCCCTGTCACATACCTAGAGGTGAGATAAGCCTGCTCTTGAGGTGCTTGTGGTAAGGTGGTATTCCTCTGGAGTCGAAGCCAGGGACTAACCTCTCATCTCGAGTTGATTCTTGGTCCACGGAGATCTTTCGTATTGCTACAGTGACCTCAGGATCCCTCTAGCCTTGAAACAGTGTTCTTGGGGTTTCTCTGGAGTGCCATCAAGGAAATCAAGGCTCCTTTCATGTGTGATGTGCAACACGGAATTGCTCTGCACGCAGTGCAGGGGAATCAGGCCTCATCTCGCGGCGAGGGGGAAGTCTCATTGTTTTTCTCGAGTTGCGGCGGGAACCTGGGGTATATTCTCGAGTTACGACGGGGATGGCCCTTCCACCCACGTGTTTGTTCAGCGACGTCAGGACTCCTGCCTAGTTGCGAGGGACAACTCGGGATTCTCCTGGGTGCTTGGCAGGGCAAGTGGGACACCTCTCCACCTGAGGCGGTAGGCCAAGGGTCCCTTTACACGTGCCACAGGAATCCTGGGACTCCTATCAAGTTTCACGAGGAGTCAGGCATCGTCTCCTTTGGAGGCACTGATCTCCGCGTACCTCTGAAGTTTTTAAAGGATGTGAGGCCTCCGGTCGCGATGAGGTGGGGAAGTAGGTCTCTCTCTGTGGTCTCCACAGGGGATTCAGACATCCTTTCGTCTTGGGAGATGCAAGACGAGCCTGCATTCAAGTCACTGCAGGGATATCCGGCCTTATTTCGAGTCAGGGCATCGCGGTGTCCATTCCACTTGAGGCCGCAAACTCAGGGTCTCTCTAACATAGCTCGAGCTGAGAGAAGCCTCCTCTTGAGGTGCTTGTGGTAAGGTGGTATTCCTCTGGAGTCGAAGCCAGGGACTAACCTCTCATCTCGAGTTGATTTTTGGTCCACGGAGCTCTTTCCTGTTGCTACAGTGACCTCGGGATACCTCTAGCCTTGAAACAGTGTTCTTGGGGTTTCTCTGGAGTGCCATCAAGGAAATCAAGGCTCCTTTCATGTGTGATGTGCAGCACGGAATTGCTCTACACGCAGTGCAGGGGAATCGGGCCTCATCTCGCGGCGAGGGGGAAGTCTCATGGTTTTTCTCGAGTTGCGGCGGGAACCTGGGGTATATTCTCTAGTTACAACGGGGATGGCCCTTCCACACACGTGTTTGTTCAGCGACGTCTGGACTCCTGCCTAGTTGTGAGGGACAACTCGGGATTCTCCTTGGGGCTTGGCAGGGCAATTGGCATGCCTCTCCAGCTGAGGCGGGAGACCAAGGGTCCCTTTCCACGTGCCACAGGAATCCTGGGACTCCTATCAAGTTTCACGAGGAGTCAGGCATCGTCTCCTTTGGAGGCACTGATCTCCGCGTACCTCTGGAGTTTTCAAAGGATGTGAGGCCTCCGGTCGCGATGAGGTGGGGAAGTAGGTTTTCTCTGTGGTCTCCACAGGGGATTCAGACATCCTTTCGTCTTGGGAGACGCAAGACGAGCCTGCATTCAAGTCACTGCAGGGATATTCGGCCTTATTTCGAGTCAGGGCATCGCGGTGTCCATTCCACTTGAGGCCGCAAACTCAGGGTCCCTCTCACATACCTAGAGCTGAGATAAGCCTGCTCTTGAGGTGCTTGTGGTAAGATGGTATTCCTCTGGAGTCGAAGCCAGGGACTAACCTCTAATCTCGAGTTGATTCTTGGTCCACGGAGCTCTTTCGTGTTGCTACAGTGACCTCAGGATCCCTCTAGCCTTGAAACCGTGTTCTTGGGGTTTCTCTGGAGTGCCATCAAGGAAATCAAGCCTCCTTTCATGTGTGATGTGCAACAGGGAATTGCTCTGCACGCAGTGCAGGGTATCGGGCCTCATTTTTCGGCGAGGGGGAAGTCTCATGGTTTTTCTCGAGTTGTGGCGGGAACCTGGGGTATATTCTCGAGTTACGACGGGGATGGCCCTTCCACACACGTGTTTGTTCAGCGACGTCAGGATTCCTGCCTAGTTGCGAGGGACAACTCGGGATTCTCCTCGAGGCTTGGCAGGCCAATTGGGACGCCTCTCCAGCTGAGGCGGGAGACCAAGCGTCCCTTTCCTCGTGCCACAGGAATCCTGGGACTCCTATCAAGTTTCAGGAGGAGTCAGGCATCGTCTCCTTTGGAGGCACTGATCTCCGCGTACCTCTGGAGTTTCCAAAGGATATGAGGCATCTGGTCGCGATGAGGTGGGGAACTAGGTCTTTCTCTGTGGTCTCCACAGGGGATTCAGACATCCTTTCATCTTGAGAGACGCAAGACGAGCCTGCATTCTAATCACTGCAGGGATATCCGGCCTGATTTCGAGTCAGGGCATCGCGGTGTCCATTCCACTTGAGGCCGCAAACTCAGGGTCCCTCTCACATACCTAGAGCTGAGAGAAACCTCCTCTTGAGGTGCTTGTGGTAAGGTGGTATTCCTCTGGAGTCGAAGCCAGGGACTAACCTCTCATCTGGAGTTGATTCTTGGTCCACGGAGCTCTTTCGTGTTGCTACAGTGACCTCAGGATCCCTCTAGCCTTGAAAGAGTGTTCTTGGGGATTCTCTGGAGTACCATTAAGGAAATCAAGGCTACTTTCATGTGTGATGTGCAACACGGAATTGCTCTGCACGCAGTGCAGGGGAATCGGGCCTCATCTCGCGGCGAGGGGGAAGTCTCATGGTTTTTGTCAAGTTGCGGCGGGAACCTGGGGTATATTCTCGAGTTACGACGGGGATGGCCCTTCCACCCGCGTGTTTGTTCAGCGACGTCAGGACCCCTGCCTAGTTGCGAGGGACAATTCGGGATTCTCCTCGAGGCTTGACAGGGCAATTGGGACGCCCCTCCAGCTGAGGCGGGAGACTAAGTGTCCTTTCCACGTGCCACAGCAATCCTGGGACTCCTATCAAGTTTCACGAGGAGTCAGGCATCGTCTCCTTTGGAGGCACTGATCGCCGCGTACCTCTGGAGTTTTCAAAGGATGTGAGGCCTCCGGTCACGATGAGGTGGGGAACGAGGTCTTTCTCTGTGGTCTGCACAGGGGATTCAGACATCCTTTCGTCTTGGGAGATGCAAGACGAGCCTGCATTCAAGTCACTGCAGGGATATCCGGCCTTATTTCGAGTCAGGGCATCGCGGTGTCCATTCCACTTGAGGCCGCAAACTCAGGGTCCCTCTCACATACATAGAGCTGAGAGAAGCCTCCTCTTGAGGTGCTTGTGGTAAGGTGGTATTCCTCTGGAGTCGAAGCCAGGGACTAACCTCTCATCTCGAGTTGATTCTTGGTCCACGGCGCTCTTTCGTGTTGCTACAGTGACCTCAGGATCCCTCTAGCCTTGAAACAGTGTTCTTGGGGTTTCTCTGGAGTGCCATCAAGGAAATCAAGGCTCCTTTCCTGTGTGATGTGCAAGACGTAATTGCTCTGCACGCAGTGCAGGGGAATCTGGCCTCATCTCGCGGCGAGGGGGAAGTCTCATGGTTTTTCTCGAGTTGCGGCGGGAACCTGGGGTATATTCTCGAGTTACGACGGGGATGGCCCTCCACACACGTGTTTGTTCAGCCACGTCAGGACTCCTGCCTAGTTGCGAGGGACAACTCGGGATTCTCCTCGAGGCTTGGCAGGGCAATTAGAACGCCTCCGCAGCTGAGGCGGGAGACCAAGGGTCCCTTTCCACGTGCCACAGGAATCCTGGGACTCCTATCAAGTTTCACGAGGAGTCAGGCATCGTCTGCATTGGAGGCACTGATCTCCGCGTACCTCTGGAGTTTTGAAAGGATGTGAGGCCTCCGGTCGCGATGAGGTGGGGAACTAGGTGTTTCTCTGTGGTCTCCACAGGGGATTCAGACATCTTTCCTCATGGGAAATGAAAGACGAGCCTGCATTCAATTCACTGCAGGGATATCGCGACTTATTTCGAGTCAGGGCATCGCGGTGTCCATTCCACTTGAGGCCGCAAACTCAGGGTCCGTCTCACATACCTAGCGCTGAGAGAAGCCTCCTCTTGAGGTGCTTGTGTTAAGGTGGTATTCCTCTGGAGTCGAAGCCAGGGACTAACCTCTCGTCTCGAGTTGATTTGTGGTCTACGGAGCTCTTTCGTGTTGCTACAGTGACCTCAGGATCCCTCTAGCCTTGAAACAGTGTTCTTGGGGTTTCTCTGGACTGCCATCAAGGAAATCAAGGCTCCTTTCATGTGTGATGTGCAAGACGGAATTGCTCTGCACGCAGTGCAGGGGAATCGGGCCTCATTTTGCGGCGAGGGGGAAGTCTCATGGTTTTTCTCAAGTTGCGGCGGGAACCTGGGGTATATTCTCGAGTTACGACGGGGATGGCCCTTCCACACACGTGCTTGTTCAGCGACGTCAGGACTTCTGCCTAGTTGCGAGGGACAACTCGGGATTCTCCTCGAGGCTTGGCAGGGCAATTGGCACGCCTCTCCATCTGAGGGGGGAGACCAAGTGTCCCTTTCCACGGGCCACAGGAATCTTGGGTCTCCTATCAAGTTACATGAGGAGTCAGGCATCGTCTCCTTTGGAGGCACTGATCTCCGCGTACCTCTGGAGTTTTCAAAGGATGTAAGCCCTCCGGTCGCGATGAAGTGGGGAACTATGTCTTTCTCTGTGGTCTCCACAGGGTATTCAGACATCCTTTCGTCTTGGGAGATGCAAAACGAGCCTGCATTTAAGTCACTGCAGGGATATCCGGCCTTATTTCGAGTCAGGGCATCGCGGTGTCCATTCCACTTGAGGCCGCAAATTCAGGGTCCCTCTCACATTGCTAGAACTGAAAGAAGCCTCCTCTTGAGGTGCTTGTGGTAAGGTGGTATTCCTCTGGAGTCGAAGCCAGGGACTAACCTCTCATCTCGAGTTGATTTTTGGTCCACGGAGCTCTTTCCTGTTGCTACAGTGACCACGGGATACCTCTAGCCTTGAAACAGTGTTCTTGGGGTTTCTCTGGAGTGCCATCAAGGAAATCAAGGCTCCTTTCATGTGTGATGTGCAGCACGGAATTGCTCTACACGCATTGCAGGGGAATCGGGCCTCATCTCGCGGCGAGGGGGAAGTCTCATGGTTTTTCTCGAGTTGCTGCGGGAACCTGGGGTATATTCTCTAGTTACAACGGGGATGGCCCTTCCACACACGTGTTTGTTCAGTGACGTCAGGACTCCTGCCTAGTTGCGAGGGACAACTCGGGATTCTCCTGGGGGCTTGGCAGGGCAATTGGGATGAATCTCTGGCTGAGGCTGGAGACCAAGGGTCCCTTTCCACGTGCCACAGGAATCCTGGGACTCCTATCAAGTTTCACGAGGAGTCAGGCATCGTCTCCTTTGGAGGCACTGATCTCCGCGTACCTCTGGAGTTTTCAAAGGATGTGAGGCCTCCGGTCGCGATGAGGTGGGGAAGTAGGTTTTCTCTGTGGTCTCCACAGGGGATTCAGACATCCTTTCGTCTTGGGAGATGGAAGACGAGCCTGCATTCAAGTCACTGCAGGGATATTCGGCCTTATTTCGAGTCAGGGTATCGCGGTCTCCATTCCACTTGAGGCTGCAAACTCAGGGTCCCTCTCACATACCAAGAGGTGAGATAAGCCTGCTCTTGAGGTGCTTGTGGTAAGGTGGTATTCCTCTGGAGTCGAAGCCAGGGACTAACCTCTCATCTCGAGTTGATTCTTGGTCCACGGAGCTCTTTCGTGTTGCTACAGTGACCTCAGGATCCCTCTAGCCTTGAAACAGTGTTCTTGGGGTTTCTCTGGAGTGCCATCAAGGAAATCAAGGCTCCTTTCATGTGTGATGTGCAACACGGAATTGCTCTGCACGCAGTGAAGGGGAATCGGGCCTCATCTCGCGGCGAGGGGGAAGTCTCATGGTTTTTCTCGAGTTGCGGCGGGAACCTGGGGTATATTCTCGAGTTACGACGGGGATGGCCCTTCCAACCACGTGTTTATTCAGCGACGTCAGGACTCCTGCCTAGTTGCGAGGGACAACTCGGGATTCTCCTGGGGGCTTGGCAGGGCAATTGGGACGCCTCTCCACCTGAGGCGGTAGTCCAAGGTTCCCTTTACACGTGCCACAGGAATCCTGGGACTCCTATCAAGTTTCACGAGGAGTCAGGCATCGTCTCCTTTGGAGGCACTGATGTCCGCGTACCTCTGGAGTTTTCAAAGGATGTGAGGCCTCCGGTCGCCATGAGGTGGGGAACTAGGTCTTTCTCTGTGGTCTCCACAGGGGATTCAGACATCCTTTCGTCTTGGGAGATGCAAGACGAGCCTGCATTCAAGTCACTGCAGGGATATTCGGCCTTATTTCGAGTCAGGGCATCGCGGTGTCCATTCCACTTGAGGCCACAAACTCAGGGTCCCTCTCACATAGCTAGAGCTGAGTGAAGCCTCCTCTTGAGGTGCTTGTTGTAAGGTGGTATTCCTCTGGAGTCGAAGCCAGGGACTAACCTCTCATCTCGAGTTGATTTTTGGTCCACGGAGCTCTTTCTTGTTACTACAGTGACCTCAGGATCCCTCTAGACTTGACACAGTGTTCTTGGGGTTTCTCTGGAGTGCCATCAAGGAAATCAAGGCTCCTTTCATGTGTGATGTGCAACAGGGAATTGCTCTGCACGCAGTGCAGGGTATCGGGCCTCATTTTTCGGCGAGGGGGAAGTCTTCTGGTTTTTCTCGAGTTGCGGCGGGAACCTGGGGTATATTCTCGAGTTACGACGGGGATGGCCCTTCCACCCACGTGTTTGTTCAGCGACGTCAGGACTCCTGCCTAGTTGCGAGGGACAACTCGGGATTCTCCTGGGGGCTTGGCAGGGCAATTGGGACGCCTCTTCAGCTGAGACGGTAGACCAAGTGTCCCTTTCCACGTGCCACAGGAATCCTGGGACTCCTATCAAGTTTCACGAGGAGTCAGGCATCGTCTCCTTTGGAGGCACTGATCTCCACGTACCTCTGGAGTTTTCAAAGGATGTGAGGCCTCCGGTCGCGATGAGGTGGGGAAGTAGGTTTTCTCTGTGGTCTCCACAGGGTATTCAGACATCCTTTCGTCTTGGGAGATGGAAAACGAGCCTGCATTCAAGACACTGCAGGGATATTCGGCCTTATTTCGAGTCAGGGCAACGCGGTCTCCATTCCACTTGAGGCCGCAAACTCAGGGTCCCTCTCACATACCTAGAGCTGAGATAAGCCTGCTCTTGAGGTGCTTGTGGTAAGATGGTATTCCTCTGGAGTCGAAGCCAGGGACTAACCTCTCATCTCGAGTTGATTTTTGGTCCACGGAGCTCTTTCGAGTTGCTACAGTGACCTCAGGATCCCTCTAGCCTTGAAACAGTGTTCTTGGGGTTTCTCTGGAGTGCCATCAAGGAAATCAAGGCTCCTTTCATGTGTGATGTGCAAGGCGGAATTGCTCTGCCCGCAGTGCAGGGGAATCGGGCCTCATTTTGCGGCGAGGGGGAAGTCTGATGGTTTTTCTCGAGTTGCGGCGGGAACCTGGGGTATATTCTCGAGTTACAACTGGGATGGCCCTTCCACCCACGTGCTTGTTCAGCGACGTCAGGACTCCTGCCTAGTTGCGAGGGACAACTCGGGATTCTCCTGGGGGCTTGGCAGGACAATTGGGATGCCTCTCCTGCTGAGGCGGGAGACCAAGGATCCCTTTCCACGTGCCACAGGAATCCTGGGACTCCTATCAAGTTTCACGAGGAGTCAGGCATCGTCTCCTTTGGAGGCACTGATCTCCGCGTACCTCTGGAGTTTTCAAAGGATGTGAGGCCTCCGGTCGCGATGAGGTGGGGAACTAGGTCTTTCTCTGTCGTCTCCACAGGGGATTCAGATATACTTTCGCCATGGAGATGCAAGACGAGCCTGCATTCAAGTCAGTGCAGGGATATCCGGCCTTATTTCGAGTCAGGGCATCGCGGTGTCCATTCCACTTGAGGCTGCAAACTCAGGGTCCCTCTCACATACCTTGAGCTGAGAGAAGCCTCCTCTTGAAGTGCTTGTGGTAAGGTGGTATTACTCTGGAGTCGAAGCCATGGACTAACCTCTCATCTCGAGTTGATTCTTGGTCCACGGAGCTCTTTCGTGTTGCTACAGTGACCTCAGGATCCCTCTAGCCTTGAAAGAGTGCTCTTGGGGTTTCTCTGGAGTGCCATCAAGGAAATCAAGGCTCCTTTCATGTGTGATGTGCAACACTGAATTGCTCTGCATGCAGTGCAGGGGAATCGGGCCTCATCTCGCGGCGAGGGGGACGTCTCATGGTTTTTCTCGAGTTGCGGCGGGAACCTGGGGTATATTCTCGAGTTACGACGGGGATGGCCCTTCCACCCAGGTGTTTGTTCAGCCACGTCACGACTCCTGCCTCGTTGCAAGGGACAACTCGGGATTCTACTCAAGGCTTGGCAGGGCAATTGGGATGCCTCTCCAGCTGAGGCGCGAGACCAAGGGTTCCTTTCCACGTGCCACAGGAATCCTGAGACTCCTATCAAGTTTCACGAGGAGTCAGGCATCGTCTCCTTTGGAGGCACTGATCTCCGCGTACCTCTGGATTTGTCAAAGGATGTGAGGCCTCTGGTCACGATGAGGTGGGGAACTAGGTCTTTCTCTGTGGCTCCACAGGGGATTCAGACATCCTTTCGTCATGGGAGATGTAAGACGAGCCTGCATTCAAGTCACTGCAGGGATATGGGGCCTTATTTCGAGTCAGGGCATCGTGGTGTACATTCCACTTGAGGCTGCAACCTCAGGGTCCCTCTCACATATTTAGAGCTGAGAGAAGCCTCCTCTTGAGGTGCTTGTGGTAAGGTGGTATTCCTCTGGAGTCGAAGCCAGGGACTAACCTCTCATCTCGAATTAATTTTGGGTCCACGGAGCTCTTTCGTGTTGCTACAGTGACCTCAGGATCCCTCTAGCCTTGAAACAGTGTTCTTGGGGTTTCTCTGGAGTGCCATCAAGGAAATCAAGGCTCCTTTCATGTGTGATGTTCAAGATGGAATTGCTCTGCACGCAGTGCAGAGGAATCGGGCCTCATCTCGGGGCGAGGGGGAAGTCTCATGGTTTTTCTTGAGTTGCGGCGGGAACCTGGGGTATATTCTCGAGTTACCACGGGGATTGCCCTTCCACCCACGTGTTTGTTCAGCGACGTCAGGACTCCTGCTTAGTTGCGAGGGACAACTCGGGATTCTCCTCGAAGCTTAGCAGGCCAATTGGGATGCCTCTCCAGCTGAGGCAGGAGACCAAGCGTCCCTTTCCAGGTGCCACAGGAATCCTGGGACTCCTATCAAGTTTCACGAGGAGTCAGGCATCGTCTCCTTTGGAGGCACTGATCTCCGCGTACCTCTGGAGTTTTCAAAGGATGTGAGGCCTCCGGTCGCGATGTGGTGGGGAACTAGGTCTTTTCTGTGGTCTCCACAGGGGATTCAGACATTCTTTCGTTTTGGGAGATGCAAGACGAGCCTGCATTCAAGTCACTGCAGGGATATCCGGCCTGATTTCGAGTCAGGGCTTCGCGGTGTCCATCCCACTTGAGGCCGCAAACTCAGGGTCCCTCTCACATACCTAGAGCTGAGAGAAGCCTCCTCTTGAGATGCTTGTGGTAAGGTGGTATTCCTCTGGAGTCGAAGCCAGGGACTAACCTCTCATCTCGAGTTGATTCTTGGTCCACGGAGCTCTTTTCTGTTGCTACAGTGACCTCAGGATCCTTCTAGCCTTGAAACAGTGTTCTTGGGGTTTCTGTGGAGTGCCATCAAGGAAATCAAGGCTCCTTTCATGTGTGATGTGCAATACGGAATTGCTCTGCACGCAGTGCAGGGTATCGGGCCTTATTTTGCGTCGAGGGGGAAGTCTCATGGTTTTTCTCGAGTTGCGATGGGAACCTGGGGTATATTTTCGAGTTACGACGGGGATGGCCCTTCCACCCACGTGTTTGTTCAGCCACGTCAGGACTCCTGCCTAGTTGCGAGGGACAACTCGGGATTCTCCTCGAGGCTTGGCAGGGCAATTGGGACGCCTCTCCAGCTGAGGCGGGAGACCAAGGGTCCCTTTCCACGTGCCACAGGAATCCTGGGACTCCTATCAAGTTTCACGAGGAGTCAGGCATCGTCTCCTTTGGAGGCACTGATCTCCGCGTACCTCTGGAGTTTTCAAAGGATGTGAGGCCTCCGGTCGCGATGAGGTGGGGAACTAGGTCTTTCTCTGTGGTCTCCACAGGGGATTCAGACATCCTTTCGTCTTGGGAGATGCAAGACGAGCCTGCATTCAAGTCACTGCAGGGATATCCGGCCTGATTTCGAGTCAGGGCATCGCGGTCTCCATTCCACTTGAGGCCGGAAACTCAGGGTCCCTCTCACATACATAGAGCTGAGAGAAGCCTCCTCTTGAGGTGCTTATGGTAAGGTGGTATTCCTCTGGAGTCGAAGCCAGGGACTAAACTCTCATCTCGAGTTGATTTTTGGTCCACAGAGCTCTTTCGTGTTGCTACAGTGAACTCAGGATCCCTCAACCTTGAAACAGTGTTCTTGGGGTTTCTCTGGAGTGCCATCAAGGAAATCAAGGCTCCTTTCATGTGTGATGTGCAACACGGAATTGCTCTGCACGCAGTGCAGGGGAATCGGGCCTCATCTCGCGGCGAGGGGGAAGTCTCATGGTTTTTCTCGAGTTGCTGCGGGAACCTGGGGTATATTCTCGAGTTACGACGGGGATGGCCCTTCCACCCACGTGTTTGTTCAGCGACGTCAGGACTCCTGCCTAGTTGCGAGGCACAACACGGGATTCTCCTCGAGGCTTGGCAGGGCAATTGGGACGCCTCTCCAGCTGAGGCGGGAGACCAAGGGTTCCTTTCCACGTGCCTCAGGAATCCTGGGACTCCTATCAAGTTTCACGAGGAGTCAGGCATCGTCTCCTTTGGAGGCACTGATCTCCGCGTACCTCTGGATTTGTCAAAGGATGTGAGGCCTCTGGTCACGATGAGGTGGGGAACTAGGTCTTTCTCTGTGGCTCCACAGGGGATTCAGACATCCTTTCGTCATGGGAGATGTAAGACGAGCCTGCATTCAAGTCACTGCAGGGATATCCGGCCTTATTTCGAGTCAGGGCATCGTGGTGTACATTCCACTTGAGGCTGCAACCTCAGGGTCCCTCTCACATACCTAGAGCTGAGAGAAGCCTCCTCTTGAGGTGCTTGTGGTAAGGTGGTATTCCTCTGGAGTCGAAGCCAGGGACTAACCTCTCATCTCGAATTAATTTTGGGTCCACGGAGCTCTTTCGTGTTGCTACAGTGACCTCAGGATCCCTCTAGCCTTGAAACAGTGTTCTTGGGGTTTCTCTGGAGTGCCATCAAGGAAATCAAGGCTCCTTTCATGTGTGATGTTCAAGATGGAATTGCTCTGCACGCAGTGCAGAGGAATCGGGCCTCATCTCGGGGCGAGGGGGAAGTCTCATGGTTTTTCTTGAGTTGCGGCGGGAACCTGGGGTATATTCTCGAGTTACCACGGGGATTGCCCTTCCACCCACGTGTTTGTTCAGCGACGTCAGGACTCCTGCTTAGTTGCGAGGGACAACTCGGGATTCTCCTCGAGGCTTGGCAGGGCAACTGGGATGCCTCTCCAGCTGAGACGGGAGACCAAGGGTTCCTTTCCACGTGCCACAGGAATCCTGAGACTCCTATCAAGTTTCACGAGGAGTCAGGCATCGTCTCCTTTGGAGGCACTGATCTCCGCGTACCTCTGGAGTTTTCAAAGGATGTGAGGCCTCCGGTCGCGATGAGGTGGGGAACTAGGTCTTTCTCTGTGGTCTCCACAGGGGATTCAGACATTCTTTCGTTTTGGGAGATGCAAGACTAGCCTGCATTCAAGTCACTGCAGGGATATCCGGCCTGATTTCGAGTCAGGGCTTCCCGGTGTCCATCCCTCTTGAGGCCACAAACTCAGGGTCCCTCTCACATACCTCGAGCTGAGAGAAGCCTCCTCTTGAGATGCTTGTGGTAAGGTGGCATTCCTCTGGAGTCGAAGCCAGGGACTAACCTCTCATCTCGAGTTGATTTTTGGTCCACGGAGCTCTTTCTTGTTGCTACAGTGACCTCAGGATCCCTCTAGACTTGAAACAGTGTTCTTGGGGTTTCTCTGGGGTGCCATCAAGGAAATCAAGGCTCCTTTCATGTGTGATGTGCAACAGGGAATTGCTCTGCACGCAGTGCAGGGTATCGGGCCTCATTTTTCGGAGAGGGAGAAGTCTCATTGTTTTTCTCGAGTTGCGGCGGGAACCTGGGGTATATTCTCGAGTTACGACGGGGATGGCCCTTCCACACACGTGTTTGTTCAGGGACGTCAGGACTCCTGCCTAGTTGCGAGGGACAACTCGGGATTCTCCTCGAAGCTTAGCAGGCCAATTGGGATGCCTCTCCAGCTGAGGCAGGAGACCAAGCGTCCCTTTCCAGGTGCCACAGGAATCCTGGGACTCCTATCAAGTTTCACGAGGAGTCAGGCATCGTCTCCTTTGGAGGCACTGATCTCCGCGTACCTCTGGAGTTTTCAAAGGATGTGAGGCCTCCGGTCGCGATGTGGTGGGGAACTAGGTCTTTTCTGTGGTCTCCACAGGGGATTCAGACATTCTTTCGTTTTGGGAGATGCAAGACGAGCCTGCATTCAAGTCACTGCAGGGATATCCGGCCTGATTTCGAGTCAGGGCTTCGCGGTGTC
The DNA here is from genome assembly GCF_910594005.1 of Cervus elaphus. Lineage (NCBI taxonomy): Eukaryota > Metazoa > Chordata > Mammalia > Artiodactyla > Cervidae > Cervus > Cervus elaphus. The sequence goes on from NW_025316779.1 coordinate 4,290,769, forward strand.
CATCCCACTTGAGGCCGCAAACTCAGGGTCCCTCTCACATACCTAGAGCTGAGAGAAGCCTCCTCTTGAGATGCTTGTGGTAAGGTGGTATTCCTCTGGAGTCGAAGCCAGGGACTAACCTCTCATCTCGAGTTGATTCTTGGTCCACGGAGCTCTTTTCTGTTGCTACAGTGACCTCAGGATCCTTCTAGCCTTGAAACAGTGTTCTTGGGGTTTCTGTGGAGTGCCATCAAGGAAATCAAGGCTCCTTTCATGTGTGATGTGCAATACGGAATTGCTCTGCACGCAGTGCAGGGTATCGGGCCTTATTTTGCGTCGAGGGGGAAGTCTCATGGTTTTTCTCGAGTTGCGATGGGAACCTGGGGTATATTTTCGAGTTACGACGGGGATGGCCCTTCCACCCACGTGTTTGTTCAGCCACGTCAGGACTCCTGCCTAGTTGCGAGGGACAACTCGGGATTCTCCTCGAGGCTTGGCAGGGCAATTGGGACGCCTCTCCAGCTGAGGCGGGAGACCAAGGGTCCCTTTCCACGTGCCACAGGAATCCTGGGACTCCTATCAAGTTTCACGAGGAGTCAGGCATCGTCTCCTTTGGAGGCACTGATCTCCGCGTACCTCTGGAGTTTTCAAAGGATGTGAGGCCTCCGGTCGCGATGAGGTGGGGAACTAGGTCTTTCTCTGTGGTCTCCACAGGGGATTCAGACATCCTTTCGTCTTGGGAGATGCAAGACGAGCCTGCATTCAAGTCACTGCAGGGATATCCGGCCTGATTTCGAGTCAGGGCATCGCGGTCTCCATTCCACTTGAGGCCGGAAACTCAGGGTCCCTCTCACATACATAGAGCTGAGAGAAGCCTCCTCTTGAGGTGCTTATGGTAAGGTGGTATTCCTCTGGAGTCGAAGCCAGGGACTAAACTCTCATCTCGAGTTGATTTTTGGTCCACAGAGCTCTTTCGTGTTGCTACAGTGAACTCAGGATCCTTCTAGCCTTGAAACAGTGTTCTTGGGGTTTCTCTGGAGTGCCATCAAGGAAACCAAGGCTCCTTTCATGTGTGATGTGCAACACGGAATTGCTCTGCACGGAGTGCAGGTTAATCGGGACTCATCTCGCGGCGAGGGGGAAGTCTCATGGTTTTTCTCGAGTTGCGGCGGGAACCTGGGGTATATTCTCGAGTTATGACGGGGATGGCCCTTCCACACACGAGTTTGTTCAGCGACGTCAGGACTCCTGCCAGTTTGCGAGGGACAACTCGGGATTCACCTCGAGGCTTGGCAGGGCAATTGGGACGCCTCTCCAGCTGAGGTGGAAGACCAAGGGTCCCTTTCCACGTGCCACAGGAATCCTGGGACTCCTATCAAGTTTCACGAGGAGTCAGGCATCGTCTCCTTTGGAAGCACTGATCTCCGCGTACTTCTGGAGTTTTCAAAGGATGTGAGGCCTCCGGTCGCGATGAGGTGGGGAACTAGGTCTTTTTCTGTGGTCTCCACAGGGGATTCGGACATCCTTTCGTCTTGGGAGATGCAAGACGAGCCTGCATTCAAGTCACTGCAGGGATATCCGGCCTTATTTAGAGTCAGGGCATCGCGGTGTCCATTCCACTTGAGGCCGCAAACTCAGCACATAGCTAGAGCTGAGAGAAGCCTCCTCTTGAGGTGCTTGTGGTAAGGTGGTATTCCTCTGGAGTCGAAACCAGGGACTAACCTCTCATCTCAAGTTGACTGTTGGTCCACGGAGCTCATGCCTGTTGCTACAGTGACCTCAGGATCCCGCTAGCCTTGAAACAGTGTTCTTGGGGTTTCTCTGGAGTGCCATCAAGGAAATCAAGGCTCCTTTCATGTGTGATGTGCAACACGGCATTGCTCTGCACGCAGTGCAGGGGAATCGGGCCTCATCTCGCCGCGAGGGGGAAGTCTCTTGGTTTTTCTGGAGATGCGGCGGGAACCTGGGGTATATTCTCGAGTTACGACGGGGATGGCCCTTCCACCCACGTGTTTGTTCAGCGACGTCAGGACTCCTGCCTAGTTGCGTGGGACAACTCGGGATTCTCCTCGAGGCTTGGCAGGGCAATTGGGACGCCTCTCCAGCTGAGGCGGGAGACCAAGGGTCCCTTTCCACGTGCCACAGGAATCCTGGGACTCCTATCAAGTTTCACGAGGAGTCAGGCATCGTCTCCTTTGGAGGCACTGATCTCTGCGTACCTCTGGAGTTTTCAAAGGATGTGAGGCCTCCGGTCGCGGTGAGGTGGGGAACTAGGTCTTTCTCTGTGGTCTTCAAAGAGGATTCAGACATTCTTTCATCTTGGGAGATGCAAGACGAGCCTGCATTCAAGTCACTGCAGGGATATCCGGCCTTATTTCGCGTCAGGGCATCGCGGTGTCCATTTCACTTGAGGACGCAAACTCAGGGACCCTCTCACATACCTAGGGTTGAGAGAAGCCTCCTCTTCAGGTGCTTGTGGTAAGGTGGTATTCCTCTGGAGTCGAAGCCATGGACTAACCTCTCATCTCGAGTTGATTTGTGGTCCACGGAGCTCTTTCGTGTTGCTACAGTGACCTCAGGATCCCTTTAGCCTTGAAAGAGTGCTCTTGGGGTTTCTCTGGAGTGCCATCAAGGAAATCAAGGCTCCTTTCATGTGTGATGTGCAACACTGAATTGCTCTGCACGCAGTGCAGGGGAATCGGGCCTCATCTCGCGGCGAGGGGGAAGTCTCATGGTTTCTCTCGAGTTGCGGCTGGAACCTGGGTTATATTCTCGAGTTACGACGGGGATGGCCCTTCCACCCACGTGTTTGTCCAGCCACGTCAGGACTCCTGCCTAGTTGCGATGGACAACTCGGGATTCTCCTCGAGGCTTGGTAGGGCAATTGGGACGCCTCTCCAGCTGAGGCGAGAGACCAAGGGTTCCTTTCCACGTGCCACAGGAATCCTGGGACTCCTATCAAGTTTCACGAGGAGTCAGGCATCGTCTCCTTTGGAGGCACTGATCTCCGCGTACCTCTGGAGTTTTCAAAGGATGTGAGGCCTCCGGTCGCGATGAGGTGGGGAACTAGGTCTTTCTCTGTAGTCTCCACAGGGGATTCAGACATCCTTTCGTCTTGGGAGATGCAAGACGAGCCTGCATTCAAGTCACTGCAGGGATATCCGGCCTTATTTCGAGTCAGGGCATCGCGGTGTCCATTCCACTTGAGGCCGCAAACTCAGGGTCCCTCTCACATACCTAGAGCTGAGAGAAGCCTCCTCTTGAGGTGCTTGTGGTAAGGTGGTATTCGTCTGGAGTCGAAGCCAGGGACTAACCTCTCATCTGGAGTTGATTCTTGGTCCACGGAGCTCTTTCGTGTTGCTACAGTGACCTCAGGATCCCTCTAGCCTTGAAAGAGTGTTCTGGGGTTTCTCTGGAGTGCCATCAAGGAAATCAAGGCTCCTTTCATGTGTGATGTGCAACACGGAATTGCTCTGCACGGAGTGCAGGTTAATCGGGACTCATCTCGCGGCGAGGGGGAAGTCTCATGGTTTTTCTCGAGTTGCGGCGGGAACCTGGGGTATATTCTCGAGTTACGTCGGGGATGCCCCTCCACACACGTGTTTGTTCAGCCACGTCAGGACTCCTGCCTAGTTGCGAGGGACAACTCTAGATTCTCCTCGAGGCTTGGCAGGGCAATTAGAACGCCTCTGCAGCTGAGGCGGGAGACCAAGGGTCCCTTTCCACGTTCCACAGGAATCCTGGAACTCCTATCAAGTTTCACGAGGAGTCAGGCATCGTCTGCATTGGAGGCACTGATCTCCGCGTACCTCTGGAGTTTTGAAAGGATGTGAGGCCTCTGGTCGCGATGAGGTGGGTAACTAAGTCTTTCTCTGTGGTCTCCACAGGGGATTCAGACATCTTTCCTCATGCGAGATGCAAGACGACCCGGCATTCAAGTCACTGCAGGCATATCCGGCCTTATTTCGAGTCAGGGCATCGCGGTGTCCATTCCACTTGAGGCCACAAATTCACGGTCCCTCTCACATACCTAGAGCTGAGAGAAGCCTCCTCTTGAGGTGCTTGTGGTAAGGTGGTATTCCTCTGGAATCGAAGCCGGGGACTAACCTCTCATCTCGAGGTGATTTTTGGTCCACGGAGCTCTTTCGTGTTGCTACAGTGACCTCAGGATCCCTCTAGCCTTGTAACAGTGTTCTTGGGGTTTCTCTGGGGTGCCATCAAGGAAATCAAGGCTCCTTTCCTGTGTGATGTGCAACAGGGAATTGCTCTGCACGCAGTGCAGGGGAATCGGGCCTCATCTCCCGGCGAGGGGGAAGTCTCATTATTTTTCTCGAGTTGCGATGGGAACCTGGGGTATATTTTCGAGTTACGACGGGGATGGCCCTTCCACCCACGTGTTTGTTCAGCCACGTCAGGACTCCTGCCTAGTTGCGAGGGACAACTCGGGATTCTCCTCGAGGCTTGGCAGGGCAATTGGGACGCCTCTCCAGCTGAGGCGGGAGACCAAGGGTCCCTTTCCACGTGCCACAGGAATCCTGGGACTCCTATCAAGTTTCACGAGGAGTCAGGCATCGTCTCCTTTGGAGGCACTGATCTCCGCGTACCTCTGGAGTTTTCAAAGGATGTGAGGCCTCCGGTCGCGATGAGGTGGGGAACTAGGTCTTTCTCTGTGGTCTCCACAGGGGATTCAGACATCCTTTCGTCTTGGGAGATGCAAGACGAGCCTGCATTCAAGTCACTGCAGGGATATCCGGCCTGATTTCGAGTCAGGGCATCGCGGTCTCCATTCCACTTGAGGCCGGAAACTCAGGGTCCCTCTCACATACATAGAGCTGAGAGAAGCCTCCTCTTGAGGTGCTTGTGGTAAGGTGTTATTCCTCTGGAGTCGAAGCCAGGGACTAACCTCTCATCTCGAGTTGAATTTTGGTCCACGGAGTTCTTTCGTGTTGCTACAGTGACCTCAGGATCCCTCTAGCCTTGAAACAGTGTTCTTGGGGTTTCTCTGGAGTGCCATCAAGGAAATCAAGGCTCCTTTCATGTGTGATGTGCAATACGGAATTGCTCTGCACGCAGTGCAGGGTATCGGGCCTTATTTTGCGTCGAGGGGGAAGTCTCATGGTTTTTCTCGAGTTGCGATGGGAACCTGGGGTATATTTTCGAGTTACGACGGGGATGGCCCTTCCACCCACGTGTTTGTTCAGCCACGTCAGGACTCCTGCCTAGTTGCGAGGGACAACTCGGGATTCTCCTCGAGGCTTGGCAGGGCAATTGGGACGCCTCTCCAGCTGAGGCGGGAGACCAAGGGTCCCTTTCCACGTGCCACAGGAATCCTGGGACTCCTATCAAGTTTCACGAGGAGTCAGGCATCGTCTCCTTTGGAGGCACTGATCTCCGCGTACCTCTGGAGTTTTCAAAGGATGTGAGGCCTCCGGTCGCGATGAGGTGGGGATCTAGGTCTTTCTCTGTGGTCTCCACAGGGGATTCAGACATCCTTTCGTCTTGGGAGATGCAAGACGAGCCGGCATTCAAGTCACTGCAGGGATATCCGGCCTTATTTCGCGTCAGGGCATTGCGGTGTCCATTCCACTTTAGGCCGGAAACTCAGGGTCCCTCTCACATACATAGAGCTGAGAGAAGCCTCCTCTTGAGGTGCTTGTGGTAAGGTGGTATTCCTCTGGAGTCGAAGCCAGGGACTAACCTCTCATCTCGAGTTGAATTTTGGTCCACAGAGCTCTTTCGTGTTGCTACAGTGACCTCAGGATCCCTCTAGCCTTGAAACAGTGTTCTTGGGGTTTCTCTGGAGTGCCATCAAGGAAACCAAGGCTCCTTTCATGTGTGATGTGCAACACGGAATTGCTCTGCACGGAGTGCAGGTTAATCGGGACTCATCTCGCGGCGAGGGGGAAGTCTCATGGTTTTTCTCGAGTTGCGGCGGGAACCTGGGGTATATTCTCGAGTTATGACGGGGATGGCCCTTCCACACACGTGTTTGTTCAGCGACATCAGGACTCCTGCCACTTTGCGAGGGACAACTCGGGATTCACCTCGAGGCTTGGCAGGGCAATTGGGACGCCTCTCCAGCTGAGGTGGAAGACCAAGGGTCCCTTTCCACGTGCCACAGGAATCCTGGGACTCCTATCAAGTTTCACGAGGAGTCAGGCATCGTCTCCTTTGGAGGCACTGATCTCCGCGTACTTCTGGAGTTTTCAAAGGATGTGAGGCCTCCGGTCGCGATGAGGTGGGGAACTAGGTCTTTTTCTGTGGTCTCCACAGGGGATTCGGACATCCTTTCGTCTTGGGAGATGCAAGACGAGCCTGCATTCAAGTCACTGCAGGGATATCCGGCCTTATTTAGAGTCAGGGCATCGCGGTGTCCATTCCACTTGAGGCCGCAAACTCAGCACATAGCTAGAGCTGAGAGAAGCCTCCTCTTGAGGTGCTTGTGGTAAGGTGGTATTCCTCTGGAGTCGAAGCCAGGGACTAACCTCTCATCGCGAGTTGATTGTTGGTCCACGGAGCTCATGCCTGTTGCTACAGTGACCTCAGGATCCCGCTAGCCTTGAAACAGTGTTCTTGGGGTTTCTCTGGAGTGCCATCAAGGAAATCAAGGCTCCTTTCATGTGTGATGTGCAACACGGCATTGCTCTGCACGCAGTGCAGGGGAATCGGGCCTCATCTCGCCGCGAGGGGGAAGTCTCTTGGTTTTTCTCGAGATGCGGCGGGAACCTGGGGTATATTCTCGAGTTACGACGAGCATGGCCCTTCCACCCACCTGTTTGTTCAGCGACGTCAGGACTCCTGCCTAGTTGCGTGGGACAACTCGGGATTCTCCTCGAGGCTTGGCAGGGCAATTGGGACGCCTCTCCAGCTGAGGCGGGAGACCAAGGGTCCCTTTCCACGTGCCACAGGAATCCTGGGACTCCTATCAAGTTTCACGAGGAGTCAGGCATCGTCTCCTTTGAAGGCACTGATCTCTGCGTACCTCTGGAGTTTTCAAAGGATGTGAGGCCTCCGGTCGCGGTGAGGTGGGGAACTAGGTCTTTCTCTGTGGTCTTCAAAGGGGATTCAGACATTCTTTCATCTTGGGAGATGCAAGACGAGCCTGCATTCAAGTCACTGCAGGGATATCCGGCCTTATTTCGCGTCAGGGCATCGCGGTGTCCATTCCACTTGAGGACGCAAACTCAGGGTCCCTCTCACATACCTAGAGTTGAGAGAAGCCTCCTCTTCAGGTGCTTGTGGTAAGGTGGTATTCCTCTGGAGTCGAAGCCAGGGACTAACCTCTCATCGCGAGTTGAATTTTGGTCCACGGAGCTCTTTCGTGTTGCTACAGTGACCTCAGGATCCCTCTAGCCTTGAAACAGTGTTCTTGGGGTTTCTCTGAAGTGCCATCAAGGAAATCAAGGCTCCTTTCATGTGTGATGTGCAACACGGAATTGCTCTGCTCACAGTGCCGGGTATCGGGCCTCATTTTGCGGCGAGGGGGAAGTCTCATGGTTTTTCTCGTGTTGCGATGGGAACCTGGGGTATATTCTTGAGTTACGACGGGGATGGCCCTTCCACACACGTGTTTGTTCAGGGATGTCAGGACTCCTGCCTAGTTGCGAGGGACAACTCGGGATTCTCCTCGAGGCTTGGCAGGGCAATTGGGACGCCTCTCCAGCTGAGGCGGGAGACCAAGGGTCCCTTTCCACGTGCCAGAGCAAACTTGGGACTCCTATCAAGTTTCACGAGGAGTCAGGCATCGTCCCTTTAGGAGGAACTGATCTCCGCGTACCTCTGGAGTTTTCAAAGGATGTGAGGCCTCCTGTCGCGATGAGGTGGGGAACTAGGTCTTTCTCTGTGGTCTCCACAGGGGATTCAAATATCCTTTCATCTTGTGAGATGCAAGACGAGCCGGCATTCAATTCACTGCAGAGATATCTCGCCTTATTTCGAGTCAGGGCATCGCGGTGTCCATTCCACTTGAGGCCGCAAACTCAGGGTACCTCTCACATAACTAATGATGAGAGAAGCCTCCTCTTGACGTGCTTGTGGTAAGGTGGTATTCCTCTGGAGTCGAAGCCAGGGACTAACCTCTCATCTCGAGTTGATTTTTCGTCCACGGAGCTCTTTCGTGTTGCTACAGTGACCTCAGGATCCCTCTAGTCTTGAAACAGTGTTCTTGGGGTTTCCCTGGAGTGCCATCAAGGAAATCAAGGCTCCTTTCATGTGTGATGTGCAACACGGAATTGCTCTGCACGCAGTGCAGCGGAATCGGGCCTCATCTCGCGGCGAGGGGGAAGTCTCATGGTTTTATTCGAGTTGCGGCGGGAACCTGGGGCATATTCTCGAGTTATGACGGGGATGGCCCTTGCACCCACGTGTTTGTTCAGCGACGTCAGGACTCCTGCCTAGTTGCGAGGGACAACTCGGGATTCTCCTCGAGGCTTGGCAGGGCAATTGGGACGCCTCTCCAGCTGAGGCGGGAGACCAAGGGTCCCTTTCCACGTGCCACAGGAATCCTGGGACTCCTATCAAGTTTCACGAGGAGTCAGGCATCGTCTCCTTTGGAGGCACTGATCTCCGCGTACCTCTGGAGTTTTCAAAGGATGTGAGGCCTCCGGTCGCGATGAGGTGGGGAACTAGGTCTTTTTCTGTGGTCTCCACAGGGGATTCAGACATCCTTTCGTCTTGGGAGATGCAAGACGAGCCTGCATTCAAGTCACTGCAGGGATATCCGACCTTATTTCGAGTCGGGGCATCGCGGTGTCCATTCCACTTGAGGCCGCAAACTCAGCACATAGCTAGAGCTGAGAGAAGCCTCCTCTTGAGGTGCTTGTGGTAAGGTGGTATTCCTCTGGAGTCGAAGCCAGGGACTAACCTCTCATCTCGAGTTGATTTTTGGTCCACGGAGCTCTTTCGTGTTGCTACAGTGACCTCAGGATCCCTCAACCTTGAAACAGTGTTCTTGGGGATTCTCTGGAGTGCGATCAAGGAAATCAAGGCTCCTTTCATGTGTGATGTGCAACACGGATTTGCTCTGCACGCAGTGCAGGGGAATCGGGCCTCATCTCGCGGCGAGGGGGAAGTCTCATGGTTTTTCTCGAGTTGCGGCGGGAACCTGGGGTATATTCTCGAGTTAAGACGGGGATGGCCCTTCCACCCACGTGTTTGTTCAGCGATGTCAGGACTCCTGCCTAGTTGCGAGGGACAACTCGGGATTATCCTCGAGGCTTGGCAGGGCAATTGGGACGCCTCTCCAGCTGAGGCGGGATACCAAGGGTCCCTTTCCACGTGCCACAGGAATCCTGGGTCTCCTATCAAGTTTCACGAGGAGTCAGGCATCGTCTCCTTTGGAGGCACTGATCTCCGCGTACCTCTGGAGTTTTCAAAGAATGTGAGGCCTCCGGTCGCCATGAGGTGGGAAACTAGGTCTTTCTCTGTGGTCTCCACAGGGGATTCAGACATCCTTTCGTCGTGGGAGATGCAAGACGAGCCTGCATTCAAGTCACTGCAGGGATATCCGGCCTGATTTCGAGTCAGGGCATCGCGGTCTCCATTCCACTTGAGGCGGCAAACTCAGGGTCCCTCTCACATACAAAGAGCTGAGAGAAGCCTCCTCTTGAGGTGCTTGTGGTAAGGTGGTATTCCTTTGGAGTCGAAGCCAGGGACTAACCACTCATCTCGAGTTGATTTTTGGTCCACGGAGCTCTTTCGTGTTGCTACAGTGACCTCAGGATCCCTCAACCTTGAAACAGTGTTCTTGGGGTTTCTCTGGAGTGCCATCAAGGAAATCAAGGCTCCTTTCATGTGTGATTTGCAACACGGAATTGCTCTGCACGCAGTGCAGGGGAATCGGGCCTCATCTCGCGGCGAGGGGGAAGTCTCATGGTTTTTCTCGAGTTGCGGCGGGAACCTGGGGTATATTCTCGAGTTACGACGGGGATGGCCCTTCCACCCACGTGTTTGTTCAGCGACGTCACGACTCCTGCCTAGTTGCGAGGGACAACTCGGGAATCTCCTCGAGGCTTGGCAGGGCAATTGGGACGCCTCTCCAGCTGAGGCGGGAGACAAAGGGTCCCTTTCCACGTGCCACAGGAATCCTGGGACTCCTATCAAGTTTCACGAGGAGTCAGGCATCGTCTCCTTTGGAGGCACTGATCTCCGCATACCTCTGGAATTTTCAAAGGATGTGAGGCCTCCGGTCGCCATGAGGTGGGGAACTAGGTCTTTCTCTGTGGTCTCCAGGGGATTCAGACATCCTTTCATCTTGGGAGATGCAAGACGAGCCTGCATTCAAGTCACTGCAGGGATATCCGGCCTTATTTCGAGTCAGGGCATCGTGGTGTCCATTCCACTTGAGACCGCAAACTCAGGGTCCCTCTCACATACCTAGAGCTGAGAGAAGCCTCCTCTTGAGGTGCTTGTGGTAAGGTGGTATTCCTCTGGAGTCGAAGCCAGGGACTAACCTCTCATCTCGAGTTGATTTTTGGTCCACGGAGCTCTTTCGTGTTGCTATAGTGACCTCAGTATCCCTCAGCCTTGAAACATTGTTCTTGGGGTTTCTCTGGAGTGCCATCAAGGAAATCAAGGCTCCTTTCATGTGTGATGTGCAACACGGAATTGCTCTGCACGCAGTGCAGGGGAATCGGGCCTCATCTCGCCGCGAGGGGGAAGTCTCTTGGTTTTTCTCAGGTTGCGGCGGGAACCTGGGGTATATTCTCGAGTTACGACGAGCATGGCCCTTCCACCCACGTGTTTGTTCAGCGACGTCAGGACTCCTGCCTAGTTGCGTGGGACAACTCGGGATTCTCCTCGAGGCTTGGCAGGGCAATTGGGACGCCTCTCCAGCTGAGGCGGGAGACCAAGGTTCCCTTTCCACGTGCCACAGGAATCCTGGGACTCCTATCAAGTTTCACGAGGAGTCAGGCATCGTCTCCTTTGAAGGCACTGATCTCTGCGTACCTCTGGAGTTTTCAAAGGATGTGAGGCCTCCGGTCGCGGTGAGGTGGGGAACTAGGTCTTTCTCTGTGGTCTTCAAAGGGGATTCAGACATTCTTTCATCTTGGGAGATGCAAGACGAGCCTGCATTCAAGTCACTGCAGGGATATCCGGCCTTATTTCGCGTCAGGGCATCGCGGTGTCCATTCCACTTGAGGACGCAAACTCAGGGTCCCTCTCACATACCTAGAGTTGAGAGAAGCCTCCTCTTCAGGTGCTTGTGGTAAGGTGGTATTCCTCTGGAGTCGAAGCCAGGGACTAACCTCTCATCTCGAGTTGAATTTTGGTCCACGGAGCTCTTTCGTGTTTCTACAGTGACCTCAGGATCCCTCTAGCCTTGAAACAGTGTTCTTGGGGTTTCTCTGGAGTGCCATCAAGGAAATCAAGGCTCCTTTCATGTGTGATGTGCAACACGGAATTGCTCTGCTCTCAGTGCCGGGTATCGGGCCTCATTTTGCGGCGAGGGGGAAGTCTCATGGTTTTTCTCGAGTTGCGATGGGAACCTGGGGTATATTCTTGAGTTACGACGGGGATGGCCCTTCCACACACGTGTTTGTTCAGGGATGTCAGGACTCCTGCCTAGTTGCGAGGGACAACTCGGGATTCTCCTCGAGGCTTGGCAGGGCAATTGGGACGCCTCTCCAGCTGAGGCGGGAGACCAAGGGTCCCTTTCCACGTGCCAGAGCAAACTTGGGACTCCTATCAAGTTTCACGAGGAGTCAGGCATCGTCCCTTTAGGAGGAACTGATCTCCGCGTACCTCTGGAGTTTTCAAAGGATGTGAGGCCTCCTGTCGCGATGAGGTGGGGAACTAGGTCTTTCTCTGTGGTCTCCACAGGGGATTCAAACATCCTTTCATCTTGTGAGATGCAAGACGAGCCGGCATTCAATTCACTGCAGAGATATCTCGCCTTATTTCGAGTCAGGGCATCGCGGTGTCCATTCCACTTGAGGCCGCAAACTCAGGGTACCTCTCACATACCTAAAGTTGAGAGAAGCCTCCTCTTGAGGTGCTTGTGGTAAGGTGGTATTCCTTTGGAGTCGAAGCCAGGGACTAACCACTCATCTCGAGTTGATTTTTGGTCCACGGAGCTCTTTCGTGTTGCTACAGTTACCTCAGGATCCCTCAACCTTGAAACAGTGTTCTTGGGGTTTCTCTGGAGTGCCATCAAGGAAATCAAGGCTCCTTTCATGTGTGATGTGCAACACGGAATTGCTCTGCATGCAGTGCAGGGGAATCGGGCCTCATCTCGCGGCGAGGGGGAAGTCTCATGGTTTTTCTCGAGTTGCGGCGGGAACCTGGGGTATATTCTCGAGTTACGACGGGGATGGCCCTTCCACCCACGTGTTTGTTCAGCGACGTCACGACTCCTGCCTAGTTGCGAGGGACAACTCGGGAATCTCCTCGAGGCTTGGCAGGGCAATTGGGACGCCTCTCCAGCTGAGGCGGGAGACAAAGGGTCCCTTTCCACGTGCCACAGGAATCCTGGGACTCCTATCAAGTTTCACGAGGAGTCAGGCATCGTCTCCTTTGGAGGCACTGATCTCCGCATACCTCTGGAATTTTCAAAGGATGTGAGGCCTCCGGTCGCCATGAGGTGGGGAACTAGGTCTTTCTCTGTGGTCTCCAGGGGATTCACACATCCTTTCATCTTGGGAGATGCAAGACGAGCCTGCATTCAAGTCACTGCAGGGATATCCGGCCTTATTTCGAGTCAGGGCATCGTGGTGTCCATTCCACTTGAGACCGCAAACTCAGGGTCCCTCTCACATACCTAGAGCTGAGAGAAGCCTCCTCTTGAGGTGCTTGTGGTAAGGTGGTATTCCTCTGGAGTCGAAGCCAGGGACTAACCTCTCATCTCGAGTTGATTTTTGGTCCACGGAGCTCTTTCGTGTTGCTATAGTGACCTCAGTATCCCTCAGCCTTGAAACATTGTTCTTGGGGTTTCTCTGGAGTGCCATCAAGGAAATCAAGGCTCCTTTCATGTGTGATGTGCAACACGGAATTGCTCTGCACGCAGTGCAGGGGAATCGGGCCTCATCTCGCCGCGAGGGGGAAGTCTCTTGGTTTTTCTCGAGTTGCGGCGGGAACCTGGGGTATATTCTCGAGTTACGACGAGCATGGCCCTTCCACCCACGTGTTTGTTCAGCGACGTCAGGACTCCTGCCTAGTTGCGTGGGACAACTCGGGATTCTCCTCGAGGCTTGGCAGGGCAATTGGGACGCCTCTCCAGCTGAGGCGGGAGACCAAGGGTCCCTTTCCACGTGCCACAGGAATCCTGGGACTCCTATCAAGTTTCACGAGGAGTCAGGCATCGTCTCCTTTGAAGGCACTGATCTCTGCGTACCTCTGGAGTTTTCAAAGGATGTGAGGCCTCCGGTCGCGGTGAGGTGGGGAACTAGGTCTTTCTCTGTGGTCTTCAAAGGGGATTCAGACATTCTTTCATCTTGGGAGATGCAAGACGAGCCTGCATTCAAGTCACTGCAGGGATATCCGGCCTTATTTCGCGTCAGGGCATCGCGGTGTCCATTCCACTTGAGGACGCAAACTCAGGGTCCCTCTCACATACCTAGAGTTGAGAGAAGCCTCCTCTTCAGGTGCTTGTGGTAAGGTGGTATTCCTCTGGAGTCGAAGCCAGGGACTAACCTCTCATCTCGAGTTGAATTTTGGTCCACGGAGCTCTTTCGTGTTTCTACAGTGACCTCAGGATCCCTCTAGCCTTGAAACAGTGTTCTTGGGGTTTCTCTGGAGTGCCATCAAGGAAATCAAGGCTCCTTTCATGTGTGATGTGCAACACGGAATTGCTCTGCTCTCAGTGCCGGGTATCGGGCCTCATTTTGCGGCGAGGGGGAAGTCTCATGGTTTTTCTCGAGTTGCGATGGGAACCTGGGGTATATTCTTGAGTTACGACGGGGATGGCCCTTCCACACACGTGTTTGTTCAGGGATGTCAGGACTCCTGCCTAGTTGCGAGGGACAACTCGGGATTCTCCTCGAGGCTTGGCAGGGCAATTGGGACGCCTCTCCAGCTGAGGCGGGAGACCAAGGGTCCCTTTCCACGTGCCAGAGCAAACTTGGGACTCCTATCAAGTTTCACGAGGAGTCAGGCATCGTCCCTTTAGGAGGAACTGATCTCCGCGTACCTCTGGAGTTTTCAAAGGATGTGAGGCCTCCTGTCGCGATGAGGTGGGGAACTAGGTCTTTCTCTGTGGTCTCCACAGGGGATTCAAACATCCTTTCATCTTGTGAGATGCAAGACGAGCCGGCATTCAATTCACTGCAGAGATATCTCGCCTTATTTCGAGTCAGGGCATCGCGGTGTCCATTCCACTTGAGGCCGCAAACTCAGGGTACCTCTCACATACCTAAAGTTGAGAGAAGCCTCCTCTTGAGGTGCTTGTGGTAAGGTGGTATTCCTTTGGAGTCGAAGCCAGGGACTAACCACTCATCTCGAGTTGATTTTTGGTCCACGGAGCTCTTTCGTGTTGCTACAGTGACCTCAGGATCCCTCAACCTTGAAACAGTGTTCTTGGGGTTTCTCTGGAGTGCCATCAAGGAAATCAAGGCTCCTTTCATGTGTGATGTGCAACACGGAATTGCTCTGCATGCAGTGCAGGGGAATCGGGCCTCATCTCGCGGCGAGGGGGAAGTCTCATGGTTTTTCTCGAGTTGCGGCGGGAACCTGGGGTATATTCTCGAGTTACGACGGGGATGGCCCTTCCACCCACGTGTTTGTTCAGCGACGTCACGACTCCTGCCTAGTTGCGAGGGACAACTCGGGAATCTCCTCGAGGCTTGGCAGGGCAATTGGGACGCCTCTCCAGCTGAGGCGGGAGACAAAGGGTCCCTTTCCACGTGCCACAGGAATCCTGGGACTCCTATCAAGTTTCACGAGGAGTCAGGCATCGTCTCCTTTGGAGGCACTGATCTCCGCATACCTCTGGAATTTTCAAAGGATGTGAGGCCTCCGGTCGCCATGAGGTGGGGAACTAGGTCTTTCTCTGTGGTCTCCAGGGGATTCAGACATCCTTTCATCTTGGGAGATGCAAGACGAGCCTGCATTCAAGTCACTGCAGGGATATCCGGCCTTATTTCGAGTCAGGGCATCGTGGTGTCCATTCCACTTGAGACCGCAAACTCAGGGTCCCTCTCACATACCTAGAGCTGAGAGAAGCCTCCTCTTGAGGTGCTTGTGGTAAGGTGGTATTCCTCTGGAGTCGAAGCCAGGGACTAACCTCTCATCTCGAGTTGATTTTTGGTCCACGGAGCTCTTTCGTGTTGCTATAGTGACCTCAGTATCCCTCAGCCTTGAAACATTGTTCTTGGGGTTTCTCTGGAGTGCCATCAAGGAAATCAAGGCTCCTTTCATGTGTGATGTGCAACACGGAATTGCTCTGCACGCAGTGCAGGGGAATCGGGCCTCATCTCGCCGCGAGGGGGAAGTCTCTTGGTTTTTCTCGAGTTGCGGCGGGAACCTGGGGTATATTCTCGAGTTACGACGAGCATGGCCCTTCCACCCACGTGTTTGTTCAGCGACGTCAGGACTCCTGCCTAGTTGCGTGGGACAACTCGGGATTCTCCTCGAGGCTTGGCAGGGCAATTGGGACGCCTCTCCAGCTGAGGCGGGAGACCAAGGGTCCCTTTCCACGTGCCACAGGAATCCTGGGACTCCTATCAAGTTTCACGAGGAGTCAGGCATCGTCTCCTTTGAAGGCACTGATCTCTGCGTACCTCTGGAGTTTTCAAAGGATGTGAGGCCTCCGGTCGCGGTGAGGTGGGGAACTAGGTCTTTCTCTGTGGTCTTCAAAGGGGATTCAGACATTCTTTCATCTTGGGAGATGCAAGACGAGCCTGCATTCAAGTCACTGCAGGGATATCCGGCCTTATTTCGCGTCAGGGCATCGCGGTGTCCATTCCACTTGAGGACGCAAACTCAGGGTCCCTCTCACATACCTAGAGTTGAGAGAAGCCTCCTCTTCAGGTGCTTGTGGTAAGGTGGTATTCCTCTGGAGTCGAAGCCAGGGACTAACCTCTCATCTCGAGTTGAATTTTGGTCCACGGAGCTCTTTCGTGTTTCTACAGTGACCTCAGGATCCCTCTAGCCTTGAAACAGTGTTCTTGGGGTTTCTCTGGAGTGCCATCAAGGAAATCAAGGCTCCTTTCATGTGTGATGTGCAACACGGAATTGCTCTGCTCTCAGTGCCGGGTATCGGGCCTCATTTTGCGGCGAGGGGGAAGTCTCATGGTTTTTCTCGAGTTGCGATGGGAACCTGGGGTATATTCTTGAGTTACGACGGGGATGGCCCTTCCACACACGTGTTTGTTCAGGGATGTCAGGACTCCTGCCTAGTTGCGAGGGACAACTCGGGATTCTCCTCGAGGCTTGGCAGGGCAATTGGGACGCCTCTCCAGCTGAGGCGGGAGACCAAGGGTCCCTTTCCACGTGCCAGAGCAAACTTGGGACTCCTATCAAGTTTCACGAGGAGTCAGGCATCGTCCCTTTAGGAGGAACTGATCTCCGCGTACCTCTGGAGTTTTCAAAGGATGTGAGGCCTCCTGTCGCGATGAGGTGGGGAACTAGGTCTTTCTCTGTGGTCTCCACAGGGGATTCAAACATCCTTTCATCTTGTGAGATGCAAGACGAGCCGGCATTCAATTCACTGCAGAGATATCTCGCCTTATTTCGAGTCAGGGCATCGCGGTGTCCATTCCACTTGAGGCCGCAAACTCAGGGTACCTCTCACATACCTAAAGTTGAGAGAAGCCTCCTCTTGAGGTGCTTGTGGTAAGGTGGTATTCCTTTGGAGTCGAAGCCAGGGACTAACCACTCATCTCGAGTTGATTTTTGGTCCACGGAGCTCTTTCGTGTTGCTACAGTGACCTCAGGATCCCTCAACCTTGAAACAGTGTTCTTGGGGTTTCTCTGGAGTGCCATCAAGGAAATCAAGGCTCCTTTCATGTGTGATGTGCAACACGGAATTGCTCTGCATGCAGTGCAGGGGAATCGGGCCTCATCTCGCAGCGAGGGGGAAGTCTCATGGTTTTTCTCGAGTTGCGGCGGGAACCTGGGGTATATTCTCGAGTTACGACGGGGATGGCCCTTCCACCCACGTGTTTGTTCAGCGACGTCACGACTCCTGCCTAGTTGCGAGGGACAACTCGGGAATCTCCTCGAGGCTTGGCAGGGCAATTGGGACGCCTCTCCAGCTGAGGCGGGAGACAAAGGGTCCCTTTCCACGTGCCACAGGAATCCTGGGACTCCTATCAAGTTTCACGAGGAGTCAGGCATCGTCTCCTTTGGAGGCACTGATCTCCGCATACCTCTCGAATTTTCAAAGGATGTGAGGCCTCCGGTCGCCATGAGGTGGGGAACTAGGTCTTTCTCTGTGGTCTCCAGGGGATTCAGACATCCTTTCATCTTGGGAGATGCAAGACGAGCCTGCATTCAAGTCACTGCAGGGATATCCGGCCTTATTTCGAGTCAGGGCATCGTGGTGTCCATTCCACTTGAGACCGCAAACTCAGGGTCCCTCTCACATACCTAGAGCTGAGAGAAGCCTCCTCTTGAGGTGCTTGTGGTAAGGTGGTATTCCTCTGGAGTCGAAGCCAGGGACTAACCTCTCATCTCGAGTTGATTTTTGGTCCACGGAGCTCTTTCGTGTTGCTATAGTGACCTCAGTATCCCTCAGCCTTGAAACAGTGTTCTTGGGGTTTCTCTGGAGTGCCATCAAGGAAATCAAGGCTCCTTTCATGTGTGATGTGCAACACGGAATTGCTCTGCATGCAGTGCAGGGGAATCGGGCCTCATCTCGCCGCGAGGGGGAAGTCTCTTGGTTTTTCTCGAGTTGCGGCGGGAACCTGGGGTATATTCTCGAGTTACGACGAGCATGGCCCATCCACCCACGTGTTTGTTCAGCGACGTCAGGACTCCTGCCTAGTTGCGTGGGACAACTCGGGATTCTCCTCGAGGCTTGGCAGGGCAATTGGGACGCCTCTCCAGCTGAGGCGGGAGACCAAGGGTCCCTTTCCACGTGCCACAGGAATCCTGGGACTCCTATCAAGTTTCACGAGGAGTCAGGCATCGTCTCCTTTGAAGGCACTGATCTCTGCGTACCTCTGTAGTTTTCAAAGGATGTGAGGCCCTCGGTCGCCATGAGGTGGGGATCTAGGTCTTTTTCTGTGGTCTCCACAGGGGATTCGGACACCCTTTCGTCTTGGGAGATGCAAGACGAGCCTGCATTCAAGTCACTGCAGGGATATCCGGCCTTATTTCGAGTCAGGGCATCGCGGTGTCCATTCCACTTGAGGCCGCAAACTCAGCACATAGCTAGAGCTGAGAGAAGCCCCCTCTTGAGGTGCTTGTGATAAGGTGGTATTCCTCTGGAGTCGAAGCCAGGGACTAACCTCTCATCTCGAGTTGATTTTTGGTCCACGGAGCTCTTTCCTGTTGCTACAGTGACCTCAGGATCCCTCTAGCCTTGAAACAGTGTTCTTGGGCTTTCTCTGGAGTGCCATCAAGGAAATCAAGGCTCCTTTCATGTGTGATGTGCAACACGGAATTGCTCTGCATGCAGTGCAGGGGAATCGGGCCTCATCTCGCGGCGAGGGGGAAGTCTCATGGTTTTTCTCGAGTTGCGGCGGGAACCTGTGGTATATTCTCGAGTTACGACGGGGATGGCCCTTCCACACACGTGTTTGTTCAGAGACGGCAGGACTCCTGCCTAGATTCGAGGGACAACTCGGGATTCTCCTCGAGGCTTGGCAGGGAAATTGGGACGCCTCTCCAGCTGAGGCGGGAGACCAAGGGTCCCTTTCCACGTGCCACAGGAATCCTGGGACTCCTATCAAGTTTCACGAGGAGTCAGGCATCGTCTCCTTTGGAGGCACTGATCTCCGCGTACCTCTGGAGTTTTCAAAGGATGTGAGGCCTCCGGTCGCGATGAGGTAGGGAACTATGTCTTTCTCTGTGGTCTACACAGGGGATTCAGACATCCTTTCGTCTTGGGAGATGCAAGACGAGCCTACATTCAAGTCACTGCAGGGATATCCGGCGTCATTTCGAGTCAGGGCATCGCGGTGTCCATTCCACTTGAGGCCGCAAACTCAGGGTCCCTCTCACATACCTAGAGCTGAGAGAAGCCTCCTCTTGAGGTGCTTGTGGTAAGGTGGTATTCCTCTGGAGTCGAAGCCAGGGATTAACTTCTCATCTCCAGTTGATTTGTGGTCCACGGAGCTCTTTCGTGTTGCTACAGTGACCTCAGGATCCCTCTAGCCTTGAAACAGTGTTCTTGGGGTTTCTCTGGAGTGCCACCAAGGAAATCAAGGCTCCTTTCATGTGTGATGTGCAACACGGAATTGCTCTGCACGCAGTGCAGGGGAATCGGGCCTCATCTCGCAGCGAGGGGGAAGTCTCATGGTTTTTCTCGAGTTGCGGCGGGAACCTGGGGTATATTCTCGAGTTACGACGGGGATTGCCCTTTCAACCACGTGTTTGTTTAGCGACGTCAGGACTCCTGCCTAGTTGCGAGGGACAACTCGGGATTCTCCTCGAGGCTTGGCAGGGCAATTGGGACGCCTCTCCAGCTGAGGCGGGAGACCAAGGGTCCCTTTCCACGTGCCACAGGAATCCTGGGACTCCTATCAAGTTTCACGAGGAGTCAGGCATCGTCTCCTTTGGAGGCACTGATCTCCGCGTACCTCTGGAATTTTCAAAGGATGTGAGGCCTCCGGGCGCGATGAGGTGGGGAACTATGTCTTTCTCTGTGGTCTACACAGGGGATTCAGACATCCTTTCGTCTTGGGAGATGCAAGACGAGCCTACATTCAAGTCACTGCAGGGATATCCGGCCTCATTTCGAGTCAGGGCATCGCGGTGTCCATTCCACTTGAGGCCGCAAACTCAGGGTCCCTCTCACATACCTAGAACTGAGAGAAGCCTCCTCTTGAGGTGCTTGTGTTAAGGTGATATTCGTCTGGAGTAGAAGCCAGGGACTAACCTCTCATCTCCAGTTGATTTGTGGTCCACGGAGCTCTTTCGTGTTGCTACAGTGACCTCAGGATCCCTCTAGCCTTGAAACAGTGTTCTTGGGGTTTCTCTGGAGTGCCATCAAGGAAATCAAGGCTCCTTTCATGTGTGATGTGCAACACGGAATTGCTCTGCATGCACTGCAGGGGAATCGGGCCTCATCTCGCGGCGAGGGGGAAGTCTCACGGTTTTTCTCGAGTTGCGGCGGGAACCTGGGGTATATTCTCGAGTTACGACGGGGATGGCCCTTCCACACACGTGTTTGTTCAGAGACGGCAGGACTCCTGCCTGGATTCGAGGGACAACTCGGGATTCTCCTCGAGGCTTGGCAGGGAAATTGGGACGCCTCTCCAGCTGAGGCGGGAGACCAAGGGTCCCTTTCCACGTGCCACAGGAATCCTGGGACTACTATCAAGTTTCACGAGGAGTCAGGCATCGTCTCCATTGGAGGCACTGATCTCCGCGTACCTCTGGAGTTTGCAAAGGATGTGAGGACTCCGGTCGCGATGAGGTGGGGAACTAGGTCTTTCTCTGTGGTCTCCACAGGGGATTCAGACATCCTTTCGTCTTGGGGGATGAAAGACGAGCCTGCATTCAAGTCACTGCAGGGATATCCGGCCTTATTTCGAGTCAGGGCATCGCGGTGTCCATTCCACTTGAGGCCGCAAACTCAGGGCCCCTCTCACATACCTAGAGCTGAGAGAAGCCTCTTCTTGAGATGCTTGTGTTAAGGGGGTATTCCTCTGGAGTCGAAGCCAGGGACTAACCTCTCATCTCTAGTTGATTTGTGGTCCACGGAGCTCTTTCGTGTTGCTACAGTGACCTCAGGATCCCTCTAGCCTTGAAACAGTGTTCTTGGGGTTTCTCTGGAGTGCCATCAAGGAAATCAAGGCTCCTTTCATGTGTGATGTGCAACACGGAATTGCTCTGCACGCAGTGCAGGGGAATCGGGCCTCATCTCGCAGCGAGGGGGAAGTCTCATGGTTTTTCTCGAGTTGCGGCGGGAACCTGGGGTATATTCTCGAGTTACGACGGGGATGGCCCTTCCACCCACGTGTTTGTTCAGCGACGTCAGGACTCCTGCCTAGTTGCGAGGGACAACTCGGGATTCTCCTTGAGGCTTGGCAGGGCAATTGGGACGCCTCTCCAGCTGAGGCGGGAGACCGAGGGTCCCTATCCACGTGCACAGGAATCCTGGGACTCCTATCAAGTTTCACGAGGAGTCAGGCATCGTCTCCTTTGGAGGCACTGATCTCCGTGTACCTCTGTAGTTTTCAAAGGATGTGAGGCCTCCGTTCGCGATGAGGTGGGGAACTAGGTCTTTCTCTGTGGTCTCCACAGGGGATTCAGACATCCTTTCGTCTTGGGAGATGCAAGACGAGCCTGCATTCAAGTCACTGCAGGGATATCCAGCCTTATTTCGAGCCAGGGCATCGCGGTGTCCATTCAACTTGAGGCCGCACACTCAGGGTCCCTCTCACATACCTAGAGCTGAGAGAAGCCTCCTCTTGAGGTGCTTGTGGTAAGGTGGTATTCCTTTGGAGTCGAAGCCAGGGACTAACCTCTCATCTCGAGTTGATTTTTGGTCCACGAAGCTCTTTCGTGTTGCTAAATTGACCTCAGGATCCCTCTAGCCTTGAAACAGTGTTCTTGGGGTTTCTCTGGAGTGCCATCAAGGAAATCAAGGCTCCTTTCATGTGTGATGTGCAACACGGAATTGCTCTGCACGCAGTGCAGGGGAATCGGGCCTCATCTCGCGGCGAGGGGGAAGTCTCATGGTTTTTCTCGAGTTGCGGCGGGAACCTGGGGCATATTCTGGAGTTACGACGGGGATGGCCCTTCCACACACCTGTTTGTTCAGCGACGGCAGGACTCCTGCCTAGTTGCGAGGGACAACTCGGGATTCTCCTCGAGGCTTGGCAGGGCAATTGGGAAGCCTCTCCAGCTGAGGCGGGAGACCAAGGCTCCCTTTCCATGTGCCACAGGAATCCTGGGACTCCTATCAAGTTTCACGAGGACTCAGGCATCATCTCCTTTGGAGGCACTGATCTCCGCGTACCTCTGGAGTTTTCAAAGGATGTGAGGCCTCCGGTCGCGATGAGATGGGGAACTAGGTCTTTCTCTGTGGTCTCCACAGGGGATTCAGACATCCTTTCGTCTTGGGAGATGCAAGACGAGCCTGCATTCAAGTCACTGCTGGGATATCCGGCCTTATTTCGAGCCAGGGCATCGCGGTGTCCATTCCACTTGAGGCCGCAAACTCAGGGTCCCTCTCACATACCTAGAGCTGAGAGAAGCCTCCTCTTGAGGTGCTTGTGGTAAGGTGGTATTCCTCTGGAGTCGAAGCCAGGGACTAACCTCTCATCTCGAGTTGATTTTTCGTCCACGGAGCTCTTTTGTGTGGCTACAGTGACCTCAGGATCCCTCTAGCCTTGAAACAGTGTTCTTTGGGTTTCTCTGGAGTGCCATCAAAGAAATCAAGGCTCCTTTCATGTGTGATGTGCAACACGGAATTGCTCTGCACGCAGTGCAGGGGAATCGGGCCTCATCTCGCGGCGAGGGGGAAGTCTCATGGTTTTTCTCGAGTTGCGGCGGGAACCTGGGGTATATTCTCGAGTTACGACGGGGATGGCCCGTCCACCCACGTGTTTGTTCAGCGACGTCAGGACTCCTGCCTAGTTGCGAGGGACAACTCGGGATTCTCCTCGAGGCTTGGCAGGGCAATTGGGACGCCTCTCCAGCTGAGGCGGGAGACCAAGGGTCCCTTTCCTCGTGCCACAGGAATCCTGGGACTCCTATCAAGTTTCACGAGGAGTCAGGCATCGTCTCCTTTAGAAGCACTGATCACCGCCTACCTCTGGAATTTTCAAAGGATGTGAGGCCTCCGGTCGCGATGAGGTGGGGAACTAGGTCGTTCTCTGTGGTCTCTACAGGGGATTCAGACATCCTTTCGTCTTGGGAGATGCAAGACCAGCCTGCATTCAAGTCACTGCAGGGATATCCGGCCTGATTTCACGTCAGGGCATCGCGGTGTCCATTCCACTTGAGGCCACAAACTCAGGGTCCCTCTCACATAGCTAGAGATGAGAGAAGCCTCCTCTTGAGGTTCTTGTGGTAAGGTGGTATTCCTCTGGAGTCGACGCCAGGGACTACCCTCTCATCTCGAGTTGATTTTTGGTCCACGGAGCTCTTTCGTGTTGCTACAGTGACCTCAGGATCCCTCTAGCCTTGAAAGAGTGTTCTTGGGGTTTCTCTGGAGTGCCATCAAGGGAATCAAGGCTCCTTTCATGTGTGATGTGGAACACGGAATTGCTCTGCACGCAGTGCAGGGGAATCGGGCCTCATCTCGCGGCGAGGGGGAACTCTCATGGTTTTTCTCGAGTTGCTGCGGGAACCTGGGGTATATTCTCCAGTTACGACGGGGATGGCCCTTCCACCCACGTGTTTGTTCAGCGACGTCAGGACTCCTGCCAAGTTGCGAGGGACAACTCGGGATTCTCCTCGAGGCTTGCAAGGGCAATTGGAACGCCTCTCCAGCTGAGGCGGGAGACCAAGGGTCCCTTTCCACGTGCCACAGGAATCCTGGGACTCCTATCAAGTTTCACGAGGAGTCAGGCATCGTCTCCTTTGGAGGCACTGATCTCCGCGTACCTCTGGAGTTTTCAAAGGATGTGAGGCCTCCGGTCGCGATGAGGTTGGGAACTAGGTCTTTCTCTGTGGTCTCCACAGGGGATTCAGACATCCTTTCGTCTTGGGAGATGCAAGACGAGCCAGCATTCAAGTCACTGCTGGGATATCCGGCCTTATTTCGAGCCAGGGCATCGCGGTGTCCATTCCACTTGAGGCCGCAAACTCAGGATCCCTCTCACATACCTAGAGCTGAGAGAAGCCTCCTCTTGAGGTGCTTGTGGTAAGGTGGTATTTCTCTGTAGTCGAAGCCAGGGACTAACCTCTCATCTCGAGTTGATTTTTCGTCCACGGAGCTCTTTTGTGTGGCTACAGTGACCTCAGGATCCCTCTAGCCTTGAAACAGTGTTCTTTGGGTTTCTCTGGAGTGCCATCAAGGAAATCAAGGCTCCTTTCATGTGTGATGTGCAACACGGAATTGCTCTGCACGCAGTGCAGGGGAATCGGGCCTCATCTCACGGCGAGGGGGAAGTCTCATGGTTTTTCTCGAGTTGCGGCGGGAACCTGGGGTATACTCTCGAATTACGACGGGGATGGCCCGTCCACCCACGTGTTTGTTCAGCGACGTCAGGACCCCTGCCTAGTTGCGAGGGACAACTCGGGATTCTCCTCGAGGCTTGGCAGGGCAATTGGGACGCCTCTCCAGCTGAGGCGGGAGACCAAGGGTCCCTTTCCTCGTGCCACAGGAATCCTGGGACTCCTATCAAGTTTCACGAGGAGTCAGGCATCGTCTCCTTTGGAAGCACTGATCTCCGCCTACCTCTGGAATTTTCAAAGGATGTGAGGCCTCCGGTCGCGATGAGGTGGGGAACTAGGTCGTTCTCTGTGGTCTCCACAGGGGATTCAGACATCCTTTCGTCTTGGGAGATGCAAGACCAGCCTGCATTCAAGTCACTGCAGGGATATCCGGCCTTATTTCACGTCAGGGCATCGCGGTGTCCATTCCTCTTGAGGCCGCAAACTCAGGGTCCCTCTCACATAGCTAGAGATGAGAGAAGCCTCCTCTTGAGGTGCTTGTGGTAAGGTGATATTCCTCTGGAGTCGACGCCAGGGACTACCCTCTCATCTCGAGTTGATTTTTGGTCCACGGAGCTCTTTCGTGTTGCTACAGTGACCTCAGGATCCCTCTAGCCTTGAAACACTGTTCTTGGGGTTTCTCTGGAGTGCCATCAAGGAAATCAAGGCTCCTTTCATGTGTGATGTGCAACACGGAATTGCTCTGCACGCTGTGCAGTGGAATCGGGCCTCATCTCGCGGCGAGGGGGAAGTCTCATGGTTT
Source organism: Cervus elaphus (assembly GCF_910594005.1). Classification (NCBI taxonomy): domain Eukaryota; kingdom Metazoa; phylum Chordata; class Mammalia; order Artiodactyla; family Cervidae; genus Cervus; species Cervus elaphus. Next base: position 4,315,721 of record NW_025316779.1, read on the forward strand.
TTCTCGAGTTGCGGTGGGAACCTGGCGTATATTTTCGAGTTACGACGGGGATGGCCCTTCCACCCACGTGTTTGTTCAGCCACGTCAGGACTCCTGCCTAGTTGCGAGGGACAACTAGGGATTCTCCTCTAGGCTTGGCAGGGCAATTGCGACGCCTCTCCAGCTGAGGAGGGAGACCAAGAGTCCCTTTCCACGTGCCACAGGAATCCTGGGACTCCTATTAAGTTTCACGAGGAGTCAGGCATCGTCTCCTTTGGAGGCACTGATCTCCGCGTACCTTTGGAGTTTTCAAAGGATGTGAGGCCTCCGGTCGCGATGAGGTGGGGAACTAGGTCGTTCTCTGTGGTCTCTACAGGGGATTCAGACATCCTTTCGTCTTGGGAGATGCAAGACCAGCCTGCATTCAAGTCACTGCAGGGATATCCAGCCTTATTTCGAGTCAGGGCATCGCGGTGTCCATTCCACTTGAGGCCACAAACTCAGGGTCCCTCTCACATAGCTAGAGATGAGAGAAGCCTCCTCTTGAGTTGCTTGTGGTAAGGTGGTATTCCTCTGGAGTCGAAGCCAGGGACTACCCTCTCATCTCGAGTTGATTTTTGGTCCACGGAGCTCTTTTGTGTTGCTACAGTGACCTCAGGATCCCTCTAGCCTTGAAAGAGTATTCTTGGGGTTTCTCTGGAGTGCCATCAAGGGAATCAAGGCTCCTTTCATGTGTGATGTGCAACACGGAATTGCTCTGCACGCAGTGCAGGGGAATCGGGCCTCATCTCGCGGCGAGGGGGAACTCTCATGGTTTTTCTCGAGTTGCGGCGGGAACCTGGGGTATATTCTCGAGTTACGATGGGGATGTCCCTTCCACCCACGTGTTTGTTCAGCGACGTCAGGACTCCTGCCTAGTTGCGAGGGACAACTCGGGATTCTCGTCGAGGCTTGGAAGTGCAATTGGGACGTCTCTCCAGCTGAGGCGGGAGACCAAGGGTCCCTTTCCACGTGCCACAGGAATCCTGGGACTCCTATCAAGTTTCACGAGGAGTCAGGCATCGTCTCCTTTGGAGGCACTGATCTCCGCGTACCTCTGGAGTTTTCAAAGGATGTGAGGCCTCCGGTCGCGATGAGGTGGGGAACTAGGTCTTTCTCTGTGGTCTCCACAAGGGATTCAGACATCCTTTCATCTTGGGAGATGCAAGACGAGCCTGCATTCAAGTCACTGCAGGGATATCCGGCATTATTTCGCGTCTGGGCATCGCAGTGTCCATTCCACTTGAGGCCGCAAACTCAGGGTCCCTCTCACATACCTAGAGCTGAGAGAAGCCTGTTCTTGAGGTGCTTGTGGTAAGGTGGTATTCCTCTGGAGTCGAAGCCAGGGACAAACCTCTCATCTCGAGTTGATTCTTGGTCCACAGAGCTCTTTCGTGTTGCTACAGTGACCTCAGGATCCCTCTAGCCTTGAAACAGTGTTCTTGGGGTTTCTCTGGAGTGCCATCAAGGTAATCAAGGCTCCTTTCATGTGTGATGTGCAACACGGAATTGCTCTGCACGCTGTGCTGTGGAATCGGGCCTCATCTCGCGGCGAGGGGGAAGTCTCATGGTTTTTCTCGAGTTGCGGCGGGAACCTGGGGTATATTCTCGAGTTACGACGGGGATGGCCCTTCCACCCACGTGTTTGTCCAGCGACATCAGGACTCCTGCCTAGTTGCGAGGGACAACTCGGGATTCTCCTCGAGGCTTGGCAGGGCAATTGGAACGCCTCTTCAGCTGAGGCGGGAGACCAAGGGTCCCTTTCCACGTGCCACAGGAATCCTGGGACTCCTATCAAGTTTCAGAGGAGTCAGGCATCGTCTCCTTTGGAGGCACTGATCTCCGCGTACCTCTGGAGATTTCAAAGGATGTGAGGCCTCCGGTCGTGATGAGGTGGTGAACTAGGTCTTTCTCTGTGGTCTCCACAGGGGATTCAGACATCCTTTCGTCTTGGGAGATGCAAGACGAGCCTGCATTCAAGTCACTGCAGGGATATCCGGCCTTATTTAGAGTCAGGGCATCGCGGTGTCCATTCCACTTGAGGCCGCAATCTCAGGGTCCCTCTCACATAGCTAGAGCTGAGAGAAACCTCCTCTTGAGGTGCTTGTGATAAGGTGGTATTCCTCTGGAGTCGAAGCCAGGGACTAACCTCTCATCTCGAGTTGATTCTTGGTCCACGGAGCTCTTTCATGATGCTACAGTGACCTCAGGATCCCTCGAGCCTTCAAACAGTGTTCTTGGGGTTTCTCTATAGTGCCATCAAGGAAATCAAGGCTCCTTTCATGTGTGATGTGCAACAGGGAATTGCTCTGCACGCAGTGCAGGGGAATCGGGCCTCATCTCGCGGCGAGGGGGAAGTCTCATGGTTTTTCTCGAGTTGCGGCGGGAACCTGGGGTATATTGTCGAGTTACGCCGGGGATGGCCCTTCCACCCACGTGTTTGTTCAGCGACGTCAGGACTCCTGCCTAGTTGCGAGGGACAACTCGGGATTCTCCTCGAGGCTTGGCAGGGCAATTGGAACGCCTCTTCAGCTGAGGCGGGAGACCAAGGGTCCCTTTCCACGTGCCACAGGAATCCTTGGACTCCTATCAAGTTTCAGAGGAGTCAGGCATCGTCTCCTTTGGAGGCACTGATCCCCGCGTACCTCTGGAGATTTCAAAGGATGTGAGGCCTCCGGTCGCCATGAGGTGGGGAACTAGGTCTTTCTCTGTGGTCTCCACAGGGGATTCAGACATCCTTTCGTCTTGGGAGATGCAAGACGAGCCTGCATTCAAGTCACTGCAGGGATATCCGGCCTTATTTCGAGTCAGGGCATCGCGGTGTCCATTCCACTTGAGGCCGCAATCTGAGGGTCCCTCTCACATAGCTAGAGCTGAGAGAAGCCTCCTCTTGAGGTGCTTGTGCTAAGGTGGTATTCCTCTGGAGTCGAAGCCAGGGACTAACCTCTCATCTCGAGTTGATTTTTGGTCCACGGAGCTCTTTCGTGTTGCTACAGTGACCTCAGGATCCCTCGAGCCTTGAAACAGTGTTCTTGGGATTTCTCTGGAGTGCCATCAAGGAAATCAAGGCTCCTTTCATGTGTGATGTGCAACACGGAATTGCTCTGCACGCAGTGCAGGGGAATCGGGCCTCATCTCGCGGCGAGGGGGAAGTCTCATGGTTTTTCTCGAGTTGTGGTGGGAACCTGGGGTATATTATCGAGTTACGACGGGGATGGCCCTTCCACACACCTGTTTGTTCAGCGACGTCAGGACTGCTGCCTAGTTGCAAGGGACAACTCGGGATTCTCCTCGAGGCTTGGCAGGGCAATTGCGACACCTCTCCAGCTGAGGCGGGAGACCAAGGGTCCCTTTCCACGTGCCACAGGATCCTGGAACTCCTATCAAGTTTCACGAGGAGTCAGGCATCGTCTCCTTTGGAGGCACTGATCTCCGCGTACCTCTGGAGTTTTCAAAGGATGTGAGGCCTCCGGTCGCGATGAGGTGGGGAACTAGGTCTTTCTCTGTGGTCTCCACAGGGGATTCAGACATCCTTTCATCTTGGGAGATGCAAGACGAGCCTGCATTCAAGTCACTGCAGGGATATCCGGCATTATTTCGCGTCTGGGCATCGCAGTGTCCATTCCACTTGAGGCCGCAAACTCAGGGTCCCTCTCACATACCTAGAGCTGAGAGAAGCCTGTTCTTGAGGTGCTTGTGGTAAGGTGGTATTCCTCTGGAGTCGAAGCCAGGGACAAACCTCTCATCTCGAGTTGATTCTTGGTCCACAGAGCTCTTTCGTGTTGCTACAGTGACCTCAGGATCCCTCTAGCCTTGAAACAGTGTTCTTGGGGTTTCTCTGGAGTGCCATCAAGGTAATCAAGGCTCCTTTCATGTGTGATGTGCAACACGGAATTGCTCTGCACGCTGTGCTGTGGAATCGGGCCTCATCTCGCGGCGAGGGGGAAGTCTCATGGTTTTTCTCGAGTTGCGGCGGGAACCTGGGGTATATTGTCGAGTTACGACGGGGATGGCCCTTCCACCCAAGTGTTTGTCCAGCGACGTCAGGACTCCTGCCTAGTTGCGAGGGACAACTCGGGATTCTCCTCGAGGCTTGGCAGGGCAATTGGAACGCCTCTTCAGCTGAGGCGGGAGACCAAGGGTCCCTTTCCACGTGCCACAGGAATCCTGGGACTCCTATCAAGTTTCAGAGGAGTCAGGCATCGTCTCCTTTGGAGGCACTGATCTCTGCGTACCTCTGGAGATTTCAAAGGATGTGAGGCCTCCGGTCGTGATGAGGTGGTGAACTAGGTCTTTCTCTGTGGTCTCCACAGGGGATTCAGACATCCTTTCGTCTTGGGAGATGCAAGACTAGCCTGCATTCAAGTCACTGCAGGGATATCCGGCCTTATTTAGAGTCAGGGCATCGCGGTGTCCATTCCACTTGAGGCCGCAATCTCAGGGTCCCTCTCACATAGCTAGAGCTGAGAGAAACCTCCTCTTGAGGTGCTTGTGATAAGGTGGTATTCCTCTGGAGTCGAAGCCAGGGACTAACCTCTCATCTCGAGTTGATTCTTGGTCCACGGAGCTCTTTCGTGTTGCTACAGTGACCTCAGGATCCCTCTAGCCTGAAACAGTGTTCTTGGGGTTTCTCTGGAGTGCCATCAAGAAATCAAGGCTCCTTTCATGTGTGATGTGCAACACGGAATTGCTCTGCATGCAGTGCAGGGGAATCGGGCCTCATCTCACGGCGAGGGGGTAGTCTCATGGGTTTTCTCGAGTTGCGGCGAGTACCTGGGGTATATTCTCGAGTTACGACGGGGATGGCCCTTCCACCCACGTGGTTACTCAGCGACGTCAGGACTCCTGCCTAGTTGCGAGGGACAACTCGGGATTCTCCTCGAGGCTTGCAAGGGCAATTGGAACGCCTCTCCAGCTGAGGCGGGAGACCAAGGGTCCCTTTCCACGTGCCACAGGAATCCTGGGACTCCTATCAAGTTTCATGAGGAGTCAGGCATCGTCTCCTTTGGAGGCACTGATCTCCGCGTACCTCTGGTGTTTTCAAAGGATGTGAGGCCTCCGGTCGCGATGAGGTGGGGAACTAGGTCTTTCTCTGTGGTCTCCACAGGGGATTCAGACATCCTTTCGTCTTGGGAGATGCAAGACGAGCCTTCATTCAAGTCACTGCAGGGATATCCGGCCTTATTTCGAGTCAGGGCATCGAGCTGCCCTTTCCACTTGAGGCCGCAATCTCAGGGTCCCTCTCACATACCTAGAGCTGAGAGAAGCCTCCTCTTGAGGTGCTTGTGGTAAGGTGGTATTTCTCTGTAGTCGAAGCCAGGGACAAACCTCTCATCTCGAGTTGATTCTTGGTCCACAGAGCTCTTTCGTGTTGCTACAGTGACCTCAGGATCCCTCTAGGCTTGAAACAGTGTTCTTGGGGTTATTCTGGAGTGCCATCAAGGAAATCAAGGCTCCTTTCATGTGTGATGTGCAACACGGAATTGCTCTGCACGCTGTGCAGTGGAATCGGGCCTCATCTCGCGGCGAGGGGGAAGTCTCATGGTTTTTCTCGAGTTGCGGCGGGATCCTGGGGTATATTGTCGAGTTACGACGGGGATGGCCCTTCCAGCCACGTGTTTGTTCAGCGACGTCAGGACTCCTGCCTAGTTGCGAGGGACAACTCGGGATTCTCCTCGAGGCTTGGCAGGGCAATTGGAACTCCTCTTCAGCTGAGGCGGGAGACCAAGGGTCCCTTTCCACGTGCCACAGGAATCCTGGGACTCCTATCAAGTTTCAGAGGAGTCAGGCATCGTCTCCTTTGGAGGCACTGATCTCCGCGTACCTCTGGAGATTTCAAAGGATGTGAGGCCTCCGGTCGTGATGAGGTGGGGAACTAGGTCTTTCTCTGTGGTCTCCACAGGGGATTCAGACATCCTTTCGTCTTCGGAGATGCAAGACGAGCCTGCATTCAAGTCACTGCAGGGATATCCGGCCTTATTTCGAGTCAGGGCATCGCGGTGTCCATTCCACTTGAGGCCGCAATCTGAGGGTCCTTCTCACATAGCTAGAGCTGAGAGAAGCCTCCTCTTGAGGTGCTTGTGCTAAAGTGGTATTCCTCTGGAGTCGAAGCCAGGGACTAACCTCTCATCTCGAGTTGATTCTTGGTCCACGGAGCTCTTTCGTGTTGCTACAGTGACCTCAGGATCCCTCGAGCCTTGAAACAGTGTTCTTGGGGTTTCTCTGGAGTGCCATCAAGGAAATCAAGGCTCCTTTCCTGTGTGATGTGCAACACGGAATTGCTCTGCATGCAGTGCAAGGGAATCGGGCCTCATCTCGCGGCGAGGGGGAAGTCTCATGGTTTTTCTCGAGTTGTGGTGGGAACCTGGGGTATATTGTCGAGTTACGACGGGGATGGCCCTTCCACACACCTGTTTGTTCAGCGAAGTAAGGACTGCTGCCTAGTTGCGAGGGACAACTCGGGATTCTCCTCGAGGCTTGGCAGGGCAATTGCGACACCTCTCCAGCTGAGGCGGGAGACCAAGGGTCCCTTTCCACGTGCCACAGGATCCTGGAACTCCTATCAAGTTTCACGAGGAGTCAGGCATCGTCTCCTTTGGAGGCACTGATCTCCGCGTACCTCTGGAGTTTTCAAAGGATGTGAGGCTCTCGGTCGCGATGAGTTGGGGAACTAGGTCTTTCTCTGTGGTCTCCACAGGGGATTCAGACATCCTTTCTTCTTGGGAGATGCAAGACGAGCCTGCATTCAAGTCACTGCAGGGATATCCGGCCTTATTTCGAGTCAGGGCATCGCGGTGTCCATTCCATTTGAGGCCGCAAACTCAGGGTCCCTCTCACATACCTAGAGCTGAGAGAAGCCTCCTCTTGAGGTGCTTGTGGTAAGGTGGTTTTCTCTGGAGTCGAAGCCAGGGACTAACCTCTGATCTCAAGTTGATTTATGGTCCACGGAGCTCATTCGTGTAGCTGCAGTGACCTCAGAATCCCTCTAGCCTTGAAACAGTGTTCTTGGGGTTTCTCTGGAGTGCCATCAAGGAAATCAAGGCTTCTTTCATGTGTGATGTGCAACACGGAATTGCTCTGCACGCACTGCAGGGGAATCTGGCCTCATCTCGCGGCGAGGGGGACGTCTCATGGTTTTTCTCGAGTTGCGGCGGGAACCTGGAATATATTCTCGAGTCATGACGGGGATGGCCCTTCCAGCCACGTGTTTGTTCAGCGACGTCAGGACTCCTGCCTAGTTGCGAGGGACAACTCGGGATTCTCCTCGAGGCTTGGCAGGGCAATTGGGACCCCTCTCCAGCTGAGGCGGGAGACCAAGGGTCCCTTTCCACGTGCCACAGAAATCCTGGGACTCCTATCAAGTTTCACGAGGAGTCAGGCATCGTCTCCTTTGTAGGCACTGATCTCCGCGTGCCTCTGGAGTTTTCAAAGGATGTGAGGCCTCCGGTCACGATGAGGTGGGGAACTAGGTCTTTCTCTGTGGTTTCCACAGGGGATTCAGACATCCTTTCGTCTTGGGAGATGCAAGACGAGCCTGCATTCAAGTCACTGCAGGGATAACCGGCCTTATTTCGAGTCAGGGCATCGCGGTGTCCATTCAACTTGAGGCCACAAACACAGGCTCCCTCTCACATACCTAGAGCTGAGAGAAGCCTCCTCTTGAGGTGCTTGTGGTAAGGTGGTATTCCTCAGGAGTCGAAGCCAGGGACTAACCTCTCATCTCGAGTTGATTTTTGGTCCACTGAGCTCTTTCGTGTTGCTACAGTGATCTCAGGATCCCTCTATCCTTGAAACTGTGTTCTTGGGGTTTCTCTGGAGTGCCATCAAGGAAATCAAGGCTCCTTTCATGTTTGATGTGCAACACGGAATTGCTCTGCACGCAGTGCAGGGGAATCGGGCCTCATCTCGCGGCGAGGGGGAAGTCTCATTGTTTTTCTCGAGTTGCGGCGGGGACCTGGGGTATATTCTCGAGTTACGACGGGGATGTCCCTTCCACCCACGTGTTTGTTCAGCGACGGCAGGACTCCTGCCTAGTTGCGAGGGAAAACTCGGGATTCTCCTCGAGGCTTGGCAGGGCAATTGGGACGCCTCTCCAGCTGCGGCGGGAGACCAAGTGTCCCTTTCCACGTGCCACAGGAATCCTGGGACTCCTAAGAAGTTTCACGAGGAGTCAGGCATCGTCTCGCTTGGAGGCACTGATCTCCGCGTACCTCTGGAGTTTTCAAAGGATGTGAGGCCTCCGGTCGCGATGAGGTGGGGAACTAGGTCTTTCTCTGTGGTCTCCACAGGGGATTCAGACATCCTTTTGTCTTGGGAGAAGCAAGACGAGCCTGCATTCAAGTCACTGCAGGGATATCCGGCTTTATTTCGAATCAGGGCATCGCAGTGTCCATTCCACTTGAGGCCGCAATCTCAGGGTCCCTCTCACATACCTAGAGCTGAGAGAAGACTCCTCTTGAGGTGCTTGTGGTAAGGAGGTATTCCTCTGGAGTCCAAGCCAGGGACTACCCTCTCATCTCGAGTTGATTCTTGGTCCACGGAGCTCTTTCGTGTTGCTACAGTGACCTCAGGATCCCTTTAGCCTTGAAACAGTGTTCTTGGGGTTTCTCTGGAGTGCCATCAAGGAAATCAAGGCTCCTTTCATGTGTGATGTGCAGCACGGAATTGCTCTGCACGCAGTGCAGGGGAATCGGGCCTCATCTTGCGGCGAGGGGGAAATCTCATGGTTTTTCTCGAGTTAAGGCGGGAACCTGGGGTATATTCTCGAGTTACGACGTGGATGGCCCTTCCACACACGTGTTTGTTCAGCGACGTCAGGACTCCTGCCTAGTTGCGAGGGACAACTCGGGATTCTCCTCCAGGCTTGGCAGGGCAATTGGGACGCCTCTCCAGCTGAGGCGGGAGACCAAGTGTCCCTTTCCACGTGCCACAGGAATCCTGGGAATGCTATGTAATTTCACGAGGAGTCAGGCATCGTCTCCTTTGGAGGCACTGATCTCCGCGTACCTCTGGAGTTTTCAAAGGATGTGAGGCCTCCGGTCGCGATGAGGTGGGGAACTAGGTCTTTCTCTGTGGTCTCCACAGGGGATTCAGACATCCTTTCGTCTTGGGAGATGCAAGACGAGCCTGCATTCAAGTCACTGCAGGGATATCCGGCCTTATTTCACGTCAGGGCGTCGCGGTGTCCATTTCACTTGAGGCCACAAACTCAGGGTCCCTCTCACATAGCTAGAGCTGAGAGAAGCCTCCTCTTGAGGTGCTTGTGGTAAGGTGGTATTCCTCTGGAGTCCAAGCCAGGGACTACCCTCTCATCTCGAGTTGATTTTTGGTCCACGGAGCTCTTTCGTGTTGCTACAGTGACCTCAGGATCCCTCTAGCCTTGAAACAGTGTTCTTGGGGTGTCTCTGTAGTTCCATCAAGGAAATCAAAGCTCCTTTCATGCGTGATGTGCAACACGGAATTGCTCTGCACGCAGTGCAGGGGAATCGGGCCTCATCTCGCGGCGAGGGGGAAGTCTCATTGTTTTTCTCGAGTTGCGGCGGGACCCTGGGGTACATTCTCGAGTTACGACGGGGATGGCCCTTCCACCGACGTGTTTGTTCAGCCTCGTCAGGATTCCAGCCTAGTTGCGAGGGACAACTTGGGATTCTCCTCGAGGCTTGGCAGGGCAATTGGGACGCCTCTCCAGCTGAGGCGGGAGACCAAGGGTCCCTTTCCACGTGCCACAGGAATCCTGGGACTCCTATCAAGTTTCAGGAGGAGTCAGGCATCGTCTCCTTTGGAGGCACTGATCTCCGCCTACCTCTGTAGTTTTCAAAGGCTGTGAGGCCTCCGTTCGCGATGAGGTGGGGAACTAGGTCTTTCTCTGTGGTCTCCACAGGGGATTCAGACATCCTTTCATCTTGGGAGATGCAAGACGAGACTGCATTCAAGTCACTGCAGGGATATCCGGCCTGATTTCGAGTCAGGGCATCGCGGTGTCCATTCCACTTGAGGCCACAAAATCAGGGTCCCTCTCACATACCTAGAGCTGAGAGAAGCCTCCTCTTGAGGTGCTTGTGGTAAGGTGGAATTCCTCTGGAGTCGAAGCCAGGGACTAACCTCTCATCTCGAGTTGATTTTTGGTCCACGGAGCTCCTTTGTGGTGCTACAGTGACCTCAGGATCCCTCTAGCCTTGAAACAGTGTTCTTGGGGTTTCTCTGGAGTGCCATCAAGGAAATCAAGGCTCCTTTCATGTGTGATGTGCAATACGGAATTGCTCTGCACGCAGTGCAGGGGAATCGGGCCTCATCTCGCGGCGAGGGGGAACTCTCAAGGTTTCTCTCGAGTTGTGGCGGGAAACTGGGGTATATTCTCGAGTTACGACGGGGATGGCCCTTCCACCCACGTGTTTCTTCAGGCATGTCAGGACTTATGCCTAGTTGCGAGGGACAACTCGGGATTCTCCTGGAGGCTTGGCAGGCAATTTGGATGCCTCTTCAGCTGAGGCGGGAGACCAAGGTTCCCTTTCCACGTGCCACAGGAATCCTGGGACTCCTATCAAGTTTCACGAGGAGTCAGGCATCGACTCCTTTGGAGGCACTGATCTACGTGTACCTCTGGAGTTTTCAAAGGAAGTGAAGCCTCCGGTCGCGATGAGGTGGGGAACCAGGTCTTTCTCTGTGGTCTCCACAGGGGATTCAGACATCCTTTCATCTTAGAAGATGCAAGACGAGCCTGCATTCAAGTCACTGCAGGGATATCCGGCCTTATTTCGAGTCAGGGCATCGCGGTGTCCATTCCACTTGAGGCCGCAAACTCAGGGTCCCTCTCACATACCTAAAGCTAAGAGAAGCCTCCTCTTGAGGTGCTTGTGGTAAGGTGGTATTCCTCTGGAGTCGAAGCTAGGGACTAACCGCTCATCTCGAGTTGATTCTTGGTCCACGGAGCTCTTTCGTGTTGCTACAGTGACCTCAGGATCCCTCTAGCCTTGAAACAGTGTTCTTGAGGTTTCTCTGGAGTGCCATCAAGGAAATCAAGGCTCCTTTCATGTGTGATGTGCAACACGGAATTGCTCTGCACGCAGTGCATTGGAATCGGGCCTCATTTGGCGACGAGGGGGAAGTCTCATGATTTTTCTCGAGTTGCGGCGGGAACCTGGGGTATATTCTCGAGTTACGACGGGGATGGCCCTTCCACCCACGTGTTTGTTCAGTGACGGCAGGACTCCTGCCTAGTTGCGAGGGACAACTCGGGATTCTCCTCGAGGCTTGACAGGGCAATTGGGACGCCTCTCCAGCTGAGGCGGGAGACCAAGGGTCTCTTTCCATTTGCCACAGGAATCCTGGGACTCCTATCAAGTTTCACGAGGAGTCAGGCATCGTCTGCTTTGGAGGCACTGATCTCCGCGTACCTCTGGAATTTTCAAAGGATATGAGGCCTCCGGTCGCCATAAGGTGGGGAATTAGCTCTTTCTCTGTGATCTCCACAGGGGATTCAGACATCCTTTCATCTTGGGAGGTGCAAGATGAGCCTGCATTCAAGTCACTGCAGGGATATCCGGCCTTATATCGAGTCAGGGCATCGCGGTGTCCATTCCACTTGAGGCCGCAAACTCAGGGTCCCTCTCACATACCTAGAGCTGAGAGAAGCCTCCTCTTGAGGTGCTTGTGGTATGGTGGTATTCCTCTGGAGTTGAAGCCAGGGACTAACCTCTCATCTTGATTTGATTTTTAGTCCACGGAGCTCTTTCGTGTTGCTACAGTGACCTCAGGATCCCTCTAGCCTTGAAACAGTGTTCTTGGGGTGTCTCTGTAGTGCCATCAAGGAAATCAAGTCTCCTATCATGTGTGATGTGCAGCACGGAATTGCTCTGCATGCAGTGCAGGGGAATCGGGCCTCATCTCACGGCGAGGGGGAATTCTCATGGATTTTCTCTTGTTGCGGTGGGAACCTGGGGTATATTCTCGAGTTACGACGGGGATGGCCCTTCCACACACGTGTTTCTTCAGCCATGTCAGCACTCCAGCCTAGTTGCGAGGGACAACTGAGGATTCTCCTCGAGGCTTGGCAGGGCAATTGGGACGCCTCTCCAGCTGAGGTGGGAGACCAAGGGTCCCTTTCCACGTGCCACAGGAATCCTGGGACTCCTATCAAGTTTCACGAGGAGTCAGGCATCGTCTCCTTTGGAGGCACTGATCTCCGCGTACCTCTGGAGTTTTCAAAGGATGTGAGGCCTCCAGTCGCGATGAGGTGGGGAACTAGGTCTTTCTCTGTGGTCTCCAAAGGGGATTCAGACATCCTTTCGTCTTGGGAGATGCAAGACGAGCCTGCATTCAAGTCACTGCAGGGATATCCGGCCTTATTTCGAGTCAGGGCATCGCGGTGTCCATTTCACTTGAGGCCGCAAACTCAGGGTCCCTCTCACTTACCTAGAGCTGAGAGAAGCCTCCTCTTGAGGTGCTTGTGGTAAGGTGGAATTCCTCTGGAGTCGAAGCCAGGGACTAACCTCTCATCTCGAGTTGATTTTTGGTCCACGGAGATCTTTCGTGTTGCTACAGTGACCTCAGGATCCCTCCAGCCCTGAAACAGGGTTCTTGGGGTTTCTCTGGAGTGCCATCAAGGAAATCAAGGCTCCTTTCATGTGTGATGTGCAACACGGAATTGCTCTGCACGCAGTGCAGGGTATCGGGCCTCATTTTCCGGCGAGGGGGAAGTCTCATGGTTTTTCTCGAGTTGCGGCAGGAACCTGGGGTATATTTTCGAGTTACGACGGGGATGGCCCTTCCACCCACGTGTGTGTTCAGCGACGTCAGGACTCCTTTCTAGTTGCGAGGGACCACTCGGGATTCTCCTCGAGGCTTGGCAGGGCAATTGGGACGCCTCTCCAGCTGAGGCGGGAGACCAAGAGTCCCTTTCCACGTGCCACAGGAATCCTGGGTCTCCTATTAAGTTTCACGAGGAGTCAGGCATCGTCCCTTTTGGAGGCACTGATCTCCGCGTACCTCTGGAGTTTTCAAAGGATGAGGCCTCCGGTCGCGATGAGGTGGAGAACTAGGTCTTTCTCTGTGGTCTCCACAGGGGATTCAGACATCCTTTCGTCTTGGGAGATGCAAGACGAGCTGGCATTCAAGTCACTGCAGAGATATCTGGCCTTATTTCGAGTCAGGGCATCGTGGTGTCCATTCCACTTGAGGCCGCAAACTCAGGGTCCCTCTCCCATACCTAGAGCTGAGAGAAGCCTCCTCTTGAGGTGCTTGTGGTAAGGTGGTAGTTCTCTGCAGTCAAAGACAGGGACTGAACAATCATCTCGAGTTGATTTTTGGTCCACGGAGCTCTTTCGTGTTGCTACAGTGACTTCAGCATCCCTCTAGCCTTGAAACTGTGTTCTTGGGGTTTTTCTGGAGTGCCATCAAGGAAATCAAAGCTCCTTTCATGCGTGATGTGCAACACGGAATTGCTCTGCACGCAGTGCAGGGGAATCGGGCCTCATCTCGCGGCGAGGGGGAAGTCTCATTGTTTTTCTCGAGTTGCGGCGGGACCCTGGGGTACATTCTCGAGTTACGACGGGGATGGCCCTTCCACCGACGTGTTTGTTCAGCCTCGTCAGGATTCCAGCCTAGTTGCGAGGGACAACTTGGGATTCTCCTCGAGGCTTGGCAGGGCAATTGGGACGCCTCTCCAGCTGAGGCGGGAGACCAAGGGTCCCTTTCCACGTGCCACAGGAATCCTGGGACTCCTATCAAGTTTCAGGAGGAGTCAGGCATCGTCTCCTTTGGAGGCACTGATCTCCGCCTACCTCTGGAGTTTTCAAAGGATGTGAGGCCTCCGGTCGCGATGAGGTGGGGAACTAGGTCTTTCTCTGTGGTCTCCACAGGGGATTCAGACATCCTTTCATCTTGGGATATGCAAGACGAGACTGCATTCAAGTCACTGCAGGGATATCCGGCCTTATTTCGAGTCAGGGCATCGCGGTGTCCATTCCACTTGAGGCCGCAAACTCAGGGTCCCTCTCACATACCTAGAGCTGAGAGAAGCCTCCTCTTGAGATGCTTGTGGTAAGCTGGTATTCCTCTGGAGTCGAAGCCAGGGACTAACCTCTCATCTCGAGTTGATTTTTGGTCCACGGAGCTCCTTTGTGGTGCTACAGTGACCTCAGGATCCCTCTAGCCTTGAAACAGTGTTCTTGGGGTTTCTCTGGAGTGCCATCAAGGAAACCAAGGCTCCTTTCATGTGTGATGTGCAACACGGAATTGCTCTGCACGCAGTGCAGGGGAATCAGGCCTCATCTCGCTGCGAGGGGGAAGTCTCATGGTTTTTCTCGAGTTGCGGCGGGAACCTGGGGTATATTCTCGAGACACGACGGTGATGGCCCTTTCACACACGTGCTTGTTCTGCGACGTCAGGACTCCTGCCTAGTTGCGAGGGACAACTCGGGATTCTCCTCGAGGCTTGGCAGGGCAATTGGGACGCCTCTCCAGCTGAGGTGGGAGACCAAGGGTCCCTTTCCACGAGCCACAGGTATCCTGGGACTCCTATCAAGTTTCACGAGGAGTCAGGCATCGTCTCCTTTGGAGGCACTGATCTCCGCGTACCTCTGGAGTTTTCAAAGTATGTGAGGCCTCTCGTCGCGATGAGGTGGGAAACTAGGTCTTTCTCTGTGGTCTCCACAGGGGATTCAGACATTCTTTCGTCTTGGGAGATGCAAGACGAGCCTGCATTCAAGTCACTGCAGGGATATCCGGCCTTATTTCGAGTCAGGGCCTCGCGGTGTCCATTCCACTTGAGGCCGCAAAGTCAGGGTCCCTCTCACATACCTAGAGCTGAGAGAAGCCTACTCTTGAGGTGCTTGTGGTAAGGTGGTATTCCTCTGGAGTCGAAGCCAGGGACTAACCTCTCATCTCGAGTTGATTTTTCGTCCACAGAGCTCTTTCGAGTTGCTACAGTGACCTCAGGTTCACTCTAGCCTTGAAACAGTGTTCTTGGGGTTTCTCTGGAGTGCCATCAAGGAAATCAAGGCTCCTTTCATATGTGATGTGCAACACGGAATTGCTCTGCACACAGTGCAGGGTTCGGGCCTCATTTTCCGTCGAGGGGGAAGTCTCATGGTTTTTCTCGAGTTGCGGTGGGAACCTGGGGTATATTCTCGAGTTACGACGGGGATGGCCCTTCCACACACGTGTTTGTTCAGCGACGTCAGGGCTCCTGCCTAGTTGCGAGGGACAACTCGGGATTCTCCTCGAGGTTTGGCAGGGCAATTGGGACGCCTCTCCAGCTGAGGCGGGAGACCAAGTGTCCCTTTCCACGTGCCACAGGAATCCTGGGCCTCCTATCAAGTTTCACGAGGAGTCAGGCATCGTTCCTTTTGGAGGCACTGATCTCCGCGTACCTCTGGAGTTTTCAAAGGATTTGAGGCCTCCGGTCGCGATGAGGTGGGGGACTAGGTCTTTCTCTGTGGTCTCCACAGGGGATTCAGACATCCTTTCATCTTGGGAGATGCAATACGAGCTCGCATTCAAGTCACTGCAGAGATATCCGGCCTTATTTCGAGTCAGGGCATCGCGGTGTCCATTCCACTTGAGGCTGCAAGCTCAGGGTCCCTCTCCCATACCTAGAGCTGAGAGAAGCCTCCTCTTGAGGTGCTTGTGGTAAGGTGGTAGTCCTCTGCTGTCGAAGCCAGGGACTAACCTCTCATCTCGAGTTGATTTTTGGTCCATGAAATTCTTTCGTGTTGCTACGGTGACCTCAGAATCCCTCTAGCCTTTAAACAGTGTTCTTGAGGTTTCTCTGGAGTGCCATCAAGGAAATCAAAGCTCCTTTCATGCGTGATGTGCAACATGGAATTGGCCTGCATGCAGTGCAGGGGAATTGGGCCTCATCTCGCGGCGAGGGGGAAGTCTCATGGTTTTTCTCGAGTTGCCGCGGGAACCTGGGTTACATTCTCGAGTTACGACGGGGATGGCCCTTCCACCCACATGATTGTTCAGCCTCGTCAGGATTCCAGCCCAGTTGCGAGGGACAACTCGGGATTCTCCTCGAGGCTTGGCAGGGAAATTGGGACGCCTCTCCAGCTGAGGCGGGAGACCAAGGGTCCCTTTCCACGTGCCACAGGAATCCTGGGACTCCTATCAATTTTCACGTGGAGTCAGGCATCGTCTCCTTTGGAGGCACTGATCTCTGCGTACCTCTGGAGTTTTCAAAGGATGTGAGGCCTCAGGTCGCGATGAGGTGGGGAACTAAGACTTTCTCTGTGGTCCCCAAAGGGGATTCAGACATCCTTTCGTCTTGGGAGATGCAAAACTAGCCGGCATTCATGTCACTGCAGAGATATCTGGCCTTATTTCGAGTCAGGGCATCGCTGTGTCCATTCCACTTGAGGCCGCAAATTCAGGGTCCCTCTCACATACTTAGAGCTGAGAGAAGCCTCCTCTTGAGGTGCTTGTGGTAAGGTGGTATTCCTCTGGAGTCGAAGCCAGGGACTAACCTCTCATCTTGAGTTGATTCTTGGTCCACGGAGCTCTTTCGTTTTGCTACAGTGACCTCAGAATCCCTCTAGCCTGGAAACAATGTTCTTTGGGTTTCTGTGGAGTGCCATCAAGGAAATCAAGGCTCCTTTCATGTGTGATGTGCAACACGGAATTGCTCTGCACGCAGTGCAGTGGAATCGGGCCTCATCTCGTGGCGAGGGGGAAGTCTCATGGTTTTTCTCGAGTTGCGGCGGGAACCTGGGGTATATTTCCGAGTTACGACGGGGATGGCCCTTCCACACACGTGTGTGTTTAGCGACGTCAGGACTCCTGCCTAGTTGCGAGGGACAACTCGGGATTCTCCTCGAGGCTTGGCAGGGCAATTGGGACGCCACTCCAGCTGAGGCGGGAGACCAAGGGACCCTTTCCACGTGCCACAGGAATCCTGGGACTCCTATCAAGATTCACAAGGAGTCAGGCATCGTCTCCTTTGGAGGCACTGATCTCCGCGTACCTCTGGAGTTTTCAAAGGATGTGAGGCTATCGGTTGCGATGAGGTGGGGAACTAAGTCTTTCTCTGTGCTTTCCACTGGGGATTCAGACATCCTTTCGTCTTGGGAGATGCAAGATGAGCCTGCATTGAAGTCACTGCAGGGATATCCGGCCTTATTTCGAGTCAGGGCATCGCGGTGTCCATTCCACTTGAGGCCGCAAACTCAGGGTCCCTCTCACATACCTAGTGCTGAGAGAAGCCTCCTCTTGAGGTGCTTGTGGTAAGGTGGTATTCCTCTGGAGTCGAATCCAGGGACTAACCTATCTTCTCGAGTTGATTTTTGGTCCACAGAGTTCTTTCGTGTTGCTACAGTGATCTCAGGATCCCTCGAGCCTTCAAACAGTGTTCTTGGGGTTTTTCTGGAGTGCCATCAAGGAAATCAAGGCACCTTTCATGTGTGATGTGCAAGACGGAATTGCTCTGCACGCAGTACAGGGGAATCGGGCCTCATCTCGCATCGAGGGGGAAGTCTCATGGTTTTTCTCGAGTTGCGGCGGGAACCTGGGGTATATTCTCGAGTTACGACGGGGATGGCCCTTCCACACACGTGTTTCTTCAGCCACGTCAGGACTCCTGCCTAGTTGCGAGGGACAACTCGGGATACTCCTCGAGGCTTGGCAGGGCAATTGGAACGCCTCTTCAGCTGAGGCGGGAGACCAAGGGTCCCTTTCCACGTGTCACAAGAATCCTGGGACTCCTATCAAGTTTCATGAGTAGTCAGGCATCGTCTCCTTTGGAGGCACTGATCTCCGCCTCCCTCTGGAATTTTCAAAGGATGTGAGGCCTCCGGTCGCGATGAGGTGGGGAACTAGGTCTTTCTCTGTGGTCTCCACAGGGGATTCAGCCATCCTTTCGTCTTGGGAGATGCAAGACGAGCCTGCATTCAAGTCACTGCAGGGATATCCGGCCTTATTTCGAGTCAGTGCATCGCGGTGTCCATTCCACTTGAGGCCGCAAACTCAGGGTCCCTCTCACATACCTAGAGCTGAGAGAAGCCTCCTCTTGAGGTGCTTGTGGTAAGGTGGTATTCCTCTGGAGTCGAAGCCAGGGACTAACCTCTCATCTCGAGTTGATTTTTGGTCCATGGAGCCCTTTCATATTGCTACAGTGACCTCAGGATCCCTCTAGCCTTGAAACAGTGTTCTTGGGGTTTCTCTGGAGTGCCATCAAGGAAATCAAGGCTCCTTTCATGTGTGATGTGCAACACGGAATTGCTCTGCACGCAGTGCAGGGGAATCGGGCCTCATCTCGCGGCGAGGGGGAAGTCTCATGGTTTTTCTCGAGTTGCGGCGGGAACCTGGGGTATATTCTCAAGTTACGACGGGGATGGCCCTTCCACACACGTGTTTGTTCAGCGACGTCAGGACTCCTGCCTAGTTGCGAGGGACAACTCGGGATTCTCCTCCAGGCTTGGCAGGGCAATTGGGACGCCTCTCCAGCTGAGGCGGGAGACCAAGGGTCCCTTTCCACGTGCCACAGGAATTCTGGGACTCCTATCAAGTTCACGAGGAGTCAGGAATCGTCTCCTTTGAAGGCACTGATCTCCGCGTACCTCTGGAGTTTTCAAAGGATGTGAGGCCTCCGGTCGCGATGAGGTGGGGAACTAGGTGTTTCTCTGTGGTCTCCACAGGGGATTCAGACATCCTTTCTTTTTGGGAGATGCAAGACGAGCCTGCATTCAAGTCACTGCAGGGATATCCCGCCTTATTTCGCGTCAGGGCATCGCAGTGTCCATTCCACTTGAGGCCGCAAACTCAGGGTCCCTCTCACATACCTAGAGCTGAGAGAAGCCTCCTCTTGTGGTGCTTGTGGTAAGGTGGTATGCCTCTGGAGTCGAAGCCAGGGACTAACCTCTCACCTCGAGTTGATTTTTGGTCCACGGAGCTCTTTCGTGTTGCTATAGTGACCTCAGAATCCCTCTAGCCTTGAAACAGTGTTCTTGGGGTTTCTCTTGAGTGCCATCAAGGAAATCAAGGCTTCTTTCATGTGTGATGTGCAACACGGAATTGCTCTGCATGCAGTGCAGGGGAATCGGGCCTCATCCCACGGCGAGGGGAAAGTCTCATGGTTTTTCTCGAGTTGCGGCGAGAACCTGGGGTATATTCTCGAGTTACGACGGGATGGCCCTTCCACCCACGTGTTTGTTCAGCGACGTCAGGACTCCTTCCTAGTTGCGAGGGACAACTCGGGATTCTCCTCGAGGCATGGCAGGTCAACTGGAGCGCCTCTCCAACTGAGGCTGGAGACCAAGCGTCCCTTTCCACGTGCCACAGGAATCCTGGGACTCCTATCAAGTTTCACAAGGAGTCAGGAATCGTCTCCTTTGGAGGCACTGATCTCCGCGTACCGCTGGAGTTTTCAAAGGATATGAGGCCTCCGGTCGCGAAGAGGTGGGGATCTAGGTCTTTCTCTGTGGTCTCCACAGGGGATTCAGACATCCTTTCGTCTTGGGAGATGCAAGACGAGCCTGCATTCAAGTCACTGCAGGGATATCCGGCCTTATTTCGAGTCAGGGCATCGCGGTGTCCATTCCACTTGAGGCCGCAAACTCAGGGTCCCTCTCCCATACCTAGAGCTGAGAGAAGCCTCCTCTTGAGGTGCTTGTGGTAAGGTGGTAGTCCTCTACTGTCGAAGCCAGGGACTAACCTCTCATCTCGAGTTGATTTTTGGTCCATGAAATTCTTTCGTGTTGCTACGGTGACCTCAGAAACCCTCTAGTCTTGAAACAGTGTTCCTGAGGTTTCTCTGGAGTGCCATCAAGGAAATCAAAGCTCCTTTCATTCGTGATGTGCAACATGGAATTGCTCTGCATGCAGTGCAGGGGAATTGGGCCTCATCTCGCGGCGAGGGGGAAGTCTCATGGTTTTTCTCGAGTTGCGGCGGGAACCTGGGTTACATTCTCGAGTTACGACGGGGATGGCCCTTCCACCCACATGTTTGTTCAGCCTCGTCAGGATTCCAGCCCAGTTGCGAGGGACAACTCGGGATTCTCCTCGAGGCTTGGCAGGGCAATTGGGACGCCTTTCCAGCTGAGGCGGGAGACCAAGGGTCCCTTTCCACGTGCCACAGGAATCCTGGGACTCCTATCAAGTTTCACGAGGAGTCAGGCATCGTCTCCTTTGGATGCACTGATCTCTGCGTACCTCTTGAGTTTTCAAAGGATGTGAGGCCTCCGGTCGCGATGAGATGGGGAACTAAGACTTTCTCTGTGGTCCCCAAAGGGGATTCAGATATCCTTTCGTCTTGGGAGATGCAAGACGAGCCTCCATTCAAGTCACTGCAGGGATATGCAGCCTTATTTCAAGTCAGGGCATCGCGGTGTCCATTTCACTTGAGGCCGCAAACCCAGGGTCCCTCTCACATACCTAAAGCTGAGAGAAGCCTCCTCTTGAGGTGCTTGTGGTAAGGTGGTTTTCCTCTGGAGTCGAAGCCAGGGCCTAACTTCTCATCTCGAGTTGATTTTTGGTCCACGGAGCTCTTTCGTGTTGCTACAGGGACCTCAGGATCCCTCTAGCCTTGAAACAGTGTTCTTGGGGTTTCTCTGGAGTGCCATCAAGGAAATCAAGGCTCCTTTCATGTGTGATGTGCAACACGGAATTGCTCTGCACGCAGTGCAGGGGAATCTGGCCTCATCTCACGGCGAGGGGGAAGTCTCATGGTTTTTCTCGAGTTGCGGCGGGAACCTGGGGTATATTCTCGAGTTACGACGGGGATGGCCCTTCCACCCATGTGTTTGGTCAGCGACGTCAGGACACCTGCCTAGTTGCGAGGGACAACTCGGGATTCTCCTCGAGCTTTGGCAGGGCAATTAGGATGCCTCTCCAGCTGAGGCGGGAGACCAAGGGTCCCTTTCCACGTGCCACAGGAATCCTGGGACTCCTATCAAGTTTCACGAGGAGTCAGGCATCATCTCCTTTGGAGGCACTGATCTCCGCGTACCTCTGGAGTTTTCAAAGGATGTGAGGCCTCCGGTCGCGATGAGGTGGGGAACTAGTTCTTTCTCTGTGGTCTCCACAGGGGATTCAGACATCCTTTCGTCTTGGGAGATGCAAGACGAGCCTGCATTCAAGTCACTGCAGGGATATCTGGCCTTATTTCGAGTCAGGGCATCGCGGTGACCATTCCACTTGAGGCTGCAAACTCAGGCTCCCTCTCACATACCTACAGCTGAGAGAAGCCTCCTCTTGAGGTGCTTGTGGTAAGCTGGTATTCCTCTGGAGTCGAAGCTAGGGACTAACCTCTCATCTTGAGTTGATTCTTGGTCCACTGAGATTTTTCGTGTTGCTACAGTGACCTCAGGATCCCTCTAGCCTTGAAACAGTGTTCTTGAGGTTTCTCTGGAGTGACATCAAGGAAATCAAAGCTCCTTTCATGCGTGATGTGCAACACGGAATTGCTCTGCATGCAGTGCAGGGGAATCGGGCCTCATCTCGCGGCGAGGGGGAAGTCTCATGGTTTTTCTCGAGTTGCCGCGGAACCTGGGGTATATTCTCGAGTTACGACGGGGATGGCCCTTCCAAACACATGTTTGTTCAGCCTCGTCAGGATTCCAGCCTAGTTGCGAGGGACAACTCGGGATTCTCCTCGAGGCTTGGCAGGGCAATTGGGACGCCTCTCCAGCTGAGGCGGGAGACCAAGTGTCCCTTTCCAGGTGCCACAGGAATCCTGGGACTCCTATCAAGTTTCACGAGGAGTCAGGCATCGTCTCCTTTGGAGGCACTGATCTCCGCGTACCTCTGGAGTTTTCAAAGGATGTGAGGCCTCCGGTCGCGATGAGGTGGGGAACTAGGTCTTTCTCTGTGGTCTCCAAAGGGGATTCAGACATCCTTTCGTCTTGGGAGATGCAAGACGAGCCTGCATTCAAGTCATTGCAGGGTATGCGGCCTTATTTCGAGTCAGGGCATCGCGGTGTCCATTCCACTTGAGGCCGCAAACCCAGGGTCCCTTTCACATACCTATAGCTGAGAGAAACCTCCTCTTGAGGTGCTTTTGGTAAGGTGGTTATCCTCTGGAGTCGAAGCCAGGGACTAACCTCTCATCTCGAGTTAATTTTTGGTCCATGGAGCTCTTTCGTGTTGCTACAGTGACCTCAGGATCCCTCTAGCCTGGAAACAGTGTTCTTGGGGTTTCTCTGGAGTGCCATCAAGGAAATCAAGGCTCCTTCCATGTGTGATGTGCAACACAGAATTGCTCTACACGCAGTGCAGGGGAAGCGGGCCTCATCTCGCGGCGAGGGGGAAGTCTCATGGTTTTTCTCGAGTTGCGGCGGGAACTTGAGGTATATTCTCGAGTTACGACGGGGATGGCCCTTCCACACACGTGTTTCTTCAGCGACGTCAGGACTCCTGCCTAGTTGTGAGGGACAACTCGGGATGCTCCTCGAGGCTTGGCAGGGCAATTGGGACACCTATCCAGCTGAGGCGGGAGACCAAGGGTCCCTTTCCACGTGCCGCAGGAATCCTGGGCCTCCTATCAAATTTCACGAGGAGTCAGGCATCATCTCCTTTGGAGGCACTGATCTCCGCGTACCTCTTGAGTTTTCAAAGGATGTGAGGCCTAAGGTCACGATGAGGTGGGGAACTAGGTCTTTCTCTGTGGTCTCCACAGGGGATTCAGACATCCTTTCGTCTTGGGATATGCAAGACGAGCCTGCATTCAAGTCACTGCAGGGATATCCGGCCTTATTTCGAGCCAGGGCATCGCGGTGTCCATTCCACTTGAGGCCGCAAACTCAGGGTCCCTCTCACCTACCTAGAGCTGAGAGAAGCTTCCTCTTGAGGTGCTTGTGGTAATGTGGTATTCCTCTGGAGTCGAAGCCAGGGTCTAACCTCTCATCTCGAGTTAATTTTTGGTCCACGGAGCTCTTTCGTGTTGCTACAGTGACCTCAGGATCCCTCTAGCCTTGAAACAGTGTTCTTGGGGTTTCTCTGGAGTGCCATCAAGGAAATCAAGGCTCCTTTCATGTGTGATGTGCAACACGGAATTGCTCTGCACGCAGTGCAGGGGAATCGGGCCTCACCTCGCGGCGAGGGGGAAGTTTCATGGATTTTCGCGAGTTGCGTCGGCGAACTGGGGTATATTCTCGAGTTAAGATGGGGATGGCCCTTCCACCCACGTGTTTGTTCAGCGACGTCAGGACTCCTGCCTAGTTGCAAGGGACAACTCGGGATTCTCCTCGAGGCTTGGCAGGGCAATTGGGACGCCTCTCCAGCTGAGGCGGGAGACCAGGTGTCCCTTTCCATGTGCCACAGGAATCCTGGGACTCCTACCAAGTTTCACGAGGAGTCAGGCATCGTCTCCTTTGGAGGCACTGATCTCCGCGTACCTCTGGAGTTTTCAAAGGATGTGAGGCCTCCGGTCGCGATGAGGTGGGGAACTAGGTCTTTCTCTGTGATCTACACATGGGATTCAGACATCCTTTCGTCTTGGGAGATGCAAGACAAGCCTGCATTCAATTCACTGTAGGGATATCCAGCCTTATTTCGAGTCAGGGCATCGCGGTGTCCATTCCACTTGAGGCCGCAAACTCAGGGTCCCTCTCACATACCTAGAGCTGAGAGAAGCCTCCTCTTGAGGTGCTTGTGGTAAGGTGGTATTCCTCTGGAGTCGAAGCCAGGGTCTAACCTCTCATCTCGAGTTGATTTTTGGTCCACGGAGCTCTTTCGTGTTGCTACAGTGACCTCAGGATCCCTCTAGCCTTGAAACAGTGTTCTTGGGGTTTCTCTGGAGTGCCACCAAGGAAATGATGGCTCCTTTCATGTGTGATGTGCAACACGGAATTGCTCTGCACGCAGTGCAGGGGAATCGGGCCTCATCTCGCGGCGAGGGGGAAGTCTCATGGTTTTTCTCGAGTTGCGGCGGGAACCTGGGGTATATTCTCGAGTTACGATGGGGATGGCCCTTGCACACACGAGTTTGTTCAGCGACGGCAGGACTCCTGCCTAATTGCGAGGGACAACTCGGGATTCTCCTCGAGGCTTGGCAAGGCAATCGGACGCCTCTCCAGATGAGGCGGGAGACCAAGGGTCCCTTTCCACGTGCCACAGGAATCCTGGGACTCCTATCAAGTTTCACGAGGAGTCAGGCATCGTTTCCTTTGGAGGCACTGATCTCCGCGTACCTCTGGAGTTTTCAAAGAATGTGAGGACTCCGGGCGCGATGAGGTGGGGAACTAGGTCTTTCTCTGTGATCAACACAGGGGATTCAGACATCCTTTCGTCTTGGGAGATGCAAGACGAGCCTGCATTCAAGTCACTGCAGGGATATCCGGCCTTATTTCGAGTCAGGGAATCGTGGTGTCCATTCCACTTGAGGCCGCAAACTCAGGGTCCCTCTCACATACCTAGAGCTGTGAGAAGCCTCCTATTGAGGTGCTTGTGGTAAGGTGGTATTCCTCTGGAGTCGAAGCCAGGGACTAACCTCTCATCTCGAGTTGATTTTTGGTCCACGGAGCTCTCTCCTGTTGCTACAGTGACCTCAGGATCCCTCTAGCCTTGAAACAGTGTTCTTGGGGTTTCTCTGGAGTGCCATCAAGGAAATGAAGGCTCCTTTCATGTGTGATGTGCAACACGAAATTGCTCTGCACGCAGTGCAGGGGAATCGGGCCTCATCTCGCGGCGAGGGGGAAGTCTCATGGTTTTTCTCGAGTTGCGGCGGGAACCTGGGGTATATTCTCGAGTAACGACGGGGATGGCCCTTCCACCCACGTGTTTCTTCAGCGACGTCAGGACTCCTGCCTAGTTGCGAGGGACAACTCGGGATACTCCTCGAGGCTTGGCAGGGCAATTGGGACGCCTCTCCAGCTGAGGCGGGAGACCAAGGGTCCCTTTCCACGTGCCACAGGAGTCGTGGGACTCCTATCAATTTTCACGAGGAGTCAGGCATCATCTCCTTTGGAGGCACTGATCTCCGCGTACCTCTGGAGTTTTCAAAGGATGTGAGGCCTCCGGTCGCGATGAGGTGGGGAACTAGGTCTTTCTCTGTGGTCTCCACAGGGGATTCAGACATCCTTTCGTCTTGGGAGATGCAAGACGAGCCTGCATTCAAGTCACTGCAGGGATATCCGGGCTTATTTCGAGTCAGGGCATCGCGGTGTCCATTCCACTTGAGGCCACAAACTCAGGGTCCCTCTCACCTACCTAGAGCTGAGAGAAGCCTCCTCTTGAGGTGCTTGTGGTAAGGTGGTATTCCTATGGAGTCGAAGCCAGGGACTAACCTCTCATCTCGAGTTGATTTTTGGTCCACGGAGCTCTTTCGTGTTGCTACAGTGACCTCAGGATCCCTCTAGCCTTGAAACAGTGTTCTTGGGGTTTCTCTGGAGTGCCATCAAGGAAATCAAGGCTCCTTTCATGTGTGATGTGCAACACGGAATTGCTCTGCACGCAGTGCAGGGGAATCGGGCCTCACCTCGCGGCGAGGGGGAAGTTTCATGGATTTTCGCGAGTTGCGGCGGCGACCTGGGGTATATTCTCTAGTTAAGATGGGGATGGCCCTTCCACCCACGTGTTTGTTCAGCGACGTCAGGACTCCTGCCTAGTTGCGAGGGACCACTCGGGATTCTCCTCGAGGCTTGGCAGGGCAATTGGGACGCCTCTCCATCTGAGGCGGGAGACCAGGTGTCCCTTTCCATGTGCCACAGGAATCCTGGGACTCCTATCAAGTTTCACGAGGAGTCAGGCATCGTCTCCTTTGGAGGCACTGATCTCCGCGTACCTCTGGAGTTTTCAAAGGATGTGAGGCCTCCGGTCGCGATGAGGTGGGGAACTAGGTCTTTCTCTGTGATCTACACAGGGGATTCAGACATCCTTTCGTCTTGGAAATGCAAGACAAGCCTGCATTCAATTCACTGCAGGGATATCCAGACTTATTTCGAGTCAGGGCATCGCGGTTTCCATTCCACTTGAGGCCGCAAACTCAGGGTCCCTCTCACATACCTAGAGCTGAGAGAAGCCTCCTCTTGAGGTGCTTGTGGTAAGGTGGTATTCCTCTGGAGTCGAAGCCAGGGACTAACCTCTCATCTCGAGTTGATTTTTGGTCCACGGAGCTCTTTCGTGTTGCTACAGTGACCTCAGGATCCCTCTAGCCTTGAAACAGTGTTCTTGGGGTTTCTCTGGAGTGCCCCCAAGGAAATGATGGCTCCTTTCATGTGTGATGTGCAACACGGAATTGCTCTGCACGCAGTGCAGGGGAATCGGGCCTCATCTCGCGGCGAGGGGGAAGTCTCATGGTTTTTCTCGAGTTGCGGCGGGAACCTGGGGTATATTCTCGAGTTACGATGGGGATGGCCCTTGCACACACGAGTTTGTTCAGCGACGGCAGGACTCCTGCCTAGTTGCGAGGGACAACTCGGGATTCTCCTCGAGGCTTGGCGAGGCAATCGGACGCCTCTCCTGATGAGGCGGGAGACCAAGGGTCCCTTTCCACGTGCCACAGGAGTCCTGGGACTCCTATCAAGTTTCACGAGGAGTCAGGCATCGTCTCCTTTGGAGGCACTGATCTCCGCGTACCTCTGGAGTTTTCAAAGGATATAAGGAATCCGGTCGCGATGAGGTGGGGAACTAGGTCTTTCTCTGTGGTCTCCACAGGAGATTCAGACATCCTTTCATCTTGGGAGATGCAAGACGAGCCTGCATTCAAGTCACTGCAGGGATATCCGGCCTTATTTCGAGTCAGGGCATCGCGGTGTCCATTCCACTTGAGGCCACAAACGCAGGGCCCCTCTCACATACCTAGAGCTGAGAGAAGCCTCCTCTTGAGCTGCTTGTGGTAAGGTGGTATTCCTCTGGAGTCGAAGCCAGGGACTAACCTCTCATCTCGAGCTGATTTTTGGTCCACGGAGTTCTTTCGTGTTGCTACAGTGACCTCAGGATCCCTCTAGCCTTGAAAGAGTGTTCTTGGTGTTTCTTTGGAGTGCGACCAAAGAAATCAAGGCTCCTATCATGTGTGATGTGCAACACGGAATTGCTCTGCACGCAGTGCAGGGGAATCAGGCCTCATCTCGCGGCGAAGGGGAAGTCTCATGGTTTTTCTCGAGTTGCGGTGGGAACCTGGGGTATATTCTCGAGTAACGACTGGGATGGCCCTTCCACCCACGTGTTTCTTCAGCGACGTCAGGACTCCTGCCTAGTTGCAAGGGACAACTCGGGATTCTCCTCGAGGCTTGGCAGGGCAATTGGGACGCCTCTCCAGCTGAGGCGGGAGACCAGGTGTCCCTTTCCATGTGCCACAGGAATCCTGGGACTCCTATCAAGTTTCACGAGGAGTCAGGAATCGTCTCCTTTGGAGGCACTGATCTCCGTGTACCTCTGGAGTTTTCAAAGAATGTGAGGACTCCGGGCGCGATGAGGTGGGGAACTAGGTCTTTCTCTGTGATCTACACAGGGGATTCAGACATCCTTTCGTCTTGGGAGATGCAAGACGAGCCTGCATTCAAGTCACTGCAGGGATATCCAGCCTTATTTCGAGTCAGGGAATCGTGGTGTCCATTCCACTTGAGGCCGCAAACTCAGGGTCCCTCTCACATACCTAGAGCTGTGAGAAGCCTCCTCTTGAGGTGCTTGTGGTAAGGTGGTATTCCTCTGGAGTCAAAGCCAGGGACTAACCTCTCATCTCGAGTTTATTTTTGGTCCACGGAGCTCTCTCCTGTTGCTACAGTGACCTCAGGATCCCTCTAGCCTTGAAACAGTGTTCTTGGGGTTTCTCTGGAGTGCCATCAAGGAAATAAAGGCTCCTTTCATGTGTGATGTGCAACACGGAATTGCTCTGCACGCAGTGCAGGGGAATCGGGCCTCATCTCGCGGCGAGGGGGAAGTCTCATGGTTTTTCTCGAGTTGCGGCGGGAACCTGGGGTATATTCTCGAGTAACGACGGGGATGGCCCTTCCAGCCACGTGTTTCTTCAGATACGTCAGGACTCCTGCCTAGTTGCGAGGGACAACTCAGGATACACCTCGAAGCTTGGCAGGGCAATTGGGACGCCTCTCCAGCTGAGGCGGGAGACCAAGGGTCCCTTTCCACGTGCCACAGGAGTCCTGGGACTCCTATCAATTTTCACGAGGAGTCAGGCATCATCTCCTTTGGAGGCACTGATCTGCGCGTACCTCTGGAGTTTTCAAAGGATGTGAGGCCTCCGGTCGCGATGAGGTGGGGAACTAGGTCTTTCTCTGTGGTCTCCACAGGGGATTCAGACATCCTTTCATCTTGGGAGATGCAAGATGAGCCTGCATTCAAGTCACTGCAGGGATATCCAGCCTTATTTCGAGCCAGGGCATCGCGGTGTCCATTCCACTTGAGGCCGCAAACTCAGGGTCCCTCTCACATACCTAGAGCTGAGAGAAGCCTCCTCTTGAGGTGCTTGTGGTAAGGTGGTATTCCTCTGGAGTCGAAGCCAGGGACTAACCTCTCATCTCGAGTTGATTTTTGGTCCACGGAGCTCTTTCGTGGTGCTACAGTGACCTCAGGATCCCTCTAGCCTTGAAACAGAGTTCTTGGGGTTTCTCTGGAGTGCCATCAAGGAAATCAAGGCTCCTTTCATGTGTGATGTGCAACACGGAATTGCTCTGCACGCAGTACAGGGGAATCCGGCCTCAGCTCGCGGCGAGGGGGAAGTCTCATGGTTTTTCTCGAGTTCCGGGGAGAACCTGGGGTATATTCTTGAGTTACGACGGGAATGGCCCGTCCACCCACGTGTTTGTTCAGCGACGTCAGGACTCCTGCCTAGTTGCGAGGGACAACTCGGGATTCTCCTCGAGGATTGGCAGGGCAATTGGGACGCCTCTCCAGCTGAGGCGGGAGACCAAGTGTCCCTTTCCAAGTGCCACAGGAATCCTTGGACTCCTATCAAGTTTCGCGAGGAGTCAGGCATCGTCTCCTTTGGAGGCACTGATATCCGCGTACCTCTGGAGTTTTCAAAGGATGTGAGGCCTAAGGTCGCGATGAGGTGGGGAACTAGGTCTTTCTCTGTGGTCTCCACAGCGCATTCAGACATCCTTTCATCTTGGGAGATGCAAGACGGGCCTGCATTCAAGTCACTGCAGGGATATCCAGCCTTATTTCGAGCCAGGGCATCGCGGTGTCCATTCCACTTGAGGCCGCAAACTCAGGGTCCCTCTCACATACCTAGAGCTGAGAGAAGCCTCCTCTTGAGGTGCTTGTGGTAAGGTGGTATTCCTCTGGAGTCGAAGCCAGGGACTAACCTCTCATCTCGAGTTGATTTTTGGTCCACGGAGCTCTTTCGTGTTGCTACAGTGACCTCAGGATCCCTCTAGCCTTGAAACAGTGTTCTTGGGGTTTCTCTGGAGTGCCATCAAGGAAATCAAGGCTCCTTTCATGTGTGATGTGCAACACCTAATTGCTCTGCACGCAGGCAGGGGAATCGGGCCTCATCTCGCGGCGAGGGGGAAGTCTCATGGTTTTTCTCGAGTTCCGGTGGGAACCTGGGGTATATTCTCGAGTTACGACGGGAATGGCCCTTCCAACCACGTGTTTGTTCAGCGACGTCAGGACTCCTGCCTAGTTGCGAGGGACAACTCGGGATTCTCCTCGAGGCTTGGCAGGGCAATTGGGACGCCTCTCCAGCTGAGGCAGGAGACCAAGAGTCCCTTTCCACGTGCCACAGGAATCCTGGGACTCCTATCAAGTTTCACGAGGAGTCAGGCATCGTCTCCTTTGGAGGCACTGATCTCCGCGTACCTCTGGAGTTTTCAAAGGATATAAGGAATCCGGTCGCGATGAGATGGGGAACTAGGTCTTTCTCTGTGGTCTCCACAGGAGATTCAGACATCCTTTCATCTTGGGAGATGCAAGACGAGCCTGCATTCAAGTCACTGCAGGTATATCCGGCCTTATTTCGAGTCAGGGCATCGCGGTGTCCATTCCACTTGAGGCCACAAACGCAGGGCCCCTCTCACATACCTAGAGCTGAGAGAAGCCTCCTCTTGAGCTGCTTGTGGGAAGGTGGTATTCCTCTGGAGTCGAAGCCAGGGACTAACCTCTCATCTCGAGCTGATTTTTGGTCCACGGAGTTCTTTCGTGTTGCTACAGGGACCTCAGGATCCCTCAACCTTGAAACAGTGTTCTTGGGGTTTCTCTGGAGTGCCATCAAGGAAATCAAGGCTCCTTTCATGTGTGATGTGCAACACGGAATTGCTCTGCACGCACTGCAGGGGAATCGGGCCTCATCTCGCGGCGAGGGGGAAGTCTCATGGTTTTTCTCGAGTTGCGGCAGGAACCTGGGGTATATTCTCGAGTTACGACGGGGATGGCCCTTCCACCCACGTGTTTGTTCAGCGACGTCAGGACTCCTGCCTAGTTGCGAGGGACAACTCGGGATTCTCCTCGAGGCTTGGCAGGGCAATTGCGATGCCTCTCCAGCTGAGGTGGGAGACCCAGTGTCCCTTGCCACGTGCCACAGGAATCCTGGGACTCCTATCAAGTTTCACGAGGAGTCAGGCATCGTCTCCTTTGGAGGCACTGATCTCCGCGTACCTCTGGAGTTTTCAAAGGATGTGAGGCCTCCGGTCCCGATGAGGTGGGGAACTAGGTCTTTCTCTGTGGTCTCCACAGGGGATTCAGACATCCTTTCGTCTTGGGAGATGCAAGACGAGCCTGCATTCAAGTCACTGCAGGGATATTCGGCCTTATTTCGAGTCAGAGCATCGCGGTGTCCATTCCACTTGAGGCCGCAAACTCAGGGTCCCTCTCACATACCTAGAGCTGAGAGAAGCCTCCTCTTGAGGTGCTTGTGGTAAGGTGGTATTCCTCTGGAGTCGAAGCCAGGGACTAACCTCTCATCTCGAGTTGATTCATGGTCCACGGAGCTCTTTCGTGATGCTACAGGGACCTCAGGATCCCTCCAGCCTTGAAACAGTGTTGTTGGGGATTCTCTGGAGTGCCATCAAGGAAATCAAGGCTCCTTTCATGTGTGATGTGCAACACGGAATTGCTCTGCAGGCAGTGCAGGGGAATCGGGCCTCATCTCGCGCCGAGTGGGAAGTCTCATGGTTTTTCTCGAGTTGCGGCGGGAACCTGGGGTATATTCTCGAGTTACGACGGGGATGGCCCTTCCACCCACGTGTTTGTTCAGCAACGTCAGGACTCCTGCCTAGTTGCGTGGGACAACTCGGGATTCTCCTCGAGGCTTGGCAGGGCAATTGGGACGCCTCTCCAGCTGAGGCGGGAGACCAAGGGTCCCTTTCCAGGTGCCACAGGAATCCGGGGACTCCTATCAAGTTTCACGAGGAGTCAGGCATCGTCTCCTTTGGAGGCACTGATCTCCGCGTACCTCTGGAGTTTTCAAAGGATGTGAGGCCTCCGGTCGCGATGAGGTGGGGAACTAGGTCTTTCTCTGTGGTCTCCACAGGGGATTCAGACATCCTTTCGTCTTGGGAGATGCAAGACGAGCCTGCATTCAAGTCACTGCAGGGACATCCGGCCTTATTTCGAGCCAGGGCATCGCGGTGTCCATTCCACTTGAGGCCGCAAACTCAGGGTCCCTCTCACATACCTAAAGCTGAGAGAAGCTTCCTCTTGAGGTGCTTGTGGTAAGGTGGTATTCCTCTGGAGTCGAAGCCAGGGACTAACCTCTCATCTCGAGTTGATTTTTGGTCCACGGAGCTCTTTCGTGTGGATACAGTGACCTCAGTGTCCCTCTAGCCTTGAAACAGTGTTCTTGGGGTTTCTCTGGAGTGCCATCAAGAAAATCAAGGCTCCTTTCATGTGTGATGTGCAACACGGAATTGCTCTGCACTCAGTGCAGGGGAATCGGGCCTCATCTCGCGGCGAGGGGGAAGTCTCATGGTTTTTCTCGAGTTGCGGTGGGAACCTGGGTTATATTCTCGAGTTACGACGGGGATGGCCCTTCCACCCACGTGTTTGTTCAGCGACGTCAGGACTCCTGCCTAGTTGCGAGGGACAACTCGGGAATCTCCTCGAGGCTGGCAGGGCAATTGGGACGCCTCTCCAGCTGAGGCGGGAGACCAAGGGTCCCTTTCCACGTGCAACAGGAATCCTGGTACTCCTATCAAGTTTCACGAGGAGTCAGGCATCTTCTCCTTTGGAGGCACTGATCTCCGGGTACCTCTGGAATTTTCAAGGATGTGAGGCCTCCGGTCGCCATGATGTGGGGAACTAGGTCTTTCTCTGTGGTCTCCACAGGGGATTCAGACATCCTTTCGTCTTGGGAGACGCAAGACGAGCCTGCATTCAAGTCACTGCAGGGATATCCGGCCTTATTTCGAGTCAGGGCATCGCGGTGTCCATTCCACTTGAGGCCGCAAACTCAGGGTCCCTCTCACATACCTAGAGCTGAGAGAAGCCTCCTCTTGAGGTGCTTGTGGTAAGGTGGTATTCCTCTGGAGTCGAAGCCAGGGACTAACCTCTCATCTCGAGTTGATTTTTGGTCCACGGAGCTCTTTCGTGTTGCTACAGTGACCTCAGGATCCCTCAACCTTGAAACAGTGTTCTTGGGGTTTCTCTGGAGTGCCATCAAGGAAATCAAGGCTCCTTTCATGTGTGATGTGCAACACGGAATTGCTCTGCACGCAGTGCAGGGTATCGGGCCTCATCTCGCGGAGAGGGGGAAGTCTCATGGTTTTTCTCGAGTTGCGGCGGGAACCTGGGGTATATTCTCGAGTTACGACGGGGATGGCCCTTCCACACACGTGTTTGTTCAGCCACGTTAGGACTCCTGCCTAGTTGCGAGGGACAACTCGGGATTCTCCTCGAGGCTTGGCAGGGCAATTGGGACGCCTCTCCAGCTGAGGCGGGAGACCAAGGGTCCCTTTCCAGGTGCCACAGGAATCCTGGGACTCCTATCAAGTTTCACGAGGAGTCAGGCATCGTCTCCTTTGGCGGCACTGATCTCCGCGGACCTCTGGAGTTTTCAAAGGATGTGAGGCCTCCGGTCGCGATGAGGTGGGGAACTAGGTCTTTCTCTGTGGTCTCCACAGGGGATTCAGACATCCTTTCGTCTTGGGAGATGCAAGACGAGCCTGCATTCAAGTCACTGCAGGGATATCCGGCCTTATTTCGAGTCAGGGCATCGCGGTCTCCATTCCACTTGAGGCCGCAAACTCAGGGTCCCTCTCACATACCTAGAGCTGAGAGAAGCCTCCTCTTGAGGTGCTTGTGGTAAGGTGGTATTCCTCTGGAGTCGAAGCCAGGGACTAACCTCTCATCTCGAGTTGTTTCATGGTCCACGGAGCTCTTTCGTGTTGCTACAGTGACCTCAGGATCCCTCCAGCCTTGAAACAGTGTTCTTGGGGTTTCTCTGGAGTGCCATCAAGGAAATCAAGGCTCCTTTCATGTGTGATGTGCAACACGGAATTGCTCTGCACGCAGTGCAGGGCAATCGGGCCTCATCTCGCGGCGAGGGGGAAGTCTCATGGTTTTTCTCGAGTTGCGGCGGGATCCTGGGGTATATTCTCGAGTTACGACGGGGATGGCCCTTCCACCCACGTGTTTGTTCAGCGACGTCAGGACTCCTGCCTAGTTGCGAGGGACAACTCGGGATTCTCCTCGAGGCTTGGCAGGGCAATTGCGACGCCTCTCCAGCTGAGGTGGGAGACCCAGGGTCCCTTGCCACGTGCCACAGGAATCCTGGGACTCCTATCAAAATTCACGAGGAGTCAGGCATCGTCTCCTTTGGAGGCACTGATCTCCGTGTACCTCTGGAGTTTTCAAAGGATGTGAGGCCTCCGGTCGCGATGAGGTGGGGAACTAGGTCTTTCTCTGTGGTCTCCACAGGGGATTCAGACATACTTTCGTCTTGGGAGATGCAAGACGAGCCTGCATTCAAGTCACTGCAGGGATATCCGGCCTTATTTCGAGTCAGGGCATCGCGGTGTCCATTCCACTTGGGGCCGCAAACTCAGGGTCCCTCTCACATACCTAGAGCTGAGAGAAGCCTCCTCTTCAGGTGCTTTTGGTAAGGTGGTATTCCTCTGGAGTCGAAGCCAGGGACTAACCTCTCATCTCGAGTTGATTCATGGTCCACGGAGCTCTTTCGTGCTGCTACAGGGTCCTCAGGATCCCTCCAGCCTTGAAACAGTGTTGTTGGGGTTTCTCTGGAGTGCCATCAAGGAAATCAAGGCTCCTTTCATGTGTGATGTGCAACACGGAATTGCTCTGCACGCAGTGCAGGGGAATCGGGCCTCATCTCGCGCCGAGTGGAAAGTCTCATGGTTTTTCTCGAGTTGCGGCAGGAACCTGGGGTATATTCTCGAGTTACGACGGGGATGGCCCTTCCACCCACGTGTTTGTTCAGCGACGTCAGGACACCTGCCTAGTTGCGTGGGACAACTCGGGATTCTCCTCGATGCTTGGCAGGGCAATTGGGACGCCTCTCCAGCTGAGGCGGGAGACCAAGGGTCCCTTTCCACGTGCCACAGGAATCCTGGGACTCCTATCAAGTTTCACGAGGAGTCAGGCATCGTCTCCTTTGGAGGCACTGATCTCCGCATACCTCTGGAGTTTTCAAGGGATGTGAGGACTCCGGTCGCGATGAGGTGGGGAACTAGGTCTTTCTCTGTGGTCTCCACAGGGGATTCAGACATCCTTTCGTCTTGGGAGATGCAAGACGAGCCTGCATTCAAGTCACTGCAGGGACATCCGGCCTTATTTCGAGCCAGGGCATCGCGGTGTCCATTCCACTTGAGGCCGCAAACTCAGGGTCCCTCTCACATACCTAAAGCTGGGAGAAGCTTCCTCTTGAGGTGCTTGTGGTAAGGTAGTATTCCTCTGGAGTCGAAGCCAGGGACTAACCTCTCATCTCGAGTTGATTTTTGGTCCACGGAGCTCTTTCGTGTGGATACAGTGACCTCAGGGTCCCTCTAGCCTTGAAACAGTGTTCTTGGGGTTTCTCTGGAGTGCCATCAAGAAAATCAAGGCTCCTTTCATGTGTGATGTGCAACACGGAATTGCTCTGCACGCAGTGCAGGGGAATCGGGCCTCATCTCGCGGCGAGGGGGAAGTCTCATGGTTTTTCTCGAGTTGCGGTGGGAACCTGGGGTATATTCTCGAGTTACGACGGGGATGGCCCTTCCACACACGTGTTTGTTCAGCAACGTCAGACTCCTGCCTAGTTGCGAGGGACAACTCGGGATTCTCCTCGAGGCTTGGCAGGGCAATTGGGACGCCTCTCCAGCTGAGACGGGAGACCAAGGGTCCCTTTCCAGGTGCCACAGGAATCCGGGGACTCCTATCAAGTTTCACGAGGAGTCAGGCATCGTCTCCTTTGGAGGCACTGATCTCCGCGGACCTCTGGAGTTTTCAAAGGATGTGAGGCCTCCGGTCGCGATGAGGTGGGGAACTAGGTCTTTCTCTGTGGTCTCCACAGGGGATTCAGACATCCTTTCGTCTTGGGAGATGCAAGACGAGCCTGCATTCAAGTCACTGCAGGGATATCCGGCCTTATTTCGAGTCAGGGCATCGCGGTCTCCATTCCACTTGAGGCCGCAAACTCAGGGTCCCTCTCACATACCTAGAGCTGAGAGAAGCCTCCTCTTGAGGTGCTTGTGGTAAGGTGGTATTCCTCTGGAGTCGAAGCCAGGGACTAACCTCTCATCTCAAGTTGATTCATGGTCCACGGAGCTCTTTCGTGCTCCAACAGGGACCTCAGGATCCCTCCAGCCTTGAAACAGTGTTCTTGGGGTTTCTCTGGAGTGCCATCAAGGAAATCAAGGCTCCTTTCATGTGTGATGTGCAACACGGAATTGCTCTGCACGCAGTGCAGGGGAATCGGGCCTCATCTCGCGGCGAGTGGGAAGTCTCATGGTTTTTCTCGAGTTGCGGCGGGAATCTGGGGTATATTCTCGAGTTACGACGGGGATGGCCCTTCCACCCACGTGTTTGTTCAGCGACGTCAGGACTCCTGCCTAGTTGCGAGGGACAACTCGGGATTCTCCTCGAGGCTTGGCAGGGCAATTGCGACGCCTCTCCAGCTGAGGTGGGAGACCCAGGGTCCCTTGCCACGTGCCACAGAAATCCTGTGACTCCTATCAAGTTTCACGAGGAGTCAGGCATCGACTCCTTTGGAGGCACTGATCTCCGCGTACCTCTGGAGTTTTCAAAGGATGTGAGGCCTCCGGTCGCGATGAGGTGGGGAACTAGGTCTTTCTCTGTGGTCTCCACAGGGGATTCAGACATCCCTTCGTCTTGGGAGATGCAAGACGAGCCTGCATTCAAGTCACTGCAGGGATATCCGGCCTTATTTCGAGTCAGGGCATCGCGGTCTCCATTCCACTTGAGGCCGCAAACTCAGGGTCCCTCTCACATACATACAGCTCAGAGAAGCCTCCTCTTGAGGTGCTTGTGGTAAGGTGGTATTCCACTGGAGTCGAAGCCAGGGACTAACCTCTCATCTCGAGTTGATTTTTGGTCCACGGAGCTCTTTCGTGTTGCTACAGTGACCTCAGGATCCCTCAACCTTGAAACAGTGTTCTTGGGGTTTCTCTGGAGTGCCATCAAGGAAATCAAGGCTCCTTTCATGTGTGATGTGCAACACGGAATTGCTCTGGACGCAGTGCAGGGGAATCGGGCCTCATCTCGCGGCGAGGGGGAAGTCTCATGGTTTTTCTCGAGTTGCGGTAGGAACCTGGGGTATATTCTCGAGTTACGACGGGGATGGCCCTTCCACCCACGTGTTTGTTCAGCGACGTCAGGACTCCTACCTAGTTGCGAGGGACAACTCGGGATTCTCCTCGATGCTTGGCAGTGCAATTGCGACGCCTCTCCAGCTGAGGTGGGAGACCCAGGGTCCCTTGCCACGTGCCACAGAAATCCTGTGACTCCTATCAAGTTTCACGAGGAGTCAGGCATCGACTCCTTTGGAGGCACTGATCTCCGCGTACCTCTGGAGTTTTCAAAGGATGTGAGGCCTCCGGTCGCGATGAGGTGGGGAACTAGGTCTTTCTCTGTGGTCTCCACAGGGGATTCAGACATCCTTTCGTCTTGGGAGATGCAAGACGAGCCTGCATTCAAGTCACTGCAGGGATATCCGGCCTTATTTCGAGTCAGGGCATCGCGGTCTCCATTCCACTTGAGGCCGCAAACTCAGGGTCCCTCTCACATACCTAGAGCTGAGAGAAGCCTCCTCTTGAGGTGCTTGTGGTAAGGTGGTATTCCTCTGGAGTCGAAGCCAGGGACTAACCTCTCATCTCGAGTTGATTCATGGTCCACGGAGCTCTTTCGTGCTGCTACAGGGACCTCAGGATCCCTCCAGCCTTGAAACAGTGTTCTTGGGGTTTCTCTGGAGTGCCATCAAGGAAATCAAGGCTCCTTTCATGTGTGATGTGCAACACGGAATTGCTCTGCACGCAGTGCAGGGGAATCGGGCCTCATCTCGCGGCGAGGGGGAAGTCTCATGGTTTTTCTCGAGTTGCGGCGGGAACCTGGGGTATAATCTCGAGTTACAACGGGGATGGGCCTTCCACCCACGTGTTTGTTCAGCGACGTCAGGACTCCTGCCTATTTGCGAGGGACAACTCGGGATTCTCCTCGAGGCTTGGCAGGGCAATTGCGACGCCTCTCCAGCTGAGGTGGGAGACCCAGGGTCCCTTGCCACGTGCCACAGGAATCCTGGGACTCCTATCAAGTTTCACGAGGAGTCAGGCATCGTCTCCTTTGGAGGCACTGATCTCCGCGTACCTCTGGAGTTTTCAAAGGATGTGAGGCCTCCGGTCACGATGAGGTGGGGAACTAGGTCTTTCTCTGTGGTCTCCACAGGGGATTCAGACATCCTTTCGTCTTGGGAGATGCAAGACGAGCCTGCATTCAAGTCACTGCAGGGATATCCGGCCTTATTTCGAGTCAGGGCATCGCGGTCTCCATTCCACTTGAGGCCGCAAACTCAGGGTACCTCTCACATACATACAGCTCAGAGAAGCCTCCTCTTGAGGTGCTTGTGGTAAGGTGGTATTCCTCTGGAGTCGAAGCCAGGGACTAACTTCTCATCTCGAGTTGATTTTTGGTCCACGGAGCTCTTTCGTGTTGCTACAGTGACCTCAGGATCCCTCAACCTTGAAACAGTGTTCTTGGGGTTTCTCTGGAGTGCCATCAAGGAAATCAAGGCTCCTTTCATGTGTGATGTGCAACACGGAATTGCTCTGCACGCAGTGCAGGGGAATCGGGCCTCATCTCGCGGCGAGGGGGAAGTCTCATGGTTTTTCTCGAGTTGCGGCAGGAACCTGGGGTATATTCTCGAGTTACGACTGGGATGGCCCTTCCACCCACGTGTTTGTTCAGCGACGTCAGGACTCCTG
The DNA here is from genome assembly GCF_910594005.1 of Cervus elaphus. Taxonomy (NCBI): domain Eukaryota; kingdom Metazoa; phylum Chordata; class Mammalia; order Artiodactyla; family Cervidae; genus Cervus; species Cervus elaphus. The sequence continues at coordinate 4,353,994 of NW_025316779.1, forward strand.
CCTAGTTGCGAGGGACAACTCGGGATTCTCCTCGAGGCTTGGCAGGGCAATTGCAACGCCTCTCCAGCTGAGGTGGGAGACCCAGGGTCCCTTTCCACGTGCCACAGGAATCCTGGGACTCCTATCAAGATTCATGAGGAGTCAGGCATCGTCTCCTTTGGAAGCACTGATCTCCGCGTACCTCTGGAGTTTTCAAAGGATGTGAGGCCTCCGGTCGCGATGAGGTGGGGAACTAGGTCTTTCTCTGTGGTCTCCACAGGGGATTCAGACATCCTTTCGTCTTGGGAGATGCAAGACGAGCCTGCATTCAAGTCACTGCAGGGATATCCGGCCTTATTTCGAGTCAGGGCATCGCGCTGTCCATTCCACTTGGGGCCGCAAACTCAGGGTCCCTCTCACATACCTAGAGCTGAGAGAAGCCTCCTCTTCAGGTGCTTTTGGTAAGGTGGTATTCCTCTGGAGTCGAAGCCAGGGACTAACCTCTCATCTTGAGTTGATTCATGGTCCACGAGCTCTTTCGTGCTGCTACAGGGTCCTCAGGATCCCTCCAGCCTTGAAACAGTGTTCTTGGGGTTTCTCTGGAGTGCCATCAAGGAAATCAAGGCTCCTTTCATGTGTGATGTGCAACACGGAATTGCTCTGCACGCAGTGCAGGGGAATCGGGCCTCATCTCGCGGCGAGGGGGAAGTCTCCTGGTTTTTCTCGAGTTGCGGCGGGAACCTGGGGTATATTCTCGAGTTACGACGGGGATGGCCCTTCCACCCACGTGTTTGTTCAGCGACGTCAGGACTCCTGCCTAGTTGCGTGGGACAACTCGGGATTCTCCTCGAGGCTTGGCAGGGCAATTGGGACGCCTCTCCAGCTGAGGCGGGAGACCAAGGGTCCCTTTCCACGTGCCACAGGAATCCTGGGACTCCTATCAAGTTTCACGAGGAGTCAGGCATCGTCTCCTTTGGAGGCACTGATCTCCGCGTACCTCTGGAATTTTCAAGGGATGTGAGGACTCCGGTCGCGATGAGGTGGGGAACTAGGTCTTTCTCTGTGGTCTCCACAGGGGATTCAGACATCCTTTCGTCTTGGGAGATGCAAGACGAGCCTGCATTCAAGTCACTGCAGGGATATCCGGCCTTATTTCGAGTCTGGGCATCGCGGTCTCCATTCCACTTGAGGCCGCAAACTCAGGGTCCCTCTTACATACCTAGAGCTGAGAGAAGCCTCCTCTTGAGGTGCTTGTGGTAAGGTGGTATTCCTCTGGAGTCGAAGCCAGGGACTAACCTCTCATCTCGAGTTGATTCATGGTCCACGGAGCTCTTTCGTGCTGCTACAGGGACCTCAGGATCCCTAAAGCCTTGTAACAGTGTTGTTGGGGTTTCTCTGGAGTGCCATCAAGGAAATCAAGGCTCCTTTCATTTGTGATGTGCAACACGGAATTGCTCTGCACGCAGTTCTGGGTATCGGGCCTCATTTTGCGGCGAGGGGGAAGTCTAATGGTTTTTCTCGAGTTGCGATTGGAAGCTGGGGTATATTCTCGAGTTACGACGGGGATGGCCCTTCCACCCACGTGTTTGTTCAGCGACGTCAGGACTCCTGCCTAGTTGCGAGGGACAACTCGGGATTCTCCTCGAGGCTTGGCAGGGCAATTGGGACACCTCTCCAGCTGAGGCGGGAGACCAAGGGTCCCTTTCCACGTGCCACAGGAATCCGGGGACTCCTATCAAGTTTCACGAGGAGTCAGGCATCGTCTCCTTTGGAGGCACTGATCTCCGCATACCTCTGGAGTTTTCAAAGGATGTGAGGCCTCCGGTCGCGATGAGGTGGGGAACTAGGTCTTTCTCTGTGGTCTCCACAGGGGATTCAGACATCCCTTCGTCTTGGGAGATGCAAGACGAGCCTGCATTCAAGTCACTGCAGGGATATCCGGCCTTATTTCGAGTCAGGGCATCGCGGTCTCCATTCCACTTGAGGCCGCAAACGCAGGGTCCCTCTCACATACATACAGCTCAGAGAAGCCTCCTCTTGAGGTGCTTGTGGTAAGGTGGTATTCCTCTGGAGTCGAAGCCAGGGACAAACCTCTCATCTCGAGTTGATTTTTGGTCCACGGAGCTCTTTCGTGTTGCTATAGTGACCTCAGGATCCCTCCAGCATTGAAACAGTGTTCTTGGGGTTTCTCTGGAGTGCCATCAAGGAAATCAAGGCTCCTTTCATGTGTGATGTGCAACACGGAATTGCTCTGCACGCAGTGCAGGGGAATCGGGCCTCATCTCGCGGCGAGGGGGAAGTCTCATGGTTTTTCTCGAGTTGCGGCGGGAACCTGGGGTATATTCTCGAGTTACGACGGGGATGGCCCTTCCACCCACGTGTTTGTTCAGCGACGTCAGGACTCCTGCCTAGTTGCGAGGGACAACTCGGGATTCTCCTCGAGGCTTGGCAGGGCAATTGCGACGCCTCTCCAGCTGAGGTGGGAGACCCAGGGTCCCTTGCCACGTGCCACAGGAATCCTGGGACTCCTATCAAGTTTCACGAGGAGTCAGGCATCGTCTCCTTTGGAGGCACTGATCTCCGCGTACCTCTGGAGTTTTCAAAGGATGTGAGGCCTCCGGTCGCGATGAGGTGGGGAACTAGGTCTTTCTCTGTTGTCTCCACAGGGGATTCAGACATCCTTTCGTCTTGGCAGATGCAAGACGAGCCTGCATTCAAGTCACTGCAGGGATATCCGGCCTTATTTCGAGTCAGGGCATCGCGGTGTCCATTCCACTTGAGGCCGCAAACTCAGGGTCCCTCTCACATACCTAGAGCTGAGAGAAGCCTCCTCTTGAGGTGCTTGTGGTAAGGTGGTATTCCTCTGGAGTGGAAGCCAGGGACTAACCTCTCATCTCGAGTTGATTCATGGTCCACGGAGCTCTTTCGTGCTGCTACAGGGACCTCAGGATCCCTCCAGCCTTGAAACAGTGTTGTTGTGGTTTCTCTGGAGTGCCATCAAGGAAATCAAGGCTCCTTTCATGTGTGATGTGCAACACGGAATTGCTCTGCATGCAGGGCAGGGGAATCGGGCCTCATCTCGCGGCGAGGGGGAAGTCTCATGGTTTTTCTCGAGTTGCGGCGGGAACCTGGGGTATATTCTCGAGTTACGACGGGGATGGCCCTTCCACCCACGTGTTTGTTCAGCGACGTCAGGACTCCTGCCTAGTTGTGAGGGACAACTCGCGATTCTCCTCGAGGCTTGGCAGGGCAATTGGGACGCCTCTCCAGCTGAGGCGGGAGACCAAGGGTCCCTTTCCACGTGCCACAGGAATCCGGGGACTCCTATCAAGTTTCACGAGGAGTCAGGCATCGTCTCCTTTGGAGGCACTGATCTCCGCGTACCTCTGGAGTTTTCAAAGGATGTGAGGCCTCCGGTCGCGATGAGGTGGGGAACTAGGTCTTTCTCTGTGGTCTCCACAGGGGATTCAGACATCCTTTCGTCTTGGGAGATGCAAGACGAGCCTGCATTCAAGTCACTGCAGGGATATCCGGCCTTATTTCGAGTCAGGGCATCGCAGTGTCCATTCCACTTGAGGCCGCAAACTCAGGGTCCCTCTCACATACATACAGCTCAGAGAAGCCTCCTCTTGAGGTGCTTGTGGTAAGGTGGTATTCCTCTGGAGTCGAAGCCAGGGACTAACCTCTCATCTCGAGTTGATTCATGGTCCACGGAGCTCTTTCGTGCTGCTACAGGGACCTCAGGATCCCTCCAGCCTTGAAACAGTGTTCTTGGGGTTTCTCTGGAGTGCCATCAAGGAAATCAAGGCTCCTTTCATGTGTGATGTGCAACACGGAATTGCTCTGCACGCAGTGCAGGGGAATCGGGCCTCATCTCGCGGTGAGGGGGAAGTCTCATGGTTTTTCTCGAGTTGCGGCGGGAACCTGGGGTATAATCTCGAGTTACGACGGGGATGGCCCTTCCACCCACGTGTTTGTTCAGCGACGTCAGGACTCCTGCCTAGTTGCGAGGGACAACTCGGGATTCTCCTCGAGGCTTGGCAGGGCAATTGCGACGCCTCTCCAGCTGAGGTGGGAGACCCAGGTTCCCTTGCCACGTGCCACAGGAATCCTGGGACTCCTATCAAGTTTCACGAGGAGTCAGGCATCGTCTCCTTTGGAGGCACTGATCTCCGCGTACCTCTGGAGTTTTCAAAGGATGTGAGGCCTCCGGTCACGATGAGGTGGGGAACTAGGTCTTTCTCTGTGGTCTCCACAGGGGATTCAGACATCCTTTCGTCTTGGGAGATGCAAGACGAGCCTGCATTCAAGTCACTGCAGGGATATCCGGCCTTATTTCGAGTCAGGGCATCGCGGTCTCCATTCCACTTGAGGCCGCAAACTCAGGGTCCCTCTCACATACATAGAGCTGAGAGAAGCCTCCTCTTGAGGTGCTTGTGGTAAGGTGGTATTCCTCTGGAGTCGAAGCCAGGGACTAACCTCTCATCTCGAGTTGATTTTTGGTCCACGGAGCTCTTTCGTGTTGCTACAGTGACCTCAGGATCCCTCTAGTCTTGAAACAGTGTTCTTGGGGTTTCTCTGGAGTGCCATCAAGGAAATCAAGGCTCCTTTCATGTGTGATGTGCAACACGGAATTGCTCTGCACGCAGTGCAGGGGAATCGGGCCTCATCTCGCGGTGAGGGGGAAGTCTCATGGTTTTTCTCGAGTTGCGGCGGGAACCTGGGGTTATTCTCGAGTTACGACGGGGATGGCCCTTCCACCCACGTGTTTGTTCAGCGACGTCAGGACTCCTGCCTAGTTGCGAGGGACAACTCGGGATTCTCCTCGAGGCTTGGCAGGGCAATTGGGACGCCTCTCCAGCTGAGGCGGGAGACCAAGGGTCCCTTTCCACGTGCCACAGGAATCCGGGGACTCCTATCAAGTTTCACGAGGAGTCAGGCATCGTCTCCTTTGGAGGCACTGATCTCCGCGTACCTCTGGAGTTTTCAAAGGATGTGAGGCCTCCGGTCGCGATGAGGTGGGGAACTAGGTCTTTCTCTGTGGTCTCCACAGGGGATTCAGATATCCTTTCGTCTTGGGAGATGCAAGACGAGCCTGCATTCAAGTCACTGCAGGGATATCCGGCCTTATTTCGAGTCAGGGCATCGCGGTCTCCATTCCACTTGAGGCCGCAAACTCAGGGTCCCTCTCACATACCTAGAGCTGAGAGAAGCCTCCTCTTGAGGTGCTTGTGGTAAGGTGGTATTCCTCTGGAGTCGAAGCCAGGGACTAACCTCTCATCTCGAGTTGATTTTTGGTCCACGGAGCTCTTTCGTGTTGCTACAGTGACCTCAGGATCCCTCAACCTTGAAACAGTGTTCTTGGGGTTTCTCTGGAGTGCCATCAAGGAAATCAAGGCTCCTTTCATGTGTGATGTGCAACACGGAATTGCTCTGCACGCAGTGCAGGGGAATCGGGCCTCATCTCGCGGCGAGGGGGAAGTCTCATGGTTTTTCTCGAGTTGCGGCAGGAACCTGGGGTATAATCTCGAGTTACGACTGGGATGGCCCTTCCACCCACGTGTTTGTTCAGCGACGTCAGGACTCCTGCCTAGTTGCGAGGGACAACTCGGGATTCTCCTCGAGGCTTGGCAGGGCAATTGCGACGCCTCTCCAGCTGAGGTGGGAGACCCAGGTTCCCTTGCCACGTGCCACAGGAATCCTGGGACTCCTATCAAGTTTCACGAGGAGTCAGGCATCGTCTCCTTTGGAGGCACTGATCTCCGCGTACCTCTGGAGTTTTCAAAGGATGTGAGGCCTCCGGTCACGATGAGGTGGGGAACTAGGTCTTTCTCTGTGGTCTCCACAGGGGATTCAGACATCCTTTCGTCTTGGGAGATGCAAGACGAGCCTGCATTCAAGTCACTGCAGGGATATCCGGCCTTATTTCGAGTCAGGGCATCGCGGTCTCCATTCCACTTGAGGCCGCAAACTCAGGGTCCCTCTCACATACCTAGAGCTGAGAGAAGCCTCCTCTTGAGGTGCTTGTGGTAAGGTGGTATTCCTCTGGAGTCGAAGCCAGGGACTAACCTCTCATCTCGAGTTGAGTTTTGGTCCACGGAGCTCTTTCGTGTTGCTACAGTGACCTCAGGATCCCTCAACCTTGAAACAGTGTTCTTGGGGTTTCTCTGGAGTGCCATCAAGGAAATCAAGGCTCCTTTCATGTGTGATGTGCAACACGGAATTGCTCTGCACGCAGTGCAGGGAAATCGGTCCTCATCTCGCGGCGAGGGGGAAGTCTCATGGTTTTTCTCGAGTTGCGGCGGGAACCTGGGGTATATTCTCGAGTTACGACGGGGATGGCCCTTCCACCCACGTGTTTGTTCAGCGACGTCAGGACTCCTGCCTAGTTGCGAGGGACAACTCGGGATTCTCCTCGAGGCTTGGCAGGGCAATTGGGACGCCTCTCCAGCTGAGGTGGGAGACCCAGGGTCCCTTGCCACGTGCCACAGGAATCCTGGGACTCCTATCAAGTTTCACGAGGAGTCAGGCATCGTCTCCTTTGGAGGCACTGATCTCCGCGTACCTCTGGAGTTTTCAAAGGATGTGAGGCCTCCGGTCGCGATGAGGTGGGGAACTAGGTCTTTCTCTGTGGTCTCCACAGCGCATTCAGACATCCTTTCGTCTTGGGAGATGCAAGACGAGCCTGCATTCAAGTCACTGCAGGGATATCCGGCCTTATTTCGAGTCAGGGCATCGCGGTCTCCATTCCACTTGAGGCCGCAAACTCAGGGTCCCTCTCACATACCTAGAGCTGAGAGAAGCCTCCTCTAGAGGTGCTTGTGGTAAGGTGGTATTCCTCTGGAGTCGAAGCCAGGGACTAACCTCTCATCTCGAGTTGATTCATGGTCCACGGAGCTCTTTCGTGCTGCTACAGGGACCTCAGGATCCCTCCAGCCTTGCAACAGTGTTCTTGGGGTTTCTCCGGAGTGCCATCAAGGAAATCAAGGCTCCTTTCATGTGTGATGTGCAACACGGAATTGCTCTGCACGCAGTGCAGGGCAATCGGGCCTCATCTCGCGGCGAGGGGGAAGTCTCATGGTTTTTCTCGAGTTGCGGCGGGAACCTGGGGTATATTTTCGAGTTACGACGGGGATGGCCCTTCCACCCACGTGTTTGTTCAGCGACGTCAGGACTCCTGCCTAGTTGCGAGGGACAACTCGGGATTCTCCTCGAGGCTTGGCAGGGCAATTGGGACGCCTCTCCAGCTGAGGCGGGAGACCAAGGGTCCCTTTCCACGTGCCACAGGAATCCGGGGACTCCTATCAAGTTTCACGAGGAGTCAGGCATCGTCTCCTTTGGAGGCACTGATCTCCACGTACCTCTGGAGTTTTCAAAGGATGTGAGGCCTCCGGTCGCGATGAGGTGGGGAACTAGGTCTTTCTCTGTGGTCTCCACAGGGGATTCAGACATCCTTTCGTCTTGGGAGATGCAAGACGAGCCTGCATTCAAGTCACTGCAGGGATATCCGGCCTTATTTCGAGTCAGGGCATCGCGGTCTCCATTCCACTTGAGGCCGCAAACTCAGGGTCCCTCTCACATACCTAGAGCTGAGAGAAGCCTCCTCTTGAGGTGCTTGTGGTAAGGTGGTATTCCTCTGGAGTCGAAGCCAGGGACTAACCTCTCATCTCGAGTTGAGTTTTGGTCCACGGAGCTCTTTCGTGTTGCTACAGTGACCTCAGGATCCCTCAACCTTGAAACAGTGTTCTTGGGGTTTCTCTGGAGTGCCATCAAGGAAATCAAGGCTCCTTTCATGTGTGATGTGCAACACGGAATTGCTCTGCACGCAGTGCAGGGGAATCGGTCCTCATCTCGCGGCGATGGGGAAGTCTCATGGTTTTTCTCGAGTTGCGGCGGGAACCTGGGGTATATTCTCGAGTTACGACGGGGATGGCCCTTCCACCCACGTGTTTGTTCAGCGACGTCAGGACTCCTGCCTAGTTGCGAGGGACAACTCGGGATTCTCCTCGAGGCTTGGCAGGGCAATTGGGACGCCTCTCCAGCTGAGGTGGGAGACCCAGGGTCCTTGCCACGTGCCACAGGAATCCTGGGACTCCTATCAAGTTTCACGAGGAGTCAGGCATCGTCTCCTTTGGAGGCACTGATCTCCGCGTACCTCTGGAGTTTTCAAAGGATGTGAGGCCTCCGGTCGCGATGAGGTGGGGAACTAGGTCTTTCTCTGTGGTCTCCACAGGGGATTCAGACATCCTTTCGTCTTGGGAGATGCAAGACGAGCCTGCATTCAAGTCACTGCAGGGATATCCGGCCTTATTTCGAGTCAGGGCATCGCGGTCTCCATTCCACTTGAGGCCGCAAACTCAGGGTCCCTCTCACATACCTAGAGCTGAGAGAAGCCTCCTCTTGAGGTGCTTGTGGTAAGGTGGTATTCCTCTGGAGTCGAAGCCAGGGACTAACCTCTCATCTCGAGTTGATTCATGGTCCACGGAGCTCTTTCGTGCTGCTACAGGGACCTCAGGATCCCTCCAGCCTTGAAACAGTGTTCTTGGGGTTTCTCCGGAGTGCCATCAAGGAAATCAAGGCTCCTTTCATGTGTGATGTGCAACACGGAATTGCTCTGCACGCAGTGCAGGGCAATCGGGCCTCATCTCGCGGCGAGGGGGAAGTCTCATGGTTTTTCTCGAGTTGCGGCGGGAACCTGGGGTATATTTTCGAGTTACGACGGGGATGGCCCTTCCACCCACGTGTTTGTTCAGCGACGTCAGGACTCCTGCCTAGTTGCGAGGGACAACTCGGGATTCTCCTCGAGGCTTGGCAGGGCAATTGGGACGCCTCTCCAGCTGAGGCGGGAGACCAAGGGTCCCTTTCCACGTGCCACAGGAATCCGGGGACTCCTATCAAGTTTCACGAGGAGTCAGGCATCGTCTCCTTTGGAGGCACTGATCTCCGCGTACCTCTGGAGTTTTCAAAGGATGTGAGGCCTCCGGTCGCGATGAGGTGGGGAACTAGTTCTTTCTCTGTGGTCTCCACAGGGGATTCAGACATCCTTTCGTCTTGGGAGATGCAAGACGAGCCTGCATTCAAGTCACTGCAGGGATATCCGGCCTTATTTCGAGTCAGGGCATCGCGGTCTCCATTCCACTTGAGGCCGCAAACTCAGGGTCCCTCTCACATACCTAGAGCTGAGAGAAGCCTCCTCTTGAGGTGCTTGTGGTAAGGTGGTATTCCTCTGGAGTCGAAGCCAGGGACTAACCTCTCATCTCCAGTTGATTTTTGGTCCACGGAGCTCTTTCGTGTTGCTACAGTGACCTCAGGATCCCTCAACCTTGAAACAGTGTTCTTGGGGTTTCTCTGGAGTGCCATCAAGGAAATCAAGGCTCCTTTCATGTGTGATGTGCAACACGGAATTGCTCTGCACGCAGTGCAGGGGAATCGGGCCTCATCTCGCGGCGAGGGGGAAGTCTCATGGTTTTTCTCGAGTTGCGGCAGGAACCTGGGGTATATTCTCGAGTTACGACGGGGATGGCCCTTCCACCCACGTGTTTGTTCAGTGACGTCAGGACTCCTGCCTAGTTGCGAGGGACAACTCGGGATTCTCCTCGAGGCTTGGCAGTGCAATTGCGACGCCTCTCCAGCTGAGGCGGGAGACCCAGGGTCCCTTGCCACGTGCCACAGGAATCCTGTGACTCCTATCAAGTTTCACGAGGAGTCAGGCATCATCTCCTTTGGAGGCACTGATCTCCGCGTACCTCTGGAGTTTTCAAAGGATGTGAGGCCTCCGGTCGCGATGAGGTGGGGAACTAGGTCTTTCTCTGTGGTCTCCACAGGGGATTCAGACATCCTTTCGTCTTGGGAGATGCAAGACGAGCCTGCATTCAAGTCACTGCAGGGGTATCCAGCATTATTTCGAGTCAAGGCATCGCGGTCTCCATTCCACTTGAGGCCGCAAACTCAGGGTCCCTCTCACATACCTAGAGCTGAGAGAAGCCTCCTCTTGAGGTGCTTGTGGTAAGGTGGTATTCCTCTGGAGTCGAAGCCAGGGACTAACCTCTCATCTCGAGTTGATTCATGGTCCACGGAGCTCTTTCGTGCTGCTACAGGGACCTCAGGATCCCTCCAGCCTTGAAACAGTGTTCTTGGGGTTTCTCTGGAGTGCCATCAAGGAAATCAAGGCTCCTTTCATGTGTGATGTGCAACACGGAATTGCTCTGCACGCAGTGCAGGGGAATCGGGCCTCATCTCGTGGCGAGGGGGAAGTCTCATGGTTTTTCTCGAGTTGCGGCGGGAACCTGGGGTATATTCTCGAGTTACGACGGGGATGGCCCTTCCACACACGTGTTTGTTCAGCGACGTCACGACTCCTGCCTAGTTGCGAGGGACAACTCGGGATTCTCCTCGAGGCTTGGCAGGGCAATTGGGACGCCTCTCCAGCTGAGGTGGGAGACCCAGGGTCCCTTGCCACGTGCCACAGGAATCCTGTGACTCCTATCAAGTTTCACGAGGAGTCAGGCATCGTCTCCTTTGGAGGCACTGATCTCCGCGTACCTCTGGAGTTTTCAAAGGATGTGAGGCCTCCGGTCGCGATGCGGTGGGGAACTAGGTCTTTCTCTGTGGTCTCCACAGGGGATTCAGACATCCTTTCGTCTTGGGAGATGCAAGACGAGCCTGCATTCAAGTCACTGCAGGGATATCCGGCCTTATTTCGAGTCAGGGCATCGCGGTCTCCATTCCACTTGAGGCCGCAAACTCAGGGTCCCTCTCACATACCTAGAGCTGAGAGAAGCCTCCTCTTGAGGTGCTTGTGGTAAGGTGGTATTCCTCTGGAGTCGAAGCCAGGGACTAACCTCTCATCTCGAGTTGATTCATGGTCCACGGAGCTCTTTCGTGCTGCTACAGGGACCTCAGGATCCCTCCAGCCTTGAAACAGTGTTCTTGGGGTTTCTCCGGAGTGCCATCAAGGAAATCAAGGCTCCTTTCATGTGTGATGTGCAACACGGAATTGCTCTGCACGCAGTGCAGGGGAATCGGGCCTCATCTCGCGGCGAGGGGGAAGTCTCATGGTTTCTATCGAGTTGCGGCGGGAACCTGGGGTATATTCTCGAGTTACGACGGGGATGGCCCTTCCACCCACGTGTTTGTTCAGCGATGTCAGGACTCCTGCCTAGTTGCAAGGGACAACTCGGGATTCTCCTCGAGGCTTGGCAGGGCAATTGGGACGCCTCTGCAGCTGAGGCGGGAGACCAAGGGTCCCTTTCCACGTGCCACAGGAATCCGGGGACTCCTATCAAGTTTCACGAGGAGTCAGGCATCGTCTCCATTGGAGGCACTGATCTCCGCGTACCTCTGGAGTTTTCAAAGGATGTGAGGCCTCCGGTCGCGATGAGGTGGGGAACTAGGTCTTTCTCTGTGGTCTCCACAGGGGATTCAGACATCCTTTCGTCTTGGGAGATGCAAGACGAGCCTGCATTCAAGTCACTGCAGGGATATCCGGCCTTATTTCGAGTCAGGGCATCGCGGTCTCCATTCCACTTGAGGCCGCAAACTCAGGGTCCCTCTCACATACATACAGCTCAGAGAAGCCTCCTCTTGAGGTGCTTGTGGTAAGGTGGTATTCCTCTCGAGTCGAATCCAGGGACTAACCTCTCATCTCGAGTTGATTCATGGTCCACGGAGCTCTTTCGTGTTGCTACAGTGACCTCAGGATCCCTCAACCTTGAAACAGTGTTCTGGGGGTTTCTCTGGAGTGCCATCAAGGAAATCAAGGCTCCTTTCATGTGTGATGTGCAACACGGAATTGCTCTGCACGCAGTGCAGGGGAATCGGGCCTCATCTCGCGGCGAGGGGGAAGTCTCATGGTTTCTCTCGAGTTGCGGCGGGAACCTGGGGTATATTCTCGAGTTACGACGGGGATGGCCCTTCCACCCACGTGTTTGTTCAGCGACGTCAGGACTCCTGCCTAGTTGCGAGGGACAACTCGGGATTCTCCTCGAGGCTTGGCAGGGCAATAGGGACGCCTCTCCAGCCGAGGCGGGAGACCAAGGGTCCCTTTCAACGTGCCACAGGAATCCTGGGACTCCTATCAAGTTTCACGAGGAGTCAGGCATCGTCTCCTTTGGAGGCACTGATCTCCGCGTACCTCTGGAGTTTTCAAAGGATGTGAGGCATCCGGTCGCGATGAGTTGGGGAACTAGATCTTTCTCTGAGGTCTCCACAGGGGTTCAGACATCCTTTCATCTTGGGAGAGGCAAGACGCGTCTGCATTCAAGTCACTGCAGGGATATCCGGCCTTATTTCGAGTCAGGGCATCGCGGTGTCCATTCCACTTGAGGCCGCAAACTCAGGGTCCCTCTCACATACCTAGAGCTGAGAGAAGCCTCCTCTTGAGGTGCTTGTGGTAAGGTGGTATTCCTCTGGATTCGAAGCCAGGGACTAACCTCTCATCTCGAGTTGATTTTTGGTCCACGGAGCTCTTTCGTGTTGCTACAGTGACCTCAGGATCCCTCTAGCCTTGAAACAGTGTTCTTGGGGTTTCTCTGGAGTGCCATCAAGGAAATCAAGGCTCCTTTCATGTGTGATGTGCAACACGGAATTGCACTGCACGCAGTGCAGGGGAATCGGGCCTCATCTTGCGGTGAGGGGGAAGTCTCATGGTTTTTCTCGAGTTGCGGCGAGAACCTGGGGTATATTCTCGAGTTACGACGGGGATGGCCCTTCCACCCACGTGTTTGTTCAGCGACGTCAGGACTCCTGCCTAGTCGCGAGGGACAACTCGGGATTCTCCTCGAGGCTTGGCAGGGCAATTGGGACGCCTCTCCAGCTGAGGCGGGAGACCAAGGGTCCCTTTCCACGTGCCACAGGAATCCGGGGACTCCTATCAAGTTTCACGAGGAGTCAGGCATCGTCTCCTTTGGAGGCACTGATCTCCGCGTACCTCTGGAGTTTTCAAAGGATGTGAGGCCTCCGGTCGCGATGACGTGGGGAACTAGGTCTTTCTCTGTGGTCTCCACAGGGGATTCAGACATCCTTTCGTCTTGGGAGATGCAAGACGAGCCTGCATTCAAGTCACTGCAGGGATATCCGGCCTTATTTCGAGTCAGGGCATCGCGGTCTCCATTCCACTTGAGGCCGCAAACTCAGGGTCCCTCTCACATACATAGAGCTGAGAGAAGCCTCCTCTTGAGGTGCTTGTGGTAAGGTGGTATTTCTCTGTAGTCGAAGCCAGGGACTAACCTCTCATCTCGAGTTGATTTTTGGTCCACGCAGCTCTTTCGTGTTGCTACAGTGACCTCAGGATCCCTCTAGCCTTGAAACAGTGTTCTTGGGGTTTCTCTGGAGTGCCATCAAGGAAATCAAGGCTCCTTTCATGTGTGATGTGCAACACGGAATTGCTCTGCATGCAGTGCAGGGGAATCGGGCCTCATCTCGCGGCGAAGGGGAAGTCTCATGGTTTTTCTCGAGTTGCGGCAGGAACCTGGGGTATATTCTCGAGTTACGACGGGGATGGCCATTCCACCCACGTGTTTGTTCAGCGACGTCAGGACTCCTGCCTAGTTGCGAGGGACAATTCGGGATTCTCCTCGAGGCTTGGCAGGGCAATTGGGACGCCTCTCCAGCTGAGGCGGGAGACCAAGGGTCCCTTTCCACGTGCCACAGGAATCCGGGGACTCCTATCAAGTTTCACGAGGAGTCAGGCATCGTCTCCTTTGGAGGCACTGATCTCCGCGTACCTCTGGAGTTTTCAAAGGATGTGAGGCCTCCGGTCGCGATGAGGTGGGGAACTAGGTCTTTCTCTGTGGTCTCCACAGGGGATTCAGACATCCTTTCGTCTTCGGAGATGCAAGACGAGCCTGCATTCAAGTCACTGCAGGGATATCCGGCCTTATTTCGAGTCAGGGCATCGCGGTGTCCATTCCACTTGAGGCCACAAACTCAGGGTCCCTCTCACATACCTAGAGCTGAGAGAAGCCTCCTCTTGAGGTGCTTGTGGTTAGGTGGTATTCCTCTGGAGTCGAAGCCAGGGACTAACCTCTCATCTCGAGTTGATTTTTGGTCCACGGAGCTCTTTCGTGTTGCTGCAGTGACCTCAGTTTTCCTCTAGCCTTGAAACAGTGTTCTTGGGGTTTCTCTGGAGTGCCATCAAGGAAATCAAGGCTCCTTTCATGTGTGATGTGCAACTCGGAATTGCTCTGCACCTTGTGCAGGGGAATCGGGCCTCATCTCGCGGCAAGGAGGAAGTCTCATGGTTTTTCTCGAGTTGCGGCGGGAACCTGGGGTGTATTCTCCAGTTACGACGGGGATGGCCCTTCCATCCACGTGTTTGTTCAGCGATCAGGACTCCTGCCTAGTTGCGAGGGACAACTCGGGATTCTCCTCGAGGTTTGGCAGGGCAATTGGGACGCCTCTCCAGCTGAGGCGGGAGACCAAGGGTCCCTTTCCACGGGCCACAGGAATCCTGGGACTCCTATCAAGTTTCACGAGGAGTCAGGCATCGTCTCCTTTGGAGGCACTGATCTCCGCGTACCTCTGGAGTTTTCAAAGGATGTGAGGCCTCCGGTCGCGATGAGGTGGGGAACTAGGTCTTTCCCTGTGGTCTCCACAGGGGATTCAGACATCCTTTCATCTTGGGAGATGCAAGACGAGCCTGCATTCAAGTCACTGCAGGGATATCCGGCCTTATTTCGAGTCAGGGCATCGCGCTGTCCATTCCACTTGAGGCCGCAAACTCAGGGTCCCTCTCACATACCTAGAGCTGAGAGAAGCCTCCTCTTGAGGTGCTTGTGGTTAGGTGGTATTCCTCTGGAGTCGAAGCCAGGGACTAACCTCTCATCTCGAGTTGATTTTTGGTCCACGGAGCTCTTTCGTGTTGCTACAGTGACCTCAGGATGCCTCTAGCCTTGAAACAGTGTTCTTGGAGTTTCTCTGGAGTGCCATCAAGGAAATCAAGGCTCTTTTCATGTGTGATGTGCAACACGGAATTGCTCTGCACGCAGTGCAGGGGAATCGGGCCTCATCTCGCGGCGAGGGGGAAGGCTCATGGTTTTTCTCGAGTTGCGGCGGGAACCTGGGGTATATTCTCGAGTTACGACGGGGATGGCCCTTCCACCCACGTGTTTGTTCAGCGACGTCAGGACTCCTGCCTAGTTGCGAGGGACAACTCGGGATTCTCCTCGAGGCTTGGCAGGGCAATTGGGACGCCTCTCCAGCTGAGGCGGGAGACCAAGTGTCCCTTTCCACGTGCCACAGGAATCCTGGGACTCCTATCAAGTTTCATGAGGAGTCAGGCATCGTCTCCGTTGGAGGCACTGGTCTCCGCGTACCTCTGGAGTTTTCAAAGGATGTGAGGCCTCCTGTCGCGATGAGGTGGGGAACTAGGTCTTTCTCTGTGGTCTCCACAGGGGATTCAGACATCCTTTCGTCTTGGGAGATGCAAGACGAGCCTGCATTCAAGTCACTGCAGGGATTTCCGTCGTTATTTCCCGTCCGGGCATCGCAGTGTCCATTCCACTTGAGGCCGCAAAATCAGGGTCCCTCTCACATAGATAGAGCTGAGAGAAGCCTCCTCTTGAGGTGCTTGTGGTAAGGTGGTATTCCTCTGGAGTCGAAGCCAGGGACTAACCTCTCATCTCGAGTGGATTTTTGGTCCACGGAGTTCTTTCGTGTTGCTACAGTAACCTCAGGATACCTCTAGCCTTGAAACAGTGTTCTTGGGGTTTCTCTGGAGTGCCATCAAGGAAATTAAGGCTCCTTTCATGTTTGATGTACAACACAAAATTGCTCTGCATGCAGTGCAGGAGAATCGAGCCTCATATCGCGGCGAGGGGGAAGTCTCATGGTTTTTCTCGAGTTGCGGCGGGAACCTGGGGTATATTCTCGAGTTACGACGGGGATGGCCCTTCCACCAACGTGTTTGTTCAGCGACGTCAGGACTCCTGCCTAGTTGCGAGGGACAACTCGGGATTCTCCTCGAGGCTTGGCAGGGCAATTGGGACGCCTCTCCAGCTGAGGCGGGAGACCAAGGGTCCCTTTCCATGTGCCACAGGAATCCTGGGACACCTATCAAGTTTCACGAGGAGTCAGGCATCGTCTCCTTTGGAGGCACTGATCTCCGCGTACCTCTGGAGTTTTCGTAGGATGGGAGGCCTCCGGTCGCGATGAGGTGGGGAACTAGGTCTTTCTCTGTGGTCTCCACAGGGGATTCAGACATCCTTTCGTCTTGGGAGATGCAAGACGAGCCTGCATTCAAGTCACTGCAGGGATATCCGGCCTTATTTCGAGTCAGGGCATCGCGGTGTCCATTCCACTTGAGGCCGCAAACTCAGGGTCCCTCTCACATACCTAGAGCTGAGAGAAGCCTCCTCTTGAGGTGCTTGTGGTAAGGTGGTATTCCTCTGGAGTCGAAGCCAGGGACTAACCTCTCATCTCGAGTTGATTTTTGGTCCACGGAGTTCTTTCGTGTTGCTACAGTGACCTCAGGATCCCTCTAGCCTTGAAACAGTGTTCTTGGGGTTTCTCTGGAGTGCCATCAAGGAAATCAAGGCTCCTTTCATGTGTGATGTGCAACACGGAATTGCTCTGCACACAGTGCAGGGGAATCGGGCCTCTTCTCGCGGCGAGGGGGAAGTCTCATGGTTTTTCTCGAGTTGCGGCGGGAACCTGGGGCATATTCTCGAGTTACGACGGGGATGGCCCTTCCACACAGGTGTTTGTTCAGCGACGTCAGGGCTCCTGCCTAGTTGCGAGGGACAACTCGGGATTCTCCTCGAGGCTTGGCAGGGCAATTGGGACGCCTGTCCAGCTGAGGCGGGAGACCAAGTGTCCATTTCCACGTGCCACAGGAATCCTGGGATTCCTATTAAGTTTCACGAGGAGTCAGGCATCGTCTCCTTTGGAGGCACTGATCTCCGCGTACCTCTGGAGTTTTCAAAGGATGTGAGGCCTCCGGTCGCGATGAGGTGGGGAACTAGGTCCTTCTCTGTGGTCTCCACAGGGGATTCAGATATCCTTTCATCTTGGGAGATGTAACACGAGCCTGCATTCAAGTCACTGCAGGGATATCCGGCCTTATTTTGAATCAGGGCATCGCGGTCTCCATTCCACTTGAGGCCGCAAACTCAGGGTCCCTCTCACATACCTAGAGCTGAGAGAAGCCTCCTCTTGAGGTGCTTGTGTTAAGGTGGTATTCCTCTGGAGTCGAAGACAGGGACTAACCTCTCATCTCGAGTTGATTTGTGGTCCACGGAGCTCTTTCATGTTGCTACTGTGACCTCAGGATCCCTCTAGCCTTGAAACAGTGTTCTTGGGGTTTCTCTGGAGTGCCATCAAGGAAATCAAGGCTCCTTTCATGTGTGATGTGCAACACGGAATTGCTCTGCACGCACTGCAGGGGAATCGGGCCTCATCTCGCGGCGACGGGGAAGTCTCATGGTTTTTCTCGAGTTGCGGCGGAAACCTGGGGTATATTCTCGAGTTACGACGGGGATGGCCCTTTCACACACGTGTTTGTTCAGCGACGGCAGGACTCCTGCCTAGTTGCGAGTGACAACTCGGGATTCTCCTCGAGGCTTGGCAGGGCAATTGGGATGCCTCTCCAGCTGAGGCGGGAGACCAAGGGTCCCTTTCCACGTGCCACAGGGATCCTGGGACTCCTATCAAGTTTCACGAGGAGTCAGGCATCGTCTCTTTTGGAGGCACTGTTCTCCGCGTATCTCTGGAGTTTTCAAAGGATGTGAGGCCTCCGGTCGCGATGAGGTGGGGAACTAGGTCTTTCTCTGTGGTCTCCACTGGGGATTCAGACATCCTTTCGTCTTGGGAGATGCAAGACGCGCCTGCATTCAAGTCACTGCAGGGATATCCGGCCTTATTTCGAGTCAGGGCATCGCAGTGTCCATTCCACTTGAGGCCGCAAATTCAGGGTCACTCTTCCATACCTAGAGCTGAGAGAACCCTCCTCTTGAGGTGCTTGTGGTAAGGTGGTATTCCTCTGGAGTCGAAGCCAGGGACTAACCTCTCATCTCGAGTTGATTTTTGGTCCACGGAGCTCTTTCGTGTTGCTACAGTGACCTCAGGATCCCTTTAGCCTTGAAACAGTGTTCTTGGGGATTCTCTGGAGTGCCATCAAGGAAATCAAGGCTCCTTTCATGTGTGATGTGCAACACGGAATTGCTCTGCATGCAGGGCAGGGGAATCAGGCCTCATCTCGCGGCGAGGGGAAAGTCTCATGGTTTTTCTCGAGTTGCGGCGGGAACCTGGGGTATATTCTCGAGTTACAATGGGGATGGCCAGTCCACCCACGTGTTTGTTCAGCGACGTCAGGACTCCTGCCTAGTTGGGAGGGACAACTCGGGATTCTCCTAGAGGCTTGGCAGGGCAATTGGGACGCCTCTCCAGCTGAGGCGGGAGACCAAGGGTCCCTTTCCACGTGCCACAGGAATCCTGGGACTCCTATCAAGTTTCACGAGGAGTCAGGCATCGTCTCCTTTGGAGGCACTGATCTCCGCGTACCTCTGGAGTTTTCAAAGGATGTGAGGCCTCCGGTCGCGATGAGGTGGGGAACTAGGTCTTTCTCTGTGGTCTCCACAGGGGATTCAGACATCCTTTCATCTTGGGAGATGCAAGACGAGCCTGCATTCAAGTCACTGCAGGGATATCCGGCCTTATTTCGAGTCAGGGCATCGCGGTGTCCATTCCACTTGAGGCCGCAACCTCGGGGTCCCTCTCACATACCTAGAGCTGAGAGAAGCCTCCTCTTGAGGTGCTTGTGGTAAGGTGGTATTCCTCTGGAGTCGAAGCCAGGGACTAACCTCTCATCTTGAGTTGATTTTTGGTCCACGGAGCTCTTTCGTGTTGCTACAGTGACCTCAGGATCCCGCTAGCCTTGAAACAGTGTTCTTGGGTTTTCTCTGGAGTGCCATCAAGGAAATCAAGGCTCCTTTCATGTGTGATGTGCAACATGGAATTGCTCTGCACACAGTGCTGAGGAATCGGGCCTCATATGGCGGCGAGGGGGAAGTCTCATGGTTTTTCTGGAGTTGCAGCGGGAAATGGGGTATATTCTCGAGTTACGACGGGGATGGCGCTTCCAACCACGTGTTTTTTCAGCGACGGCAGGACTCCTGCCTAGTTGCGAGGCACAACTCGGGATTCTCCTCGAGGCTTGGCAGGGCAATTGGGACGCCTCTGCAGCTGAGGCGGGAGACCAAGGGTCCCTTTCCACGTGCACAGGAATCCTGGCACTCCTATCAAGTTTCACGAGGAGTCAGGCATCGTCTCCTTTGGAGGCACTGATCTCCGCGTACCTCTGGAGTTTTCAAAGGATGTGAGGCCTCCGGTCGCGATGAGGTGGGGAACTCAGTCTTTCTATGTGGTCTCCACAGGGGATTCAGACATCCTTTCGTCTTGGGAGATGCAAGACGAGCCTGCATTCAAGTCACTGCAGGGATATCCGGCCTTATTTCGAGTCAGGGCATCGCGGTGTCCATTCCACTTGAGGCCGCAAACTCAGGGTCCCTCTCACATACCTAGAGCTGAGAGAAGCCTCCTCTTGAGGTGCTTGTGTTAAGGTGGTATTCCTCTGGAGTCGAAGCCAGGGACTAACCTCTCATCTCGAGTTGATTTTTGGTCCATGGAGCTCTTTCCTGTTGCTACAGTGACCTCAGGATCCCGCTAGCCTTGAAACAGTGTTCTTGGGTTTTCTCTGGAGTGCCATCAAGGAAATCAAGGCTCCTTTCATGTGTGATGTGCAACACGGGATTGCTCTGCACACAGTGCAGGGGAATCGGGCCTCATATCGCGGCGAGGGGGAAGTCTCATGGTTTTTCTGGAGTTGCGGTGGGAAATGGGGTATATTCTCGAGTTACGACAGTTATGGCGCTTCCAACCACGTGTTTGTTCAGCGACGGCAGGACTCTTGCCTTGTTGCGAGGGACAACTCGGGATTCTCCTCGAGGCTTGGCAGGGCAATTGGGACGCCTGTCCAGCTGAGGCGGGAGACCAAGTGTCCCTTTCCACGTGCCACAGGAATCCTGGGACTCCTATTAAGTTTCACGAGGAGTCAGGCATCGTCTCCTTTGTAGGCACTGATCTCCGTGTACCTCTGGAGTTTTCAAAGGATGTGAGGCCTCCGGTCGCGATGAGGTGGGGAACTAGGTCCTTCTCTGTGGTCTCCACAGGGGATTCAGATATCTTTTCATCTTGGGAGATGTAACACGAGCCTGCATTCAAGTCACTGCAGGGATATCCGGCCTTATTTCGAGTCAGGGCATCGCGGTCTCCATTCCACTTGAGGCCGCAAACTCAGGGTCCCTCTCACATACCTAGAGCTGAGAGAAGCCTCCTCTTGAGGTGCTTGTGGTAAGGTGGTATTCCTCTGGAGCGAAGCCAGGGACTAACCTCTCATCTCGAGTTGATTTGTGGTCCACGGAGTTCTTTCATGTTGCTACTGTGACCTCAGGATCCCTCTAGCCTTGAAACAGTGTTCTTGGGTTTTCTCTGGAGTGCCATCAAGGAAATCAAGGCTCCTTTCATGTGTGATGTGCAACACGGAATTGCTCTGCACGCAGTGCAGGGGAATCGGGCCTCATCTCGCGGCGACGGGGAAGTCTCATGGTTTTTCTCGAGTTGCGGCGGAAACCTGGGGTATATTCTCGAGTTACGACGGGGATGGCCCTTTCACACACGTGTTTGTTCAGCGACGGCAGGACTTCTGCCTAGTTGCGAGTGACAACTCGGGATTCTCCTCGAGGCTTCGCAGGGCAATTGGGACGCCTCTCCAGCTGAGGCGGGAGACCAAGTGTCCCTTTCCACGTGCCACGGCAATCCTGGGACTCCTATCAAGTTTCTCGAGGAGTCAGGCATCGTCTCCTTTGGAGGCACTGATCTCCGCGTACCTCTGGAGTTTTCAAAGAATGTGAGGCCACCGGTCGCGATGAGGTTGGGAACTAGGTCTTTCTCTGTGGTCTCCACAGGGGATTCAGACATCCTTTCATCTTGGGAGATGCAAGACGAGCCTGCCTTCAAGTCACTGCAGGGATATCCGGCCTTATTTCGAGTCAGGGCATCGCGGTGTCCATTCCACTTGAGGCCACAAACTCAGGGTCCCTCTCACATACCTAGAGCTGAGAGAAGCCTCCTCTTGAGGTGCTTGTGGTTAGGTGGTATTCCTCTGGAGTCGAAGCCAGGGACTAACCTCTCATCTCGAGTTGATTTTTGGTCCACGGAGCTCTTTCGTGTTGCTGCAGTGACCTCAGTTTTCCTCTAGCCTTGAAACAGTGTTCTTGGGGTTTCTCTGGAGTGCCATCAAGGAAATCAAGGCTCCTTTCATGTGTGATGTGCAACTCGGAATTGCTCTGCACCCAGTGCAGGGGAATCGGGCCTCATCTCGCGGCGAGGGGGAAGTCTCATGGTTTTTCTCGAGTTGCGGCGGGAACCTGGGGTGTATTCTCGAGTTACTACGGGGATGGCCCTTCCATCCACGTGTTTGTTCAGCGATCAGGACTCCTGCCTAGTTGCGAGGGACAACTCGGGATTCTCCTCGAGGTTTGGCAGGGCAATTGGGACGCCTCTCCAGCTGAGGCGGGAGACCAAGGGTCCCTTTCCACGTGCCACAGGAATCCTGGGACTCCTATCAAGTTTCACGAGGAGTCAGGCATCGTCTCCGTTGGAGGCACTGATCTCCGCGTACCTCTGGAGTTTTCAAAGGATGTGAGGCCTCCGGTCGCGATGAGGTGGGGAACTAGGTCTTTCTCTGTGGTCTCCACAGGGGATTCAGACATCCTTTCGTCTTGGGAGATGCAAGACGAGCCTGCATTCAAGTCACTGCAGGGATTTCCGTCGTTATTTCCCGTCCGGGCATCGCAGTGTCCATTCCACTTGAGGCCGCAAAATCAGGGTCCCTCTCACATAGATAGAGCTGAGAGAAGCCTCCTCTTGAGGTGCTTGTGGTAAGGTGGTATTCCTCTGGAGTCGAAGCCAGGGACTAACCTCTCATCTCGAGTGGATTTTTGGTCCACGGAGTTCTTTCGTGTTGCTACAGTAACCTCAGGATACCTCTAGACTTGAAACAGTGTTCTTGGGGTTTCTCTGGAGTGCCATCAATTAAATCAAGGCTCCTTTCATGTTTGATGTACAACATAAAATTGCTCTGCATGCAGTGCAGGAGAATCGAGCCTCATATCGCGGCGAGGGGGAAGTCTCATGGTTTTTCTCGACTTGCGGCGGGAACCTGGGGTATATTCTCGAGTTACGATGGGGATGGCCCTTCCACCCACGTGTTTGTTCAGTGACGTCAGGACTCCTGCCTAGTTGCGAGGGACAACTCGGGATTCTCCTCCAGGCTTGGCAGGGCAATTGGGACGCCTCTCCAGCTGAAGCGGGAGACCAAGTGTCCCTTTCCACGTGCCACAGGAATCCTGGGACTCCTATCAAGTTTCACGAGGAGTCAGGCATCGTCTCCTTTGGAGGCACTGATCTCCGCGTACCTCTGGAGTTTTCAAAGGATGTGAGGCCTCCGGTCGCGATGAGGTGGGGAACTAGGTCTTTCTCTGTGGTCTCCACAGGGGATTCAGACATCCTTTCGTCTTGGGAGATGCAAGACGAGCCTGCATTCAAGTCACTGCAGGGATATCCGGCCGTATTTCGAGTCAGGGCATCGCAGTATCCATTCCACGTGAAGCCGCAAACTCAGGGTCCCTCTCACATGCCTAGAGGTGAGAGAAGCCTCCTCTTGAGGTGCTTGTGGTATGGTGGTATACCTCTGGAGTCGAAGCCAGGGACTAACCTCTCATCTCGAGTTGATTTTTGGTCCACGGAGCTCTTTCTTGTTGCTACAGTGACCTCAGGATCCCTCTAGCCTTGAAACAGTGTTCTTGGGGTTTCTCTGGAGTGCCATCAAGGAAATCAAGGCTCCTTTCATGTGTGATGTGCAACACGGAATTGCTCTGCACGCAGTGCAGGGGAATCGGGCCTCTTCTCGCGGCGAGGGGGAAGTCTCATGGTTTTTCTCAAGTTGCGTCGGGAACCTGGGGTATATTCTCGAGTTACGACGGGGATGGCCCTTCCACACAGGTGTTTGTTCAGCGACGTCAGGACTCCTGCCTAGTTTCGAGGGACAACTCGGGATTCTCCTCGAGGCTTGGCAGGGCAATTGGGACGCCTCTCCATCTGAGGCGGGAGACCATGTGTCCATTTCCACGTGCCACAGGAATCCTGGGATTCCTATCATTTTCACGACGAGTCAGGCATCGTCTCCTTTGGAGGCACTGATCTCCGCGTACCTCTGGAGTTTTCAAAGGATGTGAGGCCTCCGGTCGCGATGAGGTGGGGAACTATGTCTTTCTCTGTGGTCTCCACAGGGGATTCAGACATCCTTTCGTCTTGGGAGATGCAAGACGAGCCTGCATTCCAGTCACTGCAGGGATATCCGGCCTTATTTCGAGTCAGGGTATCGCAGTGTCCATTCCACCTGAGGCCGCAAACTCAGGGTCCCTCTCACATACCTAGAGCTGAGAGAAGCCTCCTCTTGAGGTGCTTGTGGTAAGGTGGTATTCCTCTGGAGTCGAAGCCAGGGACAAACCTCTCATCTCGAGTTGATTTTTGGTCCACGGAGCTCTTTCGTGTTGCTACAGTGACCTCAGGATCCCTCTAGCCTTGAAACAGTGTTCTTGGGGTTTCTCTGGAGTGCCATCAAGGAAATCAAGACTCCTTTCATGTGTGATGTGCAACACGGAATTGCTCTGCACGCAGTGCAGGGGAATCGGGCCTCATCTCGCGGCGAGGGGGAAGTCTCATGGTTTTTCTCGAGTTGCGGCGGGAACCTGGGGTATATTTTCGAGTTACGACGGGGATGGCCCTTCCACCCACATGTTTGTTCAGCGACGTCAGGACTCCTGCCTAGTTGCGAGGGACAACTCGGGATTCTCCTCGAGGCTTGGCAGGGCAATTGGGACGTCTCTCCAGCTGAGGTGGGAGACCAAGTGTCCCTTTCCACGTGCCACAGTAATCCTGGGACTCCTATGAAGTTTCACGAGAGGTCAGGCATCGTCTCCTTTGGAGGCACTGATCTCCGCGTTCCTCTGGAGTTTTCATAGGATGTGAGGCCTCCAGTCACGATGAGGGGGGGAACTAGGTCTTTCTCTGTGGTCTCCACAGGGGATTCAGACATCCTTTCGTCTTGGGAGATGCAAGACGAGCCTGCATTCAAGTCACTGCAGGGATATCTGGCCTTATTTCGAGTCAGGGCATCGCGGTGTCCATTCCACTTGAGGCCGCAAACTCAGGGTCCCTCTCACATACCTAGAGCTGAGAGAAGCCTCCTCTTGAGGTGCTTGTGGTAAGGTGGTATTCCTCTGGAGTCGAAGCCAGGGACTAACCTCTCATCTCAAGTTGATTTTTGGTCCACGGAGCTCTTTCGTGCTGCTACAGTGACCTCAGGATCCCTCTAGCCTTGAAACAGTGTTCTTGGGGTTTCTCTGGAGTGCCATCAAGGAAATCAAGGCTCCTTTCATGTGTGATGTGCAACACGGAATTGCTCTGCACACAGTGCAGGGGAATCGGGCCGCATCTCGCGGCGAGGGGAAGTCTCATGGTTTTTCTCGAGTTGCGGCGGGAACCTGGGGTATATTCTCGAGTTACGATGGGGATGGCTCTTCCACCCATGTGTTTGTTCAGCGACGTCAGGACTCCTGCCTAGTTGCGAGGGACAACTCGGGATTCTCCTCGAGGCTTGGCAGGGCAATTGGGACGCCTCTCCAGCTGAGGCAGGAGACCAAGGGTCCCTTTCCACGTGCCACAGGAATCCTGGAACTCCTATCAAGTTTCACGAGGAGTCAGGCATCATCTCCTTTGGAGGCACTGATCTCCGCGTACCTCTGGAGTTTTCAAAGGATGTGAGGCCTCCAGTCACGATGAGGTGGGGAACTCGGTCTTTCTCTGTGGTCTCCACAGGGGATTCAGACATCCTTTCGTCTTGGGAGATGCAAGACGAGCCTGCATTCAAGTCACTGCAGGGATATCCGGTCTTATTTCGAGCCAGGGCATCGCGGTGTCCTTCCACTTGCCCCGCAAACTCAGGGTCCCTCTCACATACCTAGAGCTGAGAGAAGCCTCCTCTTGAGGTGCTTGTGGTAAGGTGGTATTCCTCTGGAGTCGAAGCCAGGGACAAACCTCTCATGTCGAGTTGATTTTTGGTCCACGGAGCTCTTTCGTGTTGCTACAGTGACCTCAGGATCCCTCTAGCCTTGAAACAGTGTTCTTGGGGTTTCTCTGGAGTGCCATCAAGGAAATCAAGGCTCCTTTCATGTGTGATGTGCAACACGGAATTGCTCTGCACGCAGTGCAGGGGAATCGGGCCTCATCTCGCGGCGAGGGGGAAGTCTCATGGTTTTTCTCGAGTTGCGGCGGGAACCTGGGGTATATTTTCGAGTTACGACGGGGATGGCCCTTCCACCCACATGTTTGTTCAGCGACGTCAGGACTCCTGCCTAGTTGCGAGGGACAACTCGGGATTCTCCTCGAGGCTTGGCAGGGCAATTGGGACGCCTCTCCAGCTGAGGTGGGAGACCAAGTGTCCCTTTCCACGTGCCACAGTAATCCTGGGACTCCTATGAAGTTTCACGAGAGGTCAGGCATCGTCTCCTTTGGAGGCACTGATCTCCGCGTTCCTCTGGAGTTTTCATAGGATGTGAGGCCTCCAGTCACGATGAGGGGGGGAACTAGGTCTTTCTCTGTGGTCTCCACAGGGGATTCAGACATCCTTTCGTCTTGGGAGATGCAAGACGAGCCTGCATTCAAGTCACTGCAGGGATATCTGGCCTTATTTCGAGTCAGGGCATCGCGGTGTCCATTCCACTTGAGGCCGCAAACTCAGGGTCCCTCTCACATACCTAGAGCTGAGAGAAGCCTCCTCTTGAGGTGCTTGTGGTAAGGTGGTAGTCCTCTGGAGTCGAAGCCAGGGACTAACCTCTCATCTCGAGTTGATTTTTGGCCCACGGAGCTCTTTCTTGTTGCTACAGTGACCTCAGGATCCCTCTAGCCTTGAAACAGTGTTCTTGGGGTTTCTCTGGAGTGCCATCAAGGAAATCAAGGCTCCTTTCATGTGTGATGTGCAACACGGAATTGCTATGCACGCAGTGCAGGGGAATCGGGCCGCATCTCGCGGCGAGGGGGAAGTCTCATGGTTTTTCTCGAGTTGCGGCGGGAACCTGGGGTATATTCTCGAGTTACGACGGGGATGGCCCTGCCACAAACGTGTTTGTTCAGCGACGTCAGGACTCCTGCCTAGTTGCGAGGGACAACTCGGGATTCTCCTCGAGGCTTGGCAGGGCAATTGGGACGCCTCTCCAGCTGAGGCGGGAGACCAAGGGTCCCTTTCCACGTGCCACAGGAATCCTGGGACTCCTATCAAGTTTCACGAGGAGTCACGCATCGTCTCCTTTGGAGGCACTGATCTCCGCGTACCTCTGGAGTTTTCAAAGGATGTGAGGCCTCCGGTCGCGATGAGGTGGGGAATTAGGTCTTTCTCTGTGGTCTCCACAGGGGATTCAGACATCCTTTCGTCTTGGGAGATGCAAGACGAGCCTGCATTCAAGTCACTGCAGGGATATCCGGCCTTATTTCGAGTCAGGGCATCGCGGTGTCCATTCCACTTGAGGCCGCAAACTCAGGGTCCCTCTCACATACCTAGAGCTGAGAGAAGCCTCCTCTTGAGGTGCTTGTGGTAAGGTGGTATTCCTCTGGAGTCGAAGCCAGGGACTAACCTCTCATCTCAAGTTGATTTTTGGTCCACGGAGATCTTTCGTGCTGCTACAGTGACCTCAGGATCCCTCTAGCCTTGAAACAGTGTTCTTGGGGTTTCTCTGGAGTGCCATCAAGGAAATCAAGGCTCCTTTCATGTGTGATGTGCAACACGGAATTGCTCTGCACACAGTGCAGGGGAATCGGGCCGCATCTCGCGGCGAGGGGAAGTCTCATGGTTTTTCTCGAGTTGCGGCGGGAACCTGGGGTATATTCTCGAGTTACGATGGGGATGGCTCTTCCACCCATGTGTTTGTTCAGCGACGTCAGGACTCCTGCCTAGTTGCGAGGGACAACTCGGGATTCTCTTCGAGGCTTGGCAGGGCAATTGGGACGCCTCTCCAGCTGAGGCAGGAGACCAAGGGTCCCTTTCCACGTGCCACAGGAATCCTGGGACTCCTATCAAGTTTCACGAGGAGTCAGGCATCATCTCCTTTGGAGGAACTGATCTCTGCGTACCTCTGGAGTTTTCAAAGGATGTGAGGCCTCCAGTCGCGATGAGGTGGGGAACTCGGTCTTTCTCTGTGGTCTCCACAGGGGATTCAGACATCCTTTCGTCTTGGGAGATGCAAGACGAGCCTGCATTCAAGTCACTGCAGGGATATCCGGTCTTATTTCGAGCCAGGGCATCGCGGTGTCATTTCCACTTGCCCCGCAAACTCAGGGTCCCTCTCACATACCTAGAGCTGAGAGAAGCCTCCTCTTGAGGTGCTTGTGGTAAGGTGGTATTCCTCTGGAGTCGAAGCCAGGGACTAACCTCTCATCTCGAGTTGATTTTTCGTCCACGGAGCTCTTTCGTGTTGCTACAGTGACCTCAGGATCCCTCTAGCCTGGAAACAATGTTCTTGGGGTTTCTCTGGAGTGCCATCAAGGAAATCAAGGCTCCTTTCATGTGTGATGTGCAACACGGAATTGCTCTGCACGCAGTGCAGGGGAATGAGGCCTCAGCTCGCGGCAAGGGGGAAGTCTCATGGTTTTTCTCGAGTTGCGGCGGGAACCTGGGGTATATTCTCGAGTTACGACGGGGATGGCCCTGCCACACACGTGTTTGTTCAGCGACGTCAGGACTCATGCCTAGTTGCGAGGGACAACTCGGGATTCTCCTCGAGGTTTGGCAGGGCAATTGGGACGCCTCTCCAGCTGAGGCGGGAGACCAAGGGTCCCTTTCCACGTGCCACAGGAATCCTGGGACTCCTATCAAGTTTCACGAGGAGTCAGGCATCGTCTCCGTTGGAGGCACTGATCTCCGCGTACCTCTGGAGTTTTCAAAGGATGTGAGGCCTCCGGTCGCGATGAGGTGGGGAACTAGGTCTTTCTCTGTGGTCTCCACAGGGGATTCAGACATCCTTTCGTCTTGGGAGATGCAAGACGAGCCTGCATTCAAGTCACTGCAGGGATATCCGGCCGTATTTCGAGTCAGGGCATCGCAGTATCCATTCCACGTGAAGCCGCAAACTCAGGGTCCCTCTCACATACCTAGAGGTGAGAGAAGCCTCCTCTTGAGGTGCTTGTGGTATGGTGGTATACCTCTGGAGTCGAAGCCAGGGACTAACCTCTCATCTCGAGTTGATTTTTGGTCCACGGAGCTCTTTCTTGTTGCTACAGTGACCTCAGGATCCCTCTAGCCTTGAAACAGTGTTCTTGGGGTTTCTCTGGAGTGCCATCAAGGAAATCAAGGCTCCTTTCATGTGTGATGTGCAACACGGAATTGCTCTGCACGCAGTGCAGGGGAATCGGGCCTCATCTCGCGGCGAGGGGGAAGTCTCATGGTTTTTCTCGAGTTGCGGCGGGAACCTGGGGTATATTTTCGAGTTACGACGGGGATGGCCCTTCCACCCACATGTTTGTTCAGCGACGTCAGGACTCCTGCCTAGTTGCGAGGGACAACTCGGGATTCTCCTCGAGGCTTGGCAGGGCAATTGGGACGCCTCTCCAGCTGAGGTGGGAGACCAAGTGTCCCTTTCCACGTGCCACAGTAATCCTGGGACTCCTATGAAGTTTCACGAGAGGTCAGGCATCGTCTCCTTTGGAGGCACTGATCTCCGCGTTCCTCTGGAGTTTTCATAGGATGTGAGGCCTCCAGTCACGATGAGGGGGGGAACTAGGTGTTTCTCTGTGGTCTCCACAGGGGATTCAGACATCCTTTCGTCTTGGGAGATGCAAGACGAGCCTGCATTCAAGTCACTGCAGGGATGTCCGGTCTTATTTCGAGCCAGGGCATCGCGGTGTCCTTTCCACTTGCCCCGCAAACTCAGGGTCCCTCTCACATACCTAGAGCTGAGAGAAGCCTCCTCTTGAGGTGCTTGTGGTAAGGTGGTATTCCTCTGGAGTCGAAGCCAGGGACTAACCTCTCATCTCGAGTTGATTTTTGGTCCACGGAGCTCTTTTGTGTGGCTACAGTGACCTCAGGATCCCTCTAGCCTTGAAACAGTGTTCTTGGGGTTTCTCTGGAGTGCCATCAAGGAAATCAAGGCTCCGTTCATGTGTGATGTGCAACATGGAATTGCTCTGCACGCAGTGTAGGGGAATCGGGCCTCATCTCGCGGCGAGGGGGAAGTCTCATGGTTTTTCTCGAGTTGCGGCGGGAACCTGGGGTATATTATCGAGTTACGATGGGGATGGCCCTTCCACCCACGTGTTTGTTCAGCGACGACAGGACTCCTGCCTAGTTGCGAGGGACAACTCGGGATTCTCCTCGAGGCTTGGCAGGGCAATTGGGACGCCTCTCCAGCTGAGGCGGGAGACCAAGGGTCCCTTTACACGTGCCACAGGAATCCTGGGACTCCTATCAAGTTTGACGAGGAGTCAGGCATCGTCTCCTTTGGAGGCACTGATCTCCGCGTACCTCTGGAGTTTTCAAAGGATGTGAGGCCTCCGGTCGCGATGAGGTGGGGAACTAGGTCTTTCTCTGTGGTCTCCACAGGGGATTCAGACATCCTTTCGTTTTGGGAGATTCAAGACGAGCCTGCATTCAAGTCACTGCAGGGATATCCGGCCTTATTTCGAGTCAGGGCACCGTGGTGTCCATTCGACTTGAGGCTGCAAACTCAGGGTCCCTCTCACGTACCTAGAGCTGAGAGACGCCTCCTTCTGAGGTGTTGTGGTAAGGTGGTATTCCTCTGGAGTCGAAGCCAGGGACTAACCTCTCATCTCGAGTTGATTTTTGGTCCACGGAGCTCTTTCGTGTTGCTACAGTGACCTCAGGTTCCCTCTAGCCTTGAAACAGTGCTCTTGGGATATCTCTGGAGTGCCATGAAGGAAATCAAGGCTCCTTTCATGTGTGATGTGCAACACGGAATTTCTCTGCTAGCAGTGTAGGGGAATCGGGCCTCATCTCGTGACGAGGGGGAAGTTTCATGGTTTATTTCGAGTTGCGGCGGGAATCTGGGCTATATTATCGAGTTACGATGGGAATGGCCCATCCACACACGTGTTTGTTCAGAGACGTCAGGACTCCTGCCTAGTTGCGAGGGACAACTCGGGATTCTCCTCGAGGCTTGGCAGGGCAATTGGGACGCATATCCAGCTGAGCCGGGAGACCAAGTGTCCCTTTCCACGTGCCACAGGAATCCTGGGACTCCTATCAAGTTTCACTAGGAGTCAGGCATCGTCTCCTTTGGAGGCACTGATCTCCGCGTACCTCTGGAGTTTTCAAAGGATGTGAGGCCTCCGGTCGCGATGAGGTGGGGAACTAGGTCTTTCTCTGTGGTCTCCTCAGGGGATTCAGACATCCTTTCGTCTTGGGAGATGCAAGACGAGCCTGCATTCAAGTCACTGCAGGGATATCCGCCCTTATTTCGAGTCAGGGCATCGCGGTGTCCATTCCACTTGAGGCCGCAAACTCAGGGTCCCTCTCACATACATAGAGCTGAGAGAAGCCTCCTCTTGAGGTGCTTGTGGTAAGGTGGTATTCCTCTGGAGTCGAAGCCAGGGACTAACCTCTCATCTCGAGTTGATTTTTGGTCCACGGAGCTCTTTCGTGTTGCTACAGTGACCTCAGGATCCCTCTAGCCTTGAAACAGTGTTCTTGGGGTTTCTCTGGAGTGCCATCAAGGAAATCAAGGCTCCTTTCATGAGTGATGTGCAACACGGAATTGCTCTGCACGCAGTGCAGGGGAATCAGGCCTCAGCTCGCGGCGATGGGGAAGTCTCATGGTTTTTCTCGAGGTGCGGCGGGAACCTGGGGTATATTCTCGACTTACGACGGGGATGGCCCTTCCACACACGTGTTTCTACAGCGACGTCAGGACTCCTGCCTAGTTGCGAGGGACAACTCGGGATTTTCCTCGAGGCTTGTCAGGGCAATTGGGACGCCTCTCCAGCTGAGGCGGAAGACCAAGTGTCCCTTTCCACGTGCCACAGGAATCCTGGGACTCCTATCAAGTTTCATGAGGAGTCAGGCATCGTCTCCTTTGGAGGCACTGATCTCCCCGTACCTCTTGAGTTTTCAAAGGATGTGAGGCCTGCGGTCGCGATGAGGTGGGGAACTAGGTCTCTCTCTGTGGTCTGCACAGGGGATTCAGACATCCTTTCGTCTTAGGAGATGCAAGACGAGCCTGCATTCACGTCAATGCAGGGATGTCCGGACTTATTTCGCGTCAGGGCATCGCAGTGTCCATTCCACTTGAGGCCGCAAAATCAGGGTCCCTCTCACATACCTAGAGCTGAGAGAAGCCTCCTCTTGAGGTGCTTGTGGTAAGGTGGTATTCCTCTGGAGTCGATGACAGGGACGAACCTCTCATCTCGTGTTGATTTTTGGTCCACGGAGCTCTTTCATGTTGCTACAGTGACCTCAGGATCCCTCTAGCCTTGAAACAGTGTTCTTGGGGTTTCTCTGGAGTGCCATCAAGCAAATCAAGGCTCCTTTCATGTGATGTGCAACACGGAATTGCTCTGCACGCAGTGCAGGGGAATCGGGCCTCATCTCGCGGCGAGGGGGAAGTCTCATGGTTTTTCTCGAGTTGCGGCGGGAACCTGGGGTATATTCTCGAGTTACGACAGGGATGGCCCTTCCACACACGTGTTTGTTCAGCTACGTCAGGACTCCTGCCTACTTGCGAGGGACAACTCGGGATTCTCCTCGAGGCTTGGCAGGGCAATTGGGACGCCTCTCCAGCTGAGGCGGGAGACCAAGGGTCCCTTTCCACGTGCCACAGGAATCCTGGGACTCCTATCAAGTTTCACGAGGAGTCAGGCATCGTCTCCTTTGGAGGCACTGATCTCCGCGTACCTCTGGAGTTTTCAAAGGATGTGAGGCCTCCGGTCGCAATGATGTGGGGAACTAGGTCTTTTTCTGTGGTCTCCACAGGGGATTCAGACATCCTTTCATCTTGGGAGATGCAAGACGAGCCTGCATTCAAGTCACGGCAGGGATATCCGGCCTTATTTCGAGTCAGGGCATCGCGGTGTCCATTCCACTTGAGGCCGCAAAATCAGGGTCCCTCTCACATACCTAGAGCTGAGGGAAGCCTCCTCTTGAGGTGCTTGTGGTAAGGTGGTATTCCTCTGGAGTCGAAGCCAGGGACTAACCTCTCTTCTCGAGTTGATTTTTGGGCCACGGAGTTCTTTCGTGTTGCTGCATTGACCTCAGGATCCCTCTAGCCTTGAAACAGTGTTCTTGGGGTTTCTCTGGAGTGCCATCAAGGAAATCAAGGCTCCTTTCATGTGTGATGTGCAACACTGAATTGCTTTGCACGCAGTGCAGGGGAATCGGGCCTCATCTCGCGGCAAGGGGGAAGTCTCATGTTTTTTCTCGAGTTGCAGCGGGAACCGGGGCTATATTCTCGAGTTACGACGGGGATGGCCATGCCACACACGTGTTTGTTCAGCGACGTCAGGACTCATGCCTAGTTGCGAGGGACAACTCGGGATTCTCCTCGAGGCTTGGCAGGGCAATTCGGACGCCTCTCCAGCTGAGGCGGGAGACCAAGGGTCCCTTTCCACGTGCCACAGGAATCCTGGGACTCCTATCAAGTTTCACGAGGAGTCAGGCATCGTCTCCTTTGGAGGCACTGATCTCCGCGTACCTCTGGAGTTTTCAAAGGATGTGAGGCCTCCGGTCGCGATGAGGTGGGGAACTAGGTCTTTCTCTGTGGTCTCCACAGGAGATTCAGACCACTTTTCGACTTGGGAGATGCAAGACGAGCCTGCATTCAAGTCACTGCAGGGATATCCAGCCTTATTTCGAGTCAGGGCATCGCAGTGTCCATTCCACTTGAGGCCGCAAAATCAGGGTCCCTCTCACATACCTAGAGCTGAGAGAAGCCTCCTCTTGAGGTGCTTGTGGTAAGGTGGTATTCCTCTGGAGTCGAAGCCAGGGACTAACCTCTCATCTCGAGTTGATTTTTGGTCCACGGAGCTCTTTCGTGTGGCTACAGTGACCTCAGGATCCCTCTAGCCTTGAAACAGTGTTCTTGGGGTTTCTCTGGAGTGCCATCAAGGAAATCAAGGCTCCGTTCATGTGTGATGTGCAACATGGAATTGCTCTGCACGCAGTGTAGGGGAATCGGGCCTCATCTCGCGGCGAGGGGGAAGTCTCATGGTTTTTCTCGAGTTGCGGCGGGAACCTGGGGTATATTATCGAGTTACGATGGGGATGGCCCTTCCACCCACGTGTTTGTTCAGCGACGTCAGGACTCCTGCCTAGTTGCGAGGGACAACTCGGGATTCTCCTCGAGGCTTGGCAGGGCAATTGGGACGCATATCCAGCTGAGGCGGGAGACCAAGGGTCCCTTTACACGTGCCACAGGAATCCTGGGACTCCTATCAAGTTTGACCAGGAGTCAGGCATCGTCTCCTTTGGAGGCACTGATCTCCGCGTACCTCTGGAGTTTTCAAAGGATGTGAGGCCTCCAGTCGCGATGAGGTGGGGAACTAGGTCTTTCTCTGTGGTCTCCACAGGGGATTCAGACATCCTTTCGTTTTGGGAGATTCAAGACGAGCCTGCATTCAAGTCACTGCAGGGATATCCGGCCTTATTTCGAGTCAGGGCACCGTGGTGTCCATTCGACTTGAGGTTGCAAACTCAGGGTCCCTCTCACGTACCTAGAGCTGAGAGAAGCCTCCTTCTGAGGTGTTGTTGTAAGGTGGTATTCCTCTGGAGTCGAAGCCAGGGACTAACCTCTCATCTCGAGTTGATTTTTGGTCCACGGAGCTCTTTCGTGTTGCTACAGTGACCTCAGGTTCCCTCTAGCCTTGAAACAGTGCTCTTGGGGTATCTCTGGAGTGCCATGAAGGAAATCAAGGCTCCTTTCATGTGTTATGTGCAACACGGAATTTCTCTGCTAGCAGTGTAGGGGAATCGGGCCTCATCTCGTGACGAGGGGGAAGTTTCATGGTTTATTTCGAGTTGCGGCGGGAATCTGGGCTATATTATCGAGTTACGATGGGAATGGCCCATCCACACACGTGTTTGTTCAGAGACGTCAGGACTCCTGCCTAGTTGCGAGGGACAACTCGGGATTCTCCTCGAGGCTTGGCAGGGCAATTGGGACGCATATCCAGCTGAGCCGGGAGACCAAGTGTCCCTTTCCACGTGCCACAGGAATCCTGGGACTCCTATCAAGTTTCACTAGGAGTCAGGCATCGTCTCCTTTGGAGGCACTGATCTCCGCGTACCTCTGGAGTTTTCAAAGGATGTGAGGCCTCCGGTCGCGATGAGGTGGGGAACTAGGTCTTTCTCTGTGGTCTCCTCAGGGGATTCAGACATCCTTTCGTCTTGGGAGATGCAAGACGAGCCTGCATTCAAGTCACTGCAGGGATATCCGCCCTTATTTCGAGTCAGGGCATCGCGGTGTCCATTGCACTTGAGGCCGCAAACTCAGGGTCCCTCTCACATACATAGAGCTGAGAGAAGCCTCCTCTTGAGGTGCTTGTGGTAAGGTGGTATTCCTCTGGAGTCGAAGCCAGGGACTAACCTCTCATCTCGAGTTGATTCATGGTCCACGGAGCTCTTTCGTGCTGCTTCAGGGACCTCAGGATCCCTCCAGCCTTGAAACAGTGTTCTTGGGGTTTCTCTGGAGTGCCATCAAGGAAATCAAGGCTCCTTTCATGTGTGATGTGCAACACGGAATTGCTCTGCACGCAGTGCAGGGGAATCGGGCCTCATCTCGCGGCGAGGGGGAAGTTTCATGGTTTTTCTCGAGTTGCGGCGGGAACCTGGGGTATATTCTCGAGTTACGACGGGGATGGCCCTTCCAACCACGTGTATGTTCAGCGACGTCAGGACTCCTGCCTAGTTGCGAGGGACAACTCGGGATTCTCCTCGAGGCTTGGCAGGGCAATTGCGACGCCTCTCCAGCTGAGGCGGGAGACCAAGTGTCCCTTTCCACGTGCCACAGGAATCCTGGGACTCCTATCAAGTTTCACGAGGAGTCAGGCATCGTCTCCTTTGGAGGCACTGATCTTCGCGTAGCTCTGGAGTTTTCAAAGGATGTGAGGTCTCCGGTCGCGAAGAGGTGGGGAACTAGGTCATTCTCTGTGGTCTCCACAGGGGATTCAGACATCCTTTCGTCTTGGGAGATGCAAGACGAGCCTGCATTCAAGTCACTGCAGGGATATCCGGCCTTATGTCGCGTCAGGGCATCGCGGTGTCCATTCCACTTGAGGCCGCAATCTCAGGGTCCCTCTCACACACATAGAGCTGAGAGAAGCCTCCTCTTGAGGTGCTTGTGGTAAGGTGGTATTCCTCTGGAGTCGAAGCCAGGGACTAACCTCTCATCTCGAGTTGATTATTGGTCCACGGAGCTCATTCCTGTTGCTACAGTGACCTCAGCATCCCGCTAGCCTTGAAACAGTGTTCTTGGGGATTCTCTGGAGTGCCATCAAGGAAATCAAGGCTCTTTTCATGTGTGATGTGCAACACGGAATTGCTCTGCACGCAGTGCAGGGGAATCGGGCCTCATCTCGCGGCGAGGGGGAAGTCTCATGGTTTTTCTCGAGTTGCGGCGGGAACCTGGGGTGTATTCTCGAGTTACGACGGGTATGGCCCTTCCACCCACGTGTTTGTTCAGCGACGTCAGGACTCCTGCCTAGTTGCGAGGGACAACTCGGGATTCTCCTCGAGGCTTGGCAGGGCAATTGGGACGCCTCTCCAGCTGAGGCGGGAGACCAAGGGTCCCTTTCCACGTGCCACAGGAATCCTGGGACTCCTATAAAGTTTCACGAGGAGTCAGGCATCGTCTCCTTTGGAGGCACTGATCTCCGCGTACCTCTGGAGTTTTCAAAGGATGTGAGGCCTCCGGTCGCGATGAGGTGGGGAACTAGGTCTTTCTCTGTGGTCTCCTCAGGGGATTCGGACATCCTTTCCTCTTGGGAGATGCAAGACGAGCCTGCATTCAAGTCACTGCAGGGATATCCGGCCTTATTTCGAGTCAGGGCATCGCGCTGTCCATTTCACTTGAGGCCGAAAACTCAGCACATAGCTAGAGCTGAGAGAAGCCTCCTCTTGAGGTGCTTGTGGAAAGGTGGTATTCCTCTGGAGTCGAAGCCAGGGACTAACCTCTCATCTCGAGTTGATTTGTGGTCCACGGAGCTCTTTCGTGTTGCTAGAGTGACCTCAGGATCCCTCTAGGCTTGAAACAGTGTTCTTGGGGTTTCTCTGGAGTGCCACCAAGGAAATCAAGGCTCCTTTCATGTGTGATGTGCAACACGGAATTGTTCTGCACGCAGTGCAGGGGAATCGGGCCTCATCTCGCGGCGAGGGGGAAGTCTCATGACTTTTCTCGAGTTGCGGCGGGAACCTGGGGTATATTCTCGAGTTACAACGGGGATGGCCCTTCCATCCACTTGTTTGTTCAGCGACGTCAGGACTACTGCCTAGTTGCGAGGGACAACTCGGGATTCTCCTCGAGGCTTGGCAGGGCAATTGGGACGCCTCTCCAGCTGAGGCGGGAGACCAAGGGTCCCTTTCCACGTGCCACAGGAATCCTGGGACTCCTATCAAGTTTCACGAGGAGTCAGTTATCGTCTCCTTTGTAGGCACTGATCTCCGCGTACCTCTGGATTTTTCAAAGGATGTGAGGCCTCCGGTCGCGATGAGGTGGGAACTAGGTCTTTCTCTGTGGTCTCCACAGGGGATTCAGACATCCTTTCGTCTTGGGAGATGCAAGACGAGCCTGCATTCAAGTCACTGCAGGGATATCCGGCCTTATTTAGAGTCAGGGAATCGCAGTGTCCATTCCACTTGAGGCCGCAAAATCAGGGTCCCTCTCACATACCTAGAGCTGAGAGAAGCCTCCTCTTGAGGTGCTTGTGGTAAGGTGGTATTCCTATGGAGTCGAAGTGAGGGACTAACCTCCCATCTCGAGTTGATTTTTGGTCCACGGAGCTCTTTCGTGTTGCTACAGTGAACTCAGGATCCCTCTATCCTTGAAACAGTGTTCTTGGGGTTTCTCTGGAGTGCCATCAAGGAAATCAAGGCTCCTTTCATGTGTGATGTGCAACACGGAATTGCTCTGCACGCAGTGCAGGGGAATCGGGCCTCATCTCGCGGCGAGGGGGAAGTCTCATGGTTTTTCTCGAGTTGCGGCGGGAACCTGGGGTATATTCTCGAGTTACGACGGGAATGGCCCTTACACACACGTGTTTGTTCAGCGACTGCAGGACTCCTGCCTAGTTGATAGGGACAACTCGGGATTCTCCTCGAGGCTTGGCAGGGCAATTGGGACGCCTCTCCAGCTGAGGCGGGAGACCAAGGGTCCCTTTCCACGTGCCACAAGAATCCTGGGACTCCTATCAAGTTTCACGAGGAGTCAGGCATCGTCTCCTTTGGAGGCACTGATCTCCACGTACCTCTGGAGTTTTCAAAGGATGTGAGGCTTCCGGTCGCGATGAAGTGGGGAACTAGGTCTTTCTCTGTGGTCTCCACAGGGGATTCAGACATCCTTTCGTCTTGGGAGATGCAAGACGAGCCTGCATTCAAGTCACTGCAGGGATATCCGGCTTTATTTCGAGTCAGGGCATCGCAGTGTCCATTCCACTTGAGGCCGCAAACTCAGGGTCCCTCTCACATACCTAGAGCTGAGAGAAGCCTCCTCTTGAGGTGCATGTGGTAAGGTGGTATTCCTCTGGAGACGAATCCAGGGACTAACCTCTCTTTTCGAGTTGATTTTTGGTCCACAGAGTTCATTCGTGTTGCTACAGTGACCTCAGGATCCCTCTATCCTTGAAACAGTGTTCTTGGGTTTTCTCTGGAGTGCCATCAAGGAAATCAAGGCTCCTTTCATGTGTGATGTGCAACACGGAATTGCTCTGCACGCAGTGCAGGGGAATCGGGCCTCATCTCGCATCGAGGGGGAAGTCTCATGGTTTTTCTCGAGTTGCGGCGGGAACCTGGGGTATATTCTCGAGTTACGACGGGGATGGCCCTTCCACACACGTGTTTCTTCAGCGACGTTAGGACTCCTGCCTAGTTCCGAGGGACAACTCGGGATTCTCCTCGAGGCTTGGCAGGGCAATTGGAACGCCTCTCCAGCTGAGGCGGGAGACCAAGGGTCCCTTTCCACGTGCCACAAGAATCCTGGGACTCCTATCAAGATTCACGAGGAGTCAGACATCGTCTCCTTTGGAGACACTGATCTCCGCGTACCTCTGGAGTTTTCAAAGGATGTGAGGCCTCCGGTCGCGATGAGGTGGGGAACTGGGTGTTTCTCTGTGGTCTCCACAGGGGATTCAGACATCCTTTCTTCTTGGGAGATGCAAGACGAGCCTGCATTCAAGTCACTGCAGGAATATCCGGCCTTATTTCGAGTCAGGGCATCGCGGTGTCCATTCCACTTGAGGCCGCAAACTCAGGATCCCTCTCACATACCTAGAGCTGAGAGAAGCCTCCTCTTGAAGTGCTTGTTGTAAAGTGGTATTCCTCAGGAGTCGAAGCCAGGGACTAACCTCTCATCTCGTGTTGATTCTTGGTCCACGGAGCTCTTTCGTGTTGCTATAGTGACCTCAGGATCCCTCTAGCCTTGAAACAGTGTTCTTGGGGTTTCTCTGGAGTGCCATCAAGGAAATCAAGGCTCCTTTCATGTGTGATGTGCAACACGGAATTGCTCTGCACGCAGTGCAGGGGAATCGGGCCTCATCTCGCGGCGAGGGGGAAGTCTCATGGTTTTTCTCGAGTTGCGGCGGGAACCTGGGGTATATTCTCGAGTTACGACGGGGATGGCCCTTCCACACACGTGTGTGTTCAGCCATGTCAGGACTCCTGCCTAGTTGCGAGGGACAACTCGGGATTCTCCTCGAGGCTTTGCAGGGCAATTGGGACGCCTCTCCAGCTGAGACGGGAGACCAAGGGTCCCTTTCCACGTGCCACAGGAATCCTGGGTCTCCTATCAAGTTTCACGAGGAGTCAGGCATCGTCTCCTTTGGAGGCACTGATCTCCGCATACCTCTGGAGTTTTCAAAGGATTTGAGGCCTCCTGTCGCAATGAAGTGGGGAACTAGGTCTTTCTCTGTGGTCTCCACAGGGGATTCAGACACCCTTTCGTCTTGGGAGATGCAAGACGAGCCTGCATTCCAGTCACTGCAGGGATATCCGGCCTTATTTCGAGTCAGGGCATCGCGGTGTCCTTTCCACTTGAGGCCGCAAACTCAGGGTCCCTCTCACATACCTAGAGCTGAGAGAAGCCTCCTCTTGAGGTGCTTGTGGTAAGGTGGTATCCCTCTGGAGTCGAAGCCAGGGACTAACCTCTCATCTCGAGTTGATTTTTGGCCCACGGAGCTCTTTCGTGTTGCTACAGTGACCTCAGGATCCCTCTAGCCTTGAAACAGTGTTCTTGGGGTTTCTCTGGAGTGCCATCAAGGAAATCAAGGCTCCTTTCATGTGTGATGTGCAACACAGAATTGCTCTGCACGCAGAGCAGGGGAATCGGGCCTCATCTCGCGGCGAGGGGGAAGTCTCATGGTTTTTCTCGAGTTGCGGCGGGAACCTGGGGTATATTCTCGAGTTACGACGGGGATGGCCCCTCCACACATGTGTTTGTTCAGCCACGTCAGGACTCTTGCCTAGTTGCGAGACACAACTCGGGATTCTCCTCGAGGCTTGGCAAGGCAATTGGGACGCCTCTCCAGCTGAGGCGGGAGACGAAGGGTCCCTTTCCACGTGCCACAGGAATCCTGGGACTCCTATCAAGTTTCACGAGGAGTCAGGCATCGTCTCCTTTGGAGGCACTGATCTCCGCGTACCTCTGGAGTTTTCAAAGGATGTGAGGCCTCCGGTCGCGATGAGGTGGGTAACTAGGTCTTTCTCTGTGGTCTCCACAGGGGATTCAGACATCCTTTCATCTTGGGAGATGCAAGACGAGCCTGCATTCAAGTCACTGCAGGGATATCCAGCCTTATTTCGCGTCAGGGCATCGCGGTGTCCATTCCACTTGAGGCCGCAAACTCAGGGTCCCTCTCACATACCTAGAGCTGAGAGAAGCCTCCTCTTGAGGTGCTTGTGGTAAGGTTGTATTCCTCTGGAGTCGAAGCCAGGGACTAACCTCTCATCTCGAGTTGATTTTTGGCCCACGGAGCTCTTTCTTGTTGCTACAGTGACCTCAGGATCCCTCTAGCCTTGAAACAGTGTTCTTGGGGTTTCTCTGGAGTGCCATCAAGGAAATCAAGGCTCCTTTCATGTGTGATGTGCAACACGGAATTGCTCTGCACGCAGTGCAGGGGAATCGGGCCTCATCTCGCGGCGAGGGGGAAGTCTCATGGTTTTTCTCGAGTTGCGGCGGGAACCTGGGGTATATTCTCGAGTTACGACGGGGATGGCCCTTCCACCCACGTGTTTCTTCAGCGACGTCAGGACTCCTGCCTAGTTGCGAGGGACAACTCTGGATTCTCCTCGAGGCTTGGCAGGGCAATTGGGACGCCTCTCCAGCTGAGGCGGGAGACCAAGGGTCCCTTTCCAAGTGCCACAGGAATCCTGGGACTCCTATCAAGTTTCACGAGGAGTCAGGCATCGTCTCCTTTGGAGGCACTGATCTCCGCGTACCTCTGGAGTTTTCAAAGGATGTGAGGCCTCCGGTCGCGATGAGGTGGGGAACTAAGTCTTTCTCTGTGCTTTCCACAGGGGATTCAGACATCCTTTCATCCTGGGAGAGGCAAGACGAGCCTGCATTGAAGTCACTGCAGGGATATCCGGGCTTATTTCGAGTCAGGGCATCGCGGTGTCCACTCCACTTGAGGCCGCAATCTCAGGGTCCCTCTCACACACATAGAGCTGAGAGAAGCCTCCTCTTGAGGTGCTTGTGGTAAGGTGGTATTCCTCTGGAGTCGAAGCCAGGGACTAACCTCTCATCTCGAGTTGATTTGTGGTCCACGGAGCTCTTTCGTGTTGCTAGAGTGACCTCAGGATCCCTCTAGGCTTGAAACAGTGTTCTTGGGGTTTCTCTGGAGTGCCACCAAGGAAATCAAGGGTCCTTTCATGTGTGATGTGCAACACGGAATTGCTCTGCACGCAGTGCAGGGGAATCGGGCCTCATCTCGCGGCGAGGGGGAAGTCTCATGACTTTTCTCGAGTTGAGGCGGGAACCTGGGGTATATTCTCGAGTTACAACGGGGATGGCCCTTCCATCCACTTGTTTGTTCAGCGACGTCAGGACTACTGCCTAGTTGCGAGGGACAACTCGGGATTCTCCTCGAGGCTTGGCAGGGCAATTGCGACGCCTCTCCAGCTGAGGCGGGAGACCAAGGGTCCCTTTCCACGTGCCACAGGAATCCTGGGACTCCTATCAAGTTTCACGAGGAGTCAGTTATCGTCTCCTTTGGAGGCACTGATCTCCGCGTACCTCTGGAGTTTTCAAAGGATGTGAGGCCTCCGGTCGCGATGAGGTGGGAACTAGGTCTTTCTCTGTGTTCTCCACAGGGGATTCAGACATCCTTTCGTCTTGGGAGATGCAAGACGAGCCTGCATTCAAGTCACTGCAGGGATATCCGGCCTTATTTAGAGTCAGGGAATCGCAGTGTCCATTCCACTTGAGGCCGCAAAATCAGGGTCCCTCTCACATACCTAGAGCTGAGAGAAGCCTCCTCTTGAGGTGCTTGTGGTAAGGTGGTATTCCTATGGAGTCGAAGTGAGGGACTAACCTCCCATCTCGAGTTGATTTTTGGTCCACGGAGCTCTTTCGTGTTGCTACAGTGAACTCAGGATCCCTCTATCCTTGAAACAGTGTTCTTGGGGTTTCTCTGGAGTGCCATCAAGGAAATCAAGGCTCCTTTCATGTGTGATGTGCAACACGGAATTGCTCTGCACGCAGTGCAGGGGAATCGGGCCTCATCTCGCGGCGAGGGGGAAGTCTCATGGTTTTTCTCGAGTTGCGGCGGGAACCTGTGGTATATTCTCGAGTTACGACGGGGATGGCCCTTACACACACGTGTTTGTTCAGCGACTGCAGGACTCCTGCCTAGTTGATAGGGACAACTCGGGATTCTCCTCGAGGCTTGGCAGGGCAATTGGGACGCCTCTCCAGCTGAGGCGGGAGACCAAGGGTCCCTTTCCACGTGCCACAAGAATCCTGGGACTCCTATCAAGTTTCACGAGGAGTCAGGCATCGTCTCCTTTGGAGGCACTGATCTCCACGTACCTCTGGAGTTTTCAAAGGATGTGAGGCCTCCGGTCGCGATGAAGTGGGGAACTAGGTCTTTCTCTGTGGTCTCCACAGGGGATTCAGACATCCTTTCGTCTTGGGAGATGCAAGACGAGCCTGCATTCAAGTCACTGCAGGGATATCCGGCTTTATTTCGAGTCAGGGCATCGCAGTGTCCATTCCACTTGAGGCCGCAAACTCAGGGTCCCTCTCACATACCTAGAGCTGAGAGAAGCCTCCTCTTGAGGTGCATGTGGTAAGGTGGTATTCCTCTGGAGACGAATCCAGGGACTAACCTCTCTTTTCGAGTTGATTTTTGGTCCACAGAGTTCATTCGTGTTGCTACAGTGACCTCAGGATGCCTCTAGCCTTGAAACAGTGTTCTTGGGTTTTCTCTGGAGTGCCATCAAGGAAATCAAGGCTCCTTTCATGTGTGATGTGCAACACGGAATTGCTCTGCACGCAGTGCAGGGGAATCGGGCCTCATCTCGCATCGCGGGGGAAGTCTCATGGTTTTTCTCGAGTTGCGGCGGGAACCTGGGGTATATTCTCGAATTACGACGGGGATGGCCCTTCCACACACGTGTTTCTTCAGCGACGTTAGGACTCCTGCCTAGTTCCGAGGGACAACTCGGGATTCTCCTTGAGGCTTGGCAGGGCAATTGGAACGCCTCTCCAGCTGAGGCGGGAGACCAAGGGTCCCTTTCCACGTGCCACAAGAATCCTGGGACTCCTATCAAGATTCACGAGGAGTCAGACATCGTCTCCTTTGGAGACACTGATCTCCGCGTACCTCTGGAGTTTTCAAAGGATGTGAGGCCTCCGGTCGCGATGAGGTGGGGAACTAGGTGTTTCTCTGTGGTCTCCACAGGGGATTCAGACATCCTTTCTTCTTGGGAGATGCA
The DNA here is from genome assembly GCF_910594005.1 of Cervus elaphus. Taxonomy (NCBI): domain Eukaryota; kingdom Metazoa; phylum Chordata; class Mammalia; order Artiodactyla; family Cervidae; genus Cervus; species Cervus elaphus. The sequence goes on from NW_025316779.1 coordinate 4,397,231, forward strand.
AGACGAGCCTGCATTCAAGTCACTGCAGGAATATCCGGCCTTATTTCGAGTCAGGGCATCGCGGTGTCCATTCCACTTGAGGCCGCAAACTCAGGATCCCTCTCACATACCTAGAGCTGAGAGAAGCCTCCTCTTGAAGTGCTTGTTGTAAAGTGGTATTCCTCAGGAGTCGAAGCCAGGGACTAACCTCTCATCTCGTGTTGATTCTTGGTCCACGGAGCTCTTTCGTGTTGCTATAGTGACCTCAGGATCCCTCTAGCCTTGAAACAGTGTTCTTGGGGTTTCTCTGGAGTGCCATCAAGGAAATCAAGGCTCCTTTCATGTGTGATGTGCAACACGGAATTGCTCTGCACGCAGTGCAGGGGAATCGGGCCTCATCTCGCGGCGAGGGGGAAGTCTCATGGTTTTTCTCGAGTTGCGGCGGGAACCTGGGGTATATTCTCGAGTTACGACGGGGATGGCCCTTCCACACACGTGTGTGTTGAGCCATGTCAGGACTCCTGCCTAGTTGTGAGGGACAACTCGGGATTCTCCTCGAGGCTTTGCAGGGCAATTGGGACGCCTCTCCAGCTGAGACGGGAGACCAAGGGTCCCTTTCCACGTGCCACAGGAATCCTGGGTCTCCTATCAAGTTTCACGAGGAGTCAGGCATCGTCTCCTTTGGAGGAACTGATCTCCGCATACCTCTGGAGTTTTCAAAGGATTTGAGGCCTCCTGTCGCAATGAAGTGGGGAACTAGGTCTTTCTCTGTGGTCTCCACAGGGGATTCAGACACCCTTTCGTCTTGGGAGATGCAAGACGAGCCTGCATTCCAGTCACTGCAGGGATATCCGGCCTTATTTCGAGTCAGGGCATCGCGGTGTCCTTTCCACTTGAGGCCGCAAACTCAGGGTCCCTCTCACATACCTAGAGCTGAGAGAAGCCTCCTCTTGAGGTGCTTGTGGTAAGGTGGTATCCCTCTGGAGTCGAAGCCAGGGACTAACCTCTCATCTCGAGTTGATTTTTGGCCCACGGAGCTCTTTCGTGTTGCTACAGTGACCTCAGGATCCCTCTAGCCTTGAAACAGTGTTCTTGGGGTTTCTCTGGAGTGCCATCAAGGAAATCAAGGCTCCTTTCATGTGTGATGTGCAACACAGAATTGCTCTGCACGCAGTGCAGGGGAATCGGGCCTCATCTCGCGGCGAGGGGGAAGTCTCATGGTTTTTCTCGAGTTGCGGCGGGAACCTGGGGTATATTCTCGAGTTACGACGGGGATGGCCCCTCCACACATGTGTTTGTTCAGCCACGTCAGGACTCTTGCCTAGTTGCGAGACACAACTCGGGATTCTCCTCGAGGCTTGGCAAGGCAATTGGGACGCCTCTCCAGCTGAGGCGGGAGACGAAGTGTCCCTTTCCACGTGCCACAGGAATCCTGGGACTCCTATCAAGTTTCACGAGGAGTCAGGCATCGTCTCCTTTGGAGGCACTGATCTCCGCGTACCTCTGGAGTTTTCAAAGGATGTGAGGCCTCCGGTCGCGATGAGGTGGGTAACTAGGTCTTTCTCTGTGGTCTCCACAGGGGATTCAGACATCCTTTCATCTTGGGAGATGCAAGACGAGCCTGCATTCAAGTCACTGCAGGGATATCCAGCCTTATTTCGCGTCAGGGCATCGCGGTGTCCATTCCACTTGAGGCCGCAAACTCAGGGTCCCTCTCACATACCTAGAGCTGAGAGAAGCCTCCTCTTGAGGTGCTTGTGGTAAGGTTGTATTCCTCTGGAGTCGAAGCCAGGGACTAACCTCTCATCTCGAGTTGATTTTTGGCCCACGGAGCTCTTTCTTGTTGCTACAGTGACCTCAGGATCCCTCTAGCCTTGAAACAGTGTTCTTGGGGTTTCTCTGGAGTGCCATCAAGGAAATCAAGGCTCCTTTCATGTGTGATGTGCAACACGGAATTGCTCTGCACGCAGTGCAGGGGAATCGGGCCTCATCTCGCGGCGAGGGGGAAGTCTCATGGTTTTTCTCGAGTTGCGGCGGGAACCTGGGGTATATTCTCGAGTTACGACGGGGATGGCCCTTCCACCCACGTGTTTCTTCAGCGACGTCAGGACTCCTGCCTAGTTGCGAGGGACAACTCTGGATTCTCCTCGAGGCTTGGCAGGGCAATTGGGACGCCTCTCCAGCTGAGGCGGGAGACCAAGGGTCCCTTTCCAAGTGCCACAGGAATCCTGGGACTCCTATCAAGTTTCACGAGGAGTCAGGCATCGTCTCCTTTGGAGGCACTGATCTCCGCGTACCTCTGGAGTTTTCAAAGGATGTGAGGCCTCCGGTCGCGATTAGGTGGGGAACTAAGTCTTTCTCTGTGCTTTCCACAGGGGATTCAGACATCCTTTCATCCTGGGAGAGGCAAGACGAGCCTGCATTGAAGTCACTGCAGGGATATCCGGCCTTATTTCGAGTCAGGGCATCGCGGTGTCCACTCCACTTGAGGCCGCAAACTCAGGGTCCCTCTCACATACCTAGAGCTGAGAGAAGCCTCCTCTTGAGGTGCTTGTGGTAAGGTGATATTCCTCTGGAGACGAATCCAGGGACTAACCTATCTTTTCGAGTTGATTTTTGGTCCACAGAGTTCTTTCGGGTTGCTACAGTGACCTCAGGATCGCTCTATCCTTGAAACAGTGTTCTTGGGGTTTCTCTGGAGTGCCATCAAGGAAATCAAGGCTCCTTTCATGTGTGATGTGCAAGACGGAATTGCTCTGCACGCAGTACAGTGGAATCGGGCCTCATCTCGCATCGAGGGGGAAGTCTCATGGTTTTTCTCGAGTTGCGGCGGGAACCTGGGGTATATTCTCGAGTTACGACGGGGATGGCCCTTCCACCCACGTGTTTGTTCAGCCACGTCAGGACTCCTGCCTAGTTGCGAGGGACAACTCGGGATTCTTCTCGAGGCTTTGCAGGGCAATTGGGACGCCTCTCCAGCTGAGACGGGAGACCAAGGGTCCCTTTCCACGTGCCACAGGAATCCTGGGTATCCTATCAAGTTTCAGGAGGAGTCAGGCATCGTCTCCTTTGGAGGCACTGATCTCCGCATACCTCTGGAGTTTTCAAAGGATTTGAGGCCTCATGTCGCGATGAGGTGGGGAACTAGGTCTTTCTCTGTGGTCTCCACAGGGGATTCAGACACCCTTTCGTCTTGGGAGATGCAAGACGACCCTGCATTCCAGTCACTGCAGGGATATCCGGCCTTATTTCGAGTCAGGGCATCGCGGTGTCCATTCCACTTGAGGCCGCAAACTCAGGGTCCCTCTCACATAGCTAGAGCTGAGAGAAGCCTCCTCTTGAGGTGCTTGTGGTAAGGTGGTATTCCTCTGGAGTCGAAGCCAGGGACTAACCTCTCATCTCGAGTTGATTTTTGGCCCACGGAGCTCTTTCGTGTTGCTACAGTGACCTCAGGATCCCTCTAGCCTTGAAACAGTGTTCTTGGGGTTTCTCTGGAGTGCCATGAAGGAAATCAAGGCTCCTTTCATGTGTGATGTGCAACACAGAATTGCTCTGCACGCAGTGCAGGGGAATCGGGCCTCATCTCGCGGCGAGGGGGAAGTCTCATGGTTTTTCTCGAGTTGCGGCGGGAACCTGGGGTATATTCTCGAGTTACGACGGGGATGGCCCTTCCACACACGTGTGTGTTCAGCCATGTCAGGACTCCTGCCTAGTTGCGAGGGACAACTCGGGATTCTCCTCGAGGCTTTGCAGGGCAATTGGGACGCCTCTCCAGCTGAGACGGGAGACCAAGTGTCCCTTTCCACGTGCCACAGGAATCCTGGGTCTCCTATCAAGTTTCACGAGGAGTCAGGCATCGTCTCCTTTGGAGGCACTGATCTCCGCATACCTCTGGAGCTTTCAAAGGATTTGAGGCCTCCTGTCGCGATGAGGTGGGGAACTAGGTCTTTCCCTGTGGTTTCCACAGGGGATTCAGACACCCTTTCGTCTTGGGAGATGCAAGACGAGCCTGCATTCCAGTCACTGCAGGGATATCCGGCCTTATTTCGAGTCAGGGCATCGCGGTGTCCATTCCACTTGAGGCCGCAAACTCAGGGTCCCTCTCACATACCTAGAGCTGAGAGAAGCCTCCTCTTGAGGTGCTTGTGGTAAGGTGGTATTCCTCTGGAGACGAATCCAGGGACTAACCTATCTTTTCGAGTTGATTTTTGGTCCACGGAGCTCTTTCGTGTTGCTACAGTGACCTCAGGATCCCTCTAGCCTTGAAACAGTGTTCTTGGGGTTTCTCTGGAGTGCCATCAAGGAAATCAAGGCTCCTTTCATGTGTGATGTGCAACACAGAATTGCTCTGCACGCAGTGCAGGGGAATCAGCCCTCATCTCGCGGCGAGGGGGAAGTCTCATGGTTTTGCTCGAGTTGCGGCGGGAACCTGGGGTATATTCTCGAGTTACGACGGGGATGGCCCTTCCACACACGTGTTTGTTCAGCCACGTCAGGACTCTTGCCTAGTTGCGAGACACAACTCGGGATTCTCCTCGAGGCTTGGCAAGGCAATTGGGACGCCTCTCCAGCTGAGGCGGGAGACCAAGGGTCCCTTTCCACGTGCCACAGGAATCCTGGGTCTCCTATCAAGTTTCATGAGGAGTCAGGCATCGTCTCCTTTGGAGGCACTGATCTCCGCGTACCTCTGGAGTTTTCAAAGGATGTGAGGCTATCGGTCGCGATGAGGTAGGGAACTAAGTCTTTCTCTGTGCTTTCCACAGGGGATTCAGACATCATTTCGTCCTGGGAGAGGCAAGACGAGCCTGCATTGTAGTCACTGCAGGGATATCCGGCCTTATTTCGAGTCAGGGCATCGCGGTGTCCATTCCACTTGAGGCCGCAAACTCAGGGTCCCTCTCGCATACCTAGAGCTGAGAGAAGCCTCCTCTTGAGGTGCTTGTGGTAAGGTGGTATTCCTCTGGAGTCGAAGCCAGGGACTAACCTCTCATCTCGAGTTGATTTTTGGTCCACGGAGCTCTTTCGTGTTGCTACAGTGACCTCAGGATCCCTCTATCCTTGAAACAGTGTTCTTGGGGTTTCTCTGGAGTGCCATCAAGGAAATCAAGGCTCCTTTCATGTGTGATGTGCAAGACGGAATTGCTCTGCACGCAGTACAGGGGAATCGGGCCTCATCTCGCATCGAGGGGGAAGTCTCATGGTTTTTCTCGAGTTGCGGCGGGAACCTGGGGTATATTCTCGAGTTACGACGGGGATGGCCCTTCCACCTACGTGTTTGTTCAGCCTCGTCAGGACTACTGCCTAGTTGCCAGGGACAACTCGGGATTCTCCTCGAGGCTTGGCAGGGCAATTGGAACGCCTCTCCATTTGAGGCGGGAGGCCAAGGGTCCCTTTCCACGTGCCACAGGAATCCTGGGACTCCTATCAAGTTTCACGAGGAGTCAGGCATCGTCTCCTTTGGAGGCACTGATCTCCGCGTACCTCTGGAGTTTTCAAAGGATGTGAGGCTATCGGTCGCGATGAGGTGGGGAACTAAGTCTTTCTCTGTGGTCTCCACAGGGGATTCAGACATCCTTTCGTCCTGGGAGAGGCAAGACGAGCCTGCATTCCAGTCACTGCAGGGATATCCGGCCTTATTTCGAGTCAGGGCATCGCGGTGTCCATTCCACTTGAGGCCGCAAACTCAGGGTCCCTCTCACATACCTAGAGCTGAGAGAAGCCTCCTCTTGAGGTGCTTGTGGTAAGGTGGTATTCCTCAGGAGTCGAAGCCAGGGACTAACCTCTCATGTCGTGTTGATTCTTGGTCCACGGAGCTCTTTCGTGTTGCTACAGTGACCTCAGGATCCCTCTAGCCTTGAAACAGTGTTCTTGGGGTTTCTATGGAGTGCCATCAAGGAAATCAAGGCTCCTTTCATGTGTGATGTGCAACACGGAATTGCTCTGCACGCAGTGCAGGGGAATCGGGCCTCATCTCGCGGCGAGGGGGAAGTCTCATGGTTTTTCTCGAGTTGCGGCGGGAACCTGGGGTATATTCTCGAGTTACGACGGGGATGGCCCTTCCACACACGTGTGTGTTCAGCCATGTCAGGACTCCTGCCTAGCTGCGAGGGACAACTCGGGATTCTCCTCGAGGCTTTGCAGGGCAATTGGGACGCCTCTCCATCTGAGACGGGAGACCAAGGGTCCCTTTCCACGTGCCACAGGAATCCTGGGTCTCCTATCAAGTTTCACGAGGAGTCAGGCATCGTCTCCTTTGGAGGCACCTATCTCCGCATACCTCTGGAGTTTTCAAAGGATTTGAGGCCTCCGGTCGCGATGAGGTGGGGAACTAAGTCTTTCTCTGTGCTTTCCACAGGGGATTCAGACACCCTTTCGTCTTGGGAGATGCAAGACGAGCCTGCATTCCAGTCACTGCAGGGATATCCGGCCTTATTTCGAGTCAGGGCATCGCGGTGTCCATTCCACTTGAGGCCGCAAACTCATGGTCCCTCTCACATACCTAGAGCTGAGAGAAGCCTCCTCTTGAGGTGCTTGTGGTAAGGTGGTATTCCTCAGGAGTCGAAGCCAGGGACTAACCTCTCATCTCGAGTTGATTTTTGGTCCACGGAGCTCTTTCGTGTTGCTACAGTGACCTCAGGATCCCTCTAGCCTTGAAATAGTGTTCTTGGGGTTTCTCTGGAGTGCCATCAAGGAAATCAAGGCTCCTTTCTTGTGTGATGTGCAACACGGAATTGCTCTGCACGCAGTGCAGGGGAATCGGGCCTCATCTCGCATCGAGGGGGAAGTCTCATGGTTTTTCTCGAGTTGCGGCGGGAACCTGGGGTATATTCTCGAGTTACGACGGGGATGGCCCTTCCACCCACGTGTTTGTTCAGCCACGTCAGGACTCTTGCCTAGTTGCGAGACACAACTCGGGATTCTCCTCGAGGCTTGGCAAGGCAATTGGGACGCCTCTCCAGCTGAGGCGGGAGACCAAGAGTCCCTTTCCACGTGCCACAGGAATCCTGGGACTCCTATCAAGTTTCACGAGGAGTCAGGCATCGTCTCCTTTGGAGGCACTGATCTCCGCGTACCTCTGGAGTTTTCAAAGGATGTGAGGCCTCCGGTCGCGATGAGGTGGGGAACTAGGTCTTTCTCTGTGGTCTCCACAGGGGATTCAGACATCCTTTCGTCTTGGGAGATGCAAGACGAGCCTGCATTCAAGTCACTGCAGGGATATCCAGCCTTATTTCGCGTCAGGGCATCGCGGTGTCCATTCCACTTGAGGCCGCAAACTCAGGGTCCCTCTCACATACCTAGAGCTGAGATAAGCCTGCTCTTGAGGTGCTTGTGGTAAGGTGGTATTCCTCTGGAGTCGAAGCCAGGGACTAACCTCTCATCTCGAGTTGATTTTTGGCCCACGGAGCTTTTTCGTGTTGCTACAGTGACCTCAGGATCCCTCTAGCCTTGAAACAGTGTTCTTGGGGTTTCTCTGGAGTGCCATCAAGGAAATCAAGGCTCCTTTCATGTGTGATGTGCAACACGGAATTGCTCTGCACGCAGTGCAGGGGAATCGGGCCTCATCTCGCGGCGAGGGGGAAGTCTCATGGTTTTTCTCGAGTTGCGAAGGGAACCTAGGGTATATTCTCGAGTTACGACGGGGATGGCCCTTCCACCCACGTGTTTCTTCAGCGACGTCAGGACTCCTGCCTAGTTGCGAGGGACAACTCTGGATTCTCCTCGAGGCTTGGCAGGGCAATTGGGACGCCTCTCCAGCTGAGGCGGGAGACCAAGTGTCCCTTTCCACGTGCCACAGGAATCCTGGGACTCCTATCAAGTTTCACGAGGAGTCAGGCATCGTCTCCTTTGGAGGCACTGATCTCCGTGTACCTCTGGAGTTTTCAAAGGATGTGAGGCTATCGGTCGCGATGAGGTGGGGAACTAAGTCTTTCTCTGTGCTTTCCGCAGGGGATTCAGACATCCTTTCGTCCTGGGAGAGGCAAGACGTGCCTGCATTGAAGTCACTGCAGGGATATCCGGCCTTATTTCGAGTCGGGGCATCGCGGTGTCCATTCCACTTGAGGCCGCAAACTCAGGGTCCCTCTCACATACCTAGAGCTGAGAGAAGCCTCCTCTTGAGGTGCTTGTGGTAAGGTGGTATTCCTCTGGAGACGAATCCAGGGACTAACCTCTCTTTTCGAGTTGATTTTTGGTCCACAGAGTTCTTTCGTGTTGCTACAGTGACCTCAGGATACCTCTAGCCTTGAAACAGTGTTCTTGGGGTTTCTCTGGAGTGCCATCAAGGAAATCAAGACTCCTTTCATGTGTGATGTGCAAGACGGAATTGCTCTGCACGCAGTACAGGGGAATCGGGCCTCATCTCGCATCGAGGGGGAAGTCTCATGGTTTTTCTCGAGTTGCGGCGGGAACCTGGGGTATATTCTCGAGTTACGACGGGGATGGCCCTTCCAACCACGTGTGTGTTCAGCCACGTCAGGACTCCTGCCTAGTTGCGAGGGACAACTCGGGATTCTCCTCGAGGCTTGGCAGGGCAATTGGGACGCCTCTCCAGCTGAGGCGGGAGACCAAGGGTCCCTTTCCACGTGCCACAGGAATCCTGGGACTCCTATAAAGTTTCACGAGGAGTCAGGCATCGTCTCCTTTGGAGGCACTGATCTCCGCGTACCTCTGGAGTTTTCAAAGGATGTGAGGCCTCCGGTCGCGATGAGGTGGGGAACTAAGTCTTTCTCTGTGCTTTCCACAGGGGATTCAGACATCCTTTCTTCCTGGGAGATGCAAGACGAGCCTGCATTCAAGTCACTGCAGGGATATCCGGCCTTATTTCGAGTCAGGGCATCGCGGTGTCCATTCCACTTGAGGCCGCAAACTCAGGGTCCCTCTCACATACCTAGAGCTGAGAGAAGCCTCCTCTTGAGGTGCTTGTGGTAAGGTGGTATTCCTCTGGAGACGAATCCAGGGACTAACCTCTCTTTTCGAGTTGATTTTTGGTCCACAGAGTTCTTTCGTGTTGCTACAGTGACCTCAGGATCCCTCTATCCTTGAAACAGTGTTCTTGGGGTTTCTCTGGAGTGCCATCAAGGAAATCAAGGCTCCTTTCATGTGTGATGTGCAAGACGGAATTGCTCTGCACGCAGTACAGGGGAATCGGGCCTCATCTCGCATCGAGGGGGAAGTCTCATGGTTTTTCTCGAGTTGCGGCGGGAACCTGGGGTATATTCTCGAGTTACGACGGGGATGGCCCTTCCACCCACGTGTTTGTTCAGCCACGTCAGGACTCCTGCCTAGTTGCGAGGGACAACTCTGGATTCTCCTCGAGGCTTGGCACGGCAATTGGAACGCCTCTCCAGCTGAGGCGGGAGACCAAGGGTCCCTTTCCACGTGCCACAAGAATCCTGGGACTCCTATCAAGTTTCACGAGGAGTCAGGCATCGTCTCCTTTGGAGGCACTGATCTCCGCGTACCTCTGGAGTTTTCAAAGGATGTGAGGCCTCCGGTCGTGATGAGGTGGGGAACTAGGTGTTTCTCTGTGGTCTCCACAGGGGATTCAGACATCCTTTCTTCTTGGGAGATGCAAGACGAGCCTGCATTCAAGTCACGGCAGGGATATCCGGCCTTATTTCGAGTCAGGGCATCGCGGTGTCCATTCCACTTGAGGCCGCAAACTCAGGGTCCCTCTCACATACCTAGAGCTGAGAGAAGCCTCCTCTTGAGGTGCTTGTGGTAAGGTGGTTTTCCTCTGGAGTCGAAGCCAGGGACTAACCTCTCATCTCGAGTTGATTTTTGGCCCACGGAGCTCTTTCGTGTTGCTACAGTGACCTCAGGATCCCTCTAGCCTTGAAACAGTGTTCTTGGGGTTTCTCTGGAGTGCCATCAAGGAAATCAAGGCTCCTTTCATGTGTGATGTGCAAGACGGAATTGCTCTGCACGCAGTACAGGGGAATCGGGCCTCATCTCGCATCGAGGGGGAAGTCTCATGGTTTTTCTCGAGTTGCGGCGGGAACCTGGGGTATATTCTCGAGTTACGACGGGGATGGCCCTTCCACCCACGTGTTTCTTCAGCGACGTCAGGACTCCTGCCTAGTTGCGAGGGACAACTCGGGATTCTCCTCGAGGCTTTGCAGGGCAATCGGGACGCCTCTCCAGCTGAGGCGGGAGACCAAGTGTCCCTTTCCACGTGCCACAGGAATCCTGGGTCTCCTATCAAGTTTCACGAGGAGTCAGGCATCGTCTCCTTTGGAGGCACTGATCTCCGCATACCTCTGGAGTTTTCAAAGGATTTGAGGCCTCCTGTCGCGATGAGGTGGGGAACTAGGTCTTTCTCTGTGGTCTCCACAGGGGATTCAGACACCCTTTCGTCTTGGGAGATGCAAGACGAGCCTGCATTCCAGTCACTGCAGGGATATCCGGCCTTATTTCGAGTCAGGGCATCCCGGTGTCCATTCCACTTGAGGCCGCAAACTCAGGGTCCCTCTCACATACCTAGAGCTGAGAGAAGCCTCCGCTTGAGGTGCTTGTGGTAAGGTGGTATTCCTCTGGAGTCGAAGCCAGGGACTAACCTCTCATCTCGAGTTGATTTTTGGTCCACGGAGCTCTTTCGTGTTGCTACAGTGACCTCAGGATCCCTCTAGCCTTGAAACAGTGTTCTTGGGGTTTCTCTGGAGTGCCATGAAGGAAATCAAGGCTCCTTTCATGTGTAATGTGCAACACAGAATTGCTCTGCACGCAGTGCAGGGGAATCGGGCCTCATCTCGCGGCGAGGGGGAAGTCTCATGGTTTTTCTCGAGTTGCGGCGGGAACCTGGGGTATATTCTCGAGTTACGACGGGGATGGCCCTTCCACACACGTGTTTGTTCAGCCACGTCAGGACTCTTGCCTAGTTGCGAGACACAACTTGGGATTCTCCTCGAGGCTTGGCAAGGCAATTGGGACGCCTCTCCAGCTGAGGCGGGAGACCAAGGGTCCCTTTCCACGTGCCACAGGAATCCTGGGACTCCTATCAAGTTTCACGAGGAGTCAGGCATCGTCTCCTTTGGAGGCACTGATCTCCGCGTACCTCTGGAGTTTTCAAAGGATGTGAGGCCTCCGGTCGCGATGAGGTGGGGAACTAGGTCTTTCTCTGTGGTCTCCACAGGGGATTCAGACATCCTTTCATCTTGGGAGATGCAAGACGAGCCTGCATTCAAGTCACTGCATGGATATCCAGCCTTATTTCGCGTCAGGGCATCGCCGTGTCCATTCCACTTGAGGCCGCAAACTCAGGGTCCCTCTCACATACCTAGAGCTGAGAGAAGCCTCCTCTTGAGGTGCTTGTGGTAAGGTGGTATTCCTCTGGAGTCGAAGCCAGGGACTAACCTCTCATCTCGAGTTGATTTTTGGCCCACGGAGCTCTTTCGTGTTGCTACAGTGACCTCAGGATCCCTCTAGCCTTGAAACAGTGTTCTTGGGGTTTCTCTGGAGTGCCATCAAGGAAATCAAGGCTCCTTTCATGTGTGATGTGCAACACGGAATTGCTCTGCACGCAGTGCCGGGAATCGGGCCACATCTCGCGGCGAGGGGGAAGTCTCATGGTTTTTCTCGAGTTGCGGCGGGAACCTGGGGTATATTCTCGAGTTCCGACGGGGATGGCCCTTCCACCCACGTGTTTCTTCAGCGACGTCAGGACTCCTGCTTAGTTGCGAGGGACAACTCTGGATTCTCCTCGAGGCTTGGCAGGGCAATTGGGACGCCTCTCCAGCTGAGGCGGGAGACCAAGTGTCCCTTTCCAAGTGCCACAGGAATCCTGGGACTCCTATCAAGTTTCACGAGGAGCCAGGCATCGTCTCCTTTGGAGGCACTGATCTCCGCGTACCTCTGGAGTTTTCAAAGGATGTGAGGCTATCGGTCGCGATGAGGTGGGGAACTAAGTCTTTCTCTGTGCTTTCCACAGGGGATTCAGACATCCTTTCGTCCTGGGAGATGCAAGACGAGCCTGCATTGAAGTCACTGCAGGGATATCCGGCCTTATTTCGAGTCAGTGCATCGCGGTGTCCATTCCACTTGAGGCCGCAAACTCAGGGTCCCTCTCACATACCTAGAGCTGAGAGAAGCCTACTCTTGAGGTGCTTGTGGTAAGGTGGTATTCCTCTGGAGACGAATCCAGGGACTAACCTCTCTTTTCGAGTTGATTTTTGGTCCACAGAGTTCTTTCGTGTTGCTACAGTGACCTCAGGATCCCTCTAGCCTTGAAACAGTGTTCTTGGGATTTCTCTGGAGTGCCATCAAGGAAATCAAGGCTCCTTTCATGTGTGATGTGCAACACGGAATTGCTCTGCACGCAGTACAGGGGAATCGGGCCTCATCTCGCATCGAGTGGGAAGTCTCATGGTTTTTCTCGAGTTGCGGCGGGAACCTGGGGTATATTCTCGAGTTACGACGGGGATGGCCCTTCCACCCACGTGTTTGTTCAGCCACGTCAGGACTCCTGCCTCGTTGCGAGGGACAACTCGGGATTCTCCTCGAGGCTTGGCAGGGCAATTGGGACGCCTCTCCAGCTGAGGCGGGAGACCAAGGGTCCCTTTCCACGTGCCACAAGAATCCTGGGACTCCTATCAAGTTTCACGAGGAGTCAGGCATCGTCTCCTTTGGAGGCACTGATCTCCGCGTACCTCTGGAGTTTTCAAAGGATGTGAGGCCTCCGGTCGCGATGAGGTGGGGAACTAGGTGTTTCTCTGTGGTCTCCACAGGGGATTCAGACATCCTTTCTTCTTGGGAGATGCAAGACGAGCCTGCATTCAAGTCACTGCAGGGATATCCGGCCTTATTTCGAGTCAGGGCATCGCGGTGTCCATTCCACTTGAGGCCGCAAACTCAGGATCCCTCTCACATACCTAGAGCTGAGAGAAGCCTCCTCTTGAGGTGCTTGTGGTAAGGTGGTATTCCTGAGTAGTCGAAGCCAGGGACTAACCTCTCATCTCGTGTTGATTCTTGGTCCACGGAGCTCTTTCGTGTTGCTACAGTGACCTCAGGATCCCTCTATCCTTGAAACAGTGTTCTTGGGGTTTCTCTGGAGTGCCATCAAGGAAATCAAGGCTCCTTTCATGTGTGATGTGCAACACGGAATTGCTCTGCACGCAGTGCAGGGGAATCGGGCCTCATCTCGCGGCGAGGGAGAAGTCTCATGGTTTTTCTCGAGTTGCGGCGGGAACCTGGGGTATATTCTCGAGTTACGACGGGGATGGCCCTTCCACACACGTGTGTGTTCAGCCATGTCAGGACTCCTGCCTAGTTGCGAGGGACAACTCGGGATTCTCCTCGAGGCTTTGCAGGGCAATTGGGACGCCTCTCCAGCTGAGACGGGAGACCAAGGGTCCCTTTCCACGTGCCACAGGAATCCTGGGTCTCCTATCAAGTTTCACGAGGAGTCAGGCATCGTCTCCTTTGGAGGCACTGATCTCTGCATACCTCTGGAGTTTTCAAAGGATTTGAGGCCTCCTGTCGCGATGAGGTGGGGAACTAGGTCTTTCTCTGTGGTCTCCACAGGGGATTCAGACACCCTTTCATCTTGGGAGATGCAAGACGAGCCTGCATTCCAGTCACTGCAGGGATATCCTGCCTTATTTCGAGTCAGGGCATCGCGGTGTCCATTCCACTTGAGGCCGCAAACTCAGGGTCCCTCTCACATACCTAGAGCTGAGAGAAGCCTCCTCTTGAGGTGCTTGTGGTAAGGTGGTTTTCCTCTGGAGTCGAAGCCAGGGACTAACCTCTCATCTCGAGTTGATTTTTGGCCCACGGAGCTCTTTCGTGTTGCTACAGTGACCTCAGGATCCCTCTAGCCTTGAAACAGTGTTCTTGGGGTTTCTTTGGAGTGCCATCAAGGAAATCAAGGCTCCTTTCATGTGTGATGTGCAACACAGAATTGCTCTGCACGCAGTGCAGGGGAATCGGGCCTCATCTCGCGGCGACGGGGAAGTCTCATGGTTTTTCTCGAGTTGCGGCGGGAACCTGGGGTATATTCTCGAGTTACGACGGGGATGGCCCTTCCACACATGTGTTTGTTCAGCCACGTCAGGACTCTTGCTAGTTGCGAGACACAACTCGGGATTCTCCTCGAGGCTTGGCAAGGCAATTGGGACGCCTCTCCAGCTGAGGCGGGAGACCAAGGGTCCCTTTCCACGTGCCACAGGAATCCTGGGACTCCTATCAAGATTCAGGAGGAGTCAGGCATCGTCTCCTTTGGAGGCACTGATCTCCGCGTACCTCTGGAGTTTTCAAAGGATGTGAGGCCTCCGGTCGCGATGAGGTGGGGAACTAGGTCTTTCTCTGTGGTCTCCACAGGGGATTCAGACATCCTTTCATCTTGGGAGATGCAAGACGAGCCTGCATTCAAGTCACTGCAGGGATATCCAGCCTTATTTCCCGTCAGGGCATCGCGGTGTCCATTCCACTTGAGGCCGCAAACTCAGGGTCCCTCTCACATACCTAGAGCTGAGAGAAGCCTCCTCTTGAGGTGCTTGTGGTAAGGTGGTATTCCTCTGGAGTCGAAGCCAGGGAGTAACCTCTCATCTCGAGTTGATTTTTGGCCCACGGAGCTCTTTGGTGTTGCTACAGTGACCTCAGGATCCCTCTAGCCTTGAAACAGTGTTCTTGGGGTTTCTCTGGAGTGCCATCAAGGAAATCAAGGCTCCTTTCATGTGTGATGTGCAAGACGGAATTGCTCTGCACGCAGTACAGGGGAATCGGGCTTAATCTCGCATCGAGGGGGAAGTCTCATGGTTTTTCTCGAGTTGCGGCGGGAACCTGGGGTATATTCTCGAGTTACGACGGGGATGGCCCTTCCACACATGTGTTTGTTCAGCCACGTCAGGACTCCTGCCTAGTTGCGAGGGACAACTCGGGATTCTCCTCGAGGCTTGGCAAGGCAAATGGGATGCCTCTCCAGCTGAGGCAGGAGACCAAGGGTCCCTTTCCACGTGCCACAGGAATCCTGGGTCTCCTATCAAGTTTCACGAGGAGTCAGGCATCGTCTCCTTTGGAGGCACTGATCTCCGCGTACCTCTGGAGTTTTCAAAGGATGTGCGGCCTCCGGTCGCGATGAGGTGGGAAACTAGGTCTTTCTCTGTGGTCTCCACATGGGATTCAGACATCCTTTCATCTTGGGAGATGCAAGACGAGCCTGCATTCAAGT
The DNA here is from genome assembly GCF_910594005.1 of Cervus elaphus. Classification (NCBI taxonomy): domain Eukaryota; kingdom Metazoa; phylum Chordata; class Mammalia; order Artiodactyla; family Cervidae; genus Cervus; species Cervus elaphus. The sequence continues at coordinate 4,412,373 of NW_025316779.1, forward strand.
CACTGCAGGGATATCCAGCCTTATTTCGCGTCAGGGCATCGCGGTGTCCATTCCACTTGAGGCCGCACACTCAGGGTCCCTCTCACATACCTAGAGCTGAGAGAAGCCTCCTCTTGAGGTGCTTGTGGTAAGGTGGTATTCCTCTGGAGTCGAAGCCAGGGACTAACCTCTCATCTCGAGTTGATTTTTGGCCCACGGAGCTCTTTCGTGTTGCTACAGTGACCTCAGGATCCCTCTAGCCTTGAAACAGTGTTCTTGGGGTTTCTCTGGAGTGCCATCAAGGAAATCAAGGCTCCTTTCATGTGTGATGTGCAACACGGAATTGCTCTGCACGCAGTACAGGGGAATCGGGTCTCATCTCGCGGCGAGGGGGAAGTCTCATGGTTTTTCTCGAGTTGCGGCGGGAACCTGGGGTATATTCTCGGGTTACGACGGGGATGGCCCTTCCACCCACGTGTTTCTTCAGCGACGTCAGGACTCCTGCCTAGTTGCGAGGGACAACTCGGGATTCTCCTCGAGGCTTGGCAGGGCAATTGGGACGCCTCTCCAGCTGAGGCGGGAGACCAAGGGTCCCTTTCCAAGTGCCACAGGAATCCTGGGACTCCTATCAAGTTTCACGAGGAGTCAGGCATCGTCTCCTTTGGAGGCACTGATCTCCGCGTACCTCTGGAGTTTTCAAAGGATGTGAGGCTATCGGTCGCGATGAGGTGGGGAACTAAGTCTTTCTCTGTGCTTTCCACAGGGGATTCAGACATCCTTTCGTCCTGCGAGATGCAAGACGAGCCTACATTGAAGTCACTGCAGGGATATCCGGCCTTATTTCGAGTCAGGGCATCGCGGTGTCCATTCCACTTGAGGCCGCAAACTCAGGGTCCCTCTCACATACCTAGAGCTGAGAGAAGCCTCCTCTTGAGGTGCTTGTGGTAAGGTGGTATTCCTCTGGAGTTGAAGCCAGGGACTAACCTCTCATCTCGAGTTGATTTTTGGTCCACGGAGTTCTTTCGTGTTGCTACAGTGACCTCAGGATCCCTCTATTCTTGAAACAGTGTTCTTGGGTTTTCTCTGGAGTGCCATGAAGGAAATCAAGGCTCCTTTCATGTGTGATGTGCAACACAGAATTGCTCTGCACGCAGTGCAGGGGAATCGGGCCTCATCTCGCGGCGAGGGGGAAGTCTCATGGTTTTCTCGAGTTGCGGCGGGAACCTGGGGTATATTCTCGAGTTACGACGGGGATGGCCCTTCCACACACGTGTTGTTCAGCCATGTCAGGACTCTTGCCTAGTTGCGAGACACAACTCGGGATTCTCCTCGAGGCTTGGCAAGGCAATTGGGACGCCTCTCCAGCTGAGGCGGGAGACCAAGGGTCCCTTTCCACGTGCCACAGGAATCCTGGGACTCCTATCAAGTTTCACGAGGAGTCAGGGATCGTCTCCTTTGGAGGCACTGATCTCCGCGTACCTCTGGAGTTTTCAAAGGATGTGAGGCTATCGGTCGCGATGAGGTGGGGAACTAAGTCTTTCTCTGTGCTTTCCACAGGGGATTCAGACATCCTTTCGTCCTGGGAGATGCAAGACGAGCCTGCATTGAAGTCACTGCAGGGATATCCAGCCTTATTTTGCGTCAGTGCATCGCGGAGTCCATTCCACTTGAGGCCGCAAACTCAGGGTCCATCTCACATACCTAGAGCTGAGAGAAGCCTCCTCTTGAGGTGCTTGTGGTAAGGTGGTATTCCTCTGGAGACGAATCCAGGGACTAACCTCTCTTTTCGAGTTGATTTTTGGCCCACGGAGCTCTTTCGTGTTGCTACAGTGACCTCAGGATCCCTCTAGCCTTGAAACAGTGTTCTTGGGGTTTCTCTGGAGTGCCATCAAGGAAATCAAGGCTCCTTTCATGTGTGATGTGCAACACGGAATTGCTCTGCACGCAGTGCAGGGGAATCGGGCCTCATCTCGCATCGAGGGGGAAGTCTCATGGTTTTTCTCGAGTTGCGGCGGGAACCTGGGGTATATTCTCGAGTTACGACGGGGATGGCCCTTCCACCCACGTGTTTGTTCAGCGACGTCAGGACTCCTGCCTAGTTGCGAGGGACAACTCGGGATTCTCCTCGAGGCTTTGCAGGGCAATTGGGACGCCTCTCCAGCTGAGGCGGGAGACCAAGGGTCCCTTTCCACGTGCCACAAGAATCCTGGGACTCCTATCAAGTTTCACGAGGAGTCAGGCATCGTCTCCTTTGGAGGCACTGATCTCCGCGTACCTCTGGAGTTTTCAAAGGATGTGAGGCCTCCGGTCGCGATGAGGTGGGGAACTAAGTGTTTCTCTGTGGTCTCTACAGGGGATTCAGACATCCTTTCTTCTTGGGAGATGCAAGACGAGCCTGCATTCAAGTCACTGCAGGGATATCCGGCCTTATTTCGAGTCAGGGCATCGCGGTGTCCATTCCACTTGAGGCCGCAAACTCAGGATCCCTCTCACATACCTAGAGCTGAGAGAAGCCTCCACTTGAGGTGCTTGTGGTAAGGTGGTATTCCTCAGGAGTCGAAGCCAGGGACTAACCTCTCATCTCGTGTTGATTCTTGGTCCACGGAGCTCTTTCGTGTTGCTACAGTGACCTCAGGATCCCTCTAGCCTTGAAACAGTGTTCTTGGGGTTTCTCTGGAGTGCCATCAAGGAAATCAAGGCTCCTTTCATGTGTGATGTGCAACACGGAATTGCTATGCACGCAGTGCAGGGGAATCGGGCCTCATCTCGTGGCGAGGGGGAAGTCTCATGGTTTTTCTCGAGGTGCGGCGGGAACCTGGGGTATATTCTCGAGTTACGACGGGGATGGCCCTTCCACACACGTGTGTGTTCAGCCATGTCAGGAATCCTGCCTAGTTGCGAGGGACAACTCGGGATTCTCCTCGAGGCTTTGCAGGGCAATTGGGACGCCTCTCCAGCTGAGACGGGAGACCAAGGGTCCCTTTCCACGTGCCACAGGAAACCTGGGTCTCCTGTCAAGTTTCACGAGGAGTCAGGCATCGTCTCCTTTGGAGGCACTGATCTCCGCATACCTCTGGAGTTTTCAAAGGATTTGAGGCCTCCTGTCGCGATGAGGTGGGGAACTAGGTCTTTCTCTGTGGTCTCCACAGGGGATTCAGACACCCTTTCGTCATGGGAGATGCAAGACGAGCCTGCATTCCAGTCACTGCAGGGATATCCGGCCTTATTTCGAGTCAGAGCTTCGCGGTGTCCATTCCACTTGAGGCCGCAAACTCAGGGTCCCTCTCACATACCTAGAGCTGAGAGAAGCCTCCTCTTGAGGTGCTTGTGGTAAGGTGGTATTCCTCTGGAGTTGAAGCCAGGGACTAACCTCTCATCTCGAGTTGATTTTTGGTCCACGGAGCTCTTTCGTGTTGCTACAGTGACCTCAGGATCCCTCTATTCTTGAAACAGTGTTCTTGGGTTTTCTCTGGAGTGCCATGAAGGAAATCAAGGCTCCTTTCATGTGTGATGTGCAACACAGAATTGCTCTGCACGCAGTGCAGGGGAATCGGGCCTCATCTCGCGGCGAGGGGGAAGTCTCATGGTTTTCTCGAGTTGCGGCGGGAACCTGGGGTATATTCTCGAGTTACGACGGGGATGGCCCTTCCACACACGTGTTTGTTCAGCCATGTCAGGACTCTTGCCTAGTTGCGAGACACAACTCGGGATTCTCCTCGAGGCTTGGCAAGGCAATTGGGACGCCTCTCCAGCTGAGGCGGGAGACCAAGGGTCCCTTTCCACGTGCCACAGGAATCCTGGGACTCCTATCAAGTTTCACGAGGAGTCAGGGATCGTCTCCTTTGGAGGCACTGATCTCCGCGTACCTCTGGAGTTTTCAAAGGATGTGAGGCCTCCGGTCGCGATGAGGTGGGGAACTAGGTCTTTCTCTGTGGTCTCCACAGGGGATTCAGACATCCTTTCATCTTGGGAGATGCAAGACGAGCCTGCATTCAAGTCACTGCAGGGATATCCAGCCTTATTTCGCGTCAGGGCATCGCGGTGTCCATTCCACTTGAGGCCGCAAACTCAGGGTCCCTCTCACATACCTAGAGCTGAGAGAAGCCTCCTCTTGAGGTGCTTGTGGTAAGGTGGTATTCCTCTGGAGTCGAAGCCAGGGACTAACCTCTCATCTCGAGTTGATTTTTGGCCCACGGAGCTCTTTCGTGTTGCTACAGTGACCTCAGGATCCCTCTAGCCTTGAAACAGTGTTCTTGGGGTTTCTCTGGAGTGCCATCAAGGAAATCAAGGCTCCTTTCATGTGTGATGTGCAACACCGAATTGCTCTGCACGCAGTGCAGGGGAATCGGGCCTCATCTCGCGGCAAGGGGGAAGTCTCATGGTTTTTCTCGAGTTGCGGCGGGAACCTGGGGTATATTCTCGAGTTACGACGGGGATGGCCCTTCCACCCACGTGTTTGTTCAGCCACGTCAGGACTCCTGCCTAGTTGCGAGGGACAACTCTGGATTCTCCTCGAGGCTTGGCAGGGCAATTGGGACGCCTCTCCAGCTGAGACGGGAGACCAAGGGTCCCTTTCCACGTGCCACAGGAAACCTGGGTCTCCTGTCAAGTTTCACGAGGAGTCAGGCATCGTCTCCTTTGGAGGCACTGATCTCCGCATACCTCTGGAGTTTTCAAAGGATTTGAGGCCTCCTGTCGCGATGAGGTGGGGAACTAGGTCTTTCTCTGTGGTCTCCACAGGGGATTCAGACACCCTTTCGTCATGGGAGATGCAAGACGAGCCTGCATTCCAGTCACTGCAGGGATATCCGGCCTTATTTCGAGTCAGGGCTTCGCGGTGTCCATTCCACTTGAGGCCGCAAACTCAGGGTCCCTCTCACATACCTAGAGCTGAGAGAAGCCTCCTCTTGAGGTGCTTGTGGTAAGGTGGTATTCCTCTGGAGTCGAAGCCAGGGACTAACCTCTCATCTCGAGTTGATTTTTGGTCCACGGAGCTCTTTCGTGTTGCTACAGTGACCTCAGGATCCCTCTAGCCTTGAAACAGTGTTCTTGGGGTTTCTCTGGAGTGCCATCAAGGAAATCAAGGCTCCTTTCATGTGTGATGTGCAACACAGAATTGCTCTGCATGCAGTGCAGGGGAATTGGGCCTCATCTCGTGGCGAGGGGGAAGTCTCATGGTTTTTCTCGAGTTGCGGTGGGAACCTGGGGTATATTCTCGAGTTACGACGGGGATGGACCTTCCACACATGTGTTTGTTCAGCCACGTCAGGACTCCTGCCTAGTTGCGAGGGACAACTCGGGATTCTCCTCGAGGCTTGGCAGGGCAATTGGGACGCCTCTCCAGCTGAGGCGGGAGACCAAGGGTCCCTTTCCACGTGCCACAAGAATCCTGGGACTCCTATCAAGTTTCACGAGGAGTCAGGCATCGTCTCCTTTGGAGGCACTGATCTCCGCGTACCTCTGGAGTTTTCAAAGGATGTGAGGCCTCCGGTCGCGATGAGGTGGGGAACTAGGTGTTTCTCTGTGGTCTCCACAGGGGATTCAGACATCCTTTCTTCTTGGGAGATGCAAGACGAGCCTGCATTCCAGTCACTGCAGGGATATCCGGCCTTATTTCGAGTCAGGGCTTCGCGGTGTCCATTCCACTTGAGGCCGCAAACTCAGGGTCCCTCTCACATACCTAGAGCTGAGAGAAGCCTCCTCTTGAGGTGCTTGTGGTAAGGTGGTATTCCTCTGGAGTCGAAGCCAGGGACTAACCTCTCATCTCGATTTGATTTTTGGTCCACGGAGCTCTTTCATGTTGCTACAGTGACCTCAGGATCCCTCTAGCCTTGAAACAGTGTTCTTGGGGTTTCTCTGGAGTGCCATCAAGGAAATCAAGGCTCCTTTCATGTGTGATGTGCAACACAGAATTGCTCTGCATGCAGTGCAGGGGAATTGGGCCTCATCTCGCGGCGAGGGGGAAGTCTCATGGTTTTTCTCGAGTTGCGGTGGGAACCTTGGGTATATTCTCGAGTTACGACGGGGATGGCCCTTCCACACATGTGTTTGTTCAGCCACGTCAGGACTCCTGCCTAGTTGCGAGGGACAACTCGGGATTCTCCTCGAGGCTTGGCAGGGCAATTGGGACGCCTCTCCAGCTGAGGCGGGAGACCAAGGGTCCCTTTCCACGTGCCACAAGAATCCTGGGACTCCTATCAAGTTTCACGAGGAGTCAGGCATCGTCTCCTTTGGAGGCACTGATCTCCGCGTACCTCTGGAGTTTTCAAAGGATGTGAGGCCTCCGGTCGCGATGAGGTGGGGAACTAGGTCTTTCTCTGTGGTCTCCACAGGGGATTCAGACATCCTTTCGTCTTGGGAGATGCAAGACGAGCCTGCATTCAAGTCACTGCAGGGATATCCAGCCTTATTTCGCGTCAGGGCATCGCGGTGTCCATTCCACTTGAGGCCGCAAAATCAGGGTCCCTCTCACATACCTAGAGCTGAGAGAAGCCTCCTCTTGATGTGCTTGTGGTAAGGTGGTATTCCTCTGGAGTCGAAGCCAGGGACTAACCTCTCATCTCGAGTTGATTTTTGGCCCACGGAGCTCTTTCGTGTTGCTACAGTGACCTCAGGATCCCTCTAGCCTTGAAACAGTGTTCTTGGGGTTTCTCTGGAGTGCCATCAAGGAAATCAAGGCTCCTTTCATGTGTGATGTGCAACACCGAATTGCTCTGCACGCAGTGCAGGGGAATCGGGCCTCATCTCGCGGCAAGGGGGAAGTCTCATGGTTTTTCTCGAGTTGCGGCGGGAACCTGGGGTATATTCTCGAGTTACGACGGGGATGGCCCTTCCACCCACGTGTTTGTTCAGCCACGTCAGGACTCCTGCCTAATTGCGAGGGACAACTCTGGATTCTCCTCGAGGCTTGGCAGGGCAATTGGGACGCCTCTCCAGCTGAGGCGGGAGACCAAGTGTCCCTTTCCAAGTGCCACAGGAATCCTGGGACTCCTATCAAGTTTCACGAGGAGTCAGGCATCGTCTCCTTTGGAGGCACTGATCTCCGCGTACCTCTGGAGTTTTCAAAGGATGTGAGGCTATCGGTCGCGATGAGGTGGGGAACTAAGTCTTTCTCTGTGCTTTCCACAGGGGATTCAGACATCCTTTAGTCCTGGGAGATGCAAGACGAGCCTGCATTGAAGTCACTGCAGGGATATCCGGCCTTATTTCGAGTCAGGGCATCGCGGTGTCCATTCCACTTGAGGCCGCAAACTCAGGGTCCCTCTCACATACCTAGAGCTGAGAGAAGCCTCCTCTTGAGGTGCTTGTGGTAAGGTGGTATTCCTCTGGAGTTGAAGCCAGGGACTAACCTCTCATCTCGAGTTGATTTTTGGTCCACGGAGCTCTTTCGTGTTGCTACAGTGACCTCAGGATCCCTCTATTCTTGAAACAGTGTTCTTGGGTTTTCTCTGGAGTGCCATGAAGGAAATCAAGGCTCCTTTCATGTGTGATGTGCAACACAGAATTGCTCTGCACGCAGTGCAGGGGAATCGGGCCTCATCTCGCGGCGAGGGGGAAGTCTCATGGTTTTCTCGAGTTGCGGCGGGAACCTGGGGTATATTCTCGAGTTACGACGGGGATGGCCCTTCCACACACGTGTTTGTTCAGCCATGTCAGGACTCTTGCCTAGTTGCGAGACACAACTCGGGATTCTCCTCGAGGCTTGGCAAGGCAATTGGGACGCCTCTCCAGCTGAGGCGGGAGACCAAGGGTCCCTTTCCACGTGCCACAGGAATCCTGGGACTCCTATCAAGTTTCACGAGGAGTCAGGCATCGTCTCCTTTGGAGGCACTGATCTCCGCGTACCTCTGGAGTTTTCAAAGGATGTGAGGCTCTCGGTCGCGATGAGGTGGGGAACTAAGTCTTTCTCTGTGCTTTCCACAGGGGATTCAGACATCCATTCGTCCTGGGAGATGCAAGACGAGCCTGCATTGAAGTCACTGCAGGGATATCCAGCCTTATTTTGCGTCAGTGCATCGCGGAGTCCATTCCACTTGAGGCCGCAAACTCAGGGTCCCTCTCACATACCTAGAGCTGAGAGAAGCCTCCTCTTGAGGTGCTTGTGGTAAGGTGGTATTCCTCTGGAGACGAATCCAGGGACTAACCTCTCTTTTCGAGTTGATTTTTGGCCCACGGAGCTCTTTCGTGTTGCTACAGTGACCTCAGGATCCCTCTAGCCTTGAAACAGTGTTCTTGGGGTTTCTCTGGAGTGCCATCAAGGAAATCAAGGCTCCTTTCATGTGTGATGTGCAACACGGAATTGCTCTGCACGCAGTGCAGGGGAATCGGGCCTCATCTCGCATCGAGGGGGAAGTCTCATGGTTTTTCTCGAGTTGCGGCGGGAACCTGGGGTATATTCTCGAGTTACGACGGGGATGGCCCTTCCACCCACGTGTTTGTTCAGCGACGTCAGGACTCCTGCCTAGTTGCGAGGGACAGCTCGGGATTCTCCTCGAGGCTTGGCAGGGCAATTGGGACGCCTCTCCAGCTGAGGCGGGAGACCAAGGGTCCCTTTCCTCGTGCCACAAGAATCCTGGGACTCCTATCAAGTTTCACGAGGAGTCAGGCATCGTCTCCTTTGGAGGCACTGATCTCCGCGTACCTCTGGAGTTTTCAAAGGATGTGAGACCTCCGGTCGCGATGAGGTGGGGAACTAGGTGTTTCTCTGTGGTCTCCACAGGGGATTCAGACATCCTTTCTTCTTGGGAGATGCAAGACGAGCCTGCATTCAAGTCACTGCAGGGATATCCGGCCTTATTTCGAGTCAGGGCATCGCGGTGTCCATTCCACTTGAGGCCGCAAACTCAGGATCCCTCTCACATACCTAGAGCTGAGAGAAGCCTCCACTTGAGGTGCTTGTGGTAAGGTGGTATTCCTCAGGAGTCGAAGCCAGGGACTAACCTCTCATCTCGTGTTGATTCTTGGTCCACGGAGCTCTTTCGTGTTGCTACAGTGACCTCAGGATCCCTCTAGCCTTGAAACAGTGTTCTTGGGGTTTCTCTGGAGTGCCATCAAGGAAATCAAGGCTCCTTTCATGTGTGATGTGCAACACGGAATTGCTCTGCATGCAGTGCAGGGGAATCGGGCCTCATCTCGTGGCGAGGGGGAAGTCTCATGGTTTTTCTCGAGGTGCGGCGGGAACCTGGGGTATATTCTCGAGTTACGACGGGGATGGCCCTTCCACACACGTGTGTGTTCAGCCATGTCAGGAATCCTGCCTAGTTGCGAGGGACAACTCGGGATTCTCCTCGAGGCTTTGCAGGGCAATTGGGACGCCTCTCCAGCTGAGACGGGAGACCAAGGGTCCCTTTCCACGTGCCACAGGAAACCTGGGTCTCCTGTCAAGTTTCACGAGGAGTCAGGCATCGTCTCCTTTGGAGGCACTGATCTCCGCGTACCTCTGGAGTTTTCAAAGGATGTGAGGCCTCCGGTCGCGATGAGTTGGGGAACTAGGTCTTTCTCTGTGGTCTCCACAGGGGATTCAGACATCCTTTCATCTTGGGAGATGCAAGACGAGCCTGCATTCAAGTCACTGCAGGGATATCCAGCCTTATTTCGCGTCAGGGCATTGCGGTGTCCATTCCACTTGAGGCCGCAAACTCAGGGTCCCTCTCACATACCTAGAGCTGAGAGAAGCCTCCTCTTGAGGTGCTTGTGGTAAGGTGGTATTCCTCTGGAGTCGAAGCTAGGGACTAACCTCTCATCTCGAGTTGATTTTTGGCCCATGGAGCTCTTTCGTGTTGCTACAGTGACCTCAGGATCCCTCTAGCCTTGAAACAGTGTTCTTGGGGTTTCTCTGGAGTGCCATCAAGGAAATCAAGGCTCCTTTCATGTGTGATGTGCAACACCGAATTGCTCTGCACGCAGTGCAGGGGAATCGGGCCTCATCTCGCGGCAAGGGGGAAGTCTCATGGTTTTTCTCGAGTTGCGGCGGGAACCTGGGGTATATTCTCGAGTTACGTCGGGGATGGCCCTTCCACCCACGTGTTTGTTCAGCCACGTCAGGACTCCTGCCTAGTTGCGAGGGACAACTCTGGATTCTCCTCGAGGCTTGGCAGGGCAATTGGGACGCCTCTCCAGCTGAGGCGGGAGACCAAGTGTCCCTTTCCAAGTGCCACAGGAATCCTGGGACTCCTATCAAGTTTCACGAGGAGTCAGGCATCGTCTCCTTTGGAGGCACTGATCTCCGCGTACCTCTGGAGTTTTCAAAGGATGTGAGGCTATCGGTCGCGATGAGGTGGGGAACTAAGTCTTTCTCTGTGCTTTCCACAGGGGATTCAGACATCCTTTCGTCCTGGGAGATGCAAGACGAGCCTGCATTGAAGTCACTGCAGGGATATCCGGCCTTATTTCGAGTCAGGGCATCGCGGTGTCCATTCCACTTGAGGCCGCAAACTCAGGGTCCCTCTCACATACCTAGAGCTGAGAGAAGCCTCCTCTTGAGGTGCTTGTGGTAAGGTGGTATTCCTCTGGAGTTGAAGCCAGGGACTAACCTCTCATCTCGAGTTGATTTTTGGTCCACGGAGCTCTTTCGTGTTGCTACAGTGACCTCAGGATCCCTCTATTCTTGAAACAGTGTTCTTGGGTTTTCTCTGGAGTGCCATGAATGAAATCAAGTCTCCTTTCATGTGTGATGTGCAACACAGAATTGCTCTGCACGCAGTGCAGGGGAATCGGGCCTCATCTCGCGGCGAGGGGGAAGTCTCATGGTTTTCTCGAGTTGCGGCGGGAACCTGGGGTATATTCTCGAGTTACGACGGGGATGGCCCTTCCACACACGTGTTTGTTCAGCCATGTCAGGACTCTTGCCTAGTTGCGAGACACAACTCGGGATTCTCCTCGAGGCTTGGCAAGGCAATTGGGACGCCTCTCCAGCTGAGGCGGGAGACCAAGGGTCCCTTTCCACGTGCCACAGGAATTCTGGAACTCCTATCATGTTTCACGAGGAGTCAGGGATCGTCTCCTTTGGAGGCACTGATCTCCGCGTACCTCTGGAGTTTTCAAAGGATGTGAGGCTATCGGTCGCGATGAGGTGGGGAACTAAGTCTTTCTCTGTGCTTTCCACAGGGGATTCAGACATCTTTTCGTCCTGGGAGATGCAAGACGAGCCTGCATTGAAGTCACTGCAGGGATATCCAGCCTTATTTTGCGTCAGTGCATCGCGGAGTCCATTCCACTTGAGGCCGCAAACTCAGGGTCCCTCTCACATACCTAGAGCTGAGAGAAGCCTCCTCTTGAGGTGCTTGTGGTAAGGTGGTATTCCTCTGGAGACGAATCCAGGGACTAACCTCTCTTTTCGAGTTGATTTTTGGCCCACGGAGCTCTTTCGTGTTGCTACAGTGACCTCAGGATCCCTCTAGCCTTGAAACAGTGTTCTTGGGGTTTCTCTGGAGTGCCATCAAGGAAATCAAGGCTCCTTTCATGTGTGATGTGCAACACGGAATTGCTCTGCACGCAGTGCAGGGGAATCGGGCCTCATCTCGCATCGAGGGGGAAGTCTCATGGTTTTTCTCGAGTTGCGGCGGGAACCTGGGGTATATTCTCGAGTTACGACGGGGATGGCCCTTCCACCCACGTGTTTGTTCAGCGACGTCAGGACTCCTGCCTAGTTGCGAGGGACAACTCGGGATTCTCCTCGAGGCTTGGCAGGGCAATTGGGACGCCTCTCCAGCTGAGGCGGGAGACCAAGGGTCCCTTTCCTCGTGCCACAAGAATCCTGGGACTCCTATCAAGTTTCACGAGGAGTCAGGCATCGTCTCCTTTGGAGGCACTGATCTCCGCGTACCTCTGGAGTTTTCAAAGGATGTGAGACCTCCGGTCGCGATGAGGTGGGGAACTAGGTGTTTCTCTGTGGTCTCCACAGGGGATTCAGACATCCTTTCTTCTTGGGAGATGCAAGACGAGCCTGCATTCAAGTCACTGCAGGGATATCCGGCCTTATTTCGAGTCAGGGCATCGCGGTGTCCATTCCACTTGAGGCCGCAAACTCAGGATCCCTCTCACATACCTAGAGCTGAGAGAAGCCTCCACTTGAGGTGCTTGTGGTAAGGTGGTATTCCTCAGGAGTCGAAGAGAGGGACTAACCTCTCATCTCGTGTTGATTCTTGGTCCACGGAGCTCTTTCGTGTTGCTACAGTGACCTCAGGATCCCTCTAGCCTTGAAACAGTGTTCTTGGGGTTTCTCTGGAGTGCCATCAAGGAAATCAAGGCTCCTTTCATGTGTGATGTGCAACACGGAATTGCTCTGCATGCAGTGCAGGGGAATCGGGCCTCATCTCGTGGCGAGGGGGAAGTCTCATGGTTTTTCTCGAGGTGCGGCGGGAACCTGGGGTATATTCTCGAGTTACGACGGGGATGGCCCTTCCACACACGTGTGTGTTCAGCCATGTCAGGAATCCTGCCTAGTTGCGAGGGACAACTCGGGATTCTCCTCGAGGCTTTGCAGGGCAATTGGGACGCCTCTCCAGCTGAGACGGGAGACCAAGGGTCCCTTTCCACGTGCCACAGGAAACCTGGGTCTCCTGTCAAGTTTCACGAGGAGTCAGGCATCGTCTCCTTTGGAGGCACTGATCTCCGCGTACCTCTGGAGTTTTCAAAGGATGTGAGGCCTCCGGTCGCGATGAGTTGGGGAACTAGGTCTTTCTCTGTGGTCTCCACAGGGGATTCAGACATCCTTTCATCTTGGGAGATGCAAGACGAGCCTGCATTCAAGTCACTGCAGGGATATCCAGCCTTATTTCGCGTCAGGGCATTGCGGTGTCCATTCCACTTGAGGCCGCAAACTCAGGGTCCCTCTCACATACCTAGAGCTGAGAGAAGCCTCCTCTTGAGGTGCTTGTGGTAAGGTGGTATTCCTCTGGAGTCGAAGCTAGGGACTAACCTCTCATCTCGAGTTGATTTTTGGCCCACGGAGCTCTTTCGTGTTGCTACAGTGACCTCAGGATCCCTCTAGCCTTGAAACAGTGTTCTTGGGGTTTCTCTGAAGTGCCATCAAGGAAATCAAGGCTCCTTTCATGTGTGATGTGCAACACCGAATTGCTCTGCACGCAGTGCAGGGGAATCGGGCCTCATCTCGCGGCAAGGGGGAAGTCTCATGGTTTTTCTCGAGTTGCGGCGGGAACCTGGGGTATATTCTCGAGTTACGACGGGGATGGCCCTTCCACCCACGTGTTTGTTCAGCCACGTCAGGACTCCTGCCTAGTTGCGAGGGACAACTCTGGATTCTCCTCGAGGCTTGGCAGGGCAATTGGGACGCCTCTCCAGCTGAGGCGGGAGACCAAGTGTCCCTTTCCAAGTGCCACAGGAATCCTGGGACTCCTATCAAGTTTCACGAGGAGTCAGGCATCGTCTCCTTTGGAGGCACTGATCTCCGCGTACCTCTGGAGTTTTCAAAGGATGTGAGGCTATCGGTCGCGATGAGGTGGGGAACTAAGTCTTTCTCTGTGCTTTCCACAGGGGATTCAGACATCCTTTCGTCCTGGGAGATGCAAGACGAGCCTGCATTGAAGTCACTGCAGGGATATCCGGCCTTATTTCGAGTCAGGGCATCGCGGTGTCCATTCCACTTGAGGCCGCAAACTCAGGGTCCCTCTCACATACCTAGAGCTGAGAGAAGCCTCCTCTTGAGGTGCTTGTGGTAAGGTGGTATTCCTCTGGAGTTGAAGCCAGGGACTAACCTCTCATCTCGAGTTGATTTTTGGTCCACGGAGCTCTTTCGTGTTGCTACAGTGACCTCAGGATCCCTCTATTCTTGAAACAGTGTTCTTGGGTTTTCTCTGGAGTGCCATGAATGAAATCAAGTCTCCTTTCATGTGTGATGTGCAACACAGAATTGCTCTGCACGCAGTGCAGGGGAATCGGGCCTCATCTCGCGGCGAGGGGGAAGTCTCATGGTTTTCTCGAGTTGCGGCGGGAACCTGGGGTATATTCTCGAGTTACGACGGGGATGGCCCTTCCACACACGTGTTTGTTCAGCCATGTCAGGACTCTTGCCTAGTTGCGAGACACAACTCGGGATTCTCCTCGAGGCTTGGCAAGGCAATTGGGACGCCTCTCCAGCTGAGGCGGGAGACCAAGGGTCCCTTTCCACGTGCCACAGGAATTCTGGAACTCCTATCAAGTTTCACGAGGAGTCAGGGATCGTCTCCTTTGGAGGCACTGATCTCCGCGTACCTCTGGAGTTTTCAAAGGATGTGAGGCTATCGGTCGCGATGAGGTGGGGAACTAAGTCTTTCTCTGTGCTTTCCACAGGGGATTCAGACATCTTTTCGTCCTGGGAGATGCAAGACGAGCCTGCATTGAAGTCACTGCAGGGATATCCAGCCTTATTTTGCGTCAGTGCATCGCGGAGTCCATTCCACTTGAGGCCGCAAACTCAGGGTCCCTCTCACATACCTAGAGCTGAGAGAAGCCTCCTCTTGAGGTGCTTGTGGTAAGGTGGTATTCCTCTGGAGACGAATCCAGGGACTAACCTCTCTTTTCGAGTTGATTTTTGGCCCACGGAGCTCTTTCGTGTTGCTACAGTGACCTCAGGATCCCTCTAGCCTTGAAACAGTGTTCTTGGGGTTTCTCTGGAGTGCCATCAAGGAAATCAAGGCTCCTTTCATGTGTGATGTGCAACACGGAATTGCTCTGCTCGCAGTGCAGGGGAATCGGGCCTCATCTTGCATCGAGGGGGAAGTCTCATGGTTTTTCTCGAGTTGCGGCGGGAACCTGGGGTATATTCTCGAGTTACGACGGGGATGGCCCTTCCACCCACGTGTTTGTTCAGCCACGTCAGGACTCCTGCCTAGTTGCGAGGGACAACTCGGGATTCTCCTCGAGGCTTGGCAGGGCAATTGGGACGCCTCTCCAGCTGAGGCGGGAGACCAAGGGTCCCTTTCCACGTGCCACAAGAATCCTGGGACTCTTATCAAGTTTCACGAGGAGTCAGGCATCGTCTCCTTTGGAGGCACTGATCTCCGCGTACCTCTGGAGTTTTCAAAGGATGTGAGGCCTCCGGTCGCGATGAGGTGGGGAACTAGGTGTTTCTCTCTGGTCTCCACAGGGGATTCAGACATCCTTTCTTCTTGGGAGATGCAAGACGAGCCTGCATTCAAGTCACTGCAGGGATATCCGGCCTTATTTCGAGTCAGGGCATCGCGGTGTCCATTCCACTTGAGGCCGCAAACTCAGGATCCCTCTCACATACCTAGAGCTGAGAGAAGCCTCCACTTGAGGTGCTTGTGGTAAGGTGGTATTCCTCAGGAGTCGAAGCCAGGGACTAACCTCTCATCTCGTGTTGATTCTTGGTCCACGGAGCTCTTTCGTGTTGCTACAGTGACCTCAGGATCCCTCTAGCCTTGAAACAGTGTTCTTGGGGTTTCTCTGGAGTGCCATCAAGGAAATCAAGGCTCCTTTCATGTGTGATGTGCAACACGGAATTGCTCTGCATGCAGTGCAGGGGAATCGGGCCTCATCTCGTGGCGAGGGGGAAGTCTCATGGTTTTTCTCGAGGTGCGGCGGGAACCTGGGGTATATTATCGAGTTACGACGGGGATGGCCCTTCCACACACGTGTGTGTTCAGCCATGTCAGGAATCCTGCCTAGTTGCGAGGGACAACTCGGGATTCTCCTCGAGGCTTTGCAGGGCAATTGGGACGCCTCTCCAGCTGAGACGGGAGACCAAGGGTCCCTTTCCACGTGCCACAGGAAACCTGGGTCTCCTGTCAAGTTTCACGAGGAGTCAGGCATCGTCTCCTTTGGAGGCACTGATCTCCGCATACCTCTGGAGTTTTCAAAGGATTTGAGGCCTCCTGTCGCGATGAGGTGGGGAACTAGGTCTTTCTCTGTGGTCTCCACAGGGGATTCAGACACCCTTTCGTCATGGGAGATGCAAGACGAGCCTGCATTCCAGTCACTGCAGGGATATCCGGCCTTATTTCGAGTCAGGGCTTCGCGGTGTCCATTCCACTTGAGGCCGCAAACTCAGGGTCCCTCTCACATACATAGAGCTGAGAGAAGCCTCCTCTTGAGGTGCTTGTGGTAAGGTGGTATTCCTCTGGAGTCGAAGCCAGGGACTAACCTCTCATCTCGAGTTGATTTTTGGTCCACGGAGCTCTTTCGTGTTGCTACAGTGACCTCAGGATCCCTCTAGCCTTGAAACAGTGTTCTTGGGGTTTCTCTGGAGTGCCATCAAGGAAATCAAGGCTCCTTTCATGTGTGATGTGCAACACAGAATTGCTCTGCATGCAGTGCAGGGGAATTGGGCCTCATCTCGCGGCGAGGGGGAAGTCTCATGGTTTTTCTCGAGTTGCGGTGGGAACCTGGGGTATATTCTCGAGTTACGACGGGGATGGCCCTTCCACACATGTGTTTGTTCAGCCACGTCAGGACTCCTGCCTAGTTGCGAGGGACAACTCGGGATTCTCCTCGAGGCTTGGCAGGGCAATTGGGACGCCTCTCCAGCTGAGGCGGGAGACCAAGGGTCCCTTTCCACGTGCCACAAGAATCCTGGGACTCCTATCAAGTTTCACGAGGAGTCAGGCATCGTCTCCTTTGGAGGCACTGATCTCCGCGTACCTCTGGAGTTTTCAAAGGATGTGAGGCCTCCGGTCGCGATGAGGTGGGGAACTAGGTCTTTCTCTGTGGTCTCCACAGGGGATTCAGACATCCTTTCATCTTGGGAGATGCAAGACGAGCCTGCATTCAAGTCACTGCAGGGATATCCAGCCTTATTTCGCGTCAGGGCATCGCGGTGTCCATTCCACTTGAGGCCGCAAACTCAGGGTCCCTCTCACATACCTAGAGCTGAGAGAAGCCTCCTCTTGAGGTGGTTGTGGTAAGGTGGTATTCCTCTGGAGTCGAAGCCAGGGACTAACCTCTCATCTCGAGTTGATTTTTGGCCCACGGAGCTCTTTCGTGTTGCTACAGTGACCTCAGGATCCCTCTAGCCTTGAAACAGTGTTCTTGGGGTTTCTCTGGAGTGCCATCAAGGAAATCAAGGCTCCTTTCATGTGTGATGTGCAACACCGAATTGCTCTGCACGCAGTGCAGGGGAATCGGGCCTCATCTCGCGGCAAGGGGGAAGTCTCATGGTTTTTCTCGAGTTGCGGCGGGAACCTGGGGTATATTCTCGAGTTACGACGGGGATGGCCCTTCCACCCACGTGTTTGTTCAGCCACGTCAGGACTCCTGCCTAGTTGCGAGGGACAACTCTGGATTCTCCTCGAGGCTTGGCAGGGCAATTGGGACGCCTCTCCAGCTGAGGCGGGAGACCAAGTGTCCCTTTCCAAGTGCCCCAGGAATCCTGGGTCTCCTATCAAGTTTCACGAGGAGTCAGGCATCGTCTCCTTTGGAGGCACTGATCTCCGCGTACCTCTGGAGTTTTCAAAGGATGTGAGGCTATCGGTCGCGATGAGGTGGGGAACTAAGTCTTTCTCTGTGCTTTCCACAGGGGATTCAGACATCCTTTCGTCCTGGGAGATGCAAGACGAGCCTGCATTGAAGTCACTGCAGGGATATCCGGCCCTATTTCGAGTCAGGGCATCGCGGTGTCCATTCCACTTGAGGCCGCAAACTCAGGGTCCCTCTCACATACCTAGAGCTGAGAGAAGCCTCCTCTTGAGGTGCTTGTGGTAAGGTGGTATTCCTCTGGAGACGAATCCAGGGACTAACCTCTCTTTTCGAGTTGATTTTTGGTCCACAGAGTTCTTTCGTGTTGCTACAGTGACCTCAGAATCCCTCTAGCCTTGAAACAGTGTTCTTGGGGTTTCTCTGGAGTGCCATCAAGGAAATCAAGGCTCCTTTCATGTGTGATGTGCAAGACGGAATTGCTCTGCACGCAGTACAGGGGAATCGGGCCTCATCTCGCATCGAGGGGGAAGTCTCATGGTTTTTCTCGAGTTGCGGCGGGAACCTGGGGTATATTCTCGAGTTACGACGGGGATGGCCCTTCCACCCACGTGTTTGTTCAGCCACGTCAGGACTCCTGCCTAGTTGCGAGGGACAACTCGGGATTCTCCTCGAGGCTTGGCAGGGCAATTGGAACGCCTCTCCAGCTGAGGCGGGAGACCAAGGGTCCCTTTCCACGTGCCACAAGAATCCTGGGACTCCTATCAAGTTTCACGCGGAGTCAGGCATCGTCTCCTTTGGAGGCACTGATCTCCGCGTACCTCTGGAGTTTTCAAAGGATGTGAGGCCTCCGGTCGCGATGAGGTGGGGAACTAGGTCTTTCTCTGTGGTCTCCACAGGGGATTCAGACACCCTTTCGTCTTGGGAGATGCAAGACGAGCCTGTATTCCAGTCACTGCAGGGATATCCGGCCTTATTTCGAGTCAGGGCATCGCGGTGTCCATTCCACTTGAGGCCGCAAACTCAGGGTCCCTCTCACATACCTAGAGCTGAGAGAAGCCTCCTCTTGAGGTGCTTGTGGTAAGGTGGTATTCCTCTGGAGTCGAAGCCAGGGACTAACCTCTCATCTCGAGTTGATTTTTGGTCCACGGAGCTCTTTCGTGTTGCTACAGTGACCTCAGGATCCCTCTATTCTTGAAACAGTGTTCTTGGGGTTTCTCTGCAGTGCCATGAAGGAAATCAAGGCTCCTTTCATGTGTGATGTGCAACACAGAATTGCTCTGCACGCAGTGCAGGGGAATCGGGCCTCATCTCGCGGCGAGGGGGAAGTCTCATGGTTTTCTCGAGTTGCGGCGGGAACCTGGGGTATATTCTCGAGTTATGACGGGGATGGCCCTTCCACACACGTGTTTGTTCAGCCATGTCAGGACTCTTGCCTAGTTGCGAGACACAACTCGGGATTCTCCTCGAGGCTTGGCAAGGCAATTGGGACGCGTCTCCAGCTGAGGCGGGAGACCAAGGGTCCCTTTCCACGTGCCACAGGAATCCTGGGGCTCCTATCAAGTTTCACGAGGAGTCAGGGATCGTCTCCTTTGGAGGCACTGATCTCCGCGTGCCTCTGGAGTTTTCAAAGGATGTGAGGCCTCCGGTCGCGATGAGGTGGGGAACTAGGTCTTTCTCTGTGGTCTCCACAGGGGATTCAGACATCCTTTCATCTTGGGAGATGCAAGACGAGCCTGCATTCAAGTCACTGCAGGGATATCCAGCCTTATTTCGCGTCAGGGCATTGCGGTGTCCATTCCACTTGAGGCCGCAAACTCAGGGTCCCTCTCACATACCTAGAGCTGAGAGAAGCCTCCTCTTGAGGTGCTTGTGGTAAGGTGGTATTCCTCTGGAGTCGAAGCCAGGGACTAACCTCTCATCTCGAGTTGATTTTTGGCCCATGGAGCTCTTTCGTGTTGCTACAGTGACCTCAGGATCCCTCTATCCTTGAAACAGTGTTCTTGGGGTTTCTCTGGAGTGCCATCAAGGAAATCAAGGCTCCTTTCATGTGTGATGTGCAACACGGAATTGCTCTGCATGCAGTGCAGGGGAATCGGGCCTCATCTCGCGGCGAGGGGGAAGTCTCATGGTTTTTCTCGAGTTGCGGTGGGAACCTGGGGTATATTCTCGAGTTACGACGGGGATGGCCCTTCCACACACGTGTGTGTTCAGCCATGTCAGGACTCCTGCCTAGTTGCGAGGGACAACTCGGGATTCTCCTCGAGGCTTTGCAGGGCAATTGGGACGCCTCTCCAGCTGAGACGGGAGACCAAGGGTCCCTTTCCACGTGCCACAGGAATCCTGGGTCTCCTATCAAGTTTCACGAGGAGTCAGGCATCGTCTCCTTTGGAGGCACTGATCTCCGCGTACCTCTGGAGTTTTCAAAGGATGTGAGGCTATCGGTCGCGATGAGGTGGGGAACTAAGTCTTTCTCTGTGCTTTTCACAGGGGATTCAGACATCCTTTCGTCCTGGGAGATGCAAGACGAGCCTGCATTGAAGTCACTGCAGGGATATCCGGCCTTATTTCGAGTCAAGGCATCGCGGTGTCCATTCCACTTGAGGCCGCAAACTCAGGGTCCCTCTCACATACCTAGAGCTGAGAGAAGCCTCCTCTTGAGGTGCTTGTGGTAAGGTGGTATTCCTCTGGAGACGAATCCAGGGACTAACCTCTCTTTTCGAGTTGAATTTTGGTACACAGAGTTCTTTCGTGTTGCTACAGTGACCTCAGGATCCCTCTAGCCTTGAAACAGTGTTCTTGGGGTTTCTCTGGAGTGCCATCAAGGAAATCAAGGCTCCTTTCATGTGTGATGTGCAAGACGGAATTGCTCTGCACGCAGTACAGGGGAATCGGGCCTCATCTCGCATCGAGGGGGAAGTCTCATGGTTTTTCTCGAGTTGCGGCGGGAACCTGGGGTATATTCTCGAGTTTCGACGGGGATGGCCCTTCCACCCACGTGTTTGTGCAGCCACGTCAGGACTCCTGCCTAGTTGCGAGGGACAACTCGGGATTCTCCTCGAGGCTTGGCAGGGCAATTGGAACGCCTCTCCAGCTGAGGCGGGAGACCAAGGGTCCCTTTCCACGTGCCACAAGAATCCTGGGACTCCTATCAAGTTTCACGAGGAGTCAGGCATCGTCTCCTTTGGAGGCACTGATCTCCGCGTACCTCTGGAGTTTTCAAAGGATGTGAGGCCTCCGGTCGCTATGAGGTGGGGAACTAGGTGTTTCTCTGTGGTCTCCACAGGGGATTCAGACATCCTTTCTTCTTGGGAGATGCAAGACGAGCCTGCATTCCAGTCACTGCAGGGATATCCGACCTTATTTCGAGTCAGGGCATCGCGGTGTCCATTCCACTTGAGGCCGCAAACTCAGGATCCCTCTCACATACCTAGAGCTGAGAGAAGCCTCCTCTTGAGGTGCTTGTGGTAAGGTGGTATTCCTCTGGAGTCGAAGCCAGGGACTAACCTCTCATCTCGTGTTGATTCTTGGTCCACGGAGCTCTTTCGTGTTGCTACAGTGACCTCAGGATCCCTCTAGCCTTGAAACAGTGTTCTTGGGGTTTCTCTGGAGTGCCATCAAGGAAATCAAGGCTCCTTTCATGTGTGATGTGCAACACGGAATTGCTCTGCATGCAGTGCAGGGGAATCGGGCCTCATCTCGCGGCGAGGGGGAAGTCTCATGGTTTTTCTCGAGTTGCGGCGGGAACCTGGGGTATATTCTCGAGTTACGACGGGGATGGCCCTTCCACACACGTGTGTGTTCAGCCATGTCAGGACTCCTGCCTAGTTGCGAGGGACAACTCGGGATTCTCCTCGAGGCTTGGCAGGGCAATTGGGACGCCTCTCCAGCTGAGACGGGAGACCAAGGGTCCCTTTCCACGTGCCACAGGAATCCTGGGTCTCCTATCAAGTTTCACGAGGAGTCAGGCATCGTCTCCTTTGGAGGCACTGATCTCCGCATACCTCTGGAGTTTTCAAAGGATTTGAGGCCTCCTGTCGCGATGAGGTGGGGAACTAGGTCTTTCTCTGTGGTCTCCACAGGGGATTCAGACATCCTTTCTTCTTGGGAGATGCAAGACGAGCCTGTATTCCAGTCACTGCAGGGATATCCGGCCTTATTTCGAGTCAGGGCATCGCGGTGTCCATTCCACTTGAGGCCGCAAACTCAGGGTCCCTCTCACATACCTAGAGCTGAGAGAAGCCTCTTCTTGAGGTGCTTGTGGTAAGGTGGTATTCCTCTGGAGTCGAAGCCAGGGACTAACCTCTCATCTCGAGTTGATTTTTGGTCCACGGAGCTCTTTCGTGTTGCTGCAGTGACCTCAGGATCCCTCTATTCTTGAAACAGTGTTCTTGGGGTTTCTCTGCAGTGCCATGAAGGAAATCAAGGCTCCTTTCATGTGTGATGTGCAACACAGAATTGCTCTGCACGCAGTGCAGGGGAATCAGGCCTCATCTCGCGGCGAGGGGGAAGTCTCATGGTTTTCTCGAGTTGCTGCGGGAACCTGGGGTATATTCTCGAGTTATGACGGGGATGGCCCTTCCACTCACGTGTTTGTTCAGCCATGTCAGGACTCTTGCCTAGTTGCGAGACACAACTCGGGATTCTCCTCCAGGCTTGGCAAGGCAATTGGGACGCCTCTCCAGCTGAGGCGGGAGACCAAGGGTCCCTTTCCACGTGCCACAGGAATCCTGGGACTCCTATCAAGTTTCACGAGGAGTCAGGGATCGTCTCCTTTGGAGGCACTGATCTCCGCGTACCTCTGGAGTTTTCAAAGGATGTGAGGCCTCCGGTCGCGATGAGGTGGGGAACTAGGTCTTTCTCTGTGGTCTCCACAGGGGATTCAGACATCCTTTCATCTTGGGAGATGCAAGACGAGCCTGCATTCAAGTCACTGCAGGGATATCCAGCCTTATTTCGAGTCAGGGCATCGCGGTGTCCATTCCACTTGAGGCCGCAAACTCAGGGTCCCTCTCACATACCTAGAGCTGAGAGAAGCCTCCTCTTGAGGTGCTTGTGGTAAGGTGGTATTCCTCTGGAGTCGAAGCCAGGGACTAACCTCTCATCTCGAGTTGATATTTGGCCCACGGAGCTCTTTCGTGTTGCTACAGTGACCTCAGGATCCCTCTAGCCTTGAAACAGTGTTCTTGGGGTTTCTCTGGAGTGCCATCAAGGAAATCAAGGCTCCTTTCATGTGTGATGTGCAACACGGAATTGCTCTGCACGCAGTGCAGGGGAATCGGGCCTCATCTCGCGGCGAGGGGGAAGTCTCATGGTTTTTCTCGAGTTGCGGCGGGAACCTGGGGTATATTCTCGAGTTACGACGGGGATGGCCCTTCCACACACGTGTTTGTTCAGCCACGTCAGGACTCCTGCCTAGTTGCGAGGGAAAATTCTGGATTCTCCTCGAGGCTTGGCAGGGCAATTGGGACGCCTCTCCAGCTGAGGCGGGAGACCAAGTGTCCCTTTCCAAGTGCCACAGGAATCCTGGGACTCCTATCAAGTTTCACGAGGAGTCAGGCATCGTCTCCTTTGGAGGCACTGATCTCCGCGTACCTCTGGAGTTTTCAAAGGATGTGAGGCTGTCGGTCGCGATGAGGTGGGGAACTAAGTCTTTCTCTGAGCTTTCCACAGGGGATTCAGACATCCTTTCGTCCTGGGAGATGCAAGACGAGCCTGCATTGAAGTCACTGCAGGGATATCCGGCCTTATTTCGAGTCAGGGCATCGCGGTGTCCATTCCACTTGAGGCCGCAAACTCAGGGTCCCTCTCACATACCTAGAGCTGAGAGAAGCCTCCTCTTGAGGTGCTTGTGGTAAGGTGGTATTCCTCTGGAGACGAATCCAGGGACTAACCTCTCTTTTCGAGTTGATTTTTGGTACACAGAGTTCTTTCGTGTTGCTACAGTGACCTCAGGATCCCTCTAGCCTTGAAACAGTGTTCTTGGGGTTTCTCTGGAGTGCCATCAAGGAAATCAAGGCTCCTTTCATGTGTGATGTGCAACACGGAATTGCTCTGCATGCAGTGCAGGGGAATCGGGCCTCATCTCGCGGCGAGGGGGAAGTCTCATGGTTTTTCTCGAGTTGCGGTGGGAACCTGGGGTATATTCTCGAGTTACGACGGGGATGGCCCTTCCACACACGTGTTTGTTCAGCCATGTCAGGACTCCTGCCTAGTTGCGAGGGACAACTCGGGATTCTCCTCGAGGCTTTGCAGGGCAATTGGGACGCCTCTCCAGCTGAGACGGGAGACCAAGGTTCCCTTTCCACGTGCCACAGGAATCCTCGGTCTCCTATCAAGTTTCACGAGGAGTCAGGCATCGTCTCCTTTGCAGGCACTGATCTCCGCATACCTCTGGAGTTTTCAAAGGATTTGAGGCCTCCTGTCGCGATGAGGTGGGGAACTAGGTCTTTCTCTGTGGTCTCCACAGGGGATTCAGACACCCTTTCATCTTGGGAGATGCAAGACCAGCCTGCATTCCAGTCACTGCAGGGATATCCGGCCTTATTTCGAGTCAGGGCATCGCGGTGTCCATTCCACTTGAGGCCGCAAACTCAGGGTCCCTCTCACATACCTAGAGCTGAGAGAAGCCTCCTCTTGAGGTGCTTGTGGTAAGGTGGTATTCCTCTGGAGTCGAAGCCAGGGACTAACCTCTCATCTCGAGTTGATTTTTGGTCCACGGAGCTCTTTCGTGTTGCTACAGTGACCTCAGGATCCCTCTAGCCGTGAAACAGTGTTCTTGGGGTTTCTCTGGAGTACCATGAAGGAAATCAAGGCTCCTTTCATGTGTGATGTGCAACACAGAATTGCTCTGCACGCAGTGCAGGGGAATTGGGCCTCATCTCGCGGCGAGGGGGAAGTCTCATGGTTTTTCTCGAGTTGCGGCGGGAACCTGGGGTATATTCTCGAGTTACGACGGGGATGGCCCTTCCACCCACGTGTTTGTTCAGCCACGTCAGGACTCCTGCCTAGTTGCGAGGGACAACTCGGGATTCTCCTCGAGGCTTGGCAGGGCAATTGGAACGCCTCTCCAGCTGAGGCGGAAGACCAAGGGTCCCTTTCCACGTGCCACAAGAATCCTGGGACTCCTACCAAGTTTCACGAGGAGTCAGGCATCGTCTCCTTTGGAGGCACTGATCTCCGCGTACCTCTGGAGTTTTCAAAGGATGTGAGGCCTCCGGTCGGGATGAGGTGGGGAACTAGGTCTTTCTCTGTGGTCTCCACAGGGGATTCAGACACCCTTTCGTCTTGGGAGATGCAAGACGAGGCTGCATTCCAGTCACTGCAGGGATATCCGGCCTTATTTCGAGTCAGGGCATCGCGGTGTCCATTCCACTTGAGGCCGCAAACTCAGGGTCCCTCTCACATACCTAGAGCTGAGAGAAGCCTCCTCTTGAGGTGCTTGTGGTAAGGTGGTATTCCTCTGGAGTCGAAGCCAGGGACTAACCTCTCATCTCGAGTTGATTTTGGGTCCACGGAGCTCTTTCGTGTTGCTACAGTGACCTCAGGATCCCTCTAGCCTTGAAACAGTGTTCTTGGGGTTTCTCTGGAGTGCCATCAAGGAAATCAAGGCTCCTTTCATGTGTGATGTGCAACACAGAATTGCTCTGCACGCAGTGCAGGGGAATCGGGCCTCATCTCGCGGCGAGGGGGAAGTCTCATGGTTTTTCTCGAGTTGCGGCGGGAACCTGGGGTATATTCTCGAGTTACGACGGGGATGGCCCTTCCACACACGTGTTTGTTCAGCCATTTCAGGACTCTTGCCTAGTTGCGAGACACAACTCGGGATTCTCCTCGAGGCTTGGCAAAGCAATTGGGACGCCTCTCCAGCTGAGGCGGGAGACCAAGGGTCCCTTTTCACGAGCCACAGGAATCCTGGGACTCCTATCAAGTTTCACGAGGAGTCAGGCATCGTCTCCTTTGGAGGCACTGATCTCCGCGTACCTCTGGAGTTTTCAAAGGATGTGAGGCCTCCGGTCGCGATGAGGTGGGGAACTAGGTCTTTCTCTGTGGTCTCCACAGGGGATTCAGACATCCTTTCATCTTGGGAGATGCAAGACGAGCCTGCATTCAAGTCACTGCAGGGATATCCAGCCTTATTTCGCGTCAGGGCATCGCTGTGTCCATTCCACTTGAGGCCGCAAACTCAGGGTCCCTCTCACATACCTAGAGCTGAGAGAAGCCTCCTCTTGAGGTGCTTGTGGTAAGGTGGTATTCCCCTGGAGTCGAAGCCAGGGACTAACCTCTCATCTCGAGTTGATTTTTGGCCCACGGAGCTCTTTCCTGTTGCTACAGTGACCTCAGGATCCCTCTATCCTTGAAACAGTGTTCTTGGGGTTTCTCTGGAGTGCCATCAAGGAAATCAAGGCTCCTTTCATGTGTGATGTGCAAGACGGAATTGCTCTGCACGCAATACAGGGGATCGGGCCTCATCTCGCATCGAGGGGGCAGTCTTATAGTTTTTCTCGAGTTGCGGCGGGAACCTGGGGTATATTCTCGAGTTACGACGGGGATGGCCCTTCCACCCACGTGTTTGTTCAGCCACGTCAGGACTCCTGCCTGTTTGCGAGGGACAACTCGGAATTCTCCTCGAGGCTTGGCAGGGCAATTGGGACGCCTCTCCAGCTGAGACGGGAGACCAAGGGTCCCTTTCCACGTGCCACAAGAATCCTGGGACTCCTATCAAGTTTCACGAGGAGTCAGGCATCGTCTCCTTTGGAGGCACTGATCTCCACGTACCTCTGGAGTTTTCAAAGGATGTGAGGCTATCGGTCGCCATGAGGTGGGGAACTAAGTCTTTCTCTGTGCTTTCCACAGGGGATTCAGACATCCATTCGTCCTGGGAGATGCAAGACGAGCCTGCATTGAAGTCACTGCAGGGATATCGGGCCTTATTTCGAGTCAGGGCATCGCGGTGTCCATTCCACTTGAGGCCGCAAACTCAGGGTCACTCTCACATACCTAGAGCTGAGAGAAGCCTCCTCTTGAGGTGCTTGTGGTAAGGTGGTATTCCTCAGGAGACGAATCCAGGGACTAACCTCTCTTTTCGAGTTGATTTTTGGTCCACAGAGTTCTTTCGTGTTGCTACAGTGACCTCAGGATCCCTCTATCCTTGAAACAGTGTTCTTGGGGTTTCTCTGGAGTGCCATCAAGGAAATCAAAGGTCCTTTCATCTGTGATGTGCAAGACGGAATTGCTCTGCACGCAGTACAGGGGAATCGGGCCTCATCTCGCATCGAGGGGGAAGTCTCATGGTTTTTCTCGAGTTGCGGCGGGAACCTGGGGTATATTCTCGAGTTACATCGGGGATGGCCC
The DNA here is from genome assembly GCF_910594005.1 of Cervus elaphus. NCBI lineage: Eukaryota > Metazoa > Chordata > Mammalia > Artiodactyla > Cervidae > Cervus > Cervus elaphus. The sequence continues at coordinate 4,439,076 of NW_025316779.1, forward strand.
TTCCACCCACGTGTTTGTTCAGCGACGTCAGGACTCCTGCCTAGTTGCGAGGGACAACTCTGGATTCTCCTCGAGGCTTGGCAGGGCAATTGGGACGCCTCTCCAGCTGAGGCGGGAGACCAAGGGTCCCTTTCCACGTGCCACAAGAATCCTGGGACTCCTATCAAGTTTCACGAGGAGTCAGGCATCGTCTCCTTTGGAGGCACTGATCTCCGCGTACCTCTGGAGTTTTCAAAGGATGTGAGGCTATCGGTCGCGATGAGGTGGGGAACTAGGTGTTTCTCTGTGGTCTCCACAGGGGATTCAGACATCGTTTCTTCTTGGGAGATGCAAGACGAGCCTGCATTCAAGTCACTGCAGGGATATCCGGCCTTATTTCGAGTCAGGGCATCGCGGTGTCCATTCCACTTGAGGCCGCAAACTTAGGATCCCTCTCACATACATAGAGCTGAGAGAAGCCTCCACTTGAGGTGCTTGTGGTAAGGTGGTATTCCTCAGGAGTCGAAGCCAGGGACTAACCTCTCATCTCGTGTTGATTCTTGGTCCACGGAGCTCTTTCGTGTTGCTACAGTGACCTCCGGATCCCTCTAGCCTTGAAACAGTGTTCTTGGGGTTTCTCTGGAGTGCCATCAAGGAAATCAAGGCTCCTTTCATGTGTGATGTGCAACACGGAATTGCTCTGCACGCAGTGCAGGGGAATCGGGCCTCATCTCGCGGTGAGGGGGAAATCTCATAGTTTTTCTCGAGTTGCGGCGGGAACCTGGGGTATATTCTCGAGTTACGACGGGGATGGCCCTGCCACACACGTGTGTGTTCAGCCATGTCAGGACTCCTGCCTAGTTGCGAGGGACAACTCGGGATTCTCCTCGAGGCTTTGCAGGGCAATTGGGACGCCTCTCCCGCTGAGACGGGAGACCAAGGGTCCCTTTCCACGTGCCACAGGAAACCTGGGTCTCCTATCAAGTTTCACGAGGAGTCAGGCATCGTCTCCTTTGGAGGCACTGATCTCCGCGTACCTCTGGAATTTTCAAAGGATGTGAGGCTATCGGTCGCGATGAGGTGGGGAACTAAGTCTTTCTCTGTGCTTTCCACAGGGGATTCAGACATCCTTTCGTCCTGGGAGATGCAAGACGAGCCTGCATTGAAGTCACTGCAGGGATATCCGGCCTTATTTCGAGTCAGGGCATCGCGGTGTCCATTCCACTTGAGGCCGCAAACTCAGGGTCCCTCTCACATACCTAGAGCTGAGAGAAGCCTCCTCTTGAGGTGCTTGTGGTAAGATGGTATTCCTCTGGAGTCAAAGCCAGGGACTAACCTCTCTTTTCGAGTTGATTTTTGGTCCACAGAGTTCTTTCGTGTTGCTACAGTGACCTCAGGATCCCTCTAGCCTTGAAACAGTGTTCTTGGGGTTTCTCTGGAGTGCCATCAAGGAAATCAAGGCTCCTTTCATGTGTGATGTGCAACACGGAATTGCTCTGCACGCAGTGCAGGGGAATCGGGCCGCATCTCGCGGCGAGGGGGAAGACTCATGGTTTTTCTCGAGTTGCGGCGGGAACATGGGGTATATTCTCGAGTTACGACCGGGATGGCCCTTCCACACACGTGTGTGTTCAGCCATGTCAGGACTCCTGCCTAGTTGCGAGGGACAACTCTGGATTCTCCTCGAGGCTTTGCAGGGCAATTGGGACGCCTCTCCAGCTGAGACGGGAGACCAAGGGTCCCTTTCCACGTGCCACAGGAATCCTGGGTCTCCTATCAAGTTTCACGAGGAGTCAGGCATCGTCTCCTTTGGAGGCACTGATCTCCGCATACCTCTGGAGTTTTCAAAGGATTTGAGGCCCCCGGTCGCGATGAGGTGGGGAACTAGGTCTTTCTCTGTGGTCTCCACAGGGGATTCAGACACCCTTTCGTCTTGGGAGATGCAAGACGAGCCTGCATTCCAGTCACTGCAGGGATATCCGGCCTTATTTCGAGTCAGGGCATCGCGGTGTCCATTCCACTTGAGGCCCCAAATTCAGGGTCCCTCTCACATACATAGAGCTGAGAGAAGCCTCCTCTTGAGGTGCTTGTGGTAAGGTGGTATTCCTCTGGAGTCGAAGCCAGGAACTAACCTCTCATCTCGAGTTGATTTTGGGTCCACGGAGCTCTTTCGTGTTGCTACAGTGACCTCAGGATCCCTCTAGCCTTGAAACAGTGTTCTTGGGGTTTCTCTGGAGTGCCATCAAGGAAATCAAGGCTCCTTTCATGTGTGATGTTCAACACAGAATTGCTCTGCACGCAGTGCAGGGGAATCAGGCCTCATCTCGCGGCGAGGGGGAAGTCTCATGGTTTTTCTCGAGTTGCGGCGGGAACCTGGGGTATATTCTCGAGTTACGACGGGGATGGCCCTTCCACACACGTGTTTGTTCAGCCACGTCAGGACTCTTGCCTAGTTGCGAGACACAACTCGGGATTCTCCTCGAGGCTTGGCAAGGCAATTGGGACGCCTCTCCAGCTGAGGCGGGAAACCAAGGGTCCCTTTCCACGTGCCACAGGAATCCTGGGACTCCTATCAAATTTCACGAGGAGTCAGGCATCGTCTCCTTTGGAGGCACTGATCTCCGCGTACCTCTGGAGTTTTCAAAGGATGTGAGGCCTCCGGTCGCAATGAGGTGGGGAACTAGGTCTTTCTCTGTGGTCTCCACAGGGGATTCAGACATCCTTTCATCTTGGGAGATGCAAGACGAGCCTGCATTCAAGTCACTGCAGGGATATCCAGCCTTATTTCGCGTCAGGGCATCGCGGTGTCCATTCCACTTGAGGCCGCAAACTCAGGGTCCCTCTCACATACCTAGAGCTGAGAGAAGCCTCCTCTTGAGGTGCTTGTGGTAAGGTGGTATTCCTCTGGAGTCGAAGCCAGGGACTAACCTCTCATCTCGAGTTGATTTTTGGCCCACGGAGCTCTTTCGTGTTGCTACAGTGACCTCAGGATCCCTCTATCCTTGAAACAGTGTTCTTGGGGTTTCTCTGGAGTGCCATCAAGGAAATCAAGGCTCCTTTCATGTGTGATGTGCAACACGGAATTGGTCTGCACGCAGTGCAGGGGAATCGGGCCTCATCTCGCGGCGAGGGGGAAGTCTCATGGTTTTTCTCGAGTTGCGGCGGGAACCTGGGGTATATTCTCGAGTTACGATGGGGATGGCCCTTCCACCCACGTGTTTCTTCAGTGACGTCAGGACTCCTGCCTAGTTGCGAGGGACAACTCTGGATTCTCCTCGAGGCTTGGCAGGGCAATTGGGACGCCTCTCCAGCTGAGGCGGGAGACCAAGGGTCCCTTTCCAAGTGCCACAGGAATCCTGGGACTCCTATCAAATTTCACGAGGAGTCAGGCATCGTCTCCTTTGGAGGCACTGATCTCCGCGTACCTCTGGAGTTTTCAAAGGATGTGAGGCTATCGGTCGCGATGAGGTGGGGAACTAAGTCTTTCTCTGTGCTTTCCACAGGGGATTCAGACATCCTTTCGTCCTGGGAGATGCAAGACGAGCCTGCATTGAAGTCACTGCAGGGATATCCGGCCTTATTTCGAGTCAGGGCATCGCGGTGTCCATTCCACTTGAGGCCGCAAACTCAGGGTCCCTTTCACATACCTAGAGCTGAGAGAAGCCTCCTCTTGAGGAGCTTGTGGTAAGGTGGTATTCCTCTGGAGACGAATCCAGGGACTAACCTCTCTTTTCGAGTTGATTTTTGGTCCACAGAGTTCTTTCGTGTTGCTACAGTGACCTCAGGATCCCTCTATCCTTGAAACAGTGTTCTTGGGGTTTCTCTGGAGTGCCATCAAGGAAATCAAGGCTCCTTTCATGTGTGATGTGCAACACAGAATTGCTCTGCACGCAGTACAGGGGAATCGGGCCTCATCTCGCATCGAGGGGGAAGTCTCATGGTTTTTCTCGAGTTGCGGCGGGAACCTGGGGTATATTCTCGAGTTACGACGGGGATGGCCCTTCCACCCACGTGTTTGTTCAGCCACGTCAGGACTCCTGCCTAGTTGCGAAGGACAACTCGGGATTCTCCTCGAGGCTTTGCAGGGCAATTGGAACGCCTCTCCATCTCAGGCGGGAGACCAAATGTCCCTTTCCACGTGCCACAAGAATCCTGGGACTCCTATCAAGTTTCTCGAGGAGTCAGGCGTCGTCTCCTTTGGAGGCACTGATCTCCGCGTACCTCTGGAGTTTTCAAAGGATGTGAGGCCTCCGGTCGCGATGAGGTGGGGAACTAGGTGTTTCTCTGTGGTCTCCACAGGGAATTCAGACATCCTTTCTTCTTGGGAGATGCAAGACGAGCCTGCATTGAAGTCACTGCAGGGATATCCGGCCTTATTTCGAGTCAGGGCATCGCGGTGTCCATTCCACTTGAGGCCGCAAACTCAGGATCCCTCTCACATACCTAGAGCTGAGAGAAGCCTCCTCTTGAGGTGCTTGTGGTAAGGTGGTATTCCTCAGGAGTCGAAGCCAGGGACTAACCTCTCATCTCGTGTTGATTCTTGGTCCACGGAGCTCTTTCGTGTTGCTACAGTGACCTCAGGTTTCCTCTAGACTTGAAACAGTGTTCTTGGGGTTTCTCTGGAGTGCCATCAAGGAAATCAAGGCTCCTTTCATGTGTGATGTGCAACACGGAATTGCTCTGCACGCAGTGCAGGGGAATCGGGCCTCATCTCGCGGCGAGGGGGAAGTCTCATGGTTTTTCTCGAGTTGTGGCGGGAACCTGGGGTATATTCTCGAGTTACGACGGGGATGGCCCTTCCACACACGTGTGTGTTCAGCCATGTCAGGACTCCTGCCTAGTTGCGAGGGACAACTCGGGATTCTCCTCGAGGCTTTGCAGGGCAATTGGGACGCCTCTCCAGCTGAGGCGGGAGACCAAGGGTCCCTTTCCACGTGCCACAGGAATCCTGGGTCTCCTATCAAGTTTCACGAGGAGTCAGGCATCGTCTCCTTTGGAGGCACTGATCTCCGCATACCTCTGGAGTTTTCAAAGGATTTGAGGCCTCCTGTCGCGATGAGGTGGGGAACTTGGTCTTTCTCTGTGGTCTCCACAGGGGATTCAGACACCCTTTCGTCTTGGGAGATGCAAGACGAGCCTGCATTCAAGTCACTGCAGGGATATCCAGCCTTATTTCGCGTCAGGGCATCACGGTGTCCATTCCACTTGAGGCCGCAAACTCAGGGTCCCTCTCACATACCTAGAGCTGAGAGAAGCCTCCTCTTGAGGTGCTTGTGTTAAGGTGGTATTCCTCTGGAGTCGAAGCCAGGGACTAACCTCTCATCTCGAGTTGATTTTTGGCCCACGGAGCTCTTTCGTGTTGCTACAGTGACCTCAGGATCCCTCTAGCCTTGAAACAGTGTTCTTGGGGTTTCTCTGGAGTGCCATCAAGGAAATCAAGGCTCCTTTCATGTGTGATGTGCAACACGGAATTGCTCTGCACGCATTGCAGGGGAATCGGGCCTCATCTCGCGGCGAGGGGGAAGTCTCATGGATTTTCTCGAGTTGCGGCGGGAACCTGGGGTATACTCTCGAGTTACGACGGGGATGGCCCTTCCACCCACGTGTTTGTTCAGCCACGTCAGGACCTCTGCCTAGTTGCGAGGGACAACTCGGGATTCTCCTCGAGGCTTGGCAGGGCAATTGGAACGCCTCTCCAGCTGAGGCGGGAGACCAAGTGTCCCTTTCCACGTGCCACAAGAATCCTGGGACTCCTATCAAGTTTCACGAGGAGTCAGGCATCGTCTCATTTGGAGGCACTGATCTCCGCGTACCTCTGGAGTTTTCAAAGGATGTGAGGCTATCGGTCGCGATGAGGTGGGGAACTAAGTCTTTCTCTGTGCTTTCCACAGGGGATTCAGACATCCTTTCGTCCTGGGAGATGCAAGACGAGCCTGCATTGAAGTCACTGCAGGGATATCCGGCCTTATTTCGAGTCAGGGCATCGCGGTGTCCATTCCACTTGAGGCCGCAAACTCAGGGTCCCTCTCACATACCTAGAGCTGAGAGAAGCCTCCTCTTGAGGTGCTTGTGGTAAGGTGGTAGTCCTCTGGAGTCGAAGCCAGGGACTAACCTCTCATCTCGAGTTGATTTTTGGCCCACGGAGCTCTTTCGTGTTGCTACAGTGACCTCAGGATCCCTCTAGCCTTGAAACAGTGTTCTTGGGGTTTCTCTGGAGTGCCATCAAGGAAATCAAGGCTCCTTTCATGTGTGATGTGCAACACAGAATTGCTGTGCACGCAGTGCAGGGGAATCGGGCCTCATCTCGCGGCGAGGGGGAAGTCTCATGGTTTTTCTCGAGTTGCGGCGGGAACCTGGGGTATATTCTCGAGTTACGACGGGGATGGCCCTTCCACACACGTGTTTGTTCAGCCACGTCAGGACTCTTGCCTAGTTGCGAGACACAACTCGGGATTCTCCTCGAGGCTTGGCAAGGCAATTGGGACGCCTCTCCAGCTGAGGCGGGAGACCAAGGGTCCCTTTCCACGTGCCACAGGAATCCTGGGACTCCTATCAAGTTTCACGAGGAGTCAGGAATCGTCTCCTTTGGAGGCACTGATCTCTGCGTACCTCTGGAGTTTTCAAAGGATGTGAGGCCTCCGGTCGCGATGAGGTGGGGAACTAGGTCTTTCTCTGTGGTCTCCACAGGGGATTCAGACATCCTTTCATCTTGGGAGTTGCAAGACGAGCCTGCATTCAAGTCACTGCAGGGATATCCAGCCTTATTTCGCGTCAGGGCATCGCGGTGTCCATTCCACTTGAGGCCGCAAACTCAGGGTCCCGCTCACATACCTAGAGCTGAGAGAAGCCTCCTCTTGAGGTGCTTGTGGTAAGGTGGTATTCCTCTGGAGTCGAAGCCAGGGACTAACCTCTCATCTCGAGTTGATTTTTGGCCCACGGAGCTCTTTCGTGTTGCTACAGTGACCTCAGGATCCCTCTAGCCTTGAAACAGTGTTCTTGGGGTTTCTCTGGAGTGCCATCAAGGAAATCAAGGCTCCTTTCATGTGTGATGTGCAACACGGAATTGCTCTGCACGCAGTGCAGGGGAATCGGGCCTCATCTCGCGGCGAGGGGGAAGTCTCATGGTTTTTCTCGAGTTGCGGCGGGACCCTGGGGTATATTCTCGAGTTACGACGGGGATGGCCCTTCCACCCACGTGTTTCTTCAGCGACGTCAGGACTCCTGCCTAGTTGCGAGGGACAACTCTGGATTCTCCTCGAGGCTTGGCAGGGAAATTGGGACGCCTCTCCAGGTGAGGCGGGAGACCAAGGGTCCCTTTCCACGTGCCACAGGAATCCTGGGACTCCTATCAAGTTTCACGAGGAGTCAGGCATCGTCTCCTTTGGAGGCACTGATCTCCGCGTACCTCTCGAGTTTTCAAAGGATGTGAGGCTATCGGTCGCGATGAGGTGGGGAACTAAGTCTTTCTCTGTGCTTTCCACAGGGGATTCAGACATCCTTTCTTCTTGGGAGATGCAAGACGAGCCTGCATTGAAGTCACTGCAGGGATATCCGGCCTTATTTCGAGTCAGGGCATCGCGGTGTCCATTCCACTTGAGGCCGCAAACTAAGGGTCCCTCTCACATACCTAGAGCTGAGAGAAGCCTCCTCTTGAGGTGCTTGTGGTAAGGTGGTATTCCTCTGGAGACGAATCCAGGGACTAACCTCTCTTTTCGAGTTGATTTTTGGTCCACGGAGTTCTTTCGTGTTGCTACAGTGACCTCAGGATCCCTCTAGCCTTGAAACAGTGTTCTTGGGGTTTCTCTGGAGTGCCATCAAGGAAATCAAGGCTCCTTTCATGTGTGATGTGCAACACAGAATTGCTCTGCGCGCAGTGCAGGGGAATCGGGCCTCATCTCGCGGCGAGGGGGAAGTCTCATGGTTTTTCTCGAGTTGCGGCGGGAACCTGGGGTATATTCTCGAGTTACGACGGGGATGGCCCTTCCACACACGTGTTTGTTCAGCCACGTCAGGACTCCAGCCTAGTTGCGAGGGATAACTCGGGATTCTCCTCGAGGCTTGACAAGGCAATTGGGACGCCTCTCCAGCTGAGGCAGGAGACCAAGGGTCCCTTTCCACGTGCCACAGGAATCCTGGGACTCCTATCAAGTTTCACGAGGAGTCAGGCATCGTCTCCTTTGGAGGCACTGATCTCCGCGTACCTCTGGAGTTTTCAAAGGATGTGAGGCCTCCGGTCGCGATGAGGTGGGGAACTAGGTCTTTCTCTGTGGTCTCCACAGGGGATTCAGAAATCTTTTCATCTTGGGAGATGCAAGACTAGCCTGCATTCAAGTCACTGCAGGGATATCCAGCCTTATTTCACGTCAGGGCATCGCGGTGTCCATTCCACTTGAGGCCGCAAACTCAGGGTCCCTCTCACATACCTAGAGCTGAGAGAAGCCTCCTCTTGAGGTGCTTGTGGTAAGGTGGTATTCCTCTGGAGTCGAAGCCAGGGACTAACCTCTCATCTCGAGTTAATTTTTGGCCCACGGAGCTCTTTCGTGTTGCTACAGTGACCTCAGGATCCCTCTAGCCTTGAAACAGTGTTCTTGGGGTTTCTCTGGAGTGCCATCAAGGAAATCAAGGCTCCTGTCATGTGTGATGTGCAACACGGAATTGCTCTGCACGCAGTGCAGGGGAATCGGGCCTCATCTCGCGGCGAGGGGGAAGTCTCATGGTTTTTCTCGAGTTGCGGCGGGAACCTGGGGTATATTCTCGAGTTACGACGGGGATGGCCCTTCCACCCACGTGTTTGTTCAGCCACGTCACGACTCCTGCCTAGTTGCGAGGGACAACTCGGGATTCTCCTCGAGGCTTGGCAGGGCAATTGGAACGCCTCTCCAGCTGAGGCGGGAGACCAAGGGTCCCTTTCCACGTGCCACAAGAATCCTGGGACTCCTATCAAGTTTCACGAGGAGTCAGGCATCGTCTCCTTTGGAGGCACTGATCTCCGCGTACCTCTGGAATTTTCAAAGGATATGAGGCCTGCGGTCGCGATGAGGTGGGGACCTAGGTGTTTCTCTGTGGTCTCCACAGGGGATTCAGACATCCTTTCTTCTTGGGAGATGCAAGACGAGCCTGCATTCAAGTCACTGCAGGGATATCCGGCCTTATTTCGAGTCAGGGCACCGCGGTGTCGATTCCACTTGAGGCCGCAAACTCAGGATCCCTCTCACATACCTAGAGCTGAGAGAAGCCTCCTCTTGAGGTGCTTGTGGTAAGGTGGTATTCCTCAGGAGTCGAAGCCAGGGACTAACCTCTCATCTCGTGTTGATTCTTGGTCCACGGAGCTCTTTCGTGTTGCTACAGTGACCTCAGGATCCCTCTAGCATTGAAACAGTGTTCTTGGGGTTTCTCTGGAGTGCCCTCAAGGAAATCAAGGCTCCTTTCATGTGTGATGTGCAACACGGAATTGCTCTGCACGCAGTGCAGGGGAATCGGGCCTCATCTCGCGGCGAGGGGGAAGTCTCATGGTTTTTCTCGAGTTGCGGCGGGAACCTGGGTTATATTCTCGAGTTACGACGGGGATGGCCCTTCCACACACGTGTTTGTTCAGCCATGTCAGGACTCCTGCCTAGTTGCGAGACACAAATCGGGATTCTCCTCGAGGCTTGGCAAGGCAATTGGGACGCCTCTCCAGCTGAGGCCGGAGACCAAGGGTCCCTTTCCACGTGCCACAGGAATCCTGGGACTCCAATCAATTTTCACGAGGAGTCAGGCATCGTCTCCTTTGGAGGCACTGATCTCCGCGTACCTCTGGAGTTTTCAAAGGATGTGAGGCCTGCGGTCGCGATGAGGTGGGGAACTAGGTGTTTCTCTGTGGTCTCCACAGGGGATTCAGACATCCTTTCTTCTTGGGAGATGCAAGACGAGCCTGCATTCCAGTCACTGCAGGGATATCCGGCCTTATTTCGAGTCAGGGCACCGCGGTGTCCATTCCACTTGAGGCCGCAAAATCAGGATCCCTCTCACATACCTAGAGCTGAGAGAAGCCTCCTCTTGTGGTGCTTGTGGTAAAGTGGTATTCCTCAGGAGTCGAAGCCAGGGACTAACCTCTCATCTCGTGTTGATTCTTGGTCCACGGAGCTCTTTCATGTTGCTACAGTGACCTCAGGATCCCTCTAGCCTTGAAACAGTGTTCTTGGGGTTTCTCTGGAGTGCCATCAAGGAAATCAAGGCTCCTTTCATGTGTGATGTGCAACACGGAATTGCTCTGCACGCAGTGTAGGGGAATCGGGCCTCATCTCGCGGCGAGGGGGAAGTCTCATGGTTTTTCTCGAGTTGCGGCGGGAACCTGGGGTATATTCTCGAGTTACGACGGGGATGGCCCTTCCACACACGTGTGTGTTCAGCCATGTCAGGACTCCTGCCTAGTTGCGAGGGACAACTCGGGATTCTCCTCGAAGCTTTGCAGGGCAATTGGGCCGCCTCTCCAGCTGAGACGGGAGACCAAGGGTCCCTTTCCACGTGCCACAGGAATCCTGGGACTCCTATCAAGTTTCACGAGGAGTCAGGCATCGTCTCCTTTGGAGGCACTGATCTCCGCATACCTCTGGAGTTTTCAAAGGATGTGAGGCCTCCTGTCGCGATGAGGTGGGGAACTAGGTCTTTCTCTGTGGTCTCCACAGGGGATTCAGACACCCTTTCGTCTTGGGAGATGCAAGACGAGCCTGCATTCCAGTCACTGCAGGGATATCCGGCCTTATTTCGAGTCAGGGCATCGCGGTGTCCATTCCACTTGAGGCCGCAAACTCAGGGTCCCTCTCACATACCTAGAGCTGAGAGAAGCCTCCTCTTGAGGTGCTTGTGGTAAGGTGGTATTCCTCGGGAGTCGAAGCCAGGGACTAACCTCTCATCTCGAGTTGATTTTTGGCCCATGGAGCTCTTTCGTGTTGCTACAGTGACCTCAGGATCCCTCTAGCCTTGAAACAGTGTTCTTGGGGTTTCTCTGGAGTGCCATCAAGGAAATCAAGGCTCCTTTCATGTGTGATGTGCAACACGGAATTGCTCTGCACGCAGTGCAGGGGAATCGGGTCTCATCTCGCAGCGAGGGGGAAGTCTCATGGTTTTTCTCGAGTTGCGGCGGGAACCTGGGGTATATTCTCGAGTTACGACGGGGATGGCCCTTCCACCCACGTGTTTCTTCAGCGACGTCAGGACTCCTGCCTAGTTGCGAGGGACAACTCGGGATTCTCCTCGAGGCTTTGCAGGGCAATTGGGACGCCTCTCCAGCTGAGGCGGGAGACCAAGTGTCCCTTTCCAAGTGCCACAGGAAACGTGGGACTCCTATCAAGTTTCACGAGAAGTCAGGCATCGTCTCCTTTGGAGGAACTGATCTCCGCGTACCTCTGGAGTTTTCAAAGGATGTGAGGCCTCCGGTCGCGATGAGGTGTTGAACTAAGTCTTTCTCTGTGCTTTCCACAGGGGATTCAGACATCCTTTCGTCTTGGGAGATGCAAGACGAGCCTGCATTGAAGTCACTGCAGGGATATCCGGCCTTATTTCGAATCAGGGCATCACGGTGTCCATTCCTCTTGAGGCCGCAAACTCAGGGTCCCTCTCACATACCTAGAGCTGAGAGAAGCCTCCTCTTGAGGTGCTTGTGGTAAGGTGGTATTCCTCTGGAGACGAATCCAGGGACTAACCTCTCTTTTCGAGTTGAATTTTGGTCCACAGAGTTCTTTCGTGTTGCTACAGTGACCTCAGGATCCCTCTATCCTTGAAACAGTGTTCTTGGGGTTTCTCTGGAGTGCCATCAAGGAAATCAAGGCTCCTTTCATGTGTGATGTGAAAGACGGAATTGCTCTGCACGCAGTACAGGGGAATCGGGCCTCATCTCGCATCGAGGGGGAAGTCTCATGGTTTTTCTCGAGTTGCGGCGGGAACCTGGGGTATATTCTCGAGTTACGATGGGGATGGCCCTTCCACCCACGTGTTTGTTCAGCCACGTCAGGACTCCTGCCTAGTTGCGAGGAACAACTCGGGATTCTCCTCGAGGCTTGGCAGGGCAATTGGAACGCCTCTCCAGCTGAGCCGGGAGACCAAGGGTCCCTTTCCACGTGCCACAAGAATCCTGGGACTCCTATCAAGTTTCACGAGGAGTCAGGCATCGTCTCCTTTGGAGGCACTGATCTCCGCGTACCTCTGGAGTTTTCAAAGGATGTGAGGCCTCCGGTCGCGATGAGGTGGGGAACTAGGTGTTTCTCTGTGGTCTCCACAGGGGATTCAGACATCCTTTCTTCTTGGGAGATGCAAGACGAGCCTGCATTCAAGTCACTGCAGGGATATCCGGCCTTATTTCGAGTCAGGGCATCGCGGTGTCCATTCCACTTGAGGCCGCAAACTCAGGATCCCTCTCACATACCTAGAGCTGAGAGAAGCCTCCTCTTGAGGTGCTTGTGGTAAGGTGGTATTCCTCTGGAGTCGAAGCCAGGGAGTAACCTCTCATCTCGTGTTGATTCTTGGTCCACGGAGCTCTTTCGTGTTGCTACAGTGACCTCAGGATCCCTCTAGCCTTGAAACAGTGTTCTTGGGGTTTCTCTGGAGTGCCATGAAGGAAATCAAGGCTCCTTTCATGTGTGATGTGCAACACAGAATTGCTCTGCACGCAGTGCAGGGGAATCGGGCCTCATCTCGCGGCGAGGGGGAAGTCTCATGGTTTTTCTCGAGTTGCGGCGGGAACCTGGGGTATATTCTCGAGTTACGACGGAGATGGCCCTTCCACCCACGTGTTTCTTCAGCGACGTCAGGACTCCTGCCTAGTTGCGAGGGACAACTCGGGATTCTCCTCGAGGCTTTGCAGGGCAATTGGGACGCCTCTCCAGCTGAGACGGGAGACCAAGGGTCCCTTTCCACGTGCCACAGGAATCCTGCGTCTCCTATCAAGTTTCACGAGGAGTCAGGCATCGTCTCCTTTGGAGGCACTGATCTCCGCATACCTCTGGAGTTTTCAAAGGATTTGAGGCCTCCTGTCGCGATGAGGTGGGGAACTAGGTCTTTCTCTGCGGTCTCCACAGGGGCTTCAGACACCCTTTCGTTTTGGGACATGCAAGACGAGCCTGCATTCCAGTCACTGCAGGGATATCCGGCCTTATTTCGAGTCAGGGCATCGCGGTGTCCATTCCACTTGAGGCCGCAAACTCAGGGTCCCTCTCACATACCTAGCGCTCAGAGAAGCCTCTTCTTGAGGTGCTTGTGGTAAGGTGGTATTCCTCTGGAGTCGAAGCCAGGGACTAACCTCTCATCTCGTGTTGATTTTTGGTCCACGGAGCTCTTTCGTGTTGCTACAGTGACCTCAGGATCTCTCTAGCCTTGAAACAGTGTTGTTGGGGTTTCTCTGGAGTGCCATCAAGGAAATCAAGGCTCCTTTCATGTGTGATGTGCAACACAGAATTGCTCTGCACGCAGTGCAGGGGAATCGGGCCTCATCTCGCGGCGAGGGGGAAGTCTCATGGTTTTTCTCGAGTTGCGGCGGGAACCTGGGGTATATTCTCGAGTTACGACGGGGATGGCCCTTCCACACACGTGTTTGTTCAGCCACGTCAGGACTCTTGCCTAGTTGCGAGACACAACTCGGGATTCTCCTCGAGGCTTGGCAAGGCAATTGGGACGCCTCTCCAGCTGAGGCGGGAGACCAAGGGTCCCTTTCCACGTGCCACAGGAATCCTGGGACTCCTATCAAGTTTCACGAGGAGTCAGGCATCGTCTCCTTTGGAGGCACTGATCTCCGTGTACCTCTGGAGTTTTCAAAGGATGTGAGGCCTCCGGTCGCAATGAGGTGGGGAACTAGGTCTTTCTCTGTGGTCTCCACAGGGTATTCAGACATCCTTTCATCTTGGGAGATGCAAGATGAGCCTGCATTCAAGTCACTGCAGGGATATCAAGCCTTATTTCACGTCAGGGCATCGCATTGTCCATTCCACTTGAGGCCGCAAACTCAGGGTCCCTCTCACATACCTAGAGCTGAGAGAAGCCTCCTCTTGAGGTGCTTGTGGTAAGGTGGTATTCCTCTGGAGTCGAAGCCAGGGACTAACCTCTCATCTCGAGTTGATTTTTGGCCCACGGAGCTCTTTCGTGTTGCTACAGTGACCTCAGGATCCCTCTAGCCTTGAAACAGTGTTCTTGGGGTTTCTCTGGAGTGCCATCAAGGAAATCAAGGCTCCTTTCATGTGTGATGTGCAACACGGAATTGCTCTGCACGCAGTGCAGGGGAATTGGGCCTCATCTCGCGGCGAGGGGGAAGTCTCATGGTTTTTCTCGAGTTGCGGCGGGAACCTGGGGTATATTCTCGAGTTACGACGGGGATGGCCCTTCCACCCACGTGTTTGTTCAGCCACGTCAGGACCTCTGCCTAGTTGCGAGGGACAACTCTGGATTCTCCTCGAGGCTTGGCAGGGCAATTGGGACGCCTCTCCAGCTGAGGCGGGAGACCAAGTGTCCCTTTCCAAGTGCCACAGGAATCCTGGGACTCCTATCAAGTTTCACGAGGAGTCAGGAATCGTCTCCTTTGGAGGCACTGATCTCCGCGTACCTCTGGAGCTTTCAAATGATGTGAGGCTATCGGTCGCGATGAGGTGGGGAACTAAGTCTTTCTCTGTGCTTTCCACAGGGGATTCAGACATCCTTTCGTCCTGGGAGATGCAAGACAAGCCTGCATTGAAGTCACTGCAGTGATATCCGGCCTTATTTCGAGTCAGGGCATCGCGGTGTCCATTCCACTTGAGGCCGCAAACTCAGGGTCCCTCTCACATACCTAGAGCTGAGAGAAGCCTCCTCTTGAGGTGCTTGTGGTAAGGTGGTATTCCTCTGGAGACGAATCCAGGGACTAACCTCTCTTTTCGAGTTGATTTTTGGTCCACAGAGTTCTTTCGTGTTGCTACAGTGACCTCAGGATCCCTCTATCCTTGAAACAGTGTTCTTGGGGTTTCTCTGGAGTGCCATCAAGGAAATCAAGGCTCCTTTCATGTGTGATGTGCAAGACGGAATTGCTCTGCACGCAGTACAGGGGAATCGGGCCTCATCTCGCATCGAGGGGGAAGTCTCATGGTTTTTCTCGAGTTGCGGCGGGAACCTGGGGTATATTCTCGAGTTACGACGGGGATGGCCCTTCCACCCACGTGTTTCTTCAGCCACGTCAGGACTCCTGCCTAGTTGCGAGGGACAACTCGGGATTCTCCTCGAGGCTTGGCAGGGCAATTGGAACGCCTCTCCAGCTGAGGCGGGAGACCAAGGGTCCCTTTCCACGTGCCACAAGAATCCTGGGACTCCTATCAAGTTTCACGAGGAGTCAGGCATCGTCTCCTTTGGAGGCACTGATCTCCGCGTACCTCTGGAGTTTTCAAAGAATGTGAGGCCTCCGGTCGCGATGAGGTGGGGAACTAGGTCTTTCTCTGTGGTCTCCACAGGGGATTCAGACATCCTTTCATCTTGGGAGATGCAAGACGAGCCTGCATTCAAGTCACTGCAGGGATATCCAGCCTTATTTCACGTGAGGGCATCGCGGTGTCCATTCCACTTGAGGCCGCAAATTCAGGGTCCCTCTCACATACCTAGAGCTGAGAGAAGCCTCCTCTTGAGGTGCTTGTGGTAAGGTGGTATTCCTCTGGAGTCGAAGCCAGGGACTAACCTCTCATCTCGACTTGATTTTTGGCCCACGGAGCTCTGTCGTGTTGCTACAGTGACCTCAGGATCCCTCTAGCCTTGAAACAGTGTTCTTGGGGTTTCTCTGGAGTGCCATCAAGGAAATCAAGGCTCCTTTCATGTGTGATGTGCAACACGGAATTGCTCTGCACGCAGTGCAGGGGAATAGGGCCTCATCTCGCGGCAAGGGGGAAGTCTCATGGTTTTTCTCGAGTTGCGGCGGGAACCTGGGGTATATTCTCGAGTTACAACGGGGATGGCCCTTCCACACACGTGTTTGTTCAGCCACGTCAGGACTCCTGCCTAGTTGCGAGGGACAACTCTGGATTCTCCTCGAGGCTTGGCAGGGCAATTGGGACGCCTCTCCAGCTGAGGCGGGAGACCAAGTGTCCCTTTCCAAGTGCCACAGGAATCCTGGGACTCCTATCAAGTTTCACGAGGAGTCAGGCATCGTCTCCTTTGGAGGCACTGATCTCCGCGTACCTCTGGAGTTTTCAAAGGATGTGAGGCCTCCGGTCGCGATGAGGTGGGGAACTAGGTCTTTCTCTGTGGTCTCCACAGGGGATTCAGACATCCTTTCTTCTTGGGAGATGCAAGACGAGCCTGCATTCAAGTCACTGCAGGGATATCCGGCCTTATTTCGAGTCAGGGCATCGCGGTGTCCATTCCACTTGAGGCCGCAAACTCAGGATCCCTCTCACATACCTAGAGCTGAGAGAAGCCTCCACTTGAGGTGCTTGTGGTAAGGTGGTATTCCTCAGGAGACGAAGCCAGGGACTAACCTCTCATCTCGTGTTGATTCTTGGTCCACGGAGCTCTTTCGTGTTGCTACAGTGACCTCAGGAACCATCTAGCCTTGAAACAGTGTTCTTGGGGTTTCTGTGGAGTGCCATCAAGGAAATCAAGGCTCCTTTCATGTGTGATGTGCAACACGGAATTGCTCTGCACGCAGTGCAGGGGAATCGGGCCTCATCTCGCGGCGAGGGGGAAGTCTCATGGTTTTTCTCGAGTTGCGGCGGGAACCTGGGGTATATTCTCGAGTTAAGACGGGGATGGCCCTTCCACCCACGTGTTTGTTCAGCCACGTCAGGACTCCTGCCTAGTTGCGAGGGACAACTGGGGATTCTCCTCGAGGCTTTGCAGGGCAATTGGGACGCCTCTCCAGCTGAGACGGGAGACCAAGGGTCCCTTTCCACGTGCCACAGGAATCCTGGGTCTCCTATCAAGTTTCACGAGGAGTCAGGCATCGTCTCCTTTGGAGGCACTGATCTCCGCATACCTCTGGAGTTTTCAAAGGATTTGAGGCCTCCTGTCGAGATGAGGTGGGGAACTAGGTCTTTCTCTGTGGTCTCCACAGGGGATTCAGACACCCTTTCGTCTTGGGAGATTCAAGACGAGCCTGCATTCCAGTCACTGCAGGGATATCCAGCCTTATTTCGAGTCAGGTCATCGCGGTGTCCATTCCACTTGAGGCCGCAAACTCAGGGTCCCTCTCACATACCTAGAGCTGAGAGAAGCCTCCTCTTGAGGTGCTTGTGGTAAGGTGCTATTCCTCTGGAGTCGAAGCCAGGGACTAACCTCTCATCTCGAGTTGATTTTTGGCCCACGGAGCTCTTTCGTGTTGCTACAGTGACCTCAGGATCCCTCTAGCCTTGAAACAGTGTTCTCGGGGTTTCTCTGGAGTGCCATGAAGGAAATAAAGGCTCCTTTCATGTGTGATGTGCAACACAGAATTGCTCTGCACGCAGTGCAGGGGAATCGGGCCTCATCTCGCGGCGAGGGGGAAGTCTCATGGTTTTTCTCGAGTTGCGGCGGGAACCTGGGGTATATTCTCGAGTTACGACGGGGATGGCCCTTCCACACACGTGTTTGTTCAGCCACGTCAGGACTCTTGCTTAGTTGCGAGGCACAACTCGGGATTCTCCTCGAGGCTTGGCAAGGAAATTGGGACGCCTCTCCAGCTGAG
Source organism: Cervus elaphus (assembly GCF_910594005.1). Taxonomy (NCBI): domain Eukaryota; kingdom Metazoa; phylum Chordata; class Mammalia; order Artiodactyla; family Cervidae; genus Cervus; species Cervus elaphus. Next base: position 4,456,699 of record NW_025316779.1, read on the forward strand.
GCGGGAGACCAAGACTCCCTTTCCACGTGCCACAGGAATCCTGGGACTCCTATCAAGTTTCACGAGGAGTCAGGCATCGTCTCCTTTGGAGGCACTGATCTCCGCGTACCTCTGGAGTTTTCAAAGGATGTGAGGCCTCCGGTCGCGATGAGGTGGGGAACTAGGTCTTTCTCTGTGGTCTCCACAGGGGATTCAGACATCCTTTCATCTTGGGAGATGCAAGACGAGCCTGCATTCAAGTCACTGCAGGGATATCCAGCCTTATTTCGCGTCAGGGCATTGCGGTGTCCATTCCACTTGAGGCCGCAAACTCAGGGTCCCTCTCACATACCTAGAGCTGAGAGAAGCCTCCTCTTGAGGTGCTTGTGGTAAGGTGGTATTCCTCTGGAGTCGAAGCCAGGGACTAACCTCTCATCTCGAGTTGAATTTTGGCCCACGGAGCTCCTTCGTGTTGCTACAGTGACCTCAGGATCCCTCTAGCCTTGAAACAGTGTTCTTGGGGTTTCTCTGGAGTGCCATCAAGGAAATCAAGGCTCCTTTCATGTGTGATGTGCAACACGGAATTGCTCTGCACGCAGTACAGGGGAATCGGGCCTCATCTCGCGGCGAGGGGGAAGTCTCATGGTTTTTCTCGAGTTGCGGCGGGAACCTGGGGTATATTCTCGAGTTACGACGGGGATGGCCCTTCCACCCACGTGTTTGTTCAGCCACGTCAGGACTCCTGCCTAGTTGCGAGGGACAACTCGGGATTCTCCTCGAGGCTTGGCAGGGCAATTGGAACGCCTCTCCAGCTGAGGCGGGAGACCAAGGGTCCCTTTCCACGTGCCACAAGAATCCTGGGACTCCTATCAAGTTTCACCAGGAGTCAGGCATCGTCTCCTTTGGAGGCACTGATCTCCGCGTACCTCTGGAGTTTTCAAAGGATGTTAGGCCTCCGGTCGCGATGAGGTGGGGAACTAGGTGTTTCTCTGTGGTCTCCACAGGGGATTCAGACATCCTTTCTTCTTGGGAGATGCAAGACGAGCCTGCATTCAAGTCACTGCAGGGATATCCGGCCTTATTTCGCGTCAGGGCATCGCGGTGTCCATTCCACTTGAGGCCGCAAACTCAGGGTCCCTCTCACATACCTAGAGCTGAGAGAAGCCTCCTCTTGAGGTGCTTGTGGTAAGGTGGTATACGTCAGGAGTCGAAGCCAGGGACTAACCTCTCATCTCGTGTTGATTCTTGGTCCACGGAGCTCTTTCGTGTTGCTACAGTGACCTCAGGATCCCTCGAGCCTTGAAACAGTGTTCTTGGGGTTTCTCTGGAGTGCCATCAAGGAAATCAAGGCTCCTTTCATGTGTGATGTGCAACACGGAATTGCTCTGCACGCAGTGCAGGGGAATCGGGCCTCATCTCGCGGGGAGGGGGAAGTCTCATGGTTTTTCTCGAGTTGCGGCGGGAACCTGGGGTATATTCTTGAGTTACGACGGGGATGGCCCTTCCACACACGTGTGTGTTCAGCCATGTCAGGACTCCTGCCTAGTTGCGAGGGACAACTCGGGATTCTCCTCGAGGCTTTGCAGGGCAATTGGGACGCCTCTCCAGCTGAGACGGTAGAACAAGGGTCCCTTTCCACGTGCCACAGGAATCCTGGGTCTCCTATCAAGTTTCACGAGGAGTCAGGCATCGTCTCCTTTGGAGGCACTGATCTCCGCATACCTCTGGAGTTTTCAAAGGATTTGAGGCCTACTGTCGCGATGAGGTGAGGAACTAGGTCTTTCTCTGTGGTCTCCACAGGGGATTCAGACACCCTTTCGTCTTGGGAGATGCAAGACGAGCCTGCATTCAAGTCACTGCAGGGATATCCAGCCTTATTTCGCGTCAGGGCGTCGCGGTGTCCATTCCACTTGAGGCCGCAAACTCAGGGTCCCTCTCACATACCTAGAGCTGAGAGAAGCCTCCTCTTGAGGTGCTTGTGGTAAGGTGGTATTCCTCTGGAGTCGAAGCCAGGGACTAACCTGTCATCTCGAGTTGATTTTTGGCCCACGGAGCTCTTTCGTGTTGCTACAGTGACCTCAGGATCCCTCTAGCCTTGAAACAGTGTTCTTGGGGTTTCTCTGGAGTGCCATCAAGGAAATCAAGGCTCCTTTCATGTGTGATGTGCAACACGGAATTGCTCTGCACGCAGTGCAGGGGAATCGGGCCTCATCTCGCGGCGAGGGGGAAGTCTCATGGTTTTTCTCGAGTTGTGGCGGGAACCTCGGGTATATTCTCGAGTTACGACGGGGATGGCCCTTCCACCCACGTGTTTGTTCAGCCACGTCAGGACCTCTGCCTAGTTGCGAGGGACAACTCGGGATTCTCCTCGAGGCTTGGCAGGGCAATTGGAACGCCTCTCCAGCTGAGGCGGGAGACCAAGGGTCCCTTTCCACGTGCCACAGGAATCCTGGGTCTCCTATCAAGTTTCACGAGGAGTCAGGCATCGTCTCCTTTGTAGGCACTGATCTCCGCATACCTCTGGAGTTTTCAAAGGATTTGAGGCCTCCTGTCGCGATGAGGTGGGGAACTAGGTCTTTCTCTGTGGTCTCCACAGGGGATTCAGACACCCATTCGTCTTGGGAGATGCAAGACGAGCCTGCATTCCAGTCACTGCAGGGATATCCGGCCTTATTTCGAGTCAGAGCATCGCGGTGTCCATTCCACTTGAGGCCGCAAACTCAGTGTCCCTCTCACATACCTAGAGCTGAGAGAAGCCTCCTCTTGAGGTGCTTCTGGTAAGGTGGTATTCCTCTGGAGTCGAAGCCAGGGACTTACCTCTCATCTCGAGTTGATTTTTGGTCCACAGAGTTCTTTCGTGTTGCTACAGTGACCTCAGGATCCCTCTAGCCTTGAAACAGTGTTCTTGGGGTTTCTCTGGAGTGCCATGAAGGAAATCAAGGCTCCTTTCATGTGTGATGTGCAACACAGAATTGCTCTGCACGCATTGCAGGGGAATCGGGCCTCATCTCGCGGCGAGGGGGAAGTCTCATGGTTTTTCTCGAGTTGCAGCGGGAACCTGGGGTATATTCTCGAGTTACGACGGGGATGGCCCTTCCACACACGTGTTTGTTCAGCCACGTCAGGACTCCTGCCTAGTTGCGAGACACAACTCGGGATTCTCCTCGAGGCTTGGCAAGGCAATTGGGACGCCTCTCCAGCTGAGGCGGGAGACCAAGGGTCCCTTTCCACGTGCCACAGGAATCCTGGGACTCCTATCAAGTTTCACGAGGAGTCAGGCATCGTCTCCTTTGGAGGCACTGATCTCCGCGTACCTCTGGAGTTTTCAAAGGATGTGAGGCCTCCTGTCGCGATGAGGTGGGGAACTAGGTCTTTCTCTGTGGTCTCCACAGGGGATTCAGACACCCTTTCATCTTGGGAGATGCAAGACGAGCCTGCATTCAAGTCACTGCAGGGATATCCAGCCTTATTTCGCGTCAGGGCATCGCGGTGTCCATTCCACTTGAGGCCGCAAACTCAGGGTCCCTCTCACATACCTAGAGCTGAGAGAAGCCTCCTCTTGAGGTGCTTGTGGTAAGGTGGTATTCCTCTGGAGTCGAAGCCAGGGACTAACCTCTCATCTCGACTTGATTTTTGGCCCACGGAGCTCTGTCGTGTTGCTACAGTGACCTCAGGATCCCTCTAGCCTTGAAACAGTGTTCTTGGGGTTTCTCTGGAGTGCCATCAAGGAAATCAAGGCTCCTTTCATGTGTGATGTGCAACACGGAATTGCTCTGCACGCAGTGCAGGGGAATAGGGCCTCATCTCGCGGCAAGGGGGAAGTCTCATGGTTTTTCTCGAGTTGCGGCGGGAACCTGGGGTATATTCTCGAGTTACGACGGGGATGGCCCTTCCACCCACGTGTTTGTTCAAGCATGTCAGGACTCCTGCCTAGTTGCGAGGGACAACTCGGGATTCTCCTCGAGGCTTTGCAGGGCAATTGGGACGCCTCTCCAGCTGAGGCGGGAGACCAAGGGTCCCTTTCCACGTGCCACAGGAATCCTGGGTCTCCTATCAAGTTTCACGAGGAGTCAGGCATCGTCTCCTTTGGAGGCACTGATCTCCGCATACCTCTGGAGTTTTCAAAGGATTTGAGGCCTCCTGTCGCGATGAGGTGGGGAACTAGGTCTTTCTCTGTGGTCTCCACAGGGGATTCAGACACCCTTTCTTCTTGGGAGATGCAAGACGAGCCTGCATTCCAGTCACTGCAGGGATATCCGGCCTTATTTCGAGTCAGAGCATCGCGATGTCCATTCCACTTGAGGCCGCAAACTCAGGGTCCCTCTCACATACCTAGAGCTGAGAGAAGCCTCCTCTTGAGGTGCTTCTGGTAAGGTGGTATTCCTCTGGAGTCGAAGCCAGGGACTTACCTCTCATCTCGAGTTGATTTTTGGTCCACAGAGTTCTTTCGTGTTGCTAAAGTGACCTCAGGATCCCTCTAGCCTTGAAACAGTGTTCTTGGGTTTTCTCTGGAGTGCCATGAAGGAAATCAAGGCTCCTTTCATGTGTGATGTGCAACACAGAATTGCTCTGCACGCAGTGCAGGGGAATCGGGCCTCATTTCGCGGCGAGGGGGAAGTCTCATGGTTTTTCTCGAGTTGCGGCGGGAACCTGGGGTATATTCTCGAGTTACGACGTGGATGGCCCTTCCACACACGTGTTTGTTCAGCCACGACAGGACTCTTGCCTAGTTGCGAGACACAGCTCGGGATTCTCCTCGAGGCTTGGCAAGGCAATTGGGACGCCTCTCCAGCTGAGGCGGGAGACCAAGTGTCCCTTTCCACGTGCCACAGGAATCCTGGGACTCCTATCAAGTTTCACGAGGAGTCAGGCATCGTCTCCTTTGGAGGCACTGATCTCCGCGAACCTCTGGAGTTTTCAAAGGATGTGAGGCCTCCGGTCGCGATGAGGTGGGGAACTAGGTCTTTCACTGTGGTCTGCACAGGGGATTCAGACATCCTTTCTTCTTGGGAGATGCAAGACGAGCCTGCATTCAAGTCACTGCTGGGATATCCAGCCTTATTTCGAGTCAGGGCATCGCGGTGTCCATTCCACTTGAGGCCGCAAACTCAGGGTCCCTCTCACATACCTAGAGCTGAGAGAAGCCTCCTCTTGAGGTGCTTGTGGTAAGGTGGTATTCCTCTGGAGTCGAAGCCAGGGACTAACCTCTCATCTCGAGTTGATTTTTGGCCCACGGATTTCTTTCGTGTTGCTACAGTGACCTCAGGATCCCCCTAGCCTTGAAACAGTGTTCTTGGGGTTTCTCTGGAGTGCCATGAAGGAAATCAAGGTTCCTTTCATGTGTGATGTGCAACACGGAATTGCTCTGCACGCAGTGCAGGGGAATCGGGCCTCATCTCGCGGCGAGGGGGAAGTCTCATGGTTTTTCTCGAGTTGCGGCGGGAACCTGGGGTATATTCTCGAGTTACGACGGGGATGGCCCTTCCACCCACGTGTTTGTTCAGCCACGTCAGGACCTCTGCCTAGTTGCGAGGGACAACTCGGGATTCTCCTCGAGGCTTGGCAGGGCAATTGGAACGCCTCTCCAGCTGAGGCGGGAGACCAAGGGTCCCTTTCCACGTGCCACAGGAATCCTGGGTCTCCTATCAAGTTTCACGAGGAGTCAGGCATCATCTCCTTTGGAGGCACTGATCTCCGCATACCTCTGGAGTTTTCAAAGGATTTGAGACCTCCGGTCGCGATGAGGTGGGGAACTAGGTCTTTCTCTGTGGTCTCCACAGGGGATTCAGACACCCTTTTGTCTTGGGAGATGCAAGACGAGCCTGCATTCCAGTCACTGCAGGGATATCCGGCCTTATTTCGAGTCAGGGCATCGCGGTGTCCATTCCACTTGAGGCCGCAAACTCAGGGTCCCTCTCACATACCTAGAGCTGAGAGAAGCCTCCTCTTGAGGTGCTTGTGGTAAGGTGGTATTCCTCTGGAGTCGAAGACAGGGACTAACCTCTCATCTTGAGTTGATTTTTGGTCCACGGAGCTCTTTCGTGTTGCTACAGTGACGTCAGGATCCCTCTAGCCTTGAAACAGTGTTCTTGGGGTTTCTCTGGAGTGCCATGAAGGAAATCAAGGCTCCTTTCATGTGTGATGTGCAACACAGAATTGCTCTGCACGCAGTGCAGGGGAATCGGGCCTCATCTCGCGGCGAGGGGGAAGTCTCATGGTTTTTCTCGAGTTGCGGCGGGAACCTGGGGTATATTCTCGAGTTACGACGGGGATGGCCCTTCCACACACGTGTTTGTTCTGCCACGTCAGGACTCTTGCCTAGTTGCGAGACACAACTCGGGATTCTCCTCGAGGCTTGGCAAGGCAATTGGGACGCCTCTCCAGCTGAGGCGGGAGACTAAGGGTCCCTTTCCACGTGCCACAGGAATCCTGGGACTCCTATCAAGTTTCACGAGGAGTCAGGCATCGTCTCCTTTGGAGGCACTGATCTCCGCGTACCTCTGGAGTTTTCAAAGGATGTGAGGCCTCCCGTCGCGATGAGGTGGGGAACTAGGTCTTTCTCTGTGGTCTCCACAGGGGATTCAGACATCCTTTCATCTTGGGAGATGCAAGACGAGCCTGCATTCAAGTAACTGCAGGGATATCCAGCCTTATTTCGCGTCAGGGCATCGCGGTGTCCATTCCACTTGAGGCCGCAAACTCAGGGTCCCTCTCACATACCTAGAGCTGAGAGAAGCCTCCTCTTGATGTGCTTGTGGTAAGGTGGTATTCCTCTGGAGTCGAAGCCAGGGACTAACCTCTCATCTCGAGTTGATTTTTGGCCCACGGAGCTCTTTCGTGTTGCTACGGTGACCTCAGGATCCCTCTAGCCTTGAAACAGTGTTCTTGGGGTTTCTCTGGAGTGCCATCAAGGAAATCAAGGCTCCTTTCATGTGTGATGTGCAACACGGAATTGCTCTGCACGCAGTGCAGGGGAATCGGGCCTCATCTCGCGGCGAGGGGGAAGTCTCATGGTTTTTCTCGAGTTGCGGCGGGAACCTGGGGTATATTCTCGAGTTACGACGGGGATGGCCCTTCCACCCACGTGTTTGTTCAGCCACGTCAGGACCTCTGCCTAGTTGCGAGGGACAACTCGGGATTCTCCTCGAGGCTTGGCAGGGCAATTGGAACGCCTCTCCAGCTGAGGCGGGAGACCAAGGGTCCCTTTCCACGTGCCACAGGAATCCTGGATCTCCTATCAAGTTTCACGAGGAGTCAGGCATCGTCTCCTTTGGAGGCACTGATCTCCGCATACCTCTGGAGTTTTCAAAGGATTTGAGGCCTCCGGTCGCGATGAGATGGGGAACTAGGTCTTTCTCTGTGGTCTCCACAGGGGATTCAGACACCCTTTTGTCTTGGGAGATGCAAGACGAGCCTGCATTACAGTCACTGCAGGGATATCCGGCCTTATTTCGAGTCAGGGCATCGCGGTGTCCATTCCACTTGAGGCCGCAAACTCAGGGTCCCTCTCACATACCTAGAGCTGAGAGAAGCCTCCTCTTGAGGTGCTTGTGGTAAGGTGGTATTCCTCTGGAGTCGAAGCCAGGGACTAACCTCTCATCTCGAGTTGATTTTTGGTCCACGGAGCTCTTTCGTGTTGCTACAGTGACGTCAGGATCCCTCTAGCCTTGAAACAGTGTTCTTGGGGTTTCTCTGGAGTGCCATGAAGGAAATCAAGGCTCCTTTCATGTGTGATGTGCAACACAGAATTGCTCTGCACGCAGTGCAGGGGAATCGGGCCTCATCTCGCGGCGAGGGGCAAGTCTCATGGTTTTTCTCAAGTTGCGGCGGGAACCTAGGGTATATTCTCGAGTTACGACGGGGATCTCCCTTCCACACACGTGTTTGTTCAGCCACGTCAGGACTCTTGCCTAGTTGCGAGACACAACTCGGGATTCTCCTCGAGGCTTGGCAAGGCAATTGGGACGCCTTTCCAGCTGAGGCGGGAGACCAAGTGTCCCTTTCCACGTGCCACAGGAATCCTGGGACTCCTATCAAGTTTCACGAGGAGTCAGGCATCGTCTCCTTTGGAGGCACTGATCTCCGCGTACCTCTGGAGTTTTCAAAGGATGTGAGGCCTCCGGTCGCGATGAGGTGGGGAACTAGGTCTTTCTCTGTGGTCTCCACAGGGGATTCAGACATCCTTTCATCTTGGGAGATGCAAGACGAGCCTGCATTCAAGTCACTGCAGGGATATCCAGCCTTATTTCGCGTCAGGGCATCGCGGTGTCCATTCCACTTGAGGCCGCAAACTCAGGGTCCCTCTCACATACCTAGAGCTGAGAGAAGCCTCCTCTTGAGGTGCTTGTGGTAAGGTGGTATTCCTCTGGAGTCGAAGCCAGGGACTAACCTCTCATCTCGAGTTGATTTTTGGCCCACGGAGCTCTTTCGTTTTGCTACAGTGACCTCAAGATCCCTCTAGCCTTGAAACAGTGTTCTTGGGGTTTCTCTGGAGTGCCATGAAGGAAATCAAGGCTCCTTTCATGTGTGATGTGCAACACGGAATTGCTCTGCACGCAGTGCAGGGGAATCGGGCCTCATCTCGCGGCGAGGGGGAAGTCTCATGGTTTTCCTCGAGTTGCAGTGGGAACCTGGGGTATATTCTCGAGTTACGACGGGGATGGCCCTTCCACCCACGTGTTTGTTCAGCCACGTCAGGACTCCTGCTTAGTTGCGAGGGACAACTCGGGATTCTCCTCGAGGCTTGACAGGGCAATTGGAACGCCTCTCCAGCTGAGGCGGGAGACCAAGTGTCCCTTTCCAAGTGCCACAGGAATCCTGGGACTCCTATCAAGTTTCACGAGGAGTCAGGCATCGTCTCCTTTGGAGGCACTGATCTCCGCGTACCTCTGGAAATTTCAAAGGATGTGAGGCTATCGGTCGCGATGAGGTGGGGAACTAAGTCTTTCTCTGTGCTTTCCACAGGGGATTCAGACATCCTTTCGTCCTGGGAGATGCAAGACGAGCCTGTATTGAAGTCACTGCAGGGATATCCGGCCTTATTTCGAGTCAGGGCATCGCGGTGTCCATTCCACTTGAGGCCGCAAACTCAGGGTCCCTCTCACATACCTAGAGCTGAGAGAAGCCTCCTCTTGAGGTGCTTGTGGTAAGGTGGTATTCCTCAGGAGTCGAAGCCAGGGACTAACCTCTCATCTCGTGTTGATTCTTGGTCCACGGAGCTCTTTCGTGTTGCTACAGTGACCTCAGGATCCCTCTAGCCTTGAAACAGTGTTCTTGGGGTTTCTCTGGAGTGCCATCAAGGAAATCAAGGCTCCTTTCATGTGTGATGTGCAACACGGAATTGCTCTGCACGCAGTGCAGGGGAAACGGGCCACATCTCGCGGCGAGGGGGAAGTCTCATGGTTTTTCTCGAGTTGCGGCGGAAACCTGGGATATATTTTCGAGTTACGACGGGGATGGCCCTTCCACACACGTGTTTGTTCAGCCATGTCAGGACTCCTGCCTAGTTGCGAGGGACAACTCGGGATTCTCCTCGAGGCTTTGCAGGGCAATTGGGACGCCTCTCCAGCTGAGGCGGGAGACCAAGGGTCCCTTTCCTCGTGCCACAGGAATCCTGGGTCTCCTATCAAGTTTCACGAGGAGTCAGGCATCGTCTCCTTTGGAGGCACTGATCTCCGCATACCTCTGGAGTTTTCAAAGGATTTGAGGCCTCCTGTCGCGATGAGGTGGGGAACTAGGTCTTTCTCTGTGGTCTCCACAGGGGATTCAGACACCCTTTCGTCTTGGGAGATGCAAGACGAGCCTGCATTCCAGTCACTGCAGGGATATCCGGCCTTATTTCGAGTCAGAGCATCGCGGTGTCCATTCCACTTGAGGCCGCAAACTCAGGGTCCCTCTCACATACCTAGAGCTGAGAGAAGCCTCCTCTTGAGGTGCTTCTGGTAAGGTGGTATTCCTCTGGAGTCGAATCCAGGGACTTACCTCTCATCTCGAGTTGATTTTTGGTCCACAGAGTTCTTTCGTGTTGCTACAGTGACCTCAGGATCCCTCTAGCCTTGAAACAGTGTTCTTGGGGTTTCTCTGGAGTGCCATGAAGGAAATCAAGGCTCCTTTCATGTGTGATGTGCAACACAGAATTGCTCTGCACGCAGTGCAGGGGAATCGGGCCTCATCTCGCGGCGAGGGGGAAGTCTCATGGTTTTTCTCGAGTTGCGGCGGGAACCTGGGGTATATTCTCGAGTTACGACGGGGATGGCCCTTCCACACACGTGTTTGTTCAGCCACGTCAGGACTCTTGCCTAGTTGTGAGACACAACTCGGGATTCTCCTCGAGGCTTGGCAAGGCAATTGGGACGCCTCTCCAGCTGAGGCGGGAGACCAAGGGTCCCTTTCCACGTGCCACAGGAATCCTGGGACTCCTATCAAGTTTCACGAGGAGTCAGGCATCGTCTCCTTTGGAGGCACTGATCTCCGCGTACCTCTGGAGTTTTCAAAGGATGTGAGGCCTCCGGTCGCGATGAGGTGGGGAACTAGGTCTTTCTCTGTGGTCTCCACAGGGGATTCAGACATCCTTTCATCTTGGGAGATGCAAGACGAGCCTGCATTCAATTCACTGCAGGGATATCCGGCCTTAATTCGCGTCAGGGCATCGCGGTGTCCATTCCACTTGAGGCCGCAAACTCAGGGTCCCTCTCACATACCTAGAGCTGAGAGAAGCCTCCTCTTGAGGTGCTTGTGGTAAGGTGGTATTCCTCTGGAGTCGAAGCCAGGGACTAACCTCTCATCTCGAGTTGATTTTTGGCCCACGGAGCTCTTTCGTGTTGCTACAGTGACCTCAGGATCCCTCTAGCCTTGAAACAGTGTTCTTGGGGTTTCTCTGGAGTGCCATCAAGGAAATCAAGGCTCCTTTCATGTGTGATGTGCAACACGGAATTGCTCTGCACGCAGTGCAGGGGAAACGGGCCACATCCCGCGGCGAGGGGGAAGTCTCATGGTTTTTCTCGAGTTGCGGCGGGAACCGGGGTATATTCTCGAGTTACGACGGGGATGGCCCTTCCACCCACGTGTTTCTTCAGCGACGTCAGGACTCCTGCCTAGTTGCGAGGGACAACTCTGGATTCTCCTCGAGGCTTGGCAGGGCAATTGGGACGCCTCTCCAGCTGAGGCGGGAGACCAAGTGTCCCTTTCCAAGTGCCACAGGAATCCTGGGACTCCTATCAAGTTTCACGAGGAGTCAGGCATCGTCTCCTTTGGAGGCACTGATCTCCGCGTACCTCTGGAGTTTTCAAAGGATGTGAGGCTATCGGTCGCGATGAGGTGGGGAACTAAGTCTTTCTCTGTGCTTTCCACAGGGGATTCAGACATCCTTTCGTCCTGGGAGATGCAAGCCGAGCCTGCATTGAAGTCACTGCAGGGATATCCGGCCTTATTTCGAGTCAGGGTATCGCGGTGTCCATTCCACTTGAGGCCGCAAACTCAGGGTCCCTCTCACATACCTAAAGCTGAGAGAAGCCTCCTCTTGAGGTGCTTGTGGTAAGGTGGTATTCCTCTGGATACGAATCCAGGGACTAACCTCTCTTTTCGAGTTGATTTTTGGTCCACAGACTTCTTTCGTGTTACTACAGTGACCTCAGGATCCCTCTATCCTTGAAACAATGTTCTTGGGGTTTCTCTGGAGTGCCATCAAGGAAATCAAGGCTCCTTTCATGTGTGATGTGCAACACGGAATTGCTCTGCACGCAGTGCAGGGGAATCGGGCCTCATCTCGCGGCGAGGGGGAAGTCTCATGGTTTTTCTCGAGTTGCAGTGGGAACCTGGGGTATATTCTCGAGTTACGACGGGGATGGCCCTTCCACCCACGTGTTTGTTCAGCCACGTCAGGACTCCTGCTTAGTTGCGAGGGACAACTCGGGATTCTCCTCGAGGCTTGACAGGGCAATTGGAACGCCTCTCCAGCTGAGGCGGGAGACCAAGTGTCCCTTTCCAAGTGCCACAGGAATCCTGGGACTCCTATCAAGTTTCACGAGGAGTCAGGCATCGTCTCCTTTGGAGGCACTGATCTCCGCGTACCTCTGGAAATTTCAAAGGATGTGAGGCTATCGGTCGCGATGAGGTGGGGAACTAAGTCTTTCTCTGTGCTTTCCACAGGGGATTCAGACATCCTTTCGTCCTGGGAGATGCAAGACGAGCCTGTATTGAAGTCACTGCAGGGATATCCGGCCTTATTTCGAGTCAGGGCATCGCGGTGTCCATTCCACTTGAGGCCGCAAACTCAGGGTCCCTCTCACATACCTAGAGCTGAGAGAAGCCTCCTCTTGAGGTGCTTGTGGTAAGGTGGTATTCCTCAGGAGTCGAAGCCAGGGACTAACCTCTCATCTCGTGTTGATTCTTGGTCCACGGAGCTCTTTCGTGTTGCTACAGTGACCTCAGGATCCCTCTAGCCTTGAAACAGTGTTCTTGGGGTTTCTCTGGAGTGCCATCAAGGAAATCAAGGCTCCTTTCATGTGTGATGTGCAACACGGAATTGCTCTGCACGCAGTGCAGGGGAAACGGGCCACATCTCGCGGCGAGGGGGAAGTCTCATGGTTTTTCTCGAGTTGCGGCGGGAACCTGGGATATATTTTCGAGTTACGACGGGGATGGCCCTTCCACACACGTGTTTGTTCAGCCATGTCAGGACTCCTGCCTAGTTGCGAGGGACAACTCGGGATTCTCCTCGAGGCTTTGCAGGGCAATTGGGACGCCTCTCCAGCTGAGGCGGGAGACCAAGGGTCCCTTTCCTCGTGCCACAGGAATCCTGGGTCTCCTATCAAGTTTCACGAGGAGTCAGGCATCGTCTCCTTTGGAGGCACTGATCTCCGCATACCTCTGGAGTTTTCAAAGGATTTGAGGCCTCCTGTCGCGATGAGGTGGGGAACTAGGTCTTTCTCTGTGGTCTCCACAGGGGATTCAGACACCCTTTCGTCTTGGGAGATGCAAGACGAGCCTGCATTCCAGTCACTGCAGGGATATCCGGCCTTATTTCGAGTCAGAGCATCGCGGTGTCCATTCCACTTGAGGCCGCAAACTCAGGGTCCCTCTCACATACCTAGAGCTGAGAGAAGCCTCCTCTTGAGGTGCTTCTGGTAAGGTGGTATTCCTCTGGAGTCGAATCCAGGGACTTACCTCTCATCTCGAGTTGATTTTTGGCCACAGAGTTCTTTCGTGTTGCTACAGTGACCTCAGGATCCCTCTAGCCTTGAAACAGTGTTCTTGGGGTTTCTCTGGAGTGCCATGAAGGAAATCAAGGCTCCTTTCATGTGTGATGTGCAACACAGAATTGCTCTGCACGCAGTGCAGGGGAATCGGGCCTCATCTCGCGGCGAGGGGGAAGTCTCATGGTTTTTCTCGAGTTGCGGCGGGAACCTGGGGTATATTCTCGAGTTACGACGGGGATGGCCCTTCCACACACGTGTTTGTTCAGCCACGTCAGGACTCTTGCCTAGTTGTGAGACACAACTCGGGATTCTCCTCGAGGCTTGGCAAGGCAATTGGGACGCCTCTCCAGCTGAGGCGGGAGACCAAGGGTCCCTTTCCACGTGCCACAGGAATCCTGGGACTCCTATCAAGTTTCACGAGGAGTCAGGCATCGTCTCCTTTGGAGGCACTGATCTCCGCGTACCTCTGGAGTTTTCAAAGGATGTGAGGCCTCCGGTCGCGATGAGGTGGGGAACTAGGTCTTTCTCTGTGGTCTCCACAGGGGATTCAGACATCCTTTCATCTTGGGAGATGCAAGACGAGCCTGCATTCAATTCACTGCAGGGATATCCGGCCTTAATTCGCGTCAGGGCATCGCGGTGTCCATTCCACTTGAGGCCGCAAACTCAGGGTCCCTCTCACATACCTAGAGCTGAGAGAAGCCTCCTCTTGAGGTGCTTGTGGTAAGGTGGTATTCCTCTGGAGTCGAAGCCAGGGACTAACCTCTCATCTCGAGTTGATTTTTGGCCCACGGAGCTCTTTCGTGTTGCTACAGTGACCTCAGGATCCCTCTAGCCTTGAAACAGTGTTCTTGGGGTTTCTCTGGAGTGCCATCAAGGAAATCAAGGCTCCTTTCATGTGTGATGTGCAACACGGAATTGCTCTGCACGCAGTGCAGGGGAAACGGGCCACATCCCGCGGCGAGGGGGAAGTCTCATGGTTTTTCTCGAGTTGCGGCGGGAACCGGGGTATATTCTCGAGTTACGACGGGGATGGCCCTTCCACCCACGTGTTTCTTCAGCGACGTCAGGACTCCTGCCTAGTTGCGAGGGACAACTCTGGATTCTCCTCGAGGCTTGGCAGGGCAATTGGGACGCCTCTCCAGCTGAGGCGGGAGACCAAGTGTCCCTTTCCAAGTGCCACAGGAATCCTGGGACTCCTATCAAGTTTCACGAGGAGTCAGGCATCGTCTCCTTTGGAGGCACTGATCTCCGCGTACCTCTGGAGTTTTCAAAGGATGTGAGGCTATCGGTCGCGATGAGGTGGGGAACGAAGTCTTTCTCTGTGCTTTCCACAGGGGATTCAGACATCCTTTCGTCCTGGGAGATGCAAGCCGAGCCTGCATTGAAGTCACTGCAGGGATATCCGGCCTTATTTCGAGTCAGGGTATCGCGGTGTCCATTCCACTTGAGGCCGCAAACTCAGGGTCCCTCTCACATACCTAGAGCTGAGAGAAGCCTCCTCTTGAGGTGCTTGTGGTAAGGTGGTATTCCTCTGGATACGAATCCAGGGACTAACCTCTCTTTTCGAGTTGATTTTTGGTCCACAGACTTCTTTCGTGTTGCTACAGTGACCTCAGGATCCCTCTATCCTTGAAACAATGTTCTTGGGGTTTCTCTGGAGTGCCATCAAGGAAATCAAGGCTCCTTTCATGTGTGATGTGCAAGACGGAATTGCTCTGCACGCAGTACAGGGGAATCGGGCCTCATCTCGCATTGAGGGGGAAGTCTCATGGTTTTTCTCGAGTTGCGGCGGGAACCTGGGGTATATTCTCGAGTTACGACGGGGATGGCCCTTCCACCCACGTGTTTGTTCAGCCACGTCAGGACTCCTGCCTAGTTGCGAGGGACAACTCGGGATTCTCCTCGAGGCTTGGCAGGGCAATTGGAAGCCTCTCCAGCTGAGGTGGGAGACCAAGTGTCCCTTTCCACGTGCCACAAGAATCCTGGGCCTCCTATCAAGTTTCACGAGGAGTCAGGCATCGTCTCCTTTGGAGGCACTGATCTCCGCATACCTCTGGAGTTTTCAAAGGATGTGAGGCCTCCATTCGCGATGAGGGGGGGAACTAGGTCTTTCTCTGTGGTCTCCACAGGGGATTCAGACATTCTTTCTTCTTGGGAGATGCAAGACGAGCCTGCATTCAAGTCACTGCAGGGATAGCCGGCCTTATTTCGAGTCAGGGCATCGCGGTGTCCATTCCACTTGAGGCCGCAAACTCAGGATCCCTCTCACATACCTAGAGCTGAGAGAAGCCTCCTCTTGAGGTGCTTGTGGTAAGGTGGTATTCCTCAGGAGTCGAAGCCAGGGACTAACCTCTCATCTCGTGTTGATTCTTGGTCCACGGAGCTCTTTCATGTTGCTACAGTGACCTCAGGATCCCTCTAGCCTTGAAACAGTGTTCTTGGGGTTTCTCTGGAGTGCCATGAAGGAAATCAAGGCTCCTTTCATGTGTGATGTGCAACACGGAATTGCTCTGCACGCAGTGCAGGGGAATCGGGCCTCATCTCGCGGCGAGGGGGAAGTCTCATGGTTTTTCTCGAGTTGCGGCGGGAACCTGGGGTATATTCTCGAGTTACGACGGGGATGGACCCTTCCACACACGTGTGTGTTCAGCCACGTCAGGACTCCTGCCTAGCTGCGAGGGACAACTCGGGATTCTCCTCGAGGCTTTGCAGGGCAATTGGGACGCCTCTCCAGCTGAGACGGGAGACCAAGGGTCCCTTTCCACGTGCCACAGGAATCCTGGGTCTCCTATCAAGTTTCACGAGGAGTCAGGCATCGTCTCCTTTGGAGGAACTGATCTCCGCATACCTCTGGAGTTTTCAAAGGATTTGAGGCCTCCTGTCGCGATGAGGTGGGGAACTAGGTGTTTCTCTGTGGTCTCCACAGGGGATTCAGACATCCTTTCATCTTGGGAGATGCAAGACGAGCCTGCATTCAAGTCACTGCAGGGATATCCAGCCTTATTTCCCGTCAGGGCATCGCGGTGTCCATTCCACTTGAGGCCGCAAACTCAGGGTCCCTCTCACATACCTAGAGCTGAGAGAAGCCTGCTCTTGAAGTGCTTGTGGTAAGGTGGTATTCCTCTGGAGTCGAAGCCAGGGACTAACCTCTCATCTCGAGTTGATTTTTGGCCCACGGAGCTCTTTCGTGTTGCTACAGTGACCTCAGGATCCCTCTAGCCTTGAAACAGTGTTCTTGGGGTTTCTCTGGAGTGCCATCAAGGAAATCAAGGCTCCTTTCATGTGTGATCTGCAACCCGGAATTGCTCTGCACGCAGTGCAGGGCAATCGGGCCTCATCTCGCGGCGAGGGGGAAGTCTCATGGTTTTTCTCGAGTTGCGGCGGGAACCTGGGGTATATTCTCGAGTTACGACGGGGATGGCCCTTCCACACACGTGTGTGTTCAGCCACGTCAGGACTCCTGCCTAGTTGCGAGGGACAACTCTGGATTCTCCTCGAGGCTTGGCAGGGCAATTGGGACGCCTCTCCAGCTGAGACGGGAGACCAAGGGTCCCTTTCCACGTGCCACAGGAATCCTGGGACTCCTATCAAGTTTCACGAGGAGTCAGGCATCGTCTCCTTTGGAGGCACTGATCTCCGCATACCTCTGGAGTTTTCAAAGGATTTGAGGCCTCCTGTCGCGATGAGGTGGGGAACTAGGTCTTTCTCTGTGGTCTCCACAGGGGATTCAGACACCCTTTCGTCTTGGGAGATGCAAGACGAGCCTGCATTCCAGTCACTGCAGGGATATCTGGCCTTATTTCGAGTCAGGGCATTGCGGTGTCCATTCCACTTGAGGCCGCAAACTCAGGGTCCCTCTCACATACCTAAAGCTGACAGAAGCCTCCTCTTGAGGTGCTTGTGGTAAGGTGGTATTCCTCTGGAGTCGAAGCCAGGGACTAACCTCTCTTCTCGTGTTGATTTTTGGTCCACGGAGCTCTTTCGTGTTGCTACAGTGACCTCTGGATCCCTCTAGCCTTGAAACAGTGTTTTGGGGTTTCTCTGGAGTGCCATGAAGGAAATCAAGGCTCCTTTCATGTGTGATGTGCAACACAGAATTGCTCTGCACGCAGTGCAGGGGAATCGGGCCTCATCTCGCGGCGAGGGGGAAGTCTCATGGTTTTTCTCGAGTTGCGGCGGGAACCTGGGGTATATTCTCGAGTTACGACGGGGATGGCCCTTCCACCCACGTGTTTCTTCAGCGACGTCAGGACTCCTGCCTAGTTGCGAGGGACAACTCTGGATTCTCCTCCAGGCTTGGCAGGGCAATTGGGACGCCTCTCCAGCTGAGGCAGGAGACCAAGGGTCCCTTTCCAAGTGCCACAGGAATCCTGGGACTCCTATCAAGTTTCACGAGGAGTCAGGCATCGTCTCCTTTGGAGGCACTGATCTCCGCGTACCTCTGGAGTTTTCAAAGGATGTGAGGCTATCGGTCGCGATGAGGTGGGGAACTAAGTCTTTCTCTGTGCTTTCCACAGGGGATTCAGACATCCTTTCGTCCTGTGAGATGCAAGACGAGCCTGCATTGAAGTCACTGCAGGGATATCCGGCCTTATTTCGAGTCAGTGCATCGCGGTGTCCATTCCACTTGAGGCCGCAAACTCAGGGTCCCTCTCACATACCTAGAGCTGAGAGAAGCCTCCTCTTGAGGTGCTTGTGGTAAGGTGGTATTCCTCTGGAGACGAATCCAGGGACTAACCTCTCTTTTCGAGTTGATTTTTGGTCACCAGAGTTCTTTCGTGTTGCTACAGTGACCTCAGGATCCCTCTATCCTTGAAACAGTGTTCTTGGGGTTTCTCTGGAGTGCCATCAAGGAAATCAAGGCTCCTTTCATGTGTGATGTGCAAGACGGAATTGCTCTGCACGCAGTACAGGGGAATCGGGCCTCATCTCGCATCGAGGGGGAAGTCTCATGGTTTTTCTCGAGTTGCGGCGGGAACCTGGGGTATATTCTCGAGTTACGACGGGGATGGCCCTTCCACCCACGTGTTTGTTCAGCCACGTCAGGACTCCCGCCTAGTTGCGAGGGACAACTCGGGATTCTCCTCGAGGCTTGGCAGGGCAATTGGAACGCCTCTCCAGCTGAGGCGGGAGACCAAGGGTCCCTTTCCACGTGCCACAAGAATCCTGGGACTCCTATCAAGTTTCACGAGGAGTCAGGCATCGTCTCCTTTGGAGGCACTGATCTCCGCGTACCTCTGGAGTTTTCAAAGGATGTGAGGCCTCCGGTCGCGATGAGGTGGGGAACTAGGTCTTTCTCTGTGGTCTCCACAGGGGATTCAGACATCCTTTCTTCTTGGGAGATGCAAGACGAGCCTGCATTCAAGTCACTGCAGGGATATCCGGCCTTATTTCGAGTCAGGGCATCGCGGTGTCCATTCCACTTGAGGCCGCAAACTCAGGATCCCTCTCACATACCTAGAGCTGAGAGAAGCCTCCTCTTGAGGTGCTTGTGGTAAGGTGGTATTCCTCAGGAGTCGAAGCCAGGGACTAACCTCTCATCTCGTGTTGATTCTTGGTCCACGGAGCTCTTTCGTGTTGCTACAGTGACCTCAGGATCCCTCTAGCCTTGAAACAGTGTTCTTGGGGTTTCTCTGGAGTGCCATCAAGGAAATCAAGGCTCCTTTCATGTGTGATGTGCAACACGGAATTGCTCTGCACGCAGTGCAGGGGAATCGGGCCTCATCTCGCGGTGAGGGGGAAGTCTCATCGTTTTTCTCGAGTTGCGGCGGGAACCTGGGGTATATTCTCGAGTTACGACGGGGATGACCCTTCCACCCACGTGTTTCTTCAGCGACGTCAGGACTCCTGCCTAGTTGCGAGGGACAACTCGTGATTCTCCTCGAGGCTTGGCAGGGCAATTGGGACGCCTCTCCAGCTGAGGCGGGAGACCAAGTGTCCTTTTCCAAGTGCCACAGGAATCCTGGAACTCCTATCAAGTTTCACGAGGAGTCAGGCATCGTCTCCTTTGGAGGCACTGATCTCCGCGTACCTCTGGAGTTTTCAAAGGATGTGAGGTTATCGGTCGCGATGAGGTGGGGAACTAAGTCTTTCTCTGTGCTTTCCACAGGGGATTCAGACATCCTTTCGTCCTGGCAGATGCAAGACGAGCCTGCATTGAAGTCACTGCAGGGATATCCGGCCTTATTTCGAGTCAGGGCATCGCGGTGTCCATTCCATTTGAGGCCGCAAACTCAGGGTCCCTCTCACATACCTAGAGCTGAGAGAAGCCTCCTCTTGAGGTGCTTGTGGTAAGGTGGTAGTCCTCTGGAGACGAATCCAGGGACTAACCTCTCTTTTCGAGTTGATTTTTGGTCCACAGAGTTCTTTCGTGTTGCTACAGTGACCTCAGGATCCCTCTATCCTTGAAACAGTGTTCTTGGGGTTTCTCTGGAGTGCCATCAAGGAAATCAAGGCTCCTTTCATGTGTGATGTGCAACACGGAATTGCTCTGCACGCAGTGCAGGGGAATCGGGCCTCATCTCAAGGCGAGGAGGAAGTCTCATGGTTTTTCTCGAGTTGCGGCGGGAACCTGGGGTATATTCTCGAGTTACGACGGGGATGGCCCTTCCACCCACGTGTTTCTTCAGCGACGTCAGGACTCCTGCCTAGTTGCGAGGTACAACTCTGGATTCTCCTCGAGGCTTGGCAGGGCAATTGGGACGCCTCTCCAGCTGAGGCGGGAGACCAAGGGTCCCTTTCCACGTGCCACAGGAATCCTGGGACTCCTATCAAGTTTCACGAGGAGTCAGGCATCGTCTAATTTGGAGGCACTGATCTCCGCGTACCTCTGGAGTTTTCAAAGGATGTGAGGCTATCGGTCGCGATGAGGTGGGGAACTAAGTCTTTCTCTGTGCTTTCCACAGGGGATTCAGACATCCTTTCGTCCTGGGAGATGCAAGACGAGCCTGCATTGAAGTCACTGCAGGGATATCCGGCCTTATTTCGAGTCAGTGCATCGCGGTGTCCATTCCACTTGAGGCCGCAAACTCAGGGTCCCTCTCACATACCTAGAGCTGAGAGAAGCCTCCTCTTGAGGTGCTTGTGGTAAGGTGGTATTCCTCTGGAGACGAATCCAGGGACTAACCTCTCTTTTCGAGTTGATTTTTGGTCCACAGAGTTCTTTCGTGTTGCTACAGTGACCTCAGGATCCCTCTATCCTTGAAACAGTGTTCTTGGGGTTTCTCTGGAGTGCCATCAAGGAAATCAAGGCTCCTTTCATGTGTGATGTGCAAGACGGAATTGCTCTGCACGCAGTACAGGGGAATCGGGCCTCATCTCGCATCGAGGGGGAAGTCTCATGGTTTTTCTCGAGTTGCGGCGGGAACCTGGGGTATATTCTTGAGTTACGACGGGGATGGCCCTTCCACCCACGTGTTTGTTCAGCCACGTCAGGACTCCCGCCTAGTTGCGAGGGACAACTCGGGATTCTCCTCGAGGCTTGGCAGGGCAATTGGAACGCCTCTCCAGCTGAGGCGGGATACCAAGGGTCCCTTTCCACGTGCCACAAGAATCCTGGGACTCCTATCAAGTTTCACGAGGAGTCAGGCATCGTCTCCTTTGGAGGCACTGATCTCCGCGTACCTCTGGAGTTTTCAAAGGATGTGAGGCCTCCGGTCGCGATGAGGTGGGGAACTAGGTCTTTCTCTGTGGTCTCCACAGGGGATTCAGACATCCTTTCTTCTTGGGAGATGCAAGACGAGCCTGCATTGAAGTCACTGCAGGGATATCCGGCCTTATTTCGAGTCAGGGCATCGCGGTGTCCATTTCACTTGAGGCCGCAAACTCAGGATCCCTCTCACATACCTAGAGCTGAGAGAAGCCTCCTCTTGAGGTGCTTGTGGTAAGGTGGTATTCCTCTGGAGTCGAAGCCAGGGACTAACCTCTCATCTAGAGTTGATTTTTGGCCCACGGAGCTCTTTCGTGTTGCTACAGTGACCTCAGGATCCCTCTAGCCTTGAAACAGTGTTCTTGGGGTTTCTCTCGAGTGCCATCAAGGAAATCAAGGCTCCTTTCATGTGTGATGTGCAACACGGAATTGCTCTGCACGCAGTGCAGGGGAATCGGGCCTCATCTCGCGGCGAGGGGGAAGTCTCATGGTTTTTCTCGAGTTGCGGCGGGAACCTGGGGTATATTCTCGAGTTACGACGGGGATGGCCCTTCCACCCACGTGTTTCTTCAGCGACGTCAGGACTCCTGCCTAGTTGCGAGGGACAGCTCTGGATTCTCCTCGAGGCTTGGCAGGGCAATTGGGACGCCTCTCCAGCTGAGGCGGGAGACCAAGTGTCCCTTTCCAAGTGCCACAGGAATCCTGGGACTCCTATCAAGTTTCACGAGGAGTCAGGCATCGTCTCCTTTGGAGGCACTGATCTCCGCGTACCTCTGGAGTTTTCAAAGGATTTGAGGCCTCCTGTCGCGATGAGCTGGGGAACTAGGTCTTTCTCTGTGGTCTCCACAGGGTATTCAGACATCCTTTCTTCTTGGGAGATGCAAGACGAGCCTGCATTCAAGTCACTGCAGGGATATCCGGCCTTATTTCGAGTCAGGGCATCGCGGTGTCCATTCCACTTGAGGCCGCAAACTCAGGATCCCTCTCACATACCTAGAGCTGAGAGAAGCCTCCTCTTGAGGTGCTTGTGGTAAGGTGGTATTCCTCAGGAGTCGAAGCCAGGGACTAACCTCTCATCTCGTGTTGATTCTTGGTCCACGGAGCTCTTTCGTGTTGCTACAGTGACCTCAGGATCCCTCTAGCCTTGAAACAGTGTTCTTGGGGTTTCTCTGGAGTGCCATCAAGGAAATCAAGGCTCCTTTCATGTGTGATGTGCAACACGGAATTGCTCTGCACGCAGTGCAGGGGAATCGGGCCTCATCTCGCGGCGAGGGGGAAGTCTCATGGTTTTTCTCGAGTTGCGGCGGGAACCTGGGGTATATTCTTGAGTTACGACGGGGATGGCCCTTCCACCCACGTGTTTGTTCAGCCACGTCAGGACTCCCGCCTAGTTGCGAGGGACAACTCGGGATTCTCCTCGAGGCTTGGCAGGGCAATTGGAACGCCTCTCCAGGTGAGGCGGGATACCAAGGGTCCCTTTCCACGTGCCACAAGAATCCTGGGACTCCTATCAAGTTTCACGAGGAGTCAGGCATCGTCTCCTTTGGAGGCACTGATCTCCGCGTACCTCTGGAGTTTTCAAAGGATGTGAGGCCTCCGGTCGCGATGAGGTGGGGAACTAGGTCTTTCTCTGTGGTCTCCACAGGGGATTCAGACATCCTTTCTTCTTGGGAGATGCAAGACGAGCCTGCATTGAAGTCACTGCAGGGATATCCGGCCTTATTTCGAGTCAGGGCATCGCGGTGTCCATTCCACTTGAGGCCGCAAACTCAGGATCCCTCTCACATACCTAGAGCTGAGAGAAGCCTCCTCTTGAGGTGCTTGTGGTAAGGTGGTATTCCTCTGGAGTCGAAGCCAGGGACTAACCTCTCATCTAGAGTTGATTTTTGGCCCACGGAGCTCTTTCGTGTTGCTACAGTGACCTCAGGATCCCTCTAGCCTTGAAACAGTGTTCTTGGGGTTTCTCTCGAGTGCCATCAAGGAAATCAAGGCTCCTTTCATGTGTGATGTGCAACACGGAATTGCTCTGCACGCAGTGCAGGGGAATCGGGCCTCATCTCGCGGCGAGGGGGAAGTCTCATGGTTTTTCTCGAGTTGCGGCGGGAACCTGGGGTATATTCTCGAGTTACGACGGGGATGGCCCTTCCACCCACGTGTTTCTTCAGCGACGTCAGGACTCCTGCCTAGTTGCGAGGGACAGCTCTGGATTCTCCTCGAGGCTTGGCAGGGCAATTGGGACGCCTCTCCAGCTGAGGCGGGAGACCAAGTGTCCCTTTCCAAGTGCCACAGGAATCCTGGGACTCCTATCAAGTTTCACGAGGAGTCAGGCATCGTCTCCTTTGGAGGCACTGATCTCCGCGTACCTCTGGAGTTTTCAAAGGATTTGAGGCCTCCTGTCGCGATGAGCTGGGGAACTAGGTCTTTCTCTGTGGTCTCCACAGGGTATTCAGACATCCTTTCTTCTTGGGAGATGCAAGACGAGCCTGCATTCAAGTCACTGCAGGGATATCCGGCCTTATTTCGAGTCAGGGCATCGCGGTGTCCATTCCACTTGAGGCCGCAAACTCAGGATCCCTCTCACATACCTAGAGCTGAGAGAAGCCTCCTCTTGAGGTGCTTGTGGTAAGGTGGTATTCCTCAGGAGTCGAAGCCAGGGACTAACCTCTCATCTCGTGTTGATTCTTGGTCCACGGAGCTCTTTCGTGTTGCTACAGTGACCTCAGGATCCCTCTAGCCTTGAAACAGTGTTCTTGGGGTTTCTCTGGAGTGCCATCAAGGAAATCAAGGCTCCTTTCATGTGTGATGTGCAACACGGAATTGCTCTGCACGCAGTGCAGGGGAATCGGGCCTCATCTCGCGGCGAGGGGGAAGTCTCATGGTTTTTCTCGAGTTGCGGCGGGAACCTGGGGTATATTCTCGAATTACGACGGGGATGGCCCTTCCACACACGTGTGTGTTCAGCCATGTCAGGACTCCTGCCTAGTTGCGAGGGACAACTCGGGACTCTCCTCGAGGCTTTGCAGGGCAATTGGGACGCCTCTCCAGCTAAGACGGGAGACCAAGGGTCCCTTTCCACGTGCCACAGGAATCCTGGGTCTCCTATCAAGTTTCACGAGGAGTCAGGCATCCTCTCCTTTGGAGGCACTGATCTCCGCATACCTCTGGAGTTTTCAAAGGATTTGAGGCCTCCTGTCGCGATGAGGTGGGGAACTAGGTCTTTCTCTGTGGTCTCCACAGGGGATTCAGACACCCTTTCGTCTTGGGAGATGCAAGACGAGCCTGCATTCCAGTCACTGCAGGGATATCCGGCCTTATTTCGAGTCAGGGCATCGCGGTGTCCATTCCACTTGTGGCCGCAAACTCAGGGTCCCTCTCACATACCTAGAGCTGAGAGAAGCCTCCTCTTGAGGTGCTTGTGGTAAGGTGGTATTCCTCTGGAGTCGAAGCCAGGGACTAACCTCTCATCTCGAGTTGATTTTTGGTCCACGGAGCTCTTTCGTGTTGCTACAGTGACCTCAGGATCCCTCTAGCCTTGAAACAGTGTTCTTGGGGAATCTCTGGAGTGCCATCAAGGAAATCAAGGCTCCTTTCATGTGTGATGTGCAACACAGAATTGCTCTGCACGCAGTGCAGGGGAATCGGGCCTCATCTCGCGGCGAGGGGGAAGTCTCATGGTTTTTCTCGAGTTGCGGCGGGAACCTGGGGTATATTCTCGAGTTACGACGGGGATGGCCCTTCCACCCACGTGTTTGTTCAGCCACGTCAGGACTCTTGCCTAGTTGCGAGACACAACTCGGGATTCTCCTCGAGGCTTGGCAAGGCAATTGGGACGCCTCTCCAGCTGAGGCGGGAGACCAAGGGTCCCTTTCCACGTGCCACAGGAATCCTGGGACTCTTATCAAGTTTCACGAGGAGTCAGGCATCGTCTCCTTTGGAGGCACTGATCTCCGCGTACCTCTGGAGTTTTCAAAGGATGTGAGGCCTCCGGTCGCGATGAGGTGGGGAACTAGGTCTTTCTCTGTGGTCTCCACAGGGGATTCAGACATCCTTTCTTCTTGGGAGATGCAAGACGAGCCTGCATTCAAGTCCCTGCAGGGATATCCAGCCTTATTTCGCGTCAGGGCATCGCGGTGTTCATTCCACTTGAGGCCGCAAACTCAGGGTCCCTCTCACATACCTAGAGTTGAGAGAAGCCTCCTCTTGCGGTTCTTGTGGTAAGGTGGTATTCCTCTGAGGTCGAAGCCAGGGACTAACCTCTCATCTCGAGTTGATTTTTGGCCCACGGAGCTCTTTCGTGTTGCTACAGTGACCTCAGGATCCCTCTAGCCTTGAAACAGTGTTCTTGGGGTTTCTCTGGAGTGCCATCAAGGAAATCAAGGCTCCTTTCATGTGTGATGTGCAAGACGGAATTGCTCTGCACGCAGTACAGGGGAATCGGGCCTCATCTCGCATCGAGGGGAAGTCTCATGGTTTTTCTCGAGTTGCGGCGGGAACCTGGGGTATATTCTCGAGTTAAGACGGGGATGGCCCTTCCACCCACGTGTGTGTTCAGCCATGTCAGGACTCCTGCCTAGTTGCGAGGGACAACTCGGGATTCTCCTCGAGGCTTTGCAGGGCAATTGTGACGCCTCTCCAGCTGAGGCGGGAGACCAAGGGTCCCTTTCCACGTGCCACAGGAATCCTGGGTCTCCTATCAAGTTTCACGAGGAGTCAGGCATCGTCTCCTTTGGAGGCACTGATCTCCACATACCTCTGGAGTTTTCAAAGGATTTGAGGCCTCCTGTCGTGATGAGGTGGGAAACTAGGTCTTTCTCTGTGGTCTACACAGGGGATTCAGACACCCTTTCGTCTTGGGAGATGCAAGACGAGCCTGCATTCCAGTCACTGCAGGGATATCCGGCCTTATTTCGAGTCAGGGCATCGCGGTGTCCATTCCACTTGAGGCCGCAAACTCAGGGTCCCTCTCACATACCTAGAGCTGAGAAAAGCCTCCTCTTGAGGTGCTTGTGGTAAGGTGGTATTCCTCTGGAGTCGAAGCCAGGGACTAACCTCTCATCTCGAGTTGATTTTTGGTCCACGGAGCTCTTTCGTGTTGCTACAGTGACCTCAGGATCCCTCTAGCCTTGAAACAGTGTTCTTGGGGTTTCTCTGGAGTGCCATGAAGGAAATCAAGGCTCCTTTCATGTGTGATGTGCAACACAGAATTGCTCTGCACGCAGTGCAGGGGAATCGGGCCTCATCTCGCGGCGAGGGGGAAGTCTCATGGTTTTTCTCGAGTTGCGGCAGGAACCTGGGGTATATTCTCGAGTTACGACGAGGATGGCCCTTCCACACACGTGTTTGTTCAGCCACGTCAGGACTCTTGCCTAGTTACGAGACACAACTCGGGATTCTCCTCGAGGCTTGGCAAGGCAATTGGGACGCCTCTGAGCTGAGGCGGGAGACCAAGGGTCCCTTTCCACGTGCCACAGGAATCCTGGGACTCCTATCAAGTTTCACGAGGAGTCAGGCATCGTCTCCTTTGGAGGCACTGATTTCCGCGTACCTCTGGAGTTTTCAAAGGATGTGAGGCCTCCGGTCGCGATGAGGTGGGGAACTAGGTCTTTCTCTGTGGTCTCCACAGGGGATTCAGACATCCTTTCATCTTGGGAGATGCAAGACGAGCCTGCATTCAAGTCACTGCAGGGATATCCAGCCTTATTTCGCGTCAGGGCATCGCGGTGTCCATTCCACTTGAGGCCGCAAACTCAGGGTCCCTCTCACATACCTAGAGCTGAGAGAAGCCTCCTCTTGAGGTGCTTGTGGTAAGGTGGTATTCCTCTGGAGTCGAAGCCAGGGACTAACCTCTCATCTCGAGTTGATTTTTGGCCCACGGAGCTCTTTCGTGTTGCTACAGTGACCTCAGGATCCCTCTAGCCTTGAAACAGTGTTCTTGGGGTTTCTCTGGAGTGCCATCAAGGAAATCAAGGATCCTTTCATGTGTGATGTGCAACACGGAATTGCTCTGCACGCAGTGCAGGGGAATCGGGCCTCATCTCGCGGCGAGGGGGAAGTCTCATGGTTTTTCTCGAGTTGTGGCGGGAACCTGGGGTATATTCTCGAGTTACGACGGGGATGGCCCTTCCACCCACGTGTTTCTTCAGCGACGTCAGGACTCCTGCCTAGTTGCGAGGGACAACTCTGGATTCTCCTCGAGGCTTGGCACGGCAATTGGGACGCCTCTCCACCTGAGGCGGGAGACCAAGGGTCCCTTTCCAAGTGCCACAGGAATCCTGGGACTCCTATCAAGTTTCACGAGGAGTCAGGCATCGTCTCCTTTGGAGGCACTGATCTCCGCGTACCTGTGGAGTTTTCAAAGGATGTGAGGCTATCGGTCGCGATGAGGTGGGGAACTAAGTCTTTCTCTGTGCTTTCCACAGGGGATTCAGACATCCTTTCGTCCTGGGAGATGGAAGACGAGCCTGCATTGAAGTCACTGCAGGGATATCCGGCCTTATTTCGAGTCAGGGCATCGCGGTGTCCATTCCACTTGAGGCCGCAAACTCAGGGTCCCTCTCACATACCTAGAGCTGAGAGAAGCCTCCTCTTGAGGTGCTTGTGGTAAGGTGGTATTCCTCTGGAGACGAATCCAGGGACTAACCTCTCTTTTCGAGTTGATTTTTGGTCCACAGAGTTCTTTCGTGTTGCTACAGTGACCTCAGGATCCCTCTATCCTTGAAACAGTGTTCTTGGGGTTTCTCTGGAGTGCCATCAAGGAAATCAAGGCTCCTTTCATGTATGATGTGCAACACGGAATTGCTCTGCACGCAGTACAGGGGAATCGGGCCTCATCTGGCATCGAGGGGGAAGTCTCATGGTTTTTCTCGAGTTGCGGCGGTAACCTGGGGTATATTCTCGAGTTACGACGGGGATGGCCCTTCCACCCACGTGTTTCTTCAGCCACGTCAGGACTCCTGCCTAGTTGCGAGGGACAACTCGGGATTCTCCTCGAGGCTTGGCAGGGCAATTGGAACGCCTCTCCAGCTGAGCCGGGAGACCAAGGGTCCCTTTCCACGTGCCACAAGAATCCTGGGACTCCTATCAAGTTTCACGAGGAGTCAGGCATCGTCTCCTTTGGAGGCACTGATCTCCGCATACCTCTGGAGTTTTCAAAGGATGTGAGGCCTCCGGTCGCGATGAGGTGGGGAACTAGGTGTTTCTCTGTGGTCTCCACAGGGGATTCAGACATCCTTTCTTCTTGGGAGATGCAAGACGAGCCTGCATTCAAGTCACTGCAGGGATATCCGGCCTTATTTCGCGTGAGGGCATCGCGGTGTCCATTCCACTTGAGGCCGCAAACTCAGGATCCCTCTCACATACCTAGAGCTGAGAGAAGCCTACTCTTGAGGTGCTTGTGGTAAGGTGGTATTCCTCAGGAGTCGAAGCCAGGGACTAACCTCTCATCTCGTGTTGATTCTTGGTTCACGGAGCACTTTCGTGTTGCTACAGTGACCTCAGGATCCCTCTAGCCTTGAAACAGTGTTCTTGGGGTTTCCCTGGAGTGCCATCAAGAAAATCAAGGCTCCTTTCATGTGTGATGTGCAACACGGAATTGCTCTGCACGCAGTGCAGGGGAATCGGGCCTCATCTCGCATCGAGGGGGAAGTCTCATGGTTTTTCTCGAGTTGCGGCGGGAACCTGGGGTATATTCTCGAGTTACGACGGGGATGGCCCTTCCACACACGTGTGTGTTCAGCCACGTCAGGACTCCTGCCTAGTTGCGAGGGACAACTCGGGATTCTCCTCGAGGCTTGGCAGGGCAATTGGGACGCCTCTCCAGCTGAGACGGGAGTCCAAGGGTCCCTTTCCACGTGCCACAGGAATCCTGGGTCTCCTATCAAGTTTCACGAGGAGTCAGGCATCGTCTCCTTTGGAGGCACTGATCTCCGCATACCTCTGGAGTTTTCAAAGGATTTGAGGCCTCCGGTCGCGATGAGGTGGGCAACTAGGTCTTTCTCTGTGGTCTCCACAGGGGATTCAGACATCCTTTCATCTTGGGAGATGCAAGACGAGCCTGCATTCAAGTCACTGCAGGGATATCCGGCCTTATTTCGAGTCAGGGCTTCGCGGTGTCCATTCCACTTGAGGCCGCAAACTCAGGGTCCCTCTCACATACTTAGAGCTGAGAGAAGCCTCCTCTTGAGGTGCTTGTGGTAAGGTGGTATTCCTCTGGAGTCGAAGCCAGGGACTAACCTCTCATCTCGAGTTGATTTTTGGCCCACGGAGCTCTTTCGTGTTGCTACAGTGACCTCAGGATCCCTCTAGCCTTGAAACAGTGTTCTTGGGGTTTCTCTGGAGTGCCATCAAGGAAATCAAGGCTCCTTTCATGTGTGATGTGCAACACGGAATTGCTCTGCACGCAGTGCAGGGGAATCGGGCCTCACCTCGCGGCGAGGGGGAAGTCTCATGGTTTTTCTCGAGTTGCGGCGGGAACCTGGGGTATATTCTCGAGTTATGACGTGGATGGCCCTTCCACCCACGTGTTTCTACAGCGACGTCAGGACTCCTGCCTAGTTGCGAGGGACAACTCTGGATTCTCCTCGAGGCTTGGCAGGGCAATTGGGACGCCTCTCCAGCTGAGGCGGGAGACCAAGTGTCCCTTTCCAAGTGCCACAGGAATCCTGGGTCTCCTATCAAGTTTCACGAGGAGTCAGGCATCGTCTCCTTTGGAGGCACTGATCTCCGCGTACCTCTGGAGTTTTCAAAGGATGTGAGGCCTCCGGTCGCGATGAGGTGGGGAACTAGGTCTTTCTCTGTGGTCTCCACATGGGATTCAGACATCCTTTATTCTTGGGAGATGAAAGACGAGCCTGCGTTCAAGTCACTGCAGGGATATCCGGCCTTATTTCGAGTCAGGGCATCGCGGTGTCCATTCCACTTGAGGCCGCAAACTCAGGATCCCTCTCACATACCTAGAGCTGAGAGAAGCCTCCTCTTGAGGTGCTTGTGGTAAGGTGGTATTCCTCAGGAGTCGAAGCCAGGGACTAACCTCTCATCTCGTGTTGATTCTTGGTCCACGGAGCTCTTTCGTGTTGCTACAGTGACCTCAGGATCCCTCTATCCTTGAAACAGTGTTCTTGGGGTTTCTCTGGAGTGCCATCAAGGAAATCAAGGCTCCTTTCATGTGTGATGTGCAACACGGAATTGCTCTGCACGCAGTGCAGGGGAATCGGGCCTCATCTCGCGGCGAGGGGGAAGTCTCATGGTTTTTCTCGAGTTGCGGTGGGAACCTGGGGTATATTCTCGAGTTACGACGGGGATGGCCCTTCCACACATGTGTGTGTTCAGCCATGTCAGGACTCCTGCCTAGTTGCGAGGGACAACTCGGGATTCTCCTCGAGGCTTTGCAGGGCAATTGGGACGCCTCTCCAGCTGAGACGGGAGACCAAGGGTCCCTTTCCACGTGCCACAGGAATCCTGGGTCTCCTATCAAGTTTCACGAGGAGTCAGGCATCGTCTCCTTTGGAGGCACTGATCTCCGCATACCTCTGGAGTTTTCAAATGATTTGAGGCCTCCTGTCGCGATGAGGTGGGGAACTAGTTCTTTCTCTGTGGTCTCCACAGGGGATTCAGACAACCTTTCGTCTTGGGAGATGCAAGACGAGCCTGCATTCCAGTCACTGCAGGGATATCCGGCCTTATTTCGAGTCAGGGCATCGCGGTGTCCATTCCACTTGAGGCCGCAAACTCAGGGTCCCTCTCACATACCTAGAGCTGAGAGAAGCCTCCTCTTGAGGTGCTTGTGGTAAGGTGGTATTCCTCTGGAGTCGAAGCCAGGGACTAACCTCTCATCTCGAGTTGATTTTTGGTCCACGGAGCTCTTTCGTGTTGCTACAGTGACCTCAGGATCCCTCTAGCCTTGAAACAGTGTTCTTGGGGTTTCTCTGGAGTGCCATGAAGGAAATCAAGGCTCCTTTCATGTGTGATGTGCAACACAGAATTGCTCTGCACGCAGTGCAGGGGAATCGGGCCTCATCTCGCGGCGAGGGGGAAGTCTCATGGTTTTTCTCGAGTTGCGGCGGGAACCTGGGGTATATTCTCAAGTTACGATGGGGATGGCCCTTCCACCCACGTGTTTCTTCAGCGATGTCAGGACTCCTGCCTAGTTGCGAGGGACAACTCGGGATTCTCCTCGAGGCTTGGCAGGGCAATTGGGACGCCTCTCCAGCTGAGGCGGGAGACCAAGTGTCCCTTTCCAAGTGCCACAGGAATCCTGGGACTCCTATCAAGTTTCACGAGGAGTCAGGCATCGTCTCCTTTGGAGGCACTGATCTCCGCGTACCTCTGGAGTTTTCAAAGGATGTGAGGCTATCGGTCGCGATGAGGTGGGGAACTAAGTCTTTCTCTGTGCTTTCCACAGGGGATTCAGACATCCTTTCGTCCTGGGAGATGCAAGACGAGCCTGCATTGAAGTCACTGCAGGGATATCCGGCCTTATTTCGAGTCAGGGCATCGCGGTGTCCATTCCACTTGAGGCCGCAAACTCAGGGTCCCTCTCACATACCTAGAGCTGAGAGAAGCCTCCTCTTGAGGTGCTTGTGGTAAGGTGGTATTCCTCTGGAGACGAATCCAGGGACTAACCTCTCTTTTCGAGTTGATTTTTGGTCCACAGAGTTCTTTCGTGTTGCTACAGTGACCTCAGGATCCCTCTAGCCTTGAAACAGTGTTCTTGGGGTTTCTCTGGAGTGCCGTCA
This sequence comes from Cervus elaphus, assembly GCF_910594005.1. NCBI lineage: Eukaryota > Metazoa > Chordata > Mammalia > Artiodactyla > Cervidae > Cervus > Cervus elaphus. The sequence continues at coordinate 4,488,258 of NW_025316779.1, forward strand.
AGGAAATCAAGGCTCCTTTCATGTGTGATGTGCAACACGGAATTGCTCTGCACGCAGTACAGGGGAATCGGGCCTCATCTCGCATCGAGGGGCAAGTCTCATGGTTTTTCTCGAGTTGCGGCGGGAACCTGGGGTATATTCTCGAGTTACGACGGGGATGGCCCTTCCACCCACGTGTTTGTTCAGCCACGTCAGGACTCCTGCCTAGTTGCGAGGGACAACTCGGGATTCTCCTCGAGGCTTGGCAGGGCAATTGGACCGCCTCTCCAGCTGAGGCGGGAGACCAAGGGTCCCTTTCCACGTGCCACAAGAATCCTGGGACTCCTATCAAGTTTCACGAGGAGTCAGGCATCGTCTCCTTTGGAGGCACTGATCTCCGCGTACCTCTGGAGTTTTCAAAGGATGTGAGGCCTCCGGTCGCGATGAGGTGGGGAACTAGGTGTTTCTCTGTGGTCTCCACAGGGGATTCAGACATCCTTTCTTCTTGGGAGATGCAAGACGAGCCTGCATTCAAGTCACTGCAGGGATATTCGGCCTTATTTCGCGTCAGGGCATCGCGGTGTCCATTCCACTTGAGGCCGCAAACTCAGGATCCCTCTCACATACCTAGAGCTGAGAGAAGCCTCCTCTTGAGGTGCTTGTGGTAAGGTGGTATTCCTCAGGAGTCGAAGCCAGGGACTAACCTCTCATCTTGTGTTGATTCTTGGTCCACGGAGCTCTTTCGTGTTGCTACAGTGACCTCAGGATCCCTCTAGCCTTGAAACAGTGTTCTTGGGGTTTCTCTGGAGTGCCATCAAGGAAATCAAGGCTCCCTTCATGTGTGATGTGCAACACGGAATTGCTCTGCACGCAGTGCAGGGGAATCGGGCCTCATCTCGCGGCGAGGGGGAAGTCTCATGGTTTTTCTCGAGTTGCGGTGGGAACCTGGGGTATATTCTCGAGTTACGACGGGGATGGCCCTTCCACACACGTGTGTGTTCAGCCATGTCAGGACTCCTGCCTAGTTGCTAGGGACAACTCGGGATTCTCCTCGAGGCTTGGCAGGGCAATTGGGACGCCTCTCCAGCTGAGACGGGAGACCAAGGGTCCCTTTCCACGTGCCACAGGAATCCTGGGTCTCCTATCAAGTTTCACGAGGAGTCAGGCATCGTCTCCTTTGGAGGCACTGATCTCCGCATACCTCTGGAGTTTTCAAAGGATTTGAGGCCTCCTGTCGCGATGAGGTGGGGAACTAGGTCTTTCTCTGTGGTCTCCACAGGGGATTCAGACACCCTTTCGTCTTGGGAGATGCAAGACGAGCCTGCATTCCAGTCACTGCAGGGATATCCGGCCTTATTTCGAGTCAGGGCATCGCGGTGTCCATTCCACTTGAGACCGCAAACTCAGGGTCCCTCTCACATACCTAGAGCTGAAAGAAGACTCCTCTTGAGGTGCTTGTGGTTAGGTGGTATTCCTCTGGAGTCGAAGCCAGGGACTAACCTCTCATATCGAGTTGATTTTTGGTCCACGGAGCTCTTTCGTGTTGCTACAGTGACCTCAGGATCCCTCTAGCCTTGAAACAGTGTTCTTGGGGTTTCTCTGGAGTGCCATGAAGGAAATCAAGGCTCCTTTCATGTGTGATGTGCAACACAGAATTGCTCTGCACGCAGTGCAGGGGAATCGGGCCTCATCTCGCGGCGAGGGGGAAGTCTCATGGTTTTTCTCGAGTTGCGACGGGAACCTGGGGTATATTCTCGAGTTACGACGGGGCTGGCCCTTCCACACACGTGTTTGTTCAGCAACGTCAGGACTGTTGCCTAGTTGTGAGACACAACTCGGGATTCTCCTCGAGGCTTGGTAAGGCAATTGGAATGCCTCTCCAGCTGAGGCGGGAGACCAAGTGTCCCTTTCCACGTGCCACAGGAATCCTGGGACTCCTATCAAGTTTCACGAGGAGTCAGGCATCGTCTCCTTTGGAGGCACTGATCTCCGCGTACCTCTGGAGTTTTCAAAGGATGTGAGGCCTCCGGTCGCGATGAGGTGGGGAACTAGGTCTTTCTCTGTGGTCTCCACAGGGGATTCAGACACCCTTTCGTCTTGGGAGATGCAAGACGAGCCTGCATTGAAGTCACTGCAGGGATATCCGGCCTTATTTCGAGTCAGGGCATCGCGGTGTCCTTTCCACTTGAGGCCGCAAACTCAGGGTCCCTCTCACATACCTAGAGCTGAGAGAAGCCTCCTCTTGAGGTGCTTGTGGTAAGGTGGTATTCCTCTGGAGACGAATCCAGGGACTAACCTCTCTTTTCGAGTTGATTTTTGGTCCACAGAGTTCTTTCTTGTTGCTACAGTGACCTCAGGATCCCTCTAGCCTTGAAACAGTGTTCTTGGGGTTTCTCTGGAGTGCCATCAAGGAAATCAAGGCTCCTTTCATGTGTGATGTGCAAGACGGAATTGCTCTGCATGCAGTACAGGGGAATCGGGCCTCATCTCGCATCGAGGGGGAAGTCTCATGGTTTTTCTCGAGTTGCGGCGGGAACCTGGGGTATATTCTCGAGTTACCACGGGGATGGCCCTTCCACCCACGTGTTTGTTCAGCCACGTCAGGACTCCTGCCTAGTTGCGAGGGACAACTCGGGATTCTCCTCGAGGCTTGGCAGGGCAATTGGAACGCCTCTCCAGCTGAGGCGGGAAACCAAGGGTCCCTTTCCACGTGCCACAAGAATCCTGGGACTCCTAACAAGTTTCACGAGGAGTCAGGCATCGTCTCCTTTGGAGGCACTGATCTCCGCATACCTCTGGAGTTTTCAAAGGATGTGAGGCCTCCGGTCTCGATGAGGTGGGGAACTAGGTGTTTCTCTGTGGTCTCCACAGGGGATTCAGACATCCTTTCTTCTTGGGAGATGCAAGACGAGCCTGCATTCAAGTCACTGCAGGGATATCCGGCCTTATTTCGAGTCAGGGGATCGCGGTGTCCATTCCACTTGAGGCCGCAAACTCAGGATCCCTCTCACATACCTAGAGCTGAGAGAAGCCTCCTCTTGAGGTGCTTGTGGTAAGGTGGTATTCCTCAGGAGTCGAAGCCAGGGACTAACCTCTCATCTCGTGTTGATTCTTGGTCCACGAGCTCTTTCGTGTTCCTACAGTGACCTCAGGATCCCTCTAGCCTTGAAACAGTGTTCTTGGGGTTTCTCTGAAGTGCCATCAAGGAAATCAAGGCTCCTTTCATGTGTGATGTGCAACACGGAATTGCTCTGCACGCAGTGCAGGGGAATCGGGCCTCATCTCGCGGCGAGGGGGAAGTCTCATGGTTTTTCTCGAGTTGCGGCGGGAACCTGGGGTATATTCTCGAGTTACGACGGGGATGGCCCTTCCACCCACGTGTTTCTTCAGCGACGTCAGGACTCCTGCCTAGTTGCGAGGGACAACTCTGGATTCTCCTCGAGGCTTGGCAGGGCAACTGGGACGCCTCTCCAGCTGAGGCGGGAGACCAAGTGTCCCTTTCCAAGTGCCACAGGAATCCTGGGACTCCTATCAAGTTTCACGAGGAGTCAGGCATCGTCTCCTTTGGAGGCACTGATCTCCGCGTACCTCTGGAGTTTTCAAAGGATGTGAGGCTCTCGGTCGCGATGAGGTGGGGAACTAAGTCTTTCTCTGTGCTTTCCACAGGGGATTCAGACATCCTTTCGTCCTGGGAGATGCAAGACGAGCCTGCATTGAAGTCACTGCAGGGATATCCGGCCTTATTTCGAGTCAGGGCATCGCGGTGTCCATTCCACTTGAGGCCGCAAACTCAGGGTCCCTCTCACATACCTAGAGCTGAGAGAAGCCTCCTCTTGAGGTGCTTGTGGTAAGGTGGTATTCCTCTGGAGTCGAAGCCAGGGACTAACCTCTCATCTCGAGTTGATTTTTGGTCCACGGAGCTCTTTCGTGTTGCTACAGTGACCTCAGGATCCCTCTAGCCTTGAAACAGTGTTCTTGGGTTTTCTCTGGAGTGCCATGAAGGAAATCAAGGCTCCTTTCATGTGTGATGTGCAAGACGGAATTGCTCTGCACGCAGTGCAGGGGAACCGGGCCTCATCTCGCGGCGAGGGGGAAGTCTCATGGTTTTTCTCGAGTTGCGGCGGGAACCTGGGGTATATTCTCGAGTTACGACGGGGATGGCCCTTCCACCCACGTGTTTCTTCAGTGACGTCAGGACTCCTGCCTAGTTGCGAGGGACAACTCTGGATTCTCCTCGAGGCTTGGCAGGGCAATTGGGACGCCTCTCCAGCTGAGGCGGGAGACCAAGTGTCCCTTTCCAAGTGCCACAGGAATCCTGGGACTCCTATCAAGTTTCACGAGGAGTCAGGCATCGTCTCCTTTGGAGGCACTGATCTCTGCGTACCTCTGGAGTTTTCAAAGGATGTGAGGCTATCGGTCGCGATGAGGTGGGGAACTAAGTCTTTCTCTGTGCTTTCCACAGGGGATTCAGACATCCTTTCGTCCTGGGAGATGCAAGACGAGCCTGCATTGAAGTCACTGCAGGGATATCCGGCCTTATTTCGAGTCAGGGCATCGCGGTGTCCATTCCACTTGAGGCCGCAAACTCAGGGTCCCTCTCACATACGTAGAGCTGAGAGAAGCCTCCTCTTGAGGTGCTTGTGGTAAGTTGGTATTCCTCTGGAGACGAATCCAGGGACTAACCTCTCTTTACGAGTTGATTTTTGGTCCACAGAGTTCTTTCGTGTTGCTACAGTGACCTCAGGATCCCTCTATCCTTGAAACAGTGTTCTTGGGGTTTCTCTGGAGTGCCATCAAGGAAATCAAGGCTCCTTTCATGTGTGATGTGCAAGACGGAATTGCTCTGCACGCAGTACAGGGGAATCGGGCCTCATCTCGCATCGAGGGGGAAGTCTCATGGTTTTTCTCGAGTTGCGGCGGGAACCTGGGGTATATTCTCGAGTTACGACGGGGATGGCCCTTCCACCCACGTGTTTGTTCAGCCACGTCAGGACTCCTGCCTAGTTGCGAGGGACAACTCGGGATTCTCCTCGAGGCTTGGCAGGGCAATTGGAACACCTCTCCAGCTGAGGCGGGAGACCAAGGGTCCCTTTCCACGTGCCACAAGAATCCTGGGACTCCTATCAAGTTTCACGAGGAGTCAGGCATCGTCTCCTTTGGAGGCACTGATCTCCACGTACCTCTGGAGTTTTCAAAGGATGTGAGGACTCTGGTCGCGATGAGGTGGGGAACTAGGTGTTTCTCTGTGGTCTCCACAGGGGATTCAGACATCCTTTCTTTTTGGGAGATGTAAGACGAGCCTGCATTCAAGTCACTGGAGGGATATCCGGCCTTATTTCGAGTCAGGGCATCGCGGTGTCCATTCCACTTGAGGCCGCAAACTCAGGGTCCCTCTCACATACCTAGAGCTGAGAGAAGCCTCCTCTTGAGGTGCTTGTGGTAAGGTGGTATTCCTCAGGAGTCGAAGCCAGGGACTAACCTCTCATCTCGTGTTGATTCTTGGTCCACGGAGCTCTTTCGTGTTGCTACAGTGACCTCAGGATCCCTCTAGCCTTGAAACAGTGTTCTTGGGGTTTCTCTGGAGTGCCATGAAGGAAATCAAGGTTCCTTTCATGTGTGATGTGCAACACGGAATTGCTCTGCACGCAGTGCAGGGGAATCGGGCCTCATCTCGCGGCGAGGGGGAAGTCTCATGGTTTTTCTCGAGTTGCGGCGGGAACCTGGGGTATATTCTCGAGTTACGACGGGGATGGCCCTTCCACCCACGTGTTTCTTCAGCGACGTCAGGACTCCTGCCTAGTTGCGAGGGACAACTCGGGATTCTCCTCGAGGCTTGGCAGGGCAATTGGAACGCCTCTCCAGCTGAGGCGGGAGACCAAGTGTCCCTTTCCACGTGCCACAGGAATCCTGGGTCTCCTATCAAGTTTCACGAGGAGTCAGGCATCGTCTCCTTTGGAGGCACTGATCTCCGCATACCTCTGGAGTTTTCAAAGGATTTGAGGCCTCCTGTCGCGATGAGGTGGGGAACTAGGTCTTTCTCTGTGGTCTCCACAGGGGATTCAGACACCCTTTCGTCTTGGGAGATGCAAGACGAGCCTGCATTCCAGTCACTGCAGGGATATCCGGCCTTATTTCGAGTCAGGGCATCGCAGTGTCCATTCCACTTGAGGCCGCAAACTCAGGGTCCCTCTCACATACCTAGAGCTGAGAGAAGCCTCCTCTTTAGGTGCTTGTGGTAAGGTGGTATTCCTCTGGAGTCGAAGCCAGGGACTAACCTCTCATCTCGAGTTGATTTTTGGTCCACGGAGCTCTTTCGTGTTGCTACAGTGACCTCAGGATCCCTCTAGCCTTGAAACAGTGTTCTTGGGGTTTCTCTGGAGTGCCATGAAGGAAATCAAGGCTCCTTTCATGTGTGATGTGCAACACGGAATTGCTCTGCACGCAGTGCAGGGGAACCGGGCCTCATCTTGCGGCGAGGGGGAAGTCTCATGGTTTTTCTCGAGTTGCGGCGGGAACCTGGGGTATATTCTCGAGTTACGACGGGGATGGCCCTTCCACCCACGTGTTTGTTCAGCCACGTCAGGACTCTTGCCTAGTTGCGAGACACAACTCGGGATTCTCCTCGAGGCTTGGCAAGGCAATTGGGACGCCTCTCCAGCTGAGGCGGGAGACCAAGGGTCCCTTTCCACGTGCCACAGGAATCCTGGGACTCCTATCAAGTTTCACGAGGAGTCAGGCATCGTCTCCTTTGGAGGCACTGATCTCGGCGTACCTCTGGAATTCTCAAAGGATGTGCGGCCTTCGGTCGCGATGAGGTGGGGAACTAGGTGTTTCTCTGTGGTCTCCACAGGGGATTCAGACATCCTTTCATCTTGGGAGATGCAAGACCAGCCTGCATTCAAGTCACTGCAGGGATATCCAGCCTTATTTCGCGTCAGGGCATCGCGGTGTCCATTCCACTTGAGGCCGCAAACTCAGGGTCCCTCTCACATACCTAGAGCTGAGAGAAGCCTCCTCTTGAGGTGCTTGTGGTAAGGTGGTACTCCTCAGGAGTCGAAGCCAGGGACTAACCTCTCATCTCGTGTTGATTCTTGGTCCACGGAGCTCTTTCGTGTTGCTACAGTGACCTCAGGATCCCTCTAGCCTTGAAACAGTGTTCTTGGGGTTTCTCTGGAGTGCCATCAAGGAAATCAAGGCTCCTTTCATGTGTGATGTGCAACACGGAATTGCTCTGCACGCAGTGCAGGGGAATCGGGCCTCATCTCGCAGCGAGTGGGAAGTCTCATGGTTTTTCTCGAGTTGCGGCGGGAACCTGGGGTATATTCTCGAGTTACGACGGGGATGGCCCTTCCACCCACGTGTTTCTTCAGCGACGTCAGGACTCCTGCCTAGTTGCGAGGGACAACTCTGGATTCTCCTCGAGGCTTTGCAGGGCAATTGGGACGCCTCTCCAGCTGAGACGGGAGACCAAGGGTCCCTTTCCACGTGCCACAGGAATCCTGGGTCTCCTATCAAGTTTCACGAGGAGTCAGGCATCGTCTCCTTTGGAGGCACTGATCTCCGCATACCTCTGAAGTTTTCAAAGGATTTGAGGCCTCCTGTCGCGATGAGGTGGGGAACTAGGTCTTTCTCTGTGGTCTCCACAGGGGATTCAGACACCCTTTCGTCTTGGGAGATGCAAGACGAGCCTGCATTCAAGTCACTGCAGGGATATCCGGCATTATTTCGAGTCAGGGCATCGCGGTGTCCATTCCACTTGAGGCCACAAACTCAGGGTCCCTCTCACATACCTAGAGCTGAGAGAAGCCTCCTCTTGAGGTGCTTGTGGTAAGGTGGTATTCCTCTGGAGTCGAAGCCAGGGACTAACCTCTCATCTCGAGTTGATTTTTGGTCCACGGAGCTCTTTCGTGTTGCTACAGTGACCTCAGGATCCCTCTAGCCTTGAAACAGTGTTCTTGGGGTTTCTCTGGAGTGCCATGAAGGAAATCAAGGCTCCTTTCATGTGTGATGTGCAACACAGTATTGCTCTGCACGCAGTGCAGGGGAATCGGGCCTCATCTCGCGGCGAGGGGGAAGTCTCATGGTTTTTCTCGAGTTGCGGCGGGAACCTGGGGTATATTCTGGAGTTACGACGGGGATGGCCCTTCCACACACGTGTTTGTTCAGCCACGTCAGGACTCTTGCCTAGTTGCGAGACACAACTCGGGATTTTCCTCTAGGCTTGGCAAGGCAATTGGGACGCCTCTCCAGCTGAGGCGGGAGACCAAGGGTCCCTTTCCACGTGCCACAAGAATCCTGGGACTCCTATCAAGTTTCACGAGGAGTCAGGCATCGTCTCCTTTGGAGGCACTGATCTCCGCATACCTCTGGAGTTTTCAAAGGATGTGAGGCCTCCGGTCGCGATGAGGTGGGGAACTAGGTGTTTCTCTGTGGTCTCCACAGGGGATTCAGACATCCTTTCTTCTTGGGAGATGCAAGACGAGCCTGCATTCCAGTCACTGCAGGGATATCCAGCCTTATTTCGCGTCAGGGCATCGCGGTGTCCACTCCACTTGAGGCCGCAAACTCAGGGTCCCTCTCACATAACTAGAGCTGAGAGAAGCCTCCTCTTGAGTTGCTTGTGGTAAGGTGGTATTCCTCTGGAGTCGAAGCCAGGGACTAACCTCTCATCTCGAGTTGATTTTTGGCCCACGGAGCTCTTTCGTGTTGCTACAGTGACCTCAGGATCCCTCTAGCCTTGAAACAGTGTTCTTGGGGTTTCTCTGGAGTGCCATGAAGGAAATCAAGGCTCCTTTCATGTGTGATGTGCAACACGGAATTGCTCTGCACGCAGTGCAGGGGAACCGGGCCTCATCTCGCGGCGAGGGGGAAGTCTCATGGTTTTTCTCGAGTTGCGGCGGGAACCTGGGGTATATTCTCGAGTTACGACGGGGATGGCCCTTCCACCCACGTGTTTGTTCAGCCACGTCAGGACTCTTGCCTAGTTGCGAGACACAACTCGGGATTCTCCTCGAGGCTTGGCAAGGCAATTGGGACGCCTCTCCAGCTGAGGCGGGAGACCAAGGGTCCCTTTCCACGTGACACAGGAATCCTGGGACTCCTATCAAGTTTCACGAGGAGTCAGGCATCGTCTCCTTTGGAGGCACTGATCTCGGCGTACCTCTGGAATTCTCAAAGGATGTGCGGCCTTCGGTCGCGATGAGGTGGGGAACTAGGTGTTTCTCTGTGGTCTCCACAGGGGATTCAGACATCCTTTCATCTTGGGAGATGCAAGACCAGCCTGCATTCAAGTCACTGCAGGGATATCCAGCCTTATTTCGCGTCAGGGCATCGCGGTGTCCATTCCACTTGAGGCCGCAAACTCAGGGTCCCTCTCACATACCTAGAGCTGAGAGAAGCCTCCTCTTGAGGTGCTTGTGGTAAGGTGGTACTCCTCAGGAGTCGAAGCCAGGGACTAACCTCTCATCTCGTGTTGATTCTTGGTCCACGGAGCTCTTTCGTGTTGCTACAGTGACCTCAGGATCCCTCTATCCTTGAAACAGTGTTCTTGGGGTTTCTCTGGAGTGCCATCAAGGAAATCAAGGCTCCTTTCATGTGTGATGTGCAACACGGAATTGCTCTGCACGCAGTGCAGGGGAATCGGGCCTCATCTCGCATCGAGGGGGAAGTCTCATGGTTTTTCTCGAGTTGCGGCGGGAACCTGGGGTATATTCTCGAGTTACGACGGGGATGGCCCTTCCACCCACGTGTTTCTTCAGTGACGTCAGGACTCCTGCCTAGTTGCGAGGGACAACTCTGGATTCTCCTCGAGGCTTGGCAGGGCAATTGGGACGCCTCTCCAGCTGAGGCGGGAGACCAAGGGTCCCTTTCCAAGTGCCACAGGAATCCTGGGACTCCTATCAAGTTTCACGAGGAGTCAGGCATCGTCTCCTTTGGAGGCACTGATCTCTGCGTACCTCTGGAGTTTTCAAAGGATGTGAGGCTATCGGTCGCGATGAGGTGGGGAACTAAGTCTTTCTCTGTGCTTTCCACAGGGGATTCAGACATCCTTTCTTCCTGGGAGATGCAAGACGAGCCTGCATTGAAGTCACTGCAGGGATATCCGGCCTTACTTCGAGTCAGGGCATCGCGGTGTCCATTCCACTTGAGGCCGCAAACTCAGGGTCCCTCTCACATACCTAGAGCTGAGAGAAGCCTCCTCTTGAGGTGCTTATGGTAAGGCGGTATTCCTCAGGAGTCGAAGCCAGGGACTAACCTCTCATCTCGTGTTGATTCTTGGTCCACGGAGCTCTTTCGTGTTGCTACAGTGACCTCAGGACCCCTCTAGCCTTGAAACAGTGTTCTTGGGGTTTCTCTGGAGTGCCATCAAGGAAATCAAGGCTCCTTTCATGTGTGATGTGCAACACGGAATTGCTCTGCACGCAGTGCAGGGGAATCGGGCCTCATCTCGCGGCGAGGGGAAAGTCTCATGGTTTTTCTCGAGTTGCGGCGGGAACCTGGGGTATATTCTTGAGTTACGACGGGGATGGCCCTTCCACACACGTGTGTGTTCAGCCATGTCAGGACTCCTGCCTAGTTGCGAGGGACAACTCGGGATTCTTCTCGAGGCTTTGCAGGGCAATTGGGACGCCTCTCCAGCTGAGACGGGAGACCAAGGGTCCCTTTCCACGTGCCACAGGAATCCTGGGTCTCCTATCAAGTTTCAGGAGGAGTCAGGCATCGTCTCCTTTGGAGGCACTGATCTCCGCATACCTCTGAAGTTTTCAAAGGATTTGAGGCCTCCTGTCGCGATGAGGTGGGGAACTAGGTCTTTCTCTGTGGTCTCCACAGGGGATTCAGACACCCTTTCGTCTTGGGAGATGCAAGACGAGCCTGCATTCAAGTCACTGCAGGGATATCCGGCATTATTTCGAGTCAGGGCATCGCGGTGTCCATTCCACTTGAGGCCACAAACTCAGGGTCCCTCTCACATACCTAGAGCTGAGAGAAGCCTCCTCTTGAGGTGCTTGTGGTAAGGTGGTATTCCTCTGGAGTCGAAGCCAGGGACTAACCTCTCATCTCGAGTTGATTTTTGGTCCACGGAGCTCTTTCGTGTTGCTACAGTGACCTCAGGATCCCTCTAGCCTTGAAACAGTGTTCTTGGGGTTTCTCTGGAGTGCCATGAAGGAAATCAAGGCTCCTTTCATGTGTGATGTGCAACACAGAATTGCTCTGCACGCAGTGCAGGGGAATCGGGCCTCATCTCGCGGCGAGGGGGAAGTCTCATGGTTTTTCTCGAGTTGCGGCGGGAACCTGGGGTATATTCTGGAGTTACGACGGGGATGGCCCTTCCACACACGTGTTTGTTCAGCCACGTCAGGACTCTTGCCTAGTTGCGAGACACAACTCGGGATTTTCCTCTAGGCTTGGCAAGGCAATTGGGACGCCTCTCCAGCTGAGGCGGGAGACCAAGGGTCCCTTTCCACGTGCCACAAGAATCCTGGGACTCCTATCAAGTTTCACGAGGAGTCAGGCATCGTCTCCTTTGGAGGCACTGATCTCCGCATACCTCTGGAGTTTTCAAAGGATGTGAGGCCTCCGGTCGCGATGAGGTGGGGAACTAGGTGTTTCTCTGTGGTCTCCACAGGGGATTCAGACATCCTTTCTTCTTGGGAGATGCAAGACGAGCCTGCATTCCAGTCACTGCAGGGATATCCAGCCTTATTTCGCGTCAGGGCATCGCGGTGTCCACTCCACTTGAGGCCGCAAACTCAGGGTCCCTCTCACATAACTAGAGCTGAGAGAAGCCTCCTCTTGAGTTGCTTGTGGTAAGGTGGTATTCCTCTGGAGTCGAAGCCAGGGACTAACCTCTCATCTCGAGTTGATTTTTGGCCCACGGAGCTCTTTCGTGTTGCTACAGTGACCTCAGGATCCCTCTAGCCTTGAAACAGTGTTCTTGGGGTTTCTCTGGAGTGCCATGAAGGAAATCAAGGCTCCTTTCATGTGTGATGTGCAACACGGAATTGCTCTGCACGCAGTGCAGGGGAACCGGGCCTCATCTCGCGGCGAGGGGGAAGTCTCATGGTTTTTCTCGAGTTGCGGCGGGAACCTGGGGTATATTCTCGAGTTACGACGGGGATGGCCCTTCCACCCACGTGTTTGTTCAGCCACGTCAGGACTCTTGCCTAGTTGCGAGACACAACTCGGGATTCTCCTCGAGGCTTGGCAAGGCAATTGGGACGCCTCTCCAGCTGAGGCGGGAGACCAAGGGTCCCTTTCCACGTGCCACAGGAATCCTGGGACTCCTATCAAGTTTCACGAGGAGTCAGGCATCGTCTCCTTTGGAGGCACTGATCTCGGCGTACCTCTGGAATTCTCAAAGGATGTGCGGCCTTCGGTCGCGATGAGGTGGGGAACTAGGTGTTTCTCTGTGGTCTCCACAGGGGATTCAGACATCCTTTCATCTTGGGAGATGCAAGACCAGCCTGCATTCAAGTCACTGCAGGGATATCCAGCCTTATTTCGCGTCAGGGCATCGCGGTGTCCATTCCACTTGAGGCCGCAAACTCAGGGTCCCTCTCACATACCTAGAGCTGAGAGAAGCCTCCTCTTGAGGTGCTTGTGGTAAGGTGGTACTCCTCAGGAGTCGAAGCCAGGGACTAACCTCTCATCTCGTGTTGATTCTTGGTCCACGGAGCTCTTTCGTGTTGCTACAGTGACCTCAGGATCCCTCTAGCCTTGAAACAGTGTTCTTGGGGTTTCTCTGGAGTGCCATCAAGGAAATCAAGGCTCCTTTCATGTGTGATGTGCAACACGGAATTGCTCTGCACGCAGTGCAGGGGAATCGGGCCTCATCTCGCATCGAGGGGGAAGTCTCATGGTTTTTCTCGAGTTGCGGCGGGAACCTGGGGTATATTCTCGAGTTACGACGGGGATGGCCCTTCCACCCACGTGTTTCTTCAGCGACGTCAGGACTCCTGCCTAGTTGCGAGGGACAACTCTGGATTCTCCTCGAGGCTTGGCAGGGCAATTGGGACGCCTCTCCAGCTGAGGCGGGAGACCAAGGGTCCCTTTCCAAGTGCCACAGTAATCCTGGGACTCCTATCAAGTTTCACGAGGACTCAGGCATCGTCTCCTTTGGAGGCACTGATCTCCGCATACCTCTGGAGTTTTCAAAGGATGTGAGGCCTCCGGTCGCGATGAGGTGGGGAACTAGGTGTTTCTCTGTGGTCTCCACAGGGGATTCAGACACCCTTTCGGCTTGGGAGATGCAAGACGAGCCTGCGTTCCAGTCACTGCAGGGATATCCAGCCTTATTTCGCTTCAGGGCATCGCGGTGTCCACTCCACTTGAGGCCGCAAACTCAGGGTCCCTCTCACATACCTAGAGCTGAGAGAATCCTCCTCTTGAGGTGCTTGTGGTAAGGTGGTATTCCTCTGGAGTCGAAGCCAGGGACTAACCTCTCATCTCGAGTTGATTTTTGGCCCACGGAGCTCTTTCGTGTTGCTACAGTGACCTCAGGATCCCTCTAGCCTTGAAACAGTGTTCTTGGGGTTTCTCTGTAGTGCCATCAAGGAAATCAAGGCTCCTTTCATGTGTGATGTGCAACACGGAATTGCTCTGCACGCAGTGCAGGGGAATCGGGCCTCATCTCACGGCGAGGGGGAAGTCTCATGGTTTTTCTCGAGTTGCGGCGGGAACCTGGGGTATATTCTCCAGTTACGACGGGGATGGCCCTTCCACACACGTGTTTTTTCAGCCACGTCAGGACTCTTGCCTAGTTGCGAGACACAACTCGGGATTCTCCTCGAGGCTTGGCAAGGCAATTGGGACGCCTCTCCAGCTGAGGCGGGAGACCAAGGGTCCCTTTCCACGTGCCACAGGAATCCTGGGACTCCTATCAAGTTTCAGGAGGAGTCAGGCATCGTCTCCTTTGGAGGCACTGATCTCCGTGTACCTCTGGAATTTTCAAAGGATGTGAGGCCTCCGGTCGCGATGAGGTGGGGAACTAGGTGTTTCTCTGTGGTCTCCACAGGGGATTCAGACATCCTTTCTTCTTGGGAGATGCAAGACGAGCCTGCATTCAAGTCACTGCAGGGATATCCAGCCTTATTTCGAGTCAGGGCATCGCGGTGTCCATTCCACTTGAGGCCTCAAACTCAGGATCCCTCTCACATACCTAGAGCTGAGAGAAGCCTCCTCTTGAGGTGCTTGTGGTAAGGTGGTATTCCTCAGGAGTCGAAGCCAGGGACTAACCTCTCATCTCGTGTTGATTCTTGGTCCACGGAGCTCTTTCGTGTTCCTACAGTGACCTCAGGATCCCTCTATCCTTGAAACAGTGTTCTTGGGGTTTCTCTGGAGTGCCATCAAGGAAATCAAGGCTCCTTTCATGTGTGATGTGCAAGACGGAATTGCTCTGCACGCAGTGCAGGGGAATCGGGCCTCATCTCGCGGCGAGGGGGAAGTCTCATGGTTTTTCTCGAGTTGCGGCGGGAACCTGGGGTATATTCTCGAGTTACGACGGGGATGGCCCTTCCACCCACGTGTTTCTTCAGCGACGTCAGGACTCCTGCCTACTTGCGAGGAACTACTCGGGATTCTCCTCGAGGCTTTGCAGGGCAATTGGGACGCCTCTCCAGCTGAGACGGGAGACCAAGGGTCCCTTTCCACGTGCCACAGGAATCTTGGGTCTCCTATCAAGTTTCACGAGGAGTCAGGCATCGTCTCCTTTGGAGGCACTGATCTCCGCGTACCTCTAAAGTTTTCAAAGGATGTGAGGCTATCGGTCGCGATGAGGTGGGGAACTAAGTCTTTCTCTGTGCTTTCCACAGGGGATTCAGACATCCTTTCGTCCTGGGAGATGCAAGACGAGCCTGCATTGAAGTCACTGCAGGGATATCCGGCCTTATTTCGAGTCAGGGCATCGCGGTGTCCATTCCACTTGAGGCCGCAAACTCAGGGTCCCTCTCACATACCTAGAGCTGAGAGAAGCCTCCTCTTGAGGTGCTTGTGGTAAGGTGGTATTCCTCTGGAGACGAATCCAGGGACTAACCTCTCTTTTCGAGTTGATTTTTGGTCCACAGAGTTCTTTCGTCTTGCTACAGTGACCTCAGGATCCCTCTATCCTTGAAACAGTGTTCTTGGGGTTTCTCTAGAGTGCCATCAAGGAAATCAAGGCTCCTTTCATGTGTGATGTGCAAGACGGAATTGCTCTGCACGCAGTACAGGGGAATCGGGCCTCATCTCTCGGCGAGGGGGAAGTCTCATGGTTTTTCTCGAGTTGCGGCGGGAACCTGGGGTATATTCTCGAGTTACGACGGGGATGGCCCTTCCACCCACGTGTTTCTTCAGCCACGTCAGGACTCCTGCCTAGCTGCGAGGGACAACTCGGGATTCTCCTCGAGGCTTGGCAGGGCAATTGGAACGCCTCTCCAGCTGAGGCGGGAGACCAAGTGTCCCTTTCCACGTGCCACAGGAATCCTGGGACTCCTATCAAGTTTCACGAGGAGTCAGGCATCGTCTCCTTTGGAGGCACTGATCTCCGCGTACCTCTGGAGTTTTCAAAGGATGTGAGGCCTCCGGTCGCGATGAGGTGGGGAACTAGGTCTTTCTCTGTGGTCTCCACAGGGGATTCAGACATCCTTTCTTCTTGGGAGATGCAAGACGAGCCTGCATTCCAGTCACTGCAGGGATATCCAGCCTTATTTCGCGTCAGGGCATCGCGGTGTCCACTCCACTTGAGGCCGCAAACTCAGGGTCCCTCTCACATAACTAGAGCTGAGAGAAGCCTCCTCTTGAGTTGCTTGTGGTAAGGTGTTATTCCTCTGGAGTCGAAGCCAGGGACTAACCTCTCATCTCGAGTTGATTTTTGGCCCACGGAGCTCTTTCGTGTTGCTACAGTGACCTCAGGATCCCTCTAGCCTTGAAACAGTGTTCTTGGGGTTTCTCTGGAGTGCCATCAAGGAAATCAAGGCTCCTTTCATGTGTGATGTGCAACACGGAATTGCTCTGCACGCAGTGCAGGGGAATCGGGCCTCATCTCGCGGCGAGGGGGAAGTCTCATGGTTTTTCTCGAGTTGCGGCGGGAACCTGGGGTATATTCTCCAGTTACGACGGGGATGGCCCTTCCACACACGTGTTTTTTCAGCCACGTCAGGACTCTTGCCTAGTTGCGAGACACAACTCGGGATTCTCCTCGAGGCTTGGCAAGGCAATTGGGACGCCTCTCCAGCTGAGGCGGGAGACCAAGGGTCCCTTTCCACGTGCCACAGGAATCCTGGGACTCCTATCAAGTTTCACGAGGAGTCAGGCATCGTCTCCTTTGGAGGCACTGATCTCCGCGTACCTCTGGAGTTTTCAAAGGATGTGAGGCCTCCGGTCGCGATGAGGTGGGGAACTAAGTCTTTCTCTGTGCTTTCCACAGGGGATTCAGACATCCTTTCGTCCTGGGAGATGCAAGACGAGCCTGCATTGAAGTCACTGCAGGGATATCCGGCCTTATTTCGAGTCAGGGCATCGCGGTGTCCATTCCACTTGAGGCCGCAAACGCAGGGTCCCTCTCACATACCTAGAGCTGAGAGAAGCCTCCTCTTGAGATGCTTGTGGTAAGGTGGTATTCCTCTGGAGACGAATCCAGGGACTAACCTCTCTTTTCGAGTTGATTTTTGGTCCACAGAGTTCTTTCGTCTTGCTACAGTGACCTCAGGATCCCTCTCTCCTTGAAACAGTGTTCTTGGGGTTTCTCTGGAGTGCCATCAAGGAAAACAAGGCTCCTTTCATGTGTGATGTGCAAGACGGAATTGCTCTGCACGCAGTACAGGGGAATCGGGCCTCATCTCTCATTGAGGGGGAAGTCTCATGGTTTTTCTCGAGTTGCGGCGGGAACCTGGGGTATATTCTCGAGTTACGACGGGGATGGCCCTTCGACCCACGTGTTTCTTCAGCCACGTCAGGACTCCTGCCTAGTTGCGAGGGACAACTCGGGATTCTCCTCGAGGCTTGGCAGGGCAATTGGAACGCCTCTCCAGCTGAGGCGGGAGACCAAGGGTCCCTTTCCACGTGCCACAAGAATCCTGGGACTCCTATCAAGTTTCACGAGGAGTCAGGCATCGTCTCCTTTGGAGGCACTGATCTCCGCGTACCTCTGGAGTTTTCAAAGGATGTGAGGCCTCCGGTCGCCATGAGGTGGGGAACTAGGTGTTTGTCTGTGGTCTCCACAGGGGATACAGACATCCTTTCTTCTTGGGAGATGCAAGACGAGCCTGCATTCAAGTCACTGCAGGGATATCCGGCCTTATTTCGAGTCAGGGCATCGCGGTGTCCATTCCACTTGAGGCCTCAAACTCAGGATCCCTCTCACATACCTAGAGCTGAGAGAAGCCTCCTCTTGAGGTGCTTGTGGTAAGGTGGTATTCCTCAGGAGTCGAAGCCAGGGACTAACCTCTCATCTCGTGTTGATTCTTGGTCCACGGAGCTCTTTCTTGTTGCTACAGTGACCTCAGGATCCCTCTAGCCTTGAAACAGTGTTCTTGGGGTTTCTCTGGAGTGTCATCAAGGAAATCAAGGCTCCTTTCATGTGTGATGTGCAACACGGAATTGCTCTGCACGCAGTGCAGGGGAATCGGGCCTCATCTCGCGGCGAGGGGGAAGTCTCATGGTTTTTCTCGAGTTGCGGCGGGAACCTGGGGTATATTCTCGAGTTACGACGGGGATGGCCCTTCCACACACGTGTTTGTTCAGCCACCTCAGGACTCTTGCCTAGTTGCGAGACACAACTCGGGATTCTCCTCGAGGCTTGGCAAGGCAATTGGGACGCCTCTCCAGCTGAGGCGGGAGACCAAGGGTCCCTTTCCACGTGCCACAGTAATCCTGGGACTCCTATCAAGTTTCACGAGGACTCAGGCATCGTCTCCTTTGGAGGCACTGATCTCCGCATACCTCTGGAGTTTTCAAAGGATGTGAGGCCTCCGGTCGCGATGAGGTGGGGAACTAGGTGTTTCTCTGTGGTCTCCACAGGGGATTCAGACACCCTTTCGGCTTGGGAGATGCAAGACGAGCCTGCGTTCCAGTCACTGCAGGGATATCCAGCCTTATTTCGCTTCAGGGCATCACGGTGTCCACTCCACTTGAGGCCGCAAACTCAGGGTCCCTCTCACATACCTAGAGCTGAGAGAAGCCTCCTCTTGAGGTGCTTGTGGTAAGGTGGTATTCCTCTGGAGTCGAAGCCAGGGACTAACCTCTCATCTCGAGTTGATTTTTGGCCCACGGAGCTCTTTCGTGTTGCTACAGTGACCTCAGGATCCCTCTAGCCTTGAAACAGTGTTCTTGGGGTTTCTCTGTAGTGCCATCAAGGAAATCAAGGCTCCTTTCATGTGTGATGTGCAACACGGAATTGCTCTGCACGCAGCGCAGGGGAATCGGGCCTCATCTCTCGGCGAGGGGGAAGTCTCATGGTTTTTCTCGAGTTGCGGCGGGAACCTGGGGTATATTCTCGAGTTACGACGGGGATGGCCCTTCCACACACGTGTTTGTTCAGCCACGTCAGGACTCTTGCCTAGTTGCGAGACACAACTCGGGATTCTCCTCGAGGCTTGGCAAGGCAATTGGAACGCCTCTCCAGCTGAGGCGGGAGACCAAGGGTCCCTTTCCACGTGCCACAGGAATCCTGGGACTCCTATCAAGTTTCACGAGGAGTCAGGCATCGTCTCCTTTGGAGGCACTGATCTCCGCGTACCTCTGGAGTTTTCAAAGGATGTGAGGCCTCCGGTCGCGATGAGGTTGGGAACTAGGTCTTTCTCTGTGGTCTCCACAGGGGATTCAGACATCCTTTCATCTTGGGAGATGCAAGACGAGCCTGCATTCAAGTCACTGCAGGGATATCCAGCCTTATTTCGCGTCAGGGCATCGCGGTGTCCATTCCACTTGAGGCCGCAAACTCAGGGTCCCTCTCACATACCTAGAGCTGAGAGAAGCCTCCTCTTGAGGTGCTTGTGGTAAGGTGGTATTCCTCTGGATTCGAAGCCAGGGACTAACCTCTCATCTTGAGTTGATTTTTGGCCCACGGAGCTCTTTCATGTTGCTACAGTGACCTCAGGATCCCTCTAGCCTTGAAACAGTGTTCTTGGGGTTTCTCTGGACTGCCATCAAGGAAATCAAGGCTCCTTTCATGTGTGATGTGCAACACGGAATTGCTCTGCACGCAGTGCAGGGGAATCGGGCCTCATCTCGCGGCGAGGGGGAAGTCTCATGGTTTTTCTCGAGTTGCGGCGGGAACCTGGGGTATATTCTCGAGTTACGACGGGGATGGCCCTTCCACCCACGTGTTTCTTCAGCGACGTCAGGACTCCTGCCTAGTTGCGAGGGACAACTCTGGATTCTCCTCGAGGCTTGGCAGGGCAATTGGGACGCCTCTCCAGCTGAGGCGGGAGACCAAGTGTCCCTTTCCATGTGCCACAGGAATCCTGGGACTCCTATCAAGTTTCACGAGGAGTCAGGCATCGTCTCCTTTGGAGGCACTGATCTCCGCGTACCTCTGGAGTTTTCAAAGGATGTGAGGCCTCCGGTCGCGATGAGGTGGGGAACTAGGTGTTTCTCTGTGGTCTCCACAGGGGATTCAGACATCCTTTCTTCTTGGGAGATGCAAGACGAGCCTGCATTCAAGTCACTGCAGGGATATCCAGCCTTATTTCGAGTCAGGGCATCGCGGTGTCCATTCCACTTGAGGCCTCAAACTCAGGATACCTCTCACATACCTAGAGCTGAGAGAAGCCTCCTCTTGAGGTGCTTGTGGTAAGGTGGTATTCCTCAGGAGTCGAAGCCAGGGACTAACCTCTCATCTCGTGTTGATTCTTGGTCCACGGAGCTCTTTCGTGTTCCTACAGTGACCTCAGGATCCCTCTATCCTTGAAACAGTGTTCTTGGGGTTTCTCTGGAGTGCCATCAAGGAAATCAAGGCTCCTTTCATGTGTGATGTGCAACACGGAATTGCTCTGCACGCAGTGCAGGGGAATCGGGCCTCATCTCGCGGAGAGGGGGAAGTCTCATGGTTTTTCTCGAGTTGCGGCGGGAACCTGGGGTATATTCTCGAGTTACGACGGGGATGGCCCTTCCACCTACGTGTTTCTTCAGCGACGTCAGGACTCCTGCCTACTTGCGAGGGACAACTCGGGATTCTCCTCGAGGCTTTGCAGGGCAATTGGGACGCCTCTCCAGCTGAGACGGGAGACCAAGGGTCCCTTTCCACGTGCCACAGGAATCCTGGGTCTCCTATCAAGTTTCACGAGGAGTCAGGCATCGTCTCCTTTGGAGGCACTGATCTCTGCGTACCTCTGGAGTTTTCAAAGGATGTGAGGCCTCCGGTCGCGATGAGGTGGGGAACTAGGTCTTTCTCTGTGGTCTCCACAGGAGATTCAGACATAATTTCGTCCTGGGAGATGCAAGACGAGCCTGCATTGAAGTCACTGCAGGGATATCTGGCCTTATTTCGAGTCAGGGCATCGCGGTGTCCATTCTACTTGAGGCCGCAAACTCAGGGTCCCTCTCACATACCTAGAGCTGAGAGAAGCCTCCTCTTGAGGTGCTTGTGGTAAGGTGGTATTCCTCTGGAGACGAATCCACGGACTAACCTCTCTTTTCGAGTTGATTTTTGGTCCAAAGAGTTCTTTCTTGTTGCTACAGTGACCTCAGGATCCCTCTAGCCTTGAAACAGTGTTCTTGGGGTTTCTCTGGAGTGCCATCAAGGAAATCAAGGCTCCTTTCATGTGTGATGTGCAAGACGGAATTGCTCTGCACGCAGTACAGGGGAATCGGGCCTCATCTCGCATCGAGGGGAAGTCTCATGGTTTTTCTCGAGTTGCGGCGGGAACCTGGGGTATATTCTCGAGTTACGACGGGGATGGCCCTTCCACACACGTGTTTCTTCAGCCACGTCAGGACTCCTGCCTAGTTGCGAGGGACAACTCGGGATTCTCCTCGAGGCTTGGCAGGGCAATTGGAACGCCTCTCCAGCTGAGGCGGGAGACCAAGGGTCCCTTTCCACGTGCCACAAGAATCCTGGGACTCCTATCAAGTTTCACGAGGAGTCAGGCATCGTCTCCTTTGGAGGCACTGATCTCCGCGTACCTCTGGAGTTTTCAAAGGATTTGAGGCCTCCTGTCGCGATGAGGTGGGGAACTAGGTCTTTCTCTGTGGTCTCCACAGGGGATTCAGACACCCTTTCGTCTTGGGAGATGCAAGACGAGCCTGCATTCCAGTCACTGCAGGGATATCCGGCCTTATTTCGAGTCAGGGCATCGCGGTGTCCATTCCACTTGAGGCCGCAAACTCAGGGTCCCTCTCACATACCTAGAGCTGAGAGAAGCCTCCTCTTGAGGTGCTTGTGGTAAGGTGGTATTCCTCTGGAGTCGAAGCCAGGGACTAACCTCTCATTTCGAGTTGATTTTTGATCCACGGAGCTCTTTCGTGTTGCTACAGTGACCTCAGGATCTCTCTAGCCTTGAAACAGTGTTCTTGGGGTTTCTCTGGAGTGCCATGAAGGAAATCAAGGCTCCTTTCATGTGTGATGTGCAACACAGAATTGCTCTGCACGCAGTGCAGGGGAATCGGGCCTCATCTCGCGGCGAGGGGGAAGTCTCATGGTTTTTCTCGAGTTGCGGCGGGAACCTGGGGTATATTCTCGAGTTACGACGGGGATGGCCCTTCCACACACGTGTTTGTTCAGCCACGTCAGGACTCTTGCCTAGTTGTGAGACACAACTCGGGATTCTCCTCGAGGCTTGGCAAGGCAATTGGGACGCCTCTCCAGCTGAGGCGGGAGACCAAGTGTCCCTTTCCACGTGCCACAGGAATCCTGGGACTCCTATCAAGTTTCACGAGGAGTCAGGCATCGTCTCCTTTGGAGGCACTGATCTCCGCGTACCTCTGGAGTTTTCAAAGGATGTGAGGCTATCGGTCGCGATGAGGTGGGGAACTAAGTCTTTCTCTGTGCTTTCCACAGGGGATTCAGACATCCTTTCGTCCTGGGAGATGCAAGACGAGCCTGCATTGAAGTCACTGCAGGGATATCCGGCCTTATTTCGAGTCAGGGCATCGCGGTGTCCATTCCACTTGAGGCCGCAAACTCAGGGTCCCTCTCACATACCTAGAGCTGAGAGAGGCCTCCTCTTGAGGTGCTTGTGGTAAGGTGGTATTCCTCTGGAGACGAATCCAGGGACTAACCTCTCATCTCGAGTTGATTTTTGGTCCACAGAGTTCTTTCGTGTTGCTACAGTGACCTCAGGATCCCTCTATCCTTGAAACAGTGTTCTTGGGTTTTCTCTGGAGTGCCATCAAGGAAATAAAGGCTCCTTTAATGTGTGATGTGCAAGACGGAATTGCTCTGCACGCAGTACAGGGGAATCGGGCCTCATCTCGCATCGAGGGGGAAGTCTCATGGTTTTTCTCGAGTTGCGGCGGGAACCTGGGGTATATTCTCGAGTTACGACGGGGATGGCCCTTCCACCCACGTGTTTGTTTAGCCACATCAGGACTCCTGCCTAGTTGCGAGGGACAACTCGGGATTCTCCTCGAGGCTTGGCATGGCAATTGGAACGCCTCTCCAGCTGAGGCGGGAGACCAAGGGTCCCTTTCCACGTGCCACAAGAATCCTGGGACTCCTATCAAGTTTCACGAGGAGTCAGGCATCGTCTCCTTTGGAGGCACTGATCTCCGCGTACCTCTGGAGTTTTCCAAGGATGTGAGGCCTCCTGTCGCGATGAGGTGGGGAACTAGGTGTTTCTCTGTGGTCTCCACAGGGGATTCAGACATCCTTTCTTCTTGGGAGATGCAAGACGAGCCTGCATTCAAGTCACTGCAGGGATATCCGGCCTTATTTCAAGTCAGGGCATCGCGGTGTCCATTCCACTTGAGGCCGCAAACTCAGGATCCCTCTCACATACCTAGAGCTGAGAGAAGCCTCCTCTTGAGGTGCTTGTGGTAAGGTGGTATTCCTCAGGAGTCGAAGCCAGGGACTAACCTCTCATCTCGTGTTGATTCTTGGTCCACGGAGCTCTTTCGTGTTGCTACAGTGACCTCAGGATCCCTCTAGCCTTGAAACAGTGTTCTTGGGTTTTCTCTGGAGTGCCATGAAGGAAATCAAGGCTCCTTTCATGTGTGATGTGCAACACGGAATTGCTCTGCACGCATTGCAGGGGAATCGGGCCTCATCTCGCGGCGAGGGGAAAGTCTCATGGTTTTTCTCGAGTTGCGGCGGGAACCTGGGGTATATTCTCGAGTTACGATGGGGATGGCCCTTCCACACACGTGTGTGTTCAGCCATGTCAGGACTCCTGCCTAGTTGCGAGGGACAACTCAGGATTCTCCTCGAGGCTTTGCAGGGCAATTGGGACGCCTCTCCAGCTGAGACGGGAGACCCAGGGTCCCTTTCCAAGTGCCACAGGAATCCTGGGTCTCCTATCAAGTTTCACGAGGAGTCAGGCATCCTCTTCTTTGGAGGCACTGATCTCCGCATACCTCTGGAGTTTTCAAAGGATTTGAGGCCTCCTGTCGCGATGAGGTGGGGAACTAGGTCTTTCTCTGTGGTCTCCACAGGGGATTCAGACACCCTTTCGTCTTGGGAGATGCAAGACGGGCCTGCATTCCAGTCACTGCAGGGATATCCAGCCTTATTTCGAGTCAGGGCATCGCGGTGTCCATTCCACTTGAGGCCGCAAACTCAGGGTCCCTCTCACATACCTAAAGCTGAGAGAAGCCTCCTCTTGAGGTGTTTGTGGTAAGGTGGTATTCCTCTGGAGTCGAAGCCAGGGACTAACCTCTCATCTCGAGTTGATTTTTGGTCCACGGAGCTCTTTCGTATTGCTACAGTTACCTCAGGATCCCTCTAGCCTTGAAACAGTGTTCTTGGGGTTTCTCTGGAGTGCCATCAAGGAAATCAAGGCTCCTTTCATGTGTGATGTGCAACACAGAATTGCTCTGCACGCAGTGCAGGGGAATCGGGCCTCATCTCGCGGCCAGGGGGAAGTCTCATGGTTTTTCTCGAGTTGCGGCGGGAACCTGGGGTATATTCTCGAGTTACGACGGGGATGGCCCTTCCACACACGTGTTTGTTCAGCCACGTCAGGACTCTTGCCTAGTTGCGAGACACAACTCGGGATTCTCCTCGAGACTTGGCAAGGCAATTGGGATGCCTCTCCAGCTGAGGCGGGAGACCAAGTGTCCCTTTCCACGTTCCACAGGAATCCTGGGACTCCTATCAAGTTTCACGAGGAGTCAGGAATCGTCTCCTTTGGAGGCACTGATCTCCGCGTACCTCTGGAGTTTTCAAAGGATGTGAGGCCTCCGGTCGCGATGAGGTGGGGAACTAGGTC
The DNA here is from genome assembly GCF_910594005.1 of Cervus elaphus. Taxonomy (NCBI): domain Eukaryota; kingdom Metazoa; phylum Chordata; class Mammalia; order Artiodactyla; family Cervidae; genus Cervus; species Cervus elaphus. The sequence goes on from NW_025316779.1 coordinate 4,512,578, forward strand.
GTTCTCTGTGGTCTCCACAGGGGATTCAGACATCCTTTCATCTTGGGAGATGCAAGACGAGCCTGCAATCAAGTCACTGCAGGGATATCCAGCCTTATTTCGCGTCAGGGCATCGCGGTGTCCATTCCACTTGAGGCCGCAAACTCAGGGTCCCTGTCACATACCTAGAGCTGAGAGAAGCCTCCTCTTGAGGTGCTTGTGGTAAGGTGGTATTCCTCTGGAGTCGAAGCCAAGGACTAGCCTCTCTTCTCGAGTTGATTTTTGGCCCACGGAGCTCTTTCGTGTTGCTACAGTGACCTCAGGATCCCTCTAGCCTTGAAACAGTGTTCTTGGAGTTTCTCTGGAGTGCCATCAAGGAAATCAAGGCTCCTTTCATGTGTGATGTGCAACACGGAATTGCTCTGCATGCAGTGCAGGGGAATCGGGCCTCATCTCGCGGCGAGTGGGAAGTCTCATGGTTTTTCTCGAGTTGCGGCGGGAACCTGGGGTATATTCTCGAGTTACGACGGGGATGGCCCTTCCACCCACGTGTTTCTTCAGCGACGTCAGGACTCCTGCCTACTTGCGAGGGACAACTCTGGATTCTCCTCGAGGCTTGGCAGGGCAACTGGGACGCCTCTCCAGCTGAGGCGGGAGACCAAGTGTCCCTTTCCAAGTGCCACAGGAATCCTGGGAGTCCTATTAATTTTCACGAGGAGTCAGTCATCGTCTCCTTTGGAGGCACTGACCTCCGCGTACCTCTGGAGTTTTCAAAGGATGTGAGGCTATCGGTCGCGATGAGGTGGGGAACTAAGTCTTTCCCTGTGCTTTCCACAGGGAATTCAGACATCCTTTCGTCCTGGGAGATGCAAGACGAGCCTGCATTGAAGTCACTGCAGGGATATCCGGCCTTATTTCGAGTCAGGGCATCGCGGTGTCCATTCCACTTGAGGCCGCAAACTCAGGGTCCCTCTCACATACCTAGAGCTGAGAGAGGCCTCCTCTTGAGGTGCTTGTGGTAAGGTGGTATTCCTCTGGAGACGAATCCAGGGACTAACCTCTCTTTTCGAGTTGATTTTTGGTCCACAGAGTTCTTTCGTGTTGCTACAGTGACCTCAGGATCCCTCTATCCTTGAAACAGTGTTCTTGGGGTTTCTCTGGAGTGCCATCAAGGAAATCAAGGCTCCTTTCATGTGTGATGTGCAAGACGGAATTGCTCTGCACGCAGTACAGGGGAATCGGGCCTCATCTCGCATCGAGGGGGAAGTCTCATGGTTTTTCTCGAGTTGCGGCGGGAACCTGGGGTATATTCTCGAGTTACGACGGGGATGGCCCTTCCACCCACGTGTTTGTTTAGCCACATCAGGACTCCTGCCTAGTTGCGAGGGACAACTCGGGATTCTCCTCGAGGCTTGGCATGGCAATTGGAACGCCTCTCCAGCTGAGGCGGGAGACCAAGGGTCCCTTTCCACGTGCCACAAGAATCCTGGGACTCCTATCAAGTTTCACGAGGAGTCAGGCATCGTCTCCTTTGGAGGCACTGATCTCCGCGTACCTCTGGAGTTTTCCAAGGATGTGAGGCCTCCTGTCGCGATGAGGTGGGGAACTAGGTGCTTCTCTGTGGTCTCCACAGGGGATTCAGACATCCTTTCTTCTTGGGAGATGCAAGACGAGCCTGCATTCAAGTCACTGCAGGGATATCCGGCCTTATTTCAAGTCAGGGCATCGCGGTGTCCATTCCACTTGAGGCCGCAAACTCAGGATCCCTCTCACATACCTAGAGCTGAGAGAAGCCTCCTCTTGAGGTGCTTGTGGTAAGGTGGTATTCCTCAGGAGTCGAAGCCAGGGACTAACCTCTCATCTCGTGTTGATTCTTGGTCCACGGAGCTCTTTCGTGTTGCTACAGTGACCTCAGGATCCCTCTAGCCTTGAAACAGTGTTCTTGGGTTTTCTCTGGAGTGCCATCAAGGAAATCAAGGCTCCTTTCATGTGTGATGTGCAACACGGAATTGCTCTGCACGCATTGCAGGGGAATCGGGCCTCATCTCGCGGCAAGGGGAAAGTCTCATGGTTTTTCTCGAGTTGCGGCGGGAACCTGGGGTATATTCTCGAGTTACGATGGGGATGGCCCTTCCACACACGTGTGTGTTCAGCCATGTCAGGACTCCTGCCTAGTTGCGAGGGACAACTCAGGATTCTCCTCGAGGCTTTGCAGGGCAATTGGGACGCCTCTCCAGCTGAGACGGGAGACCCAGGGTCCCTTTCCAAGTGCCACAGGAATCCTGGGTCTCCTATCAAGTTTCACGAGGAGTCAGGCATCCTCTCCTTTGGAGGCACTGATCTCCGCATACCTCTGGAGTTTTCAAAGGATTTGAGGCCTCCTGTCGCGATGAGGTGGGGAACTAGGTCTTTCTCTGTGGTCTCCACAGGGGATTCAGACACCCTTTCGTCTTGAGAGATGCAAGACGAGCCTGCATTCCAGTCACTGCAGGGATATCCCGCCTTATTTCGAGTCAGGGCATCGCGGTGTCCATTCCACTTGAGGCCGCAAACTCAGGGTCCCTCTCACATACCTAAAGCTGAGAGAAGCCTCCTCTTGAGGTGCTTGTGGTAAGGTGGTATTCCTCTGGAGTCGAAGCCAGGGACTAACCTCTCATCTCGAGTTGATTTTTGGTCCACGGAGCTCTTTCGTATTGCTACAGTTACCTCAGGATCCCTCTAGCCTTGAAACAGTGTTCTTGGGGTTTCTCTGGAGTGCCATCAAGGAAATCAAGGCTCCTTTCATGTGTGATGTGCAACACAGAATTGCTCTGCACGCAGTGCAGGGGAATCGGGCCTCATCTCGCGGCCAGGGGGAAGTCTCATGGTTTTTCTCGAGTTGCGGCGGGAACCTGGGGTATATTCTCGAGTTACGACGGGGATGGCCCTTCCACACACGTGTTTGTTCAGCCACGTCAGGACTCTTGCCTAGTTGCGAGACACAACTCGGGATTCTCCTCGAGACTTGGCAAGGCAATTGGGATGCCTCTCCAGCTGAGGCGGGAGACCAAGGGTCCCTTTCCACGTTCCACAGGAATCCTGGGACTCCTATCAAGTTTCACGAGGAGTCAGGAATCGTCTCCTTTGGAGGCACTGATCTCCGCGTACCTCTGGAGTTTTCAAAGGATGTGAGGCCTCCGGTCGCGATGAGGTGGGGAACTAGGTCGTTCTCTGTGGTCTCCACAGGGGATTCAGACATCCTTTCATCTTGGGAGATGCAAGACGAGCCTGCAATCAAGTCACTGCAGGGATATCCAGCCTTATTTCGCGTCAGGGCATCGCGGTGTCCATTCCACTTGAGGCCGCAAACTCAGGGTCCCTCTCACATACCTAGAGCTGAGAGAAGCCTCCTCTTGAGGTGCTTGTGGGAAGGTGGTATTCCTCTGGAGTCGAAGCCAAGGACTAGCCTCTCTTCTCGAGTTGATTTTTGGCCCACGGAGCTCTTTCGTGTTGCTACAGTGACCTCAGGATCCCTCTAGCCTTGAAACAGTGTTCTTGGAGTTTCTCTGGAGTGCCATCAAGGAAATCAAGGCTCCTTTCATGTGTGATGTGCAACACGGAATTGCTCTGCATGCAGTGCAGGGGAATCGGGCCTCATCTCGCGGCGAGGGGGAAGTCTCATGGTTTTTCTCGAGTTGCGGCGGGAACCTGGGGTATATTCTCGAGTTACGACGGGGATGGCCCTTCCACCCACGTGTTTCTTCAGCGACGTCAGGACTCCTGCCTACTTGCGAGGGACAACTCTGGATTCTCCTCGAGGCTTGGCAGGGCAATTGGGACGCCTCTCCAGCTGAGGCGGGAGACCAAGTGTCCCTTTCCAAGTGCCACAGGAATCCTGGGAGTCCTATTAATTTTCACGAGGAGTCAGTCATCGTCTCCTTTGGAGGCACTGACCTCTGCGTACCTCTGGAGTTTTCAAAGGATGTGAGGCTATCGGTCGCGATGAGGTGGGGAACTAAGTCTTTCCCTGTGCTTTCCACAGGGAATTCAGACATCCTTTCGTCCTGGGAGATGCAAGACGAGCCTGCATTGAAGTCACTGCAGGGATATCCGGCCTTATTTCAAGTCAGGGCATCGCGGTGTCCATTCCACTTGAGGCCGCAAACTCAGGGTCCCTCTCACATACCTAGAGCTGAGAGAAGCCTCCTCTTGAGGTGCTTGTGGTAAGGTGGTATTCCTCTGGAGACGAATCCAGGGACTAACCTTTCTTTTCGAGTTGATTTTTGGTCCACAGAGTTCTTTCGTGTTGCTACAGTGACCTCAGGATCCCTCTATCTTTGAAACAGTGTTCTTGGGGTTTCTCTGGAGTGCCATCAAGTAAATCAAGGCTCCTTTCATGTGTGATGTGCAAGACGGAATTGCTCTGCATGCAGTACAGGGGAATCGGGCCTCATCTCGCATCGAGGGGGAAGTCTCATGGTTTTTCTCGAGTTGCGGCGGGAACCTGGGGTATATTCTCGAGTTACGACGGGGATGGCCCTTCCACACACGTGTTTGTTCAGCCACGTCAGGACTCTTGCCTAGTTACGAGACACAACTCGGGATTCTCCTCGAGGCTTGGCAAGGCAATTGGGACACCTCTGAGCTGAGGCGGGAGACCAAGGGTCCGTTTCCACGTGCCACAGGAATCCTGGGACTCCTATGAAGTTTCACGAGGAGTCAGGCATCGTCTCCTTTGGAGGCACTGATCTCCGCGTACCTCTGGAGTTTTCAAAGGATGTGAGGCTATCGGTCGCGATGAGGTGGGGAACTAAGTCTTTCTCTGTGCTTTCCACAGGGGATTCAGACATCCTTTCGTCCTGGGAGATGCAAGACGAGCCTGCATTGAAGTCACTGCAGGGATATCCGGCCTTATTTCGCGTCAGGGCATCGCGGTGTCCATTCCACTTGAGGCCGCAAACTCAGGGTCCCTCTCACATACCTAGAGCTGAGAGAAGCCTCCTCTTGAGGTGCTTGTGGTAAGGTGGTATTCCTCTGGAGTCGAAGCCAGGGACTAACCTCTCATCTCGAGTTGATTTTTGGCCCACGGAGCTCTTTCGTGTTGCTACAGTGACCTCAGGATCCCTCTAGCCTTGAAACAGTGCTCTTGGGGTTTCTCTGGAGTGCCATTAAGGAAATCAAGGCTCCTTTCATGTGTGATGTGCAACACGGAATTGCTCTGCACGCAGTGCAGGGGAATCGGGCCTCATCTCGCGGCGAGGGGGAAGTCTCATGGCTTTTCTCGAGTTGCGGCGGGAACCTGGGGTATATTCTCGAGTTACGACGGGGATGGCCCTTCCACCCACGTGTTTCTTCAGCGACGTCAGGACTCCTGCCTAGTTGCGAGGGACAACTCTGGATTCTCCTCGAGGCTTGGCAGGGCAATTGGGACGCCTCTCCAGCTGAGGCGGGAGACCAAGTGTCCCTTTCCAAGTGCCACAGGAATCCTGGGACTCCTATCAAGTTTCACGAGGATCAGGCATCGTCTCCTTTGGAGGCACTGATCTCCGCGTACCTCTGGAGTTTTCAAAGGATGTGAGGCTATCGGTCGCGATGAGGTGGGGAACTAAGTCTTTCTGTGCTTTCCACAGGGGATTCAGGCATCCATTCGTCCTGGGAGATGCAAGACGAGCCTGCATTGAAGTCACTGCAGGGATAATCCGCCTTATTTGGAGTCAGGGCATCGCGGTGTCCATTCCACTTGAGGCCGCAAACTCAGGATCCCTCTCACATACCTAGAGCTGAGAGAAGCCTCCTCTTGAGGTGCTTGTGGTAAGGTGGTATTCCTCTGGAGACGAATCCAGGGACTAACCTCTCTTTTCAAGTTGATTTGTGGTCCACAGAGTTCTTTCGTGTTGCTACAGTGACCTCAGGATCCCTCTAGCCTTGAAACAGTGTTCTTGGGGTTTCTCTGGAGTGCCATCAAGGAAATCAAGGCTCCTTTCATGTGTGATGTGCAACACGGAATTGCTCTGCACGCAGTACAGGGGAATCGGGCCTCATCTCGCATCGAGGGGAAGTCTCATGGTTTTTCTCGAGTTGCGGCGGGAACCTGGGGTATATTCTCGAGTTACGACGGGGATGGCCCTTCCACCCAAGTGTTTCTTCAGCGACGTCAGGACTCCTGCCTAGTTGCGAGGGACAACTCGGGATTCTCCTCGAGGCTTTGCAGGGCAATTGGGACGCCTCTCCAGCTGAGACGGGAGACCAAGTGTCCCTTTCCACGTGCCACAGGAATCCTGGGTCTCCTATCAAGTTTCACGAGGAGTCAGGCATCGTCTCCTTTGGAGGCACGGATCTCCGCATACCTCTGGAGTTTTCAAAGGATTTGAGGCCTCCTGTCGCGATGAGGTGGGGAACTAGGTCTTTCTCTGTGGTCTCCACAGGGGATTCAGACACCCTTTCATCTTGGGAGATGCAAGACGAGCCTGCATTCCAGTCACTGCAGGGATATCCGGCCTTATTTCGAGTCAGGGCATCGCGGTGTCCATTCCACTTGAGGCCGCAAACTCAGGGTCCCTCTCACATACCTAGAGCTGAGAGAAGCCTCCTCTTGAGGTGCTTGTGGTAAGGTGGTATTCCTCTGGAGTCGAAGCCAGGGACTAACCTCTCATCTCGAGTTGATTTTTGGTCCACGGAGCTCTTTCGTGTTGCTACAGTGACCTCAGGATCCCTCTAGCCTTGAAACAGTGTTCTTGGGGTTTCTCTGGAGTGCCATGAAGGAAATCAAGGCTCCTTTCATGTGTGATGTGCAACACAGAATTGCTCTGCACGCAGTGCAGGGGAATCGGGCCTCATCTCGCGGCGAGGGGGAAGTCTCATGGTTTTTCTCGAGTTGAGCCGGGAACCTGGGGTATATTCTCGAGTTACGACGGGGATGGCCCTTCCACACACGTGTTTGTTCAGCCACGTCAGGACTCCTGCCTAGTTGCGAGACTCAACTCGGGATTCTCCTCGAGGCTTGGCACGGCAATTGGAACGCCTCTCCAGCTGAGGCGGGAGACCAAGGGTCCCTTTCCACATGCCACAAGAATCCTGGGACTCCTATCAAGTTTCACGAGGAGTCAGGCATCGTCTCCTTTGGAGGCACTGATCTCCGCGTACCTCTGGAGTTTTCAAAGGATGTGAGGCCTCCGGTCGCGATGAGGTGGGGAACTAGGTGTTTCTCTGTGGTCTCCACAGGCGATTCAGACATCCTTTCTTCTTGGGAGATGCAAGACGAGCCTGCATTCAAGTCACTGCAGGGATATCCGGCCTTATTTCGAGTCAGGGCATCGCGGTGTCCATTCCACTAGAGGCCGCAAACTCAGGGTCCCTCTCACATACCTAGAGCTGAGAGAAGCCTTCTCTTGAGGTGCTTGTGGTAAGGTGGTATTCCTCTGGAGTCGAAGCCAGGGACTAACCTCTCATCTCGAGTTGATTTTTGGTCCACGGAGCTCTTTCGTGTTGCTACAGTGACCTCAGGATCCCTCTAGCCTTGAAACAGTGTTCTTGGGGTTTCTCTGGAGTGCCATGAAGGAAATCAAGGCTCCTTTCATGTGTGATGTGCAACACAGAATTGCTCTGCAGGCAGTGCAGGGGAATCGGGCCTCATCTCGCGGCGAGGGGGAAGTCTCATGGTTTTTCTCGAGTTGTGGCGGGAACCTGGGGTATATTCTCGAGTTACGACGGGGATGGCCCTTCCACCCACGTGTTTCTTCAGCGACGTCAGGACTCCTGCCTAGTTGCGAGGGACAACTCTGGATTCTCCTCGAGGCTTGGCAGGGCAATTGGGACGCCTCTCCAGCTGAGGCGGGAGACCAAGTGTCCCTTTCCAAGTGCCACAGGAATCCTGGGACTCCTATCAAGTTTCACGAGGAGTCAGGCATCGTCTCCTTTGGAGGCACTGATCTCCGCGTACCTCTGGGGTTTTCAAAGGATGTGAGGCTATCGATCGCGATGAGGTGGGAACTAAGTCTTTCTCTGTGCTTTCCACAGGGGATTCAGACATCCTTTCGTCCTGGGAGATGCAAGACGAGCCTGCATTGAAGTCACTGCAGGGATATCCGGCCTTATTTCGAGTCAGAGCATCGCGGTGTCCATTCCACTTGAGGCCGCAAACTCAGGGTCCCTCTCACATACCTAAAGCTGAGAGAATCCTCCTCTTGAGGTGCTTGTGGTAAGGTGGTATTCCTCTGGAGACGAATCCAGGGACTAACCTCTCTTTTCGAGTTGATTTTTGGTCCACAGAGTTCTTTCGTGTTCCTACAGTGACTTCAGGATCCCTCTAGCCTTGAAACAGTGTTCTTGGGGTTTCTCTGGAGTGCCATCAAGGAAATCAAGGCTCCTTTCATGTGTGATGTGCAAGACGGAATTGCTCTGCACGCAGTACAGGGGAATCGGGCCTCATCTCGCATCGAGGGGGAAGTCTCATGGTTTTTCTCGTGTTGCGGCGGGAACCTGGGGTATATTCTCGAGTTACGACTGGGATGGCCCTTCCACCCACGTGTTGGTTCAGCCACGTCAGGACTCCTGCCTAGTTGCGAAGGACAACTCTGGATTCTCCTCGAGGCTTGGCAGGGCAATTGGAACGCCTCTCCAGCTGAGGCGGGAGACCAAGGGTCCCTTTCCACGTGCCACAAGAATCCTGGGACTCCTATCAAGTTTCACGAGGAGTCAGGCATCGTCTCCTTTGGAGGCACTGATCTCCGCGTACCTCTGGAGTTTTCAAAGGATGTGAGGCCTCCGGTCGCGATGAGGTGGGGAATTAGGTGTTTCTCTGTGGTCTCCACAGGGGATTCAGACATCCTTTCTTCTTGGGAGATGCAAGACGAGCCTGCATTCAAGTCACTGCAGGGATATCCGGCCTTATTTCGAGTCAGGGCATCGCGGTGTCCATTCCACTTGAGGCCGCAAACTCAGGATCCCTCTCACATACCTAGAGTTGAGAGAAGCCTCCTCTTGAGGTGCTTGTGGTAAGCTGGTATTCCTCAGGAGTCGAAGCCAGGGACTAACCTCTCATCTCGTGTTGATTCTTGGTCCACGGAGCTCTTTCATGTTGCTACAGTGACCTCAGGATCCCTCTAGCCTTGAAACAGTGTTCTTGGGGTTTCTCTGGAGTGCCATGAAGGAAATCAAGGCTCCTTTCATGTGTGATGTGCAACACGGAATTGCTCTGCACGCAGTGCAGGGGAATCGGGCCTCATCTCGCGGCGAGGGGGAAGTCTCATGGTTTTTCTCGAGTTGCGGCGGGAACCTGGGGTATATTCTCGAGTTACGACGGGGATGGCTCTTCCACACACGTGTGTGTTCAGCCATGTCAGGACTCCTGCCTAGTTGCGAGGGAAAACTCGGGATTCTACTCGAGGCTTTGCAGGGCAATTGGGACGCCTCTCCAGCTGAGACGGGGGACCAAGGGTCCCTTTCCACGTGCCACAGGAATCCTGGGTCTCCTATCAATTTTCACGAGGAGTCAGGCATCGTATCCTTTGGAGGCACTGATCTCCGCGTACCTCTGGAGTTTTCAAAGGATGTGAGGCCTCCGGTCGCGATGAGGTGGGGAACTAGGTGTTTCTCTGTGGTCTCCACAGGGGATTCAGACATCCTTTCTTCTTGGGAGATGCAAGACGAGCCTGCATTCAAGTCACTGCAGGGATATCCGGCCTTATTTCGCGTCAGGGCATCGCGGTGTCCATTCCACTTGAGGCCGCAAACTCAGGGTCCCTCTCACATACCTAGAGCTGAGAGAAGCCTCCTCTTGAGGTGCTTGTGGTAAGGTGGTATTCCTCAGGAGTCGAAGCCAGGGACTAACCTCTCATCTCGTGTTGATTCTTGGTCCACGGAGCTCTTTCATGTTGCTACAGTGACCTCAGGATCCCTCTAGCCTTGAAACAGTGTTCTTGGGGTTTCTCTGGAGTGCCATCAAGGAAATCAAGGCTCCTTTCATGTGTGATGTGCAACACGGAATTGCTCTGCACGCAGTGCAGTGGAATCGGGCCTCATCTCGCGGCGAGGGGGAAGTCTCATGGTTTTTCTCGAGTTGCGGCGGGAACCTGGGGTATATTCTTGAGTTACGACGGGGATGGCCCTTCCACACACGTGTTTCTTCAGCGACGTCAGGACTCCTGCCTACTTGCGAGGGACAACTCGGGATTCTCCTCGAGGCTTTGCAGGGCAATTGGGACGCCTCTCCAGCTGAGACAGGAGACCAAGGGTCCCTTTCCACGTTCCACAGGAATCCTGGGTCTCCTATCAAGTTTCACGAGGAGTCAGGCATCGTCTCCTTTGGAGGCACTGATCTCCGCATACCTCTGGAGTTTTCAAAGGATTTGAGGCCTCCTGTCGCGATGAGGTGGGGAACTAGGTCTTTCTCTGTGGTCTCCACAGTGGATTCAGACAACCTTTCGTCTTGGGAGATGCAAGACGAGCCTGCATTCAAGTCACTGCAGGGATATCCGGCCTTATTTCGAGTCAGGGCATCGCGGTGTCTATTCCACTTGAGGCCGCAAACTCAGGGTCCCTCTCACATACCTAGAGCTGAGAGAAGCCTCCTCTTGAGGTGCTTGTGGTAAGGTGGTATTCCTCTGGAGTCGAAGCCAGGGACTAACCTCTCATCTCGAGTTGATTTTTGGTCCACGGAGCTCTTTCGTGTTGCTACAGTGACCTCAGGATCCCTCTAGCCTTGAAACAGTGTTCTTGGGGTTTCTCTGGAGTGCCATGAAGGAAATCAAGGCTCCTTTCATGTGTGATGTGCAACACGGAATTGCTCTGCACACAGTGCAGGGGAATCGGGCCTCATCTCGCGGCGAGGGGGAAGTCTCATGGTTTTTCTCGAGTTGCGGCGGGAACCTGGGGTATATTCTCGAGTTACGACGGGGATGGCCCTTCCACACACGTGTTTGTTCAGCCACGTCAGGACTCTTGCCTAGTTGCGAGACACAACTCTGGATTCTCCTCGAGGCTTGGCAAGGCAATTGGGACGCCTCTCCAGCTGAGGCGGGAGACTAAGGGTCCCTTTCCACGTGCCACAGGAGTCCTGGGACTCCTATCAAGTTTCACGAGGAGTCAGGCATCGTCTCCTTTGGAGGCACTGATCTCCGCGTACCTCTGGAGTTTTCAAAGGATGTGAGGCCTCCGGTCGCGATGAGGTGGGGAACTTGGTCATTCTCTGTGGTCTCCACAGGGGATTCAGACATCCTTTCATCGTGGGAGATGCAAGACGAGCCTGCATTCAAGTCACTGCAGGGATATCCAGCTTTATTTCGCGTCCGGGCATCGCGGTGTCCATTCCACTTGAGGCTGCAAACTCAGGGTCCCTCTCACATGCCTAGAGCTGAGAGAAGCCTCCTCTTGAGGTGCTTCTGGTAAGGTGGTATTCCTCTGGAGTCGAAGCCAGGGACTAACCTCTCATCTCGAGTTGATTTTTGGACCACGGAGCTCTTTCGTGTTGCTACAGTGACCTCAGGATCCCTCTATCCTTGAAACAGTGTTCTTGGGGTTTCTCTGGAGTGCCATCAAGGAAATCAAGGCTCCTTTCATGTGTGATGTGCAACACGGAATTGCTCTGCACGCAGTGCAGGGGAATCGGGCCTCATCTCGCGGCGAGGGGGAAGTCTCATGGTTTTTCTCGAGTTGCGGCGGGAACCTGGGGTATATTCTCGAGTTACGACGGGGATGGCCCTTCCACCCACGTGTTTCTTCAGCGACGTCAGGACTCCTGCCTAGTTGTGAGGGACAACTCTGGATTCTCCTCGAGGCTTGGCAGGGCAATTGGGACGCCTCTCCAGCTGAGGCGGGAGACCAAGTATCCCTTTCCAAGTGCCACAGGAATCCTGGGACTCCTATCAAGTTTCACGAGGAGTCAGGCATCGTCTCCTTTGGAGGCACTGATCTCCGCGTACCTCTGGAGTTTTCAAGGGATGTGAGGCTATCGGTCGCAATGAGGTGGGGAACTAAGTCTTTCTCTGTGCTATCCACAGGGGATTTAGACATCCTTTCGTCCTGGGAAATGCAAGACGAGCCTGCATTGAAGTCACTGCAGGGATATCCAGCCTTATTTCGAGTCAGGGCATCGCGGTGTCCATTCCACTTGAGGCCGCAAATTCAGGGTCCCTCTCACATACCTAGAGCTGAAAGAAGCCTCCTCTTGAGGTGCTTGTGGTAAGGTGGTATTCCTCTGGAGACGAATCCAGGGACTAACCTTTCTTTTCGAGTTGATTTTTGGTCCACAGAGTTCTTTCGTGTTGCTACAGTGACCTCAGGATCCCTCTATCCTTGAAACAGTGTTCTTGGGGTTTCTCTGGAGTGCCATCAAGGAAATCAAGGCTCCTTTCATGTGTGATGTGCAAGACGGAATTGCTCTGCACGCAGTACAGTGGAATCGGGCCTCATCTCGCATCGAGGGGGAAGTCTCATGGTTTTTCTCGAGTTGCGGCGGGAACCTGGGGTATATTCTCGAGTTACGACGGGGATGGCCCTTCCACCCACGTGTTTGTTCAGCCACGTCAGGACTCCTGCCTAGTTGCGAGGGACAACTCGGGATTCTCCTCGAGGCTTGGCACGGCAATTGGAACGCCTCTCCAGCTGAGGCGGGAGACCAAGAGTCCCTTTCCACGTGCCACAAGAATCCTGGGACTCCTATCAAGTTTCACGAGGAGTCAGGCATCGTCTCCTTTGGAGGCACTGATCTCCGCGTACCTCTGGAGTTTTCAAAGGATGTGAGGCCTCCGGTCGCGATGAGGTGGGGAACTAGGAGTTTCTCTGTGGTCTCCACAGGGGATTCAGACATCCTTTCTTCTTGGGAGATGCAAGACGAGCCTGCATTCAAGTCACTGCAGGGATATCCGGCCTTATTTCGAGTCAGGGCATCGCGGTGTCCATTCCACTTGAGGCCGCAAACTCAGGGTCCCTCTCACATACCTAGAGCTGAGAGAAGCCTCCTCTTGAGGTGCTTGTGGTAAGGTGGTATTCCTCTGGATTCGAAGCCAGGGACTAACCTCTCATCTCGAGTTGATTTTTGGCCCACGGAGCTCTTTCGTGTTGCTACAGTGACCTCAGGATCCCTCTAGCCTTGAAACAGTGTTCTTGGGGTTTCTCTGGAGTGCCATCAAGGAAATCAAGGCTCCTTTCATGTGTGATGTGCAACACGGAATTGTTCTGCACGCAGTGCAGGGGAATCGGGCCTCATCTCGCGGCGAGGGGGAAGTCTCATGGTTTTTCTCGAGTTGCGGCGGGAACCTGGGGTATATTCTCGAGTTACGACGGGGATGGCCCTTCCACCCACGTGTTTCTTCAGCGACGTCAGGACTCCTGCCTAGTTGCGAGGGACAACTCGGGATTCTCCTCGAGGCTTGGCAGGGCAATTGGGACGCCTCTCCAGCTGAGACGGGAGACCAAGGGTCCCTTTCCACATGCCACAGGAATTGTGGGTCTCCTATCAAGTTTCACGAGGAGTCAGGCATCGTCTCCTTTGGAGGCACTGATCTCCTCGTACCTCTGGAGTTTTCAGAGGATGTGAGGCTATCGGTCGCGATGAGGTGGGGAACTAAGTCTTTCTCTGTGCTTTCCACAGGGGATTCAGACATCCTTTCGTCCTGGGAGATGCAAGACGAGCCTGCATTGAAGTCACTGCAGGGATATCCGGCCTTATTTCGAGTCAGGGCATCGCGGTGTCCATTCCACTTGAGGCCGCAAACTCAGGGTCCCTCTCACATACCTAGAGCTGAGAGAAGCCTCCTCTTGAGGTGCTTGTGGTAAGGTGGTATTCCTCTGGAGACGAATCCAGGGACTAACCTCTCTTTTCGAGTTGATTTTTGGTCCACAGAGTTCTTTCGTGTTGCTACAGTGACCTCAGGATCCCTCTAGCCTTGAAACAGTGTTCTTGGGGTTTCTCTGAAGTGCCATCAAGGAAATCAAGGCTCCTTTCATGTGTGATGTGCAAGACGGAATTGCTCTGCACGCAGGACAGGGGAATCGGGCCTCATCTCGCATCGAGGGGGAAGTCTCATGGTTTTTCTCGAGTTGCGGCGGGAACCTGGGGTATATTCTCGAGTTACGACGGGGATGGCCCTTCCACCCACGTGTTTGTTCAGCCACGTCAGGACTCCTGCCTAGTTGCGAGGGACAACTCGGGATTCTCCTCGAGGCTTGGCAGGGCAATTGGAACACCTCTCCAGCTGAGGCGGGAGACCAAGGGAAACTTTCCACGTGCCACAAGAATTCTGGGACTCCTATCAAGTTTCACGAGGAGTCAGACATCGTCTCTTTGGAGGCACTGATCTCCGCGTACCTCTGGAGTTTTCAAAGGATGTGAGGCCTCCGGTCGCGATGAGGTGGGGAACTAGGTGTTTCTCTGTGGTCTCCACAGGGGATTCAGACACCCTTTCGTCTTGGGAGATGCAAGATGAGCCTGCATTCCAGTCACTGCAGGGATATCCGGCCTTATTTCGAGTCAGTGCATCGCGATGTCCATTCCACTTGAGGCCGCAAACTCAGGGTCCCTCTCACATACCTAGAGCTGAGAGAAGCCTCCTCTTGAGGTGCTTGTGGTAAGGTGGTATTCCTCTGGAGTCGAAGCCAGGGACTAACCTCTCTTCTCGAGTTGATTTTGGTCCACGGAGCTCTTTCGTGTTGCTACAGTGACCTCAGGATCCCTCTAGCCTTGAAACAGTGTTCTTGGGGTTTCTCTGGAGTGCCATGAAGGAAATCAAGGCTCCTTTCATGTGTGATGTGCAACACAGAATTGCTCTGCAGGCAGTGCAGGGGAATCGGGCCTCATCTCGCGGCGAGGGGGAAGTCTCATGGTTTTCCTCGAGATGCGGCGGGAACCTGGGGTATATTCTCGAGTTACGACGGGGATGGCCCTTCCACACACGTGTTTGTTCAGCCACGTCAGGACTCTTGCCTAGTTGCGAGACACAACTCGGGATTCTCCTCGAGGCTTGGCAAGGCAATTGGGACGCCTCTCCAGCTGAGGCGGGAGACCAAGGGTCCCTTTCCACGTGCCACAGGAATCCTGGGACTCCTATCAAGTTTCACGAGGAGTCAGGCATCGTCTCCTTTGGAGGAACTGATCTCCGCGTACCTCTGGAGTTTTCACAGGATGTGAGGCTTCCGGTCGTGATGAGTTGGGGAACTAGGTCTTTCTCTGTGGTCTCCACAGGGGATTCAGACATCCTTTCATCTTGGGAGATGCAAGACGAGCCTGCATTCAAGTCACTGCAGGGATATCCAGCCTTATTTCGCGTCAGGGCATCGCGGTGTCCATTCCACTTGAGGCCGCAAACTCAGGGTCCCTCTCACATACCTAGAGCTGAGAGAAGCCTCCTCTTGAGGTGCTTGTGGTAAGGTGGTATTCCTCTGGAGTCGAAGCCAGGAACTAACCTCTCATCTCGAGTTGATTTTTGGCCCACGGAGCTCTTTCGTGTTGCTACAGTGACCTCAGGATCCCTCTAGCCTTGAAACAGTGTTCTTGGGGTTTCTCTGGAGTGCCATGAAGGAAATCAAGGCTCCTTTCATGTGTGATGTGCAAGACGGAATTGCTCTGCAC
The DNA here is from genome assembly GCF_910594005.1 of Cervus elaphus. NCBI lineage: Eukaryota > Metazoa > Chordata > Mammalia > Artiodactyla > Cervidae > Cervus > Cervus elaphus. The sequence goes on from NW_025316779.1 coordinate 4,528,101, forward strand.
GCAGTGCAGGGGAATCGGGCCTCATCTCGCGGCGAGGGGGAAGTCTCTTGGTTTTTCTCGTGTTGCGGCGGGAACCTGGGGTATATTCTCGAGTTACGACGGGGATGGCCCTTCCACCCACGTGTTTCTTCAGCGACGTCAGGACTCCTGCCTAGTTGCGAGGGACAACTCTGGATTCTCCTCGAGGCTTGGCAGGGCAATTGGGACGCCACTCCAGCTGAAGCGGGAGACCAAGTGTCCCTTTCCAAGTGCCACAGGAATCCTGGGACTCCTATCAAGTTTCACGAGGAGTCAGGCATCGTCTCCTTTGGAGGCACTGATCTCCGCGTACCTCTGGAGTTTTCAAAGGATGTGAGGCTATCGGTCGCGATGAGGTGGGGAACTAAGTCTTTCTCTGTGCTTTCCACAGGGGATTCAGACATCCTTTCGTCCTGGGAGATGCAAGACGAGCCTGCATTGAAGTCACTGCAGGGATATCTGGCCTTATTTCGAGTCAGGGCATCGCGGTGTCCATTCCACTTGAGGCCGCAAACTCAGGGTCCCTCTCACATACCTAGAGCTGAGAGAAGCCTCCTCTTGAGGTGCTTGTGGTATGGTGGTATTCCTCTGGAGACGAATCCAGGGACTAACCTCTCTTTTCGAGTTGATTTTTGGTCCACAGAGTTCTTTCGTGTTGCTACAGTGACCTCAGGATCCCTCTAGCCTTGAAACAGTGTTCTTGGGGTTTCTCTGGAGTGCCATCAAGGAAATCAAGGCTCCTTTCATGTGTGATGTGCAAGACGGAATTGCTCTGCAGGCAGTACAGGGGAATCGGGCCTCATCTCGCATCGAGGGGGGAGTCTCATGGTTTTTCTCGAGTTGCGGCGGGAACCTGGGGTATATTCTCGAGTTACGAAGGGGATGGCCCTTCCACCCACGTGTTTGTTCAGCCACGTCAGGACTCCTGCCTAGTTGCGAGGGACAACTCGGGATTCTCCTCGAGGCTTGGCAGGGCAATTGGAACGCCTCTCCAGCTGAGGCGGGAGACCAAGTGTCCCTTTCCACGTACCACAAGAATCCTGGGACTCCTATCAAGTTTCACGAGGAGTCAGGCATCGTCTCCTTTGGAGGCACTGATCTCCGCGTACCTCTGGAGTTTTCAAAGGATGTGAGGCCTCCGGTCGCGATGAGGTGGGGAACTAGGAGTTTCTCTGTGGTCTCCACAGGGGATTCAGACATCCTTTCTTCGTGGGAGATGCAAGACGAGCCTGCATTCAAGTCACTGCAGGGATATCCGGCCTTATTTCGAGTCAGGGCATCGCGGTGTCCATTCCACTTGAGGCCGCAAACTCAGGATCCCTCTCACATACCTAGAGTTGAGAGAAGCCTCCTCTTGAGGTGCTTGTGGTAAGGTGGTATTCCTCAGGAGTTGAAGCCAGGGACTAACCTCTCATCTCGTGTTGATTCTTGGTCCACGGAGCTCTTTCGTGTTGCTACAGTGACCTCAGGATCCCTCTAGCCTTGAAACAGTGTTCTTGGGGTTTCTCTGGAGTGCCATCAAGGAAATCAAGGCTCCTTTCATGTGTGATGTGCAACACGGAATTGCTCTGCACGCAGTGCAGGGGAATCGGGCCTCATCTCGCGGCGAGGGGGAAGTCTCATGGTTTTTCTCGAGTTGCGGCGGGAACCTGGGGTATATTCTCGAGTTACGACGGGGATGGCCCTTCCACACACGTTTGTGTTCAGCCATGTCAGGACTCCTGCCTAGTTGCGAGGGACAACTCGGGATTCTCCTCGAGGCTATGCAGGGCAATTGGGACGCCTCTCCAGCTGAGACGGAAGACCAAGGGTCCCTTTCCACGTGCCACAGGAATCCTGGGTCTCCTATCAAGTTTCACGAGGAGTCAGGCATCGTCTCCTTTGGCGGCACTGATCTCCGCATACCTCTGGAGTTTTCAAAGGATTTGAGGTCTCCTGTCGTGATGAGGTGGGGAAATACGTCTTTCTCTGTGGTCTCCACAGGGGATTCAGACACCGTTTCGTCTTGGGAGATGCAAGACGAGCCTGCATTCCAGTCACTGCAGGGATATCCGGCCTTATTTCGAGTCAGGGCATCACGGTGTCCATTCCACTTGAGGCCGCAAACTCAGGGTCCCTCTCACATACCTAGAGCTGAGAGAAGCCTCCTCTTGAGGTGCTTGTGGTAAGGTGGTATTCCTCTGGAGTCGAATCCAGGGACTAACCTCTCATCTCGAGTTGATTTTTGGTCCACGGAGCTCTTTCGTGTTGCTACAGTGACCTCAGGATCCCTCTAGCCTTGAAACAGTGTTCTTGGGGTTTCTCTGGAGTGCCATGAAGGAAATCAAGGCTCCTTTCATGTGTGATGTGCAACACAGAATTGCTCTGCACGCAGTGCAGGGGAATCGGGCCTCATCTCGCGGCGAGGGGGAAGTCTCATGGTTTTTCTCAAGTTGCGGCAGGAACCTGGGGTATATTCTCGAGTTACGACGGGGATGGCCCTTCCACACACGTGTTTGTTCAGCCACGTCAGGACTCTTGCCTAGTTGCGAGGGACAACTCGGGATTCTCCTCGAGGCTTGGCAAGGCAATTGGGATGCCTCTCCAGCTGAGGCGGGAGACCAAGGGTCCCTTTCCACGTGCCACAGGAATCCTGGGACTCCTATCAAGTTTCACGAGGAGTCAGGCATCGTCTCCTTTGGAGGCACTGATCTCCGCGTACCTCTGGAGTTTTCAAAGGATGTGAGGCCTCCGGTCGCGATGAGGTGGGGAACTAGGTCTTTCTCTGTGGTCTCCACAGGGGATTCAGACATCCTTTCATCTTGGGAGATGCAAGACGAGCCTGCATTCAAGTCACTGCAGGGATATCCAGCCTTATTTCGCGTCAGGGCATCGCGGAGGCTATTCCACTTGAGGCCGCAAACTCAGGGTCCCTCTCATATACCTAGAGCTGAGAGAAGCCTCCTCTTGAGGTGCTTGTGGTAAGGTGGTATTCCTCTGGAGTCGAAGCCAGGGACTAACCTCTCATCTCGAGTTGATTTTTGGCCCACGGAGCTCTTTCGTGTTGCTACAGGGACCTCAGGATCCCTCTAGCCTTGAAACAGTGTTCTTGGGGTTTCTCTGGAGTGCCATCAAAGAAATCAAGGCTCCTTTCATGTGTGATGTGCAACACGGAATTGCTCTGCACGCAGTGCAGGGGAATCGGGCCTCATCTCGCGGCGAGGGGGAAGTCTCATGGTTTTTCTCGAGTTGCGGCGGGAACCTGGGGTATATTCTCGAGTTACGATGGGGATGGCCCTTCCACCCACGTGTTTCTTCAGCGACGTCAGGACTCCTGCCTAGTTGCGAGGGACAACTCTGGATTCTCCTCAAGGCTTGGCAGGGCAATTGGGACGCCTCTCCAGCTGAGGCGGGAGACCAAGTGTCTCTTTCCAAGTGCCACAGGAATCCTGGGACTCCTATCAAGTTTCACGAGGAGTCAGGCATCGTCTCCTTTGGAGGCACTGATCTCCGCGTACCTCTGGAGTTTTCAAAGGATGTGAGGCTATCGGTCGCGATGAGGTGGGGAACTAAGTCTTTCTCTGTGCTTTCCACAGGGGATTCAGACATCCTTTCGTCCTGGGAGATGCAAGACGAGCCTGCATTGAAGTCACTGCAGGGATATCGGGCCTTATTTCGAGTCAGGACATCGCGGTGTCCATTCCACTTGAGGCCGCAAACTCAGGGTCCCTCTCACATACCTAGAGCTGAGAGAAGCCTCCTCTTGAGGTGCTTGTGGTAAGGTGGTATTCCTCTGGAGACGAATCCAGGGACTAACCTCTCTTTTCGAGTTGATTTTTGGTCCACAGAGTTCTTTCGTGTTGCTACAGTGACCTCAGGATCCCTCTATCCTTGAAACAGTGTTCTTGGGGTTTCTCTGGAGTGCCATCAAGGAAATCAAGGCTCCTTTCATGTGTGATGTGCAAGACTGAATTGCTCTGCTCGCAGTACAGGGGAATCGGGCCTCATCTCGCATCGAGGGGGAAGTCTCATGGTTTGTCTCGAGTTGCGGTGGGAACCTGGGGTATATTCTCGAGTTACGACGGGGATGGCCCTTCCACCCACGTGTTTGTTCAGCCATGTCAGGACTCCTGCCTAGTTGCGAGGGACAACTCGGGATTCTCCTCGAGGCTTGGCAGGGCAATTGGAACGCCTCTCCAGCTGAGGCGGGAGACGAAGGGTCCCTTTCCACGTGCCACAAGAATCCTGGGACTCCTATCAAGTTTCACGAGGAGTCAGGCATCGTCTCCTTTGGAGGCACTGATCTCCGCGGACCTCTGGAGTTTTCAAAGGATGTGAGGCCTCCGGTCGCGATGAGGTGGGGAACTAGGTGTTTCTCTAAGGTCTCCACAGGGGATTCAGACATCCTTTCGTCCTGGGAGATGCAAGACGAGCCTGCATTCAAGTCACTGCAGGGATATCCGGCCTTATTTCGAGTCAGGGCATCGCGGTGTCCATTCCACTTGAGGCCGCAAACTCAGGATCCCTCTCACATACCTAGAGCTGAGAGAAGCCTCCTCTTGAGGTGCTTGTGGTAAGGTGGTATTCCTCAGGAGTCGAAGCCAGGGACTAACCTCTCATCTCGTGTCGATTCTTGGTCCACGGAGATCTTTCCTGTTGCTACAGTGACCTCAGGATCCCTCTAGCCTTGAAACAGTGTTCTTGGGGTTTCTCTGGAGTGCCATGAAGGAAATCAAGGCTCCTTTCATGTGTGATGTGCAACACAGAATTGCTCTGCACGCAGTGCAGGGGAATCGGGCCTCATCTCGCGGCGAGGGGGAAGTCTCATGGTTTTTCTCAAGTTGCGGCGGGAACCTGGGGTATATTCTCGAGTTACGACGGGGATGGCCCTTCCACACACGTGTTTGTTCAGCCACGTCAGGACTCTTGCCTAGTTGCGAGACACAACTCGGGATTCTCCTCGAGGCTTGGCAAGGCAATTGGGACGCCTCTCCAGCTGAGGCGGGAGACCAAGGGTCCCTTTCCACGTGCCACAGGAATCCTGGGACTCCTATCAAGTTTCACGAGGAGTCAGGCATCGTCTCCTTTGGAGGCACTGATCTCCGCGTACCTCTGGAGTTTTCAAAGGATGTGAGGCCTCCGGTCGCGATGAGGTTGGGAACTAGGTCTTTCTCTGTGGTCTCCACAGGGGATTCAGACATCCTTTCATCTTGGGAGATGCAAGACGAGCCTGCATTCAAGTCACTGCAGGGATATCCAGCCTTATTTCGCGTCAGGGCATCGCGGTGTCCATTCCACTTGAGGCCGCAAACTCAGGGTCCCTCTCACATACCTAGAGCTGAGAGAAGCCTCCTCTTGAGGTGCTTCTGGTAAGGTGGTATTCCTCTGGAGTCGAAGCCAGGGACTAACCTCTCATCTCGAGTTGATTTTTGGCCCACGGAGCTCTTTCGTGTTGCTACAGTGACCTCAGGAGCCCTCTAGCCTTGAAACAGTGTTCTTGGGGTTTCTCTGGAGTGCCATCAAGGAAATCAAGGCTCCTTTCATGTGTGATGTGCAACACGGAATTGCTCTGCACGCAGTGCAGGGGAATCGGGCCTCATCTCGCGGCGAGTGGGATGTCTCATGGTTTTTCTCGAGTTGCGGCGGGAACCTGGGGTATATTCTCGAGTTACGACGGGGATGGCCCTTCCACCCACGTGTTTCTTCAGCGACGTCAGGACTCCTGCCTAGTTGCGAGGGACAACTCTGGATTCTCCTCGAGGCTTTGCAGGGCAATTGGGACGCCTCTCCAGCTGAGGCGGGAGACCAAGTGTCCCTTTCCAAGTGCCACAGGAATCCTGGGACTCCTATCAAGTTTCACGAGGAGTCAGGCATCATCTCCTTTGGAGGCACTGATCTCCGCGTACCTCTGGAGTTTTCACAGGATGTGAGGCTATCGGTGGCGATGAGGTGGGGAACTAAGTCTTTCTCTGTGCTTTCCACAGGGGATTCAGACATCCTTTCTTCCTGGGAGATGCAAGACGAGCCTGCATTCAAGTCACTGCAGGGATATCCAGCCTTATTTCGAGTCAGGGCATCGCGGTGTCCATTCCACTTGAGGCCGCAAACTCAGGGTCCCTCTCACATACCTAGAGCTGAGAGAAGCCTCCTCTTGAGGTGCTTGTGGTTAGGTGGTATTCCTCTGGAGACGAATCCAGGGACTAACCTCTCTTTTCGAGTTGATTTTTGGTCCACAGAGTTCTTTCGTGTTGCTACAGTGACGTCAGGATCCCTCTAGCCTTGAAACAGTGTTCTTGGGGTTTCTCTGGAATGCCATCAAGGAAATCAAGGCTCCTTTCATGTGTGATGTGCAAGACGGAATTGCTCTGCACGCAGTACAGGGGAATCGGGCCTCATCTCGCATCGAGGGGGAAGTCTCATGGTTTTTCTCGAATTGCGGCGGGAACCTGGGGTATATTCTCGAGTTACGACGGGGATGGCCCTTCCACCCACGTGTTTGTTCAGCCACATCAGGACTCCTGCCTAGTTGCGGGGGACAACTCGGGATTCTCCTCGAAGCTTGGCAGGGCAATTGGAACGCCTCTCCAGCTGAGGCGGGAGACCAAGGGTCCCTTTCCACGTGCCACAAGAATCCTGGGACTCCTATCAAGTTTCACGAGGAGTCAGGCATCGTCTCCTTTGGAGGCACTGATCTCCGCATACCTCTGGAGTTTTCAAAGGATGTGAGGCCTCCGGTCGCGATGAGCTGGGGAACTAGGTCTTTCTCTGTGGTCTCCACAGGGGATTCAGATATCCTTTCTTCTTGGGAGATGCAAGACGAGCCTGCATTCCAGTCACTGCAGGAATATCCGGCCTTATTTCGAGTCAGGGCATCGCGGTGTCCATTCCACTTGAGGCCGCAAACTCAGGATCCCTCTCACATACCTAGAGCTGAGAGAAGCCTCCTCTTGAGGTGCTTGTGGTAAGGTGGTATTCCTCAGGAGTCGAAGCCAGGGACTAACCTCTCATCTCGTGTTGATTCTTGGTCCACGGAGCTCTTTCGTGTTGCTACAGTGACCTCAGGATCCCTCTAGCCTTGAAACAGTGTTCTTGGGGTTTCTCTGGAGTGCCATCAAGGAAATCAAGGCTCCTTTCATGTGTGATGTGCAACACGGAATTGCTCTGCACGCAGTGCAGGGGAATCGGGCCTCATCTCTCGGCGAGGGGGAAGTCTCATGGTTTTTCTCGAGTTGCGGCGGGAACCTGGGGTATATTCTCGAGTTACGACGGGGATGGCCCTTCCACCCACGTGTTTCTTCAGCGACGTCAGGACTCCTGCCTAGTTGCGAGGGACAACTCTGGATTCTCCTCGAGGCTTTGCAGGGCAATTGGGACGCCTCTCCAGCTGAGACGGGAGACCAAGGGTCCCTTTCCACGTGCCACAGGAATCCTGGGTCTCCTATCAAGTTTCACGAGGAGTCAAGCATCGTCTCCTTTGGAGGCACTGATCTCCGCATACCTCTGGAGTTTTCAAAGGATTTGAGGCCTCCTGTCGCGATGAGGTGGGGAACTAGGTCTTTCTCTGTGGTCTCCACAGGGGATTCAGACACCCTTTCATCTTGGGAGATGCAAGACGAGCCTGCATTCCAGTCACTGCAGGGATATCCGGCCTTATTTCGAGTCAGGGCATCGCGGTGTCCATTCCACTTGAGGCCGCAAACTCAGGGTCCCTCTCACATACCTAGAGCTGAGAGAAGCCTCCTCTTGAGGTGCTTGTGGTAAGGTGGTATTCCTCTGGAGTCGAAGCCAGGGACTAACCTCTCATCTCGAGTTGATTTTTGGTCCACGGAGCTCTTTTGTGTTGCTACAGTGACCTCAGGATCCCTCTAGCCTTGAAACAGTGTTCTTGGGGTTTCTCTGGAGTGCCATCAAGGAAATCAAGGCTCCTTTCATGTGTGATGTGCAACACAGAATTGCTCTGCACGCAGTGCAGGGGAATCGGGCCTCATCTCGCGGCGAGGGGGAAGTCTCATGGTTTTTCTCGAGTTGCCGCGGGAACCTGGGGTATATTCTCGAGTTACGACGGGGATGGCCCTTCCACACACGTGTTTGTTCAGCCACGTCAGGACTCTTGCCTAGTTGCGAGACTCAACTCGGGATTCTCCTCGAGGCTTGGCAAGGCAATTGGGACGCCTCTCCAGCTGAGGCGGGAGACCAAGGGTCCCTTTCCACGTGCCACAGGAATCCTGGGACTCCTATCAAGTTTCACAAGGAGTCAGGCATCGTCTCCTTTGGAGGCACTGATCTCCGCGTACCTCTGGAGTTTTCAAAGAATGTGAGGCCTCCGGTCGCGATGAAGTGGGGAACTAGGTGTTTCTCTGTGGTCTCCACAGGGGATTCAGACATCCTTTCTTCTTGGGAGATGCAAGACGAGCCTGCATTCCAGTCACTGCAGGGATATCCGGCCTTATTTCGAGTCAGGGCATCGCGGTGTCCATTCCACTTGAGGCCGCAAACTCAGGATCCCTCTCACATACCTAGAGCTGAGAGAAGCCTCCTCTTGAGGTGCTTGTGGTAAGGTGGTATTCCTCTGGAGTCGAAGCCAGGGACTAACCTCTCATCTCGTGTTGATTCTTGGTCCACGGAGCTCTTTCGTGTTGCTACAGTGACCTCAGGATCCCTCTAGCCTTGAAACAGTGTTCTTGGGGTTTCTCTGGAGTGCCATCAAGGAAATCAAGGCTCCTTTCATGTGTGATGTGGAACACGGAATTGCTCTGCACGCAGTGCAGGGGAATCGGGCCTCATCTCGCGGCGAGGGGGAAGTCTCATGGTTTTTCTCGAGTTGCGGCAGGAACCTGGGGTATATTCTCGAGTTACGACGGGGATGGCCCTTCCACCCACGTGTTTCTTCAGCGACGTCAGGACTCCTGCCTAGTTGCGAGGGACAACTCGGGATTCTCCTCGAGGCTTTGCAGGGCAATTGGGACGCCTCTCCAGCTGAGACGGGAGACCAAGGGTCCCTTTCCACGTGCCACAGGAATCCTGGGTCTCCTATCAAGTTTCACGAGGAGTCAGGCATCGTCTCCTTTGGAGGCACTGATCTCCGCATACCTCTGGAGTTTTCAAGGGATTTGAGGCCTCCTGTCGCGATGAGGTGGGGAACTAGGTCTTTCTCTGTGGTCTCCACAGGGGATTCAGACACCCTTTCGTCTTGGGAGATGCAAGACGAGCCTGCATTCCAGTCACTGCAGGGATATCCGGCCTTATTTCGAGTCAGGGCATCGCGGTGTCCATTCCACTTGAGGCCGCAAACTCAGGGTCCCTCTCACATACCTAGAGCTGAGAGAAGCCTCCTCTTGAGGTGCTTGTGGTAAGGTGGTATTCCTCTGGAGTCGAAGCCAGGGACTAACCTCTCATCTCGAGTTGATTTTTGGTCCACGGAGCTCTTTCGTGTTGCTACAGTGACCTCAGGATCCCTCTAGCCTTGAAACAGTGTTCTTGGGGTTTCTCTGGAGTGCCATCAAGGAAATCAAGGCTCCTTTCATGTGTGATGTGCAACACAGAATTGCTCTGCACGCAGTGCAGGGGAATCGGGCCTCATCTCGCGGCGAGGAGGAAGTCTCATGGTTTTTCTCGAGTTGCGGCGGGAACCTGGGGTATATTCTCGAGTTACGACGGGGATGGCCCTTCCACACACGTGTTTGTTCAACCACGTCAGGACTCTTGCCTAGTTGCGAAACTCAACTCGGGATTCTCCTCGAGGCTTGGCAAGGCAATTGGGACGCCTCTCCAGCTGAGGCGGGAGACCAAGTGTTCCTTTCCAAGTGCCACAGGAATCCTGGGACTCCTATCAAGTTTCACGAGGAGTCAGGCATCGTCTCCTTTGGAGGCACTGATCTCCGCGTACCTCTGGAGTTTTCAAAGGATGTGAGGCTATCGGTGGCGATGAGGTGGGGAACTAAGTCTTTCTCTGTGCTTTCCACAGGGGATTCAGACATCCTATCGTCCTGGGAGATGCAAGACGAGCCTGCATTGAAGTCACTGCAGGGATATCCGGCCTTATTTCGAGTCAGGGCATCGCGGTGTCCATTCCGCTTGAGGCCGCAAACTCAGGGTCCCTCTCACATACCTAGAGCTGAGAGAAGCCTCCTCTTGAGGTGCTTGTGGTAAGGTGGTATTCCTCTGGAGACGAATCCAGGGACTAACCTCTTTTTTCGAGTTGATTTTTGGTCCACAGAGTTCTTTCGTGTTGCTACAGTGACCTCAGGATCCCTCCAGCTTTGAAACAGTGTTCTTGGGGTTTCTCTGGAGTGCCATCAAGGAAATCAAGGCTCCTTTCATGTGTGATGTGCAAGACGGAATTGCTCTGCACGCAGTACAGGGGAATCGGGCCTCATCTCGCATCGAGTGGGAAGTCTCATGGTTTTTCTCGAGTTGCGGCGGGAACCTGGGGTATATTCTCGAGTTACGACGGGGATGGCCCTTCCACCCACGTGTTTGTTCAGCCACGTCAGGACTCCTGCCTAGTTGCGAGGGACAACTCGGGATTCTCCTCGAGGCTTGGCAGGGCAATTGGAACGCCTCTCCAGCTGAGGCGGGAGACCAAGGATCCCTTTCCACGTGCCACAAGAATCCTGGGACTCCTATCAAGTTTCACGAGGAGTCAGGCATCGTCTCCTTTGGAGGCACTGATCTCCGCGTACCTCTGGAGTTTTCAAAGGATGTGAGGCCTCCGGTCGCGATGAGGTGGGGAACTAGGTGTTTCTCTGTGGTCTCCACAGGGGATTCAGACATCCTTTCTTCTTGGGAGATGCAAGACGAGCCTGCATTCCAGTCACTGCAGGGATATCCGGCCTTATTTCGAGTCAGGGCATCGCGGTGTCCATTCCACTTGAGGCCGCAAACTCAGGATCCCTCTCACATACCTAGAGCTGAGAGAAGCCTCCTCTTGAGGTGCTTTTGGTAAGGTGGTATTCCTCAGGAGTCGAAGCCAGGGACTAACCTCTCTTCTCGAGTTGATTTTGGTCCACGGAGCTCTTTCGTGTTGCTACAGTGACCTCAGGATCCCTCTAGCCTTGAAACAGTGTTCTTGGGGTTTCTCTGGAGTGCCATGAAGGAAATCAAGGCTCCTTTCATGTGTGATGTGCAACACAGAATTGCTCTGCAGGCAGTGCAGGGGAATCGGGCCTCATCTCGCGGCGAGGGGGAAGTCTCATGGTTTTCCTCGAGTTGCGGCGGGAACCTGGGGTATATTCTCGAGTTACGACGGGGATGGCCCTTCCACACACGTGTTTGTTCAGCCACGTCAGGACTCTTGCCTAGTTGCGAGACACAACTCGGGATTCTCCTCGAGGCTTGGCAAGGCAATTGGGACGCCTCTCCAGCTGAGGCGGGAGACCAAGGGTCCCTTTCCACGTGCCACAGGAATCCTGGGACTCCTATCAAGTTTCACGAGGAGTCAGGCATCGTCTCCTTTGGAGGAACTGATCTCCGCGTACCTCTGGAGTTTTCACAGGATGTGAGGCTTCCGGTCGTGATGAGTTGGGGAACTAGGTCTTTCTCTGTGGTCTCCACAGGGGATTCAGACATCCTTTCATCTTGGGAGATGCAAGACGAGCCTGGATTCAAGTCACTGCAGGGATATCCAGCCTTATTTCGCGTCAGGGCATCGCGGTGTCCATTCCACTTGAGGCCGCAAACTCAGGGTCCCTCTCACATACCTAGAGCTGAGAGAAGCCTCCTCTTGAGGTGCTTGTGGTAAGGTGGTATTCCTCTGGAGTCGAAGCCAGGAACTAACCTCTCATCTCGAGTTGATTTTTGGCCCACGGAGCTCTTTCGTGTTGCTACAGTGACCTCAGGATCCCTCTAGCCTTGAAACAGTGTTCTTGGGGTTTCTCTGGAGTGCCATGAAGGAAATCAAGGCTCCTTTCATGTGTGATGTGCAAGACGGAATTGCTCTGCACGCAGTGCAGGGGAATCGGGCCTCATCTCGCGGCGAGGGGGAAGTCTCTTGGTTTTTCTCGTGTTGCGGCGGGAACCTGGGGTATATTCTCGAGTTACGACTGGGATGGCCCTTCCACCCACGTGTTTCTTCAGCGACGTCAGGACTCCTGCCTAGTTGCGAGGGACAACTCTGGATTCTCCTCGAGGCTTGGCAGGGCAATTGGGACGCCTCTCCAGCTGAAGCGGGAGACCAAGTGTCCCTTTCCAAGTGCCACAGGAATCCTGGGACTCCTATCAAGTTTCACGAGGAGTCAGGCATCGTCTCCTTTGGAGGCACTGATCTCCGCGTACCTCTGGAGTTTTCAAAGGATGTGAGGCTATCGGTCGCGATGAGGTGGGGAACTAAGTCTTTCTCTGTGCTTTCCACAGGGGATTCAGACATCCTTTCGTCCTGGGAGATGCAAGACGAGCCTGCATTGAAGTCACTGCAGGGATATCTGGCCTTATTTCGAGTCAGGGCATCGCGGTGTCCATTCCACTTGAGGCCGCAAACTCAGGGTCCCTCTAACATACCTAGAGCTGAGAGAAGCCTCCTCTTGAGGTGCTTGTGGTATGGTGGTATTCCTCTGGAGACGAATCCAGGGACTAACCTCTCTTTTCGAGTTGATTTTTGGTCCACAGAGTTCTTTCGTGTTGCTACAGTGACCTCAGGATCCCTCTAGCCTTGAAACAGTGTTCTTGGGGTTTCTCTGGAGTGCCATCAAGGAAATCAAGGCTCCTTTCATGTGTGATGTGCAAGACGGAATTGCTCTGCACGCAGTACAGGGGAATCGGGCCTCATCTCGCATCGAGGGGGGAGTCTCATGGTTTTTCTCGAGTTGCGGCGGGAACCTGGGGTATATTCTCGAGTTACGAAGGGGATGGCCCTTCCACCCACGTGTTTGTTCAGCCACGTCAGGACTCCTGCCTAGTTGCGAGGGACAACTCGGGATTCTCCTCGAGGCTTGTCAGGGCAATTGGAACGCCTCTCCAGCTGAGGCGGGAGACCAAGTGTCCCTTTCCACGTACCACAAGAATCCTGGGACTCCTATCAAGTTTCACGAGGAGTCAGGCATCGTCTCCTTTGGAGGCACTGATCTCCGCGTACCTCTGGAGTTTTCAAAGGATGTGAGGCCTCCGGTCGCGATGAGGTGGGGAACTAGGAGTTTCTCTGTGGTCTCCACAGGGGATTCAGACATCCTTTCTTCGTGGGAGATGCAAGACGAGCCTGCATTCAAGTCACTGCAGGGATATCCGGCCTTATTTCGAGTCAGGGCATCGCGGTGTCCATTCCACTTGAGGCCGCAAACTCAGGATCCCTCTCACATACCTAGAGTTGAATGAAGCCTCCTCTTGAGGTGCTTGTGGTAAGGTGGTATTCCTCAGGAGTTGAAGCCAGGGACTAACCTCTCATCTCGTGTTGATTCTTGGTCCACGGAGCTCTTTCGTGTTGCTACAGTGACCTCAGGATCCCTCTAGCCTTGAAACAGTGTTCTTGGGGTTTCTCTGGAGTGCCATCAAGGAAATCAAGGCTCCTTTCATGTGTGATGTGCAACACGGAATTGCTCTGCACGCAGTGCAGGGGAATCGGGCCTCATCTCGCGGCGAGGGGGAAGTCTCATGGTTTTTCTCGAGTTGCGGCGGGAACCTGGGGTATATTCTCGAGTTACGACGGGGATGGCCCTTCCACACACGTTTGTGTTCAGCCATGTCAGGACTCCTGCCTAGTTGCGAGGGACAACTCGGGATTCTCCTCGAGGCTATGCAGGGCAATTGGGACGCCTCTCCAGCTGAGTCGGAAGACCAAGGGTCCCTTTCCACGTGCCACAGGAATCCTGGGTCTCCTATCAAGTTTCACGAGGAGTCAGGCATCGTCTCCTTTGGCGGCACTGATCTCCGCATACCTCTGGAGTTTTCAAAGGATTTGAGGTCTCCTGTCGTGATGAGGTGGGGAAATACGTCTTTCTCTGTGGTCTCCACAGGGGATTCAGACACCGTTTCGTCTTGGGAGATGCAAGACGAGCCTGCATTCCAGTCACTGCAGGGATATCCGGCCTTATTTCGAGTCAGGGCATCACGGTGTCCATTCCACTTGAGGCCGCAAACTCAGGGTCCCTCTCACATACCTAGAGCTGAGAGAAGCCTCCTCTTGAGGTGCTTGTGGTAAGGTGGTATTCCTCTGGAGTCGAAGCCAGGGACTAACCTCTCATCTCGAGTTGATTTTTGGTCCACGGAGCTCTTTCGTGTTGCTACAGTGACCTCAGGATCCCTCTAGCCTTGAAACAGTGTTCTTGGGGTTTCTCTGGAGTGCCATGAAGGAAATCAAGGCTCCTTTCATGTGTGATGTGCAACACAGAATTGCTCTGCACGCAGTGCAGGGGAATCGGGCCTCATCTCGCGGCGAGGGGGAAGTCTCATGGTTTTTCTCAAGTTGCGGCAGGAACCTGGGGTATATTCTCGAGTTACGACGGGGATGGCCCTTCCACACACGTGTTTGTTCAGCCACGTCAGGACTCTTGCCTAGTTGCGAGGGACAACTCGGGATTCTCCTCGAGGCTTGGCAAGGCAATTGGGATGCCTCTCCAGCTGAGGCGGGAGACCAAGGGTCCCTTTCCACGTGCCACAGGAATCCTGGGACTCCTATCAAGTTTCACGAGGAGTCAGGCATCGTCTCCTTTGGAGGCACTGATCTCCGCGTACCTCTGGAGTTTTCAAAGGATGTGAGGCCTCCGGTCGCGATGAGGTGGGGAACTAGGTCTTTCTCTGTGGTCTCCACAGGGGATTCAGACATCCTTTCATCTTGGGAGATGCAAGACGAGCCTGCATTCAAGTCACTGCAGGGATATCCAGCCTTATTTCGCGTCAGGGCATCGCGGAGGCTATTCCACTTGAGGCCGCAAACTCAGGGTCCCTCTCATATACCTAGAGCTGAGAGAAGCCTCCTCTTGAGGTGCTTGTGGTAAGGTGGTATTCCTCTGGAGTCGAAGCCAGGGACTAACCTCTCATCTCGAGTTGATTTTTGGCCCACGGAGCTCTTTCGTGTTGCTACAGGGACCTCAGGATCCCTCTAGCCTTGAAACAGTGTTCTTGGGGTTTCTCTGGAGTGCCATCAAAGAAATCAAGGCTCCTTTCATGTGTGATGTGCAACACGGAATTGCTCTGCACGCAGTGCAGGGGAATCGGGCCTCATCTCGCGGCGAGGGGGAAGTCTCATGGTTTTTCTCGAGTTGCGGCGGGAACCTGGGGTATATTCTCGAGTTACGATGGGGATGGCCCTTCCACCCACGTGTTTCTTCAGCGACGTCAGGACTCCTGCCTAGTTGCGAGGGACAACTCTGGATTCTCCTCAAGGCTTGGCAGGGCAATTGGGACGCCTCTCCAGCTGAGGCGGGAGACCAAGTGTCTCTTTCCAAGTGCCACAGGAATCCTGGGACTCCTATCAAGTTTCACGAGGAGTCAGGCATCGTCTCCTTTGGAGGCACTGATCTCCGCGTACCTCTGGAGTTTTCAAAGGATGTGAGGCTATCGGTCGCGATGAGGTGGGGAACTAAGTCTTTCTCTGTGCTTTCCACAGGGGATTCAGACATCCTTTCGTCCTGGGAGATGCAAGACGAGCCTGCATTGAAGTCACTGCAGGGATATCGGGCCTTATTTCGAGTCAGGACATCGCGGTGTCCATTCCACTTGAGGCCGCAAACTCAGGGTCCCTCTCACATACCTAGAGCTGAGAGAAGCCTCCTCTTGAGGTGCTTGTGGTAAGGTGGTATTCCTCTGGAGACGAATCCAGGGACTAACCTCTCTTTTCGAGTTGATTTTTGGTCCACAGAGTTCTTTCGTGTTGCTACAGTGACCTCAGGATCCCTCTATCCTTGAAACAGTGTTCTTGGGGTTTCTCTGGAGTGCCATCAAGGAAATCAAGGCTCCTTTCATGTGTGATGTGCAAGACTGAATTGCTCTGCTCGCAGTACAGGGGAATCGGGCCTCATCTCGCATCGAGGGGGAAGTCTCATGGTTTTTCTCGAGTTGCGGTGGGAACCTGGGGTATATTCTCGAGTTACGACGGGGATGGCCCTTCCACCCACGTGTTTGTTCAGCCACGTCAGGACTCCTGCCTAGTTGCGAGGGACAACTCGGGATTCTCCTCGAGGCTTGGCAGGGCAATTGGAACGCCTCTCCAGCTGAGGCGGGAGACGAAGGGTCCCTTTCCACGTGCCACAAGAATCCTGGGACTCCTATCAAGTTTCACGAGGAGTCAGGCATCGTCTCCTTTGGAGGCACTGATCTCCGCGGACCTCTGGAGTTTTCAAAGGATGTGAGGCCTCCGGTCGCGATGAGGTGGGGAACTAGGTGTTTCTCTAAGGTCTCCACAGGGGATTCAGACATCCTTTCGTCCTGGGAGATGCAAGACGAGCCTGCATTCAAGTCACTGCAGGGATATCCGGCCTTATTTCGAGTCAGGGCATCGCGGTGTCCATTCCACTTGAGGCCGCAAACTCAGGATCCCTCTCACATACCTAGAGCTGAGAGAAGCCTCCTCTTGAGGTGCTTGTGGTAAGGTGGTATTCCTCTGGAGTCGAAGCCAGGGACTAACCTCTCATCTCGAGTTGATTTTTGGTCCACGGAGCTCTTTTGTGTTGCTACAGTGACCTCAGGATCCCTCTAGCCTTGAAACAGTGTTCTTGGGGTTTCTCTGGAGTGCCATCAAGGAAATCAAGGCTCCTTTCATGTGTGATGTGCAACACAGAATTGCTCTGCACGCAGTGCAGGGGAATCGGGCCTCATCTCGCGGCGAGGGGGAAGTCTCATGGTTTTTCTCGAGTTGCCGCGGGAACCTGGGGTATATTCTCGAGTTACGACGGGGATGGCCCTTCCACACACGTGTTTGTTCAGCCACGTCAGGACTCTTGCCTAGTTGCGAGACTCAACTCGGGATTCTCCTCGAGGCTTGGCAAGGCAATTGGGACGCCTCTCCAGCTGAGGCGGGAGACCAAGGGTCCCTTTCCACGTGCCACAGGAATCCTGGGACTCCTATCAAGTTTCACGAGGAGTCAGGCATCGTCTCCTTTGGAGGCACTGATCTCCGCGTACCTCTGGAGTTTTCAAAGAATGTGAGGCCTCCGGTCGCGATGAAGTGGGGAACTAGGTGTTTCTCTGTGGTCTCCACAGGGGATTCAGACATCCTTTCTTCTTGGGAGATGCAAGACGAGCCTGCATTCCAGTCACTGCAGGGATATCCGGCCTTATTTCGAGTCAGGGCATCGCGGTGTCCATTCCACTTGAGGCCGCAAACTCAGGATCCCTCTCACATACCTAGAGCTGAGAGAAGCCTCCTCTTGAGGTGCTTGTGGTAAGGTGGTATTCCTCTGGAGTCGAAGCCAGGGACTAACCTCTCATCTCGTGTTGATTCTTGGTCCACGGAGCTCTTTCGTGTTGCTACAGTGACCTCAGGATCCCTCTAGCCTTGAAACAGTGTTCTTGGGGTTTCTCTGGAGTGCCATCAAGGAAATCAAGGCTCCTTTCATGTGTGATGTGGAACACGGAATTGCTCTGCACGCAGTGCAGGGGAATCGGGCCTCATCTCGCGGCGAGGGGGAAGTCTCATGGTTTTTCTCGAGTTGCGGCAGGAACCTGGGGTATATTCTCGAGTTACGACGGGGATGGCCCTTCCACCCACGTGTTTCTTCAGCGACGTCAGGACTCCTGCCTAGTTGCGAGGGACAACTCGGGATTCTCCTCGAGGCTTTGCAGGGCAATTGGGACGCCTCTCCAGCTGAGACGGGAGACCAAGGGTCCCTTTCCACGTGCCACAGGAATCCTGGGTCTCCTATCAAGTTTCACGAGGAGTCAGGCATCGTCTCCTTTGGAGGCACTGATCTCCGCATACCTCTGGAGTTTTCAAGGGATTTGAGGCCTCCTGTCGCGATGAGGTGGGGAACTAGGTCTTTCTCTGTGGTCTCCACAGGGGATTCAGACACCCTTTCGTCTTGGGAGATGCAAGACGAGCCTGCATTCCAGTCACTGCAGGGATATCCGGCCTTATTTCGAGTCAGGGCATCGCGGTGTCCATTCCACTTGAGGCCGCAAACTCAGGGTCCCTCTCACATACCTAGAGCTGAGAGAAGCCTCCTCTTGAGGTGCTTGTGGTAAGGTGGTATTCCTCTGGAGTCGAAGCCAGGGACTAACCTCTCATCTCGAGTTGATTTTTGGTCCACGGAGCTCTTTCGTGTTGCTACAGTGACCTCAGGATCCCTCTAGCCTTGAAACAGTGTTCTTGGGGTTTCTCTGGAGTGCCATCAAGGAAATCAAGGCTCCTTTCATGTGTGATGTGCAACACAGAATTGCTCTGCACGCAGTGCAGGGGAATCGGGCCTCATCTCGCATCGAGGGGGAAGTCTCATGGTTTTTCTCGAGTTGCGGCGGGAACCTGGGGTATATTCTCGAGTTACGACGGGGATGGCCCTTCCACACACGTGTTTGTTCAACCACGTCAGGACTCTTGCCTAGTTGCGAAACTCAACTCGGGATTCTCCTCGAGGCTTGGCAAGGCAATTGGGACGCCTCTCCAGCTGAGGCGGGAGACCAAGTGTTCCTTTCCAAGTGCCACAGGAATCCTGGGACTCCTATCAAGTTTCACGAGGAGTCAGGCATCGTCTCCTTTGGAGGCACTGATCTCCGCGTACCTCTGGAGTTTTCAAAGGATGTGAGGCTATCGGTGGCGATGAGGTGGGGAACTAAGTCTTTCTCTGTGCTTTCCACAGGGGATTCAGACATCCTATCGTCCTGGGAGATGCAAGACGAGCCTGCATTGAAGTCACTGCAGGGATATCCGGCCTTATTTCGAGTCAGGGCATCGCGGTGTCCATTCCGCTTGAGGCCGCAAACTCAGGGTCCCTCTCACATACCTAGAGCTGAGAGAAGCCTCCTCTTGAGGTGCTTGTGGTAAGGTGGTATTCCTCTGGAGACGAATCCAGGGACTAACCTCTTTTTTCGAGTTGATTTTTGGTCCACAGAGTTCTTTCGTGTTGCTACAGTGACCTCAGGATCCCTCCAGCTTTGAAACAGTGTTCTTGGGGTTTCTCTGGAGTGCCATCAAGGAAATCAAGGCTCCTTTCATGTGTGATGTGCAAGACGGAATTGCTCTGCACGCAGTACAGGGGAATCGGGCCTCATCTCGCATCGAGTGGGAAGTCTCATGGTTTTTCTCGAGTTGCGGCGGGAACCTGGGGTATATTCTCGAGTTACGACGGGGATGGCCCTTCCACCCACGTGTTTGTTCAGCCACGTCAGGACTCCTGCCTAGTTGCGAGGGACAACTCGGGATTCTCCTCGAGGCTTGGCAGGGCAATTGGAACGCCTCTCCAGCTGAGGCGGGAGACCAAGGATCCCTTTCCACGTGCCACAAGAATCCTGGGACTCCTATCAAGTTTCACGAGGAGTCAGGCATCGTCTCCTTTGGAGGCACTGATCTCCGCGTACCTCTGGAGTTTTCAAAGGATGTGAGGCCTCCGGTCGCGATGAGGTGGGGAACTAGGTGTTTCTCTGTGGTCTCCACAGGGGATTCAGACATCCTTTCTTCTTGGGAGATGCAAGACGAGCCTGCATTCCAGTCACTGCAGGGATATCCGGCCTTATTTCGAGTCAGGGCATCGCGGTGTCCATTCCACTTGAGGCCGCAAACTCAGGATCCCTCTCACATACCTAGAGCTGAGAGAAGCCTCCTCTTGAGGTGCTTTTGGTAAGGTGGTATTCCTCAGGAGTCGAAGCCAGGGACTAACCTCTCATCTCGTGTTGATTCTTGGTCCACGGAGCTCTTTCGTGTTGCTACAGTGACCTCAGGATCCCTCTAGCCTTGAAACAGTGTTCTTGGGGTTTCTCTGGAGTGCCATCAAGGAAATCAAGGCTCCTTTCATGTGTGATGTGCAACACGGAATTGCTCTGCACGCAGTGCAGGGGAATCGGGCCTCATCTCGCGGCGAGGGGGAAGTCTCATGGTTTTTCTCGAGTTGCGGCGGGAACCTGGGGTATATTCTCGAGTTACGACGGGGATGGCCCTTCCACCCACGTGTTTCTTCAGCGACGTCAGGACTCCTGCCTAGTTGCGAGGGACAACTCGGGATTCTCCTCGAGGCTTTGCAGGGCAATTGGGACGCCTCTCCAGCTGAGACGGGAGACCAAGGGTCCCATTCCACGTGCCACAGGAATCCTGGGTCTCCTATCAAGTTTCACGAGGAGTCAGGCATCGTCTCCTTTGGAGGCACTGATCTCCGCATACCTCTGGCGTTTTCAAAGGATTTGAGGCCTCCTGTCGCGATGAGGTGGGGAACTAGGTCTTTCTCTGTGGTCTCCACAGGGGATTCAGACACCCTTTCATCTTGGGAGATGCAAGACGAGCCTGCATTCCAGTCACTGCAGGGATATCCGACCTTATTTCGAGTCAGGGCATCGCGGTGTCCATTCCACTTGAGGCCGCAAACTCAGGGTCCCTCTCACATACCTAGAGCTGAGAGAAGCCTCCTCTTGAGGTGCTTGTGGTAAGGTGGTATTCCTCTGGAGTCGAAGCCAGGGACTAACCTCTCATCTCGAGTTGATTTTTGGTCCACGGAGCTCTTTCGTGTTGCTACAGTGACCTCAGGATCCCTCTAGCCTTGAAACAGTGTTCTTGGGGTTTCTCTGGAGTGCCATGAAGGAAATCAAGGCTCCTTTCATGTGTGATGTGCAACACAGAATTGCTCTGCACGCAGTGCAGGGGAATCGGGCCTCATCTCGCGGCGAGGGGGAAGTCTCATGGTTTTTCTCGAGTTGCGGCGGGAACCTGGGGTATATTCTCGAGTTACGACGGGGATGGCCCTTCCACACACGTGTTTGTTCAGCCACGACAGGACTCTTGCCTAGTTGCGAGACTCAACTCGGGATTCTCCTCGAGGCTTGGCAAGGCAATTGGGATGCCTCTCCAGCTGACGCGGGAGACCAAGGGTCCCTTTCCACGTGCCACAGGAATCCTGGGTCTCCTATCAAGTTTCACGAGGAGTCAGGCATCGTCTCCTTTGGAGGCACTGATCTCCACGTACCTCTGGAGTTTTCAAAGGATGTGAGGCCTCCTGTCGCGATGAGGTGGGGAACTAGGTCTTTCTCTGTGGTCTCCACAGGGGATTCAGACATCCTTTCTTCTTGGGAGATGCAAGACGAGCCTGCATTCCAGTCACTGCAGGGATATCCAGCCTTATTTCGAGTCAGGGCATCGCGGTGTCCATTCCACTTGAGGCCGCAAACTCAGGATCCCTCTCACATACCTAGAGCTGAGAGAAGCCTCCTCTTGAGGTGCTTGTGGTAAGGTGGTATTCCTCAGGAGTCGAAGCCAGGGACTAACCTCTCATCTCGTGTTGATTCTTGGTCCACGGAGCTCTTTCGTGTTGCTACAGTGACCTCAGGATCCCTCTAGCCTTGAAACAGTGTTCTTGGGGTTTCTCTGGAGTGCCATCAAGGAAATCAAGGCTCCTTTCATGTGTGATGTGGAACACGGAATTGCTCTGCACGCAGTGCAGGGGAATCGGGCCTCATCTCGCGGCGAGGGGGAAGTCTCATGGTTTTTCTCGAGTTGCGGCGGGAACCTGGGGTATATTCTCGAGTTACGACGGGGATGGCCCTTCCACCCACGTGTTTCTTCAGCGACGTCAGGACTCCTGCCTAGTTGCGAGGGACAACTCTGGATTCTCCTCGAGGCTTGGCAGGGCAATAGGGACGCCTCTCCAGCTGAGGCGGGAGACCAAGTGTCCCTTTCCAAGTGCCACAGGAATCCTGGGACTCCTATCAAGTTTCACGAGGAGTCAGGCATCATCTCCTTTGGAGGCACTGATCTCCGCGTACCTCTGGAGTTTTCAAAGGATGTGAGGCTATCGGTCGCGATGAGGTTGGGAACTAAGTCTTTCTCTGTGCTTTCCACAGGGGATTCAGACATCCTTTCGTCCTGGGAGATGCAAGACGAGCCTGCATTGAAGTCACTGCAGGGATATCCGGCCTTATTTCGCGTCAGGGCATCGCGGTGGCCATTCCACTTGAGGCCGCAAACTCAGGGTCCCTCTCACATACCTAGAGCTGAGAGAAGCCTCCTCTTGAGGTGCTTGTGGTAAGGTGGTATTCCTCAGGAGTCGAAGCCAGGGACTAACCTCTCATCTCGTGTTGATTCTTGGTCCACGGAGCTCTTTCGTGTTGCTATAGTGACCTCAGGATCCCTCTAGCCTTGAAACAGTGTTCTTGGGGTTTCTCTGGAGTGCCATCAAGGAAATCAAGGCTCCTTTCATGTGTGATGTGCAACACGGAATTGCTCTGCACGCAGTGCAGGGGAATCGGGCCTCATCTCGCGGCGAGGGGGAAGTCTCATGGTTTTTCTCGAGTTGCGGCGGGAACCTGGGGTATATTCTCGAGTTCAGACGGGGATGGCCCTTCCACACACGTGTGTGTTCAGCCATGTCAGGACTCCTGCCTAGTTGCGAGACACAACTGGGGATTCTCCTCGAGGCTTTGCAGGGCAATTGGGACGCCTCTCCAGCTGAGACGGGAGACCAAGTGTCCCTTTCCACGTGCCACAGGAATCCTGGGTCTCCTATCAAGTTTCACGAGGAGTCAGGCATCGTCTCCTTTGGAGGCACTGATCTCCGCATACCTCTGGAGTTTTCAAAGGATTTGAGGCCTCCTGTCGCGATGAGGTGGGGAACTAGTTCTTTCTTTGTGGTCTCCACAGGGGATTCAGACACCCTTTCGTCTTGGGAGATGGAAGACGAGCCTGCATTCCAGTCACTGCAGGGATATCCGGCCTTATTTTGCGTCAGGGCATCGCGGTGTCCATTCCACTTGAGGCCGCAAACTCAGGGTCCCTCTCACATACCTAGAGCTGAGAGAAGCCTCCTCTTGAGGTGCTTGTGGTAAGGTGGTATTCCTCTGGAGTCGAAGCCAGGGACTAACCTCTCATCGCGAGTTGATTTTTGGTCCACAGAGCTCTTTCCTGTTGCTACAGTGACCTCAGGATCCCTCTAGCCTTGAAACAGTGTTCTTCGGGTTTCTCTGGAGTGCCATGAAGGAAATCAAGGCTCCTTTCATGTGTGATGTGCAACACAGAATTGCTCTGCACGCAGTGCAGGGGAATCGGGCCTCATCGCGCGGCGAGGGGGAAGTCTCATGGTTTTTCTCGAGTTGCGGCGGGAACCTGGGGTACATTCTCGAGTTACGACGGGGATGGCCCTTCCACACACGTGTTTGTTCAGCCACGTCAGGACTCTTGCCTAGTTGCGAGACACAACTCGGGATTCTCCTCGAGGCTTGGCAAGGCAATTGGGACGTCTCTCCAGCTGAGGCGGGAGACCAAGGGTCCCTTTCCACGTGCCACAGGAATCCTGGGACTCCTATCAAGTTTCACCAGGAGTCAGGCATCGTCTCCTTTGGAGGCACTGATCTCCGCGTACCTCTGGAGTTTTCAAAGGATGTGAGGCTATCGGTCGCGATGAGGTGGGGAACTAAGTCTTTCTCTGTGCTTTCCACAGGGGATTCAGACATCCTTTCGTCCTGGGAGATGCAAGACGAGCCTGCATTGAAGTCACTGCAGGGATATCCAGCCTTATTTCGAGTCAGGGCATCGCGGTGTCCATTCCACTTGAGGCCGCAAACTCAGGGTCCCTCTCACATACCTAGAGCTGAGAGAAGCCTCCTCTTGAGGTGCTTGTGGTAAGGTGGTATTCCTCTGGAGACGAATCCAGGGACTAACCTCTCTTTTCGAGTTGATTTTTGGTTCACAGAGTTCTTTCGTGTTGCTACAGTGACCTCAGGATCCCTCTATCCTTGAAACAGTGTGCTTGGGGTTTCTCTGGAGTGCCATCAAGGAAATCAAGGCTCCTTTCATGTGTGATGTGCAAGACGGAATTGCTCTGCACGCAGTACAGGGGAATCGGGCCTCATCTCGCATCGAGGGGGAAGTCTCATGGTTTTTCTCGAGTTGCGGCGGGAACCTGGGGTATATTCTCGAGTTACGACGGGGATAGCCCTTCCACACACGTGTTTGTTCAGCCACGTCAGGACTCCTGCCTAGTTGCGAGGGACAACTCGGGATTCTCCTCGAGGCTTGGCAGGGCAATTGGAACGCCTCTCCAGCTGAGGCGGGAGACCAAGGGTCCCTTTCCACGTGCCACAAGAATCCTGGGACTCCTATCAAGTTTCACGAGGAGTCAGGCATCGTCTCCTTTGGAGGCACTGATCTCCGTGTACCTCTGGAGTTTTCAAAGGATGTGAGGCCTCCGGTCGCGATGAGGTGGGGAACTAGGTGTTTCTCTGTGGTCTCCACAGGGGATTCAGACACCCTTTCGTCTTGGGAGATGCAAGACGAGCCTGCATTCCAGTCACTGCAGGGATATCCGGCCTTATTTCGAGTCAGGGCATCGCGGTGTCCATTCCACTTGAGGCCGCAAACTCAGGATCCCTCTCACATACCTAGAGCTGAGAGAAGCCTCCTCTTGAGGTGCTTGTGGTAAGGTGGTATTCCTCTGGAGTCGAAGCCAGGGACTAACCTCTCATCTCGAGTTGATTTTTGGCCCACGGAGCTCTTTCGTCTTGCTACAGTGACCTCAGGATCCCTCTAGCCTTGAAACAGTGTTCTTGGGGTTTCTCTGGAGTGCCATCAAGGAAATCAAGGCTCCTTTCATGTGTGATGTGTAACACAGAACTGCTCTGCACGCAGTGCAGGGGAATCGGGCCTCATCTCGCGGCGAGGGGGAAGTCTCATGGTTTTTCTCGAGTTGCGGCGGGAACCTGGGGTATATTCTCGAGTTACGACGGGGATGGCCCTTCCACCCACGTGTTTCTTCAGCGACGTCAGGACTCCTGCCTACTTGCGAGGGACAACTCTGGATTCTCCTCGAGGCTTGGCAGGGCAATTGGGACGCCTCTCCAGCTGAGACGGGAGACCAAGTGTCCCTTTCCAAGTGCCACAGGAATCCTGGGACTCCTATCAAGTTTCACGAGGAGTCAGGCATCGTCTCCTTTGGAGGCACTGATCTCCGCGTACCTGGGGAGTTTTCAAAGGATGTGAGGCCTGCGGTCGCGATGAGGTGGGGAACTAGGTGTTTCTCTGTGGTCTCCACAGGGGATTCAGACATCCTTTCTTCTTGGGAGATGCAAGACGAGCCTGCATTCAAGTCACTGCAGGGATATCCGGCCTTATTTCGAGTCAGGGCATCGCGGTGTCCATTCCACTTGAGGCCGCAAACTCAGGATCCCTCTCACATACCTAGAGCTGAGAGAAGCCTCCTCTTGAGGTGCTTGTGGTAAGGTGGTATTCCTCAGGAGTCGAAGCCAGGGACTAACCTCTCATCTCGTGTTGATTCTTGGTCCACGGAGCTCTTTCGTGTTGCTACAGTGACCTCAGGATCCCTCTAGCCTTGAAACAGTGTTCTTGGGGTTTCTCTGGAGTGCCATCAAGGAAATCAAGGCTCCTTTCATGTGTGATGTGCAACACGGAATTGCTCTGCACGCAGTGCAGGGGAATCGGGCCTCATCTCGCGGCGAGGGGGAAGTCTCATGGGTTTTCTCGAGTTGCGGCGGGAACCTGGGGTATATACTCGAGTTCCGACGGGGATGGCCCTTCCACAAACGTGTGTGTTCAGCCATGTCAGGACTCCTGCCTAGTTGCGAAACACAACTCGGGATTCTCCTCGAGGCTTTGCAGGGCAATTGGGACGCCTCTCCAGCTGAGACGGGAGACCAAGGGTCCCTTTCCACGTGCCACAGGAATCCTGGGTCTCCTATCAAGTTTCAGGAGGAGTCAGGCATCGTCTCCTTTGGAGGCACTGATCTCCGCATACCTCTGGAGTTTTCAAAGGATTTGAGGCCTCCTGTCGCGATGAGGTGGGGAACTAGGTCTTTCTCTGTGGTCTCCACAGGGGATTCAGACACCCTTTCGTCTTGGGAGATGCAAGACGAGCCTGCATTCCAGTCACTGCAGGGATATCCGGCCTTATTTCGAGTCAGGGCATCGCGGTGTCCATTCCACTTGAGGCCGCAAACTCAGGGTCCCTCTCACATACCTAGAGCTGAGAGAAGCCTCCTCTTGAGGTGCTTGTGGTAAGGTGGTATTCTTCTGGAGTCGAAGCCAGGGACTAACCTCTCATCTCGAGTTGATTTTTGGCCCACGGAGCTCTTTCGTGTTGCTACAGTGAACTCAGGATCCCTCTAGCCTTGAAACAGTGTTCTTGGGGTTTCTCTGGAGTGCCATCAAGGAAATCAAGGCTCCTTTCATGTGTGATGTGCAACACGGAATTGCTCTGCACGCAGTGCAGGGGAATCGGGCCTCATCTCGCGGCGAGGGGGAAGTCTCATGGTTTTTCTCGAGTTGCGGCGGGAACCTGGGGTATATTCTCGAGTTCCGACGGGGATGGCCCTTCCACCCACGTGTTTCTTCAGCGACGTCAGGACTCCTGCCTAGTTGCGAGGGACAACTCTGGATTCTCCTCGAGGCTTGGCAGGGCAATTGGGACGCCTCTCCAGCTGAGGCGGGTGACCAAGGGTCCCTTTCCACGTGCCACAAGAATCCTGGGACTCCTATCAAGTTTCACGAGGAGTCAGGCATCGTCTCCTTTGGAGGCACTGATCTCCGCGTACCTCTGGAGTTTTCAAAGGATGTGAGGCTATCGGTCGCGATGAGGTGGGGAACTAAGTCTTTCTCTGTGCTTTCCACAGGGGATTCAGACATCCTTTCGTCCTGGGAGATGCAAGACGAGCCTGCATTCAAGTCACTGCAGGGATATCCAGCCTTATTTCTAGTCAGGGCATCGCGGTGTCCATTCCACTTGAGGCCGCAAACTCAGGGTCCCTCTCACATACCTAGAGCTGAGAGAAGCCTCCTCTTGAGGTGCTTGTGGTAAGGTGGTATTCCTCTGGAGACGAATCCAGGGACTAACCTCTCTTATCGAGTTGATTTTTGGTTCACAGAGTTCTTTCGTGTTGCTACAGTGACCTCAGGATCCCTCTATCCTTGAAACAGTGTTCTTGGGGTTTCTCTGGAGTGCCATCAAGGAAATCAAGGCTCCTTTCATGTGTGATGTGCAAGACGGAATTGCTCTGCACGCAGTACAGGGGAATCGGGCCTCATCTCGCATCGAGGGGGAAGTCTCATGGGTTTTCTCGAGTTGCGGCGGGAACCTGGGGTATATTCTCGAGTTACGACGGGGATGGCCCTTCCACACACGTGTTTGTTCAGCCACGTCAGGACTCCTGCCTAGTTGCGAGGGACAACTCGGGATTCTCCTCGAGGCTTGGCAGGGCAATTGGAACGCCTCTCCAGCTGAGGCGGGAGACCAAGGGTCCCTTTCCACGTGCCACAAGAATCCTGGGACTCCTATCAAGTTTCACGAGGAGTCAGGCATCGTCTCCTTTGGAGGCACTGATCTCCGCGTACCTCTGGAGTTTTCAAAGGATGTGAGGCCTCCGGTCGCGATGAGGTGGGGAACTAGGTCTTTCTCTGTGGTCTCCACAGGGGATTCAGACACCCTTTCGTCTTGGGAGATGCAAGACGAGCCTGCATTCCAGTCACTGCAGGGATATCCGGCCTTATTTCGAGTCAGGGCATCGCGGTGTCCATTCCACTTGAGGCCGCAAACTCAGGGTCCCTCTCACATACCTAGAGCTGAGAGAAGCCTCCTCTTGAGGTGCTTGTGGTAAGGTGGTATTCCTCTGGAGTCGAAGCCAGGGACTAACCTCTCATCTCGAGTTGATTTTTGGCCCACGGAGCTCTTTCGTGTTGCTACAGTGACCTCAGGATCCCTCTAGCCTTGAAACAGTGTTCTTGGGGTTTCTCTGGAGTGCCATCAAGGAAATCAAGGCTCCTTTCATGTGTGATGTGTAACACAGAACTGCTCTGCACGCAGTGCAGGGGAATCGGGCCTCATCTCGCGGCGAGGGGGAAGTCTCATGGTTTTTCTCGAGTTGCGGCGGGAACCTGGGGTATATTCTCGAGTTACGACGGGGATGGCCCTTCCACCCACGTGTTTCTTCAGCGACGTCAGGACTCCTGCCTACTTGCGAGGGACAACTCTGGATTCTCCTCGAGGCTTGGCAGGGCAATTGGGACGCCTCTCCAGCTGAGGCGGGAGACCAAGTGTCCCTTTCCAAGTGCCACAGGAATCCTGGGACTCCTATCAAGTTTCACGAGGAGTCAGGCATCGTCTCCTTTGGAGGCACTGATCTCCGCGTACCTCTGGAATTTTCAAAGGATGTGAGGCCTGCGGTCGCGATGAGGTGGGGAACTAGGTGTTTCTCTGTGGTCTCCACAGGGGATTCAGACATCCTTTCTTCTTGGGAGATGCAAGACGAGCCTGCATTCAAGTCACTGCAGGGATATCCGGCCTTATTTCGAGTCAGGGCATCGCGGTGTCCATTCCACTTGAGGCCGCAAACTCAGGATCCCTCTCACATACCTAGAGCTGAGAGAAGCCTCCTCTTGAGGTGCTTGTGGTAAGGTGGTATTCCTCAGGAGTCGAAGCCAGGGACTAACCTCTCATCTCGTGTTGATTCTTGGTCCACGGAGCTCTTTCGTGTTGCTACAGTGACCTCAGGATCCCTCTAGCCTTGAAACAGTGTTCTTGGGGTTTCTCTGGAGTGCCATCAAGGAAATCAAGGCTCCTTTCATGTGTGATGTGCAACACGGAATTGCTCTGCACGCAGTGCAGGGGAATCGGGCCTCATCTCGCGGCGAGGGGGAAGTCTCATGGTTTTTCTCGAGTTGCGGCGGGAACCTGGGCTATATTCTCGAGTTCCGACGGGGATGGCCCTTCCACACACGTGTGTGTTCAGCCATGTCAGGACTCCTGCCTAGTTGCGAGGGACAACTCGGGATTCTCCTCGAGGCTTTGCAGGGCAATTGGGACGCCTCTCCAGCTGAGACGGGAGACCAAGGGTCCCTTTCCACGTGCCACAGGAATCCTGGGTCTCCTATCAAGTTTCAGGAGGAGTCAGGCATCGTCTCCTTTGGAGGCACTGATCTCCGCATACCTCTGGAGTTTTCAAAGGATTTGAGGCCTCCTGTCGCGATGAGGTGGGGAACTAGGTCTTTCTCTGTGGTCTCCACAGGGGATTCAGACACCCTTTCGTCTTGGGAGATGCAAGACGAGCCTGCATTCCAGTCACTGCAGGGATATCCGGCCTTATTTCGAGTCAGGGCATCGCGGTGTCCATTCCACTTGAGGCCGCAAACTCAGGGTCCCTCTCACATACCTAGACCTGAGAGAAACCTCCTCTTGAGGTGCTTGTGGTAAGGTGGTATTCCTCTGGAGTCGAAGCCAGGGACTAACCTCTCATCGCGAGTTGATTTTTGGTCCACAGAGCTCTTTCCTGTTGCTACAGTGACCTCAGGATCCCTCTAGCCTTGAAACAGTGTTCTTGGGGTTTCTCTGGAGTGCCATGAAGGAAATCAAGGATCCTTTCATGTGTGATGTGCAACACCGAATTGCTCTGCACGCAGTGCAGGGGAATCGGGCCTCATCTCGCGGCGAGGGGGAAGTCTCATGGTTTTTCTCGAGTTGCGGCGGGAACCTGGGGTATATTCTCGAGTTACGACGGGGATGGCCCTTCCACACACGTGTTTGTTCAGCCACGTCAGGACTCTTGCCTAGTTGCGAGACACAACTCGGGATTCTCCTCGAGGCTTGGCAAGGCAATTGGGACGTCTCTCCAGCTGAGGCGGGAGACCAAGGGTCCCTTTCCACGTGCCACAGGAATCCTGGGACTCCTATCAAGTTTCACGAGGAGTCAGGCATCGTCTCCTTTGGAGGCACTGATCTCCGCGTACCTCTGGAGTTTTCAATGGATGTGAGGCCTCCGGTCGCGATGAGGTGGGGAACTAGGTCTTTCTCTGTGGTCTCCACAGGGGATTCAGACATCCTTTCATCTTGGGAGATGCAAGACGAGCCTGCATTGAAGTCACTGCAGGGATATCCGGCCCTATTTCGAGTCAGGGCATCGCGGTGTCCATTCCACTTGAGGCTGCAAACTCAGGGTCCCTCTCACATACCTAGAGCTGAGAGAAGCCTCCTCTTGAGGTGCTTGTGGTAAGGTGGTATTCCTCTGGAGACGAATCCAGGGACTAACCTCTCTTTTCGAGTTGATTTTTGGTCCACAGAGTTCTTTCGTGTTGCTACAGTGACCTCAGGATCCCTCTATCCTTGAAACAGTGTTCTTGGGGTTTCTCTGGAGTGCCATCAAGGAAATCAAGGCTCCTTTCATGTGTGATATGCAAGACGGAATTGCTCTGCACGCAGTACAGGGGAATCGGGCCTCATCTCGCATCGAGGGGCAAGTCTCATGGTTTTTCTCGAGTTGCGGCGGGAACCTGGGGTATATTCTCGAGTTACGACGGGGATGGCCCTTCCACCCACGTGTTTGTTCAGCCACGTCAGGACTCCTGCCTAGTTGCGAGGGACAACTCGGGATCCTCCTCGAGGCTTGGCAGGGCAATTGGAACGCCTCTCCAGCTGAGGCGGGAGACCAAGGGTCCCTTTCCACGTGCCACAAAATCCTGGGACTCCTATCAAGTTTCACGAGGAGTCAGGCATCGTCTCCTTTGGAGCCACTGATCTCCGCGTACCTCTGGAGTTTTCAAAGGATGTGAGGCCTCCGGTCGCGATGAGGTGGGGAACTAGGTCTTTCTTTGTGGTCTCCACAGGGGATTCAGACATCCTTTCTTCTTGGGAGATGCAAGACGAGCCTGCATTCAAGTCACTGCAGGGTTATCCGGCCTTATTTCGAGTCAGGGAATCGCGGTGTCCATTCCACTTGAGGCCGCAAACTCAGGATCCCTCTCACATACCTAGAGCTGAGAGAAGCCTCCTCTTGAGGTGCTTGTGGTAAGGTGGTATTCCTCTGGAGTCGAAGCCAGGGACTAACTTCTCATCTCGAGTTGAATTTTGGCCCACGGAGCTCTTTCGTGTTGCTACAGTGACCTCAGGATCCCTCTAGCCTTGAAACAGTGTTCTTGGGGTTTCTCTGGAGTGCCATCAAGGAAATCAAGGCTCCTTTCATGTGTGATGTGCAAGACGGAATTGCTCTGCACGCAGTACAGGGGAATCGGGCCTCATCTCGCATCGAGGGGGAAGTCTCATGGTTTTTCTCGAGTTGCGGCGGGAACCTGGGGTATATTTTCGAGTTACGACGGGGATGGCCCTTCCACCCATGTGTTTCTCCAGCCACGTCAGGACTCCTGCCTAGTTGCGAGGGACAACTCGGGATTCTCCTCGAGGCTTGGCAGGGCAATTGGGACGCCTCTCCAGCTGAGGCGGGAGACCAAGGGTCCCTTTCCACGTGCCACAAGAATCCTGGGACTCCTATCAAGTTTCACGAGGAGTCAGGCATCGTCTCCTTTGGAGGCACTGATCTCCGCGTACCTCTGGAGTTTTCAAAGGATGTGAGGCCTCCGGTCGCGATGAAGTGGGGAACTAGGTCTTTCTTTGTGGTCTCCACAGGGGATTCAGACATCCTTTCTTCTTGGGAGATGCAAGACGAGCCTGCATTCAAGTCACTGCAGGGATATCCGGCCTTATTTCGAGTCAGGGCATCGCGGTGTCCATTCCACTTGAGGCCGCAAACTCAGGATCCCTCTCACATACCTAGAGCTGAGAGAAGCCTCCTCTTGAGGTGCTTGTGGTAAGGTGGTATTCCTCAGGAGTCGAAGCCAGGGACTAACCTCTCATCTCGTGTTGATTCTTGGTCCACGGAGCTCTTTCGTGTTGCTACAGTGACCTCAGGATCCCTCGAGCCTTGAAACAGTGTTCTTGGGGTTTCTCTGGAGTGCCATCAAGGAAATCAAGGCTCCTTTCATGTGTGATGTGCAACACGGAATTGCTCTGCATGCAGTGCAGGGGAATCGGGCCTCATCTCGCGGCGAGGGGGAAGTCTCATGGTTTTTCTCGAGTTGCGGCGGGAACCTGGGGTATATTCTCGAGTTCCGACGGGGATGGCCCTTCCACACACGTGTGTGTTCAGCCATGTCAGGACTCCTGCCTAGTTGCGAAGGACAACTCGGGATTCTCCTCGAGGCT
This sequence comes from Cervus elaphus, assembly GCF_910594005.1. Lineage (NCBI taxonomy): Eukaryota > Metazoa > Chordata > Mammalia > Artiodactyla > Cervidae > Cervus > Cervus elaphus. Next base: position 4,560,128 of record NW_025316779.1, read on the forward strand.
TTGCAGGGCAATTGGGACGCCTCTCCTGCTGAGACGGGAGACCAAGGGTCCCTTTCCACGTGCCACAGGAATCCTGGGTCTCCTATCAAGTTTCACGAGGAGTCAGGCATCGTCTCCTTTGGAGGCACTGATCTCCGCATACCTCTGGAGTTTTCAAAGGATTTGAGGCCTCCTGTCGCGATGAGGTGGGGAAATAGGTCTTTCTCTGTGGTCTCCACAGGGGATTCAGACACCCTTTCGTCTTGGGAGATGCAAGACGAGCCTGCATTTCAGTCACTGCAGGGATATCCGGCCTTATTTCGAGTCAGGGCATCGCGGTGTCCATTCCACTTGAGGCCGCAAACTCAGGGTCCCTCTCACATACCTAGAGCTGAGAGAAGCCTCCTCTTGAGGTGCTTGTGGTAAGGTGGTATTTCTCTGGAGTCGAAGCCAGGGACTAACCTCTCATCTCGAGTTGATTTTTCGCCCACGGAGCTCTTTCGTGTTGCTACAGTGACCTCAGGATTCCTCTAGCCTTGAAACAGTGTTCTTGGGGTTTCTCTGGAGTGCCATCAAGGAAATCAAGGCTCCTTTCATGTGTGATGTGCAACACGGAATTGCTCTGCACGCAGTGCAGGGGAATCGGGCCTCATCTCGCGGCGAGGGGGAAGTCTCATGGTTTTTCTCGAGTTGCGGCGGGAACCTAGTGTATATTCTCGAGTTACGACGGGCATGGCCCTTCCACCCACGTGTTTGTTCAGCCACGTCAGGACTCCTGCCTAGTTGCGAGGGACAACTCGGGATCCTCCTCGAGGCTTGGCAGGGCAATTGGAACGCCTCTCCAGCTGAGGCGGGAGACCAAGGGTCCCTTTCCACGTGCCACAAGAATCCTGGGACTCCTATCAAGTTTCACGAGGAGTCAGGCATCGTCTCCTTTGGAGCCACTGATCTCCGCGTACCTCTGGAGTTTTCAAAGGATGTGAGGCCTCCGGTCGCGATGAGGTGGGGAACTAGGTGTTTCTCTGTGGTCTCCACAGGGGATTCAGACATCCTTTCTTCTTGGGAGATGCAAGACGAGCCTGCATTCAAGTCACTGCAGGGTTATCCGGCCTTATTTCGAGTCAGGGAATCGCGGTGTCCATTCCACTTGAGGCCGCAAACTCAGGATCCCTCTCACATACCTAGAGCTGAGAGAAGCCTCCTCTTGAGGTGCTTGTGGTAAGGTGGTATTCCTCTGGAGTCGAAGCCAGGGACTAACTTCTCATCTCGAGTTGATTTTTGGCCCACGGAGCTCTTTCGTGTTGCTACAGTGACCTCAGGATCCCTCTAGCCTTGAAACAGTGTTCTTGGGGTTTCTCTGGAGTGCCATCAAGGAAATCAAGGCTCCTTTCATGTGTGATGTGCAAGACGGAATTGCTCTGCACGCAGTACAGGGGAATCGGGCCTCATCTCGCATCGAGGGGGAAGTCTCATGGTTTTTCTCGAGTTGCGGCGGGAACCTGGGGTATATTTTCGAGTTACGACGGGGATGGCCCTTCCACCCATGTGTTTGTCTAGCCACGTCAGGACTCCTGCCTAGTTGCGAGGGACAACTCGGGATTCTCCTCGAGGCTTGGCAGGGCAATTGGGACGCCTCTCCAGCTGAGGCGGGAGACCAAGCGTCCCTTTCCACGTGCCACAAGAATCCTGGGACTCCTATCAAGTTTCACGAGGAGTCAGGCATCGTCTCCTTTGGAGGCACTGATCTCCGCGTACCTCTGGAGTTTTCAAAGGATGTGAGGCCTCCGGTCGCGATGAAGTGGGGAACTAGGTCTTTCTTTGTGGTCTCCACAGGGGATTCAGACATCCTTTCTTCTTGGGAGATGCAAGACGAGCCTGCATTGAAGTCACTGCAGGGATATCCGGCCTTATTTCGAGTCAGGGCATCGCGGTGTCCATTCCACTTGAGGCCGCAAACTCAGGATCCCTCTCACATACCTAGAGCTGAGAGAAGCCTCCTCTTGAGGTGCTTGTGGTAAGGTGGTATTCCTCTGGAGTCGAAGCCAGGGACTAACCTCTCATCTCGAGTTGATTTTTGGCCCACGGAGCTCTTTCGTGTTGCTACAGTGACCTCAGGATTCCTCTAGCCTTGAAACAGTGTTCTTGGGGTTTCTCTGGAGTGCCATCAAGGAAATCAAGGCTCCTTTCATGTGTGATGTGCAACACGGAATTGCTCAACACGCAGTGCAGGGGAATCGGGCCTCATCTCGCGGCGAGGGGGAAGTCTCATGGTTTTTCTCGAGTTGCGTCGGGAACCTGGGGTATATTCTCGAGTTACGACGGGGATGGCCCTTCCACCCACGTGTTTCTTCAGCGACGTCAGGACTCCTGCCTAGTTGCGAGGGACAACTCTGGATTCTCCTCGAGGCTTGGCAGGGCAATTGGGACGCCTCTCCAGCTGAGGCGGGAGACCAAGTGTCCCTTTCCAAGTGCCACAGGAATCCTGGGACTCCTATCAAGTTTCACGAGGAGTCAGGCATCGTCTCCTTTGGAGGCACTGATCTCCGCGTACCTCTGGAGTTTTCAAAGGATGTGAGGCTATCGGTCGCGATGAGGTGGGGAACTAAGTCTTTCTCTGTGCTTTCCACAGGGGATTGAGACATCCTTTCGTCCTGGGAGATGCAAGACGAGCCTGCATTGAAGTCACTGCATGGATATCCGGCCCTATTTCGAGTCAGGGCATCGCGGTGTCCATTCCACTTGAGGCTGCAAACTCAGGGTCCCTCTCACATACCTAGAGCTGAGAGAAGCCTCCTCTTGAGGTGCTTGTGGTAAGGTGGTATTCCTCTGGAGACGAATCCAGGGACTAACCTCTCTTTTCGAGTTGGTTTTTGGTCCACAGAGTTCTTTCGTGTTGCTACAGTGACCTCAGGATTCCTCTAGCCTTGAAACAGTGTTCTTGGGGTTTCTCTGGAGTGCCATCAAGGAAATCAAGGCTCCTTTCATGTGTGATGTGCAACACGGAATTGCTCAACACGCAGTGCAGGGGAATCGGGCCTCATCTCGCGGCGAGGGGGAAGTCTCATGGTTTTTCTCGAGTTGCGTCGGGAACCTGGGGTATATTCTCGAGTTACGACGGGGATGGCCCTTCCACCCACGTGTTTCTTCAGCGACGTCAGGACTCCTGCCTAGTTGCGAGGGACAACTCTGGATTCTCCTCGAGGCTTGGCAGGGCAATTGGGACGCCTCTCCAGCTGAGGCGGGAGACCAAGTGTCCCTTTCCAAGTGCCACAGGAATCCTGGGACTCCTATCAAGTTTCACGAGGAGTCAGGCATCGTCTCCTTTGGAGGCACTGATCTCCGCGTACCTCTGGAGTTTTCAAAGGATGTGAGGCTATCGGTCGCGATGAGGTGGGGAACTAAGTCTTTCTCTGTGCTTTCCACAGGGGATTGAGACATCCTTTCGTCCTGGGAGATGCAAGATGAGCCTGCATTGAAGTCACTGCAGGGATATCCAGCCCTATTTCGAGTCAGGGCATCGCGGTGTCCATTCCACTTGAGGCTGCAAACTCAGGGTCCCTCTCACATACCTAGAGCTGAGAGAAGCCTCCTCTTGAGGTGCTTGTGGTAAGGTGGTATTCCTCTGGAGACGAATCCAGGGACTAACCTCTCTTTTCGAGTTGGTTTTTGGTCCACAGAGTTCTTTCGTGTTGCTACAGTGACCTCAGGATCCCTCTATCCTTGAAACAGTGTTCTTGGGGTTTCTCTGGAGTGCCATCAAGGAAATCAAGGCTCCTTTCATGTGTGATGTGCAAGACGGAATTGCTCTGCACGCAGTACAGGGGAATCGGGCCTCATCTCGCATCGAGGGGCAAGTCTCATGGTTTTTCTCGAGTTGCGGCGGGAACATGGGGTATATTCTCGAGTTACGACGGGGATGGCCCTTCCACCCACTTGTTTGTTCAGCCACGTCAGGACTCCTGCCTAGTTGCGAGGGACAACTCGGGATTCTCCTCGAGGCTTGGCAGGGCAATTGGAACGCCTCTCCAGCTGAGGCGGGAGACCAAGGGTCCCTTTCCACGTGCCACAAGAATCCTGGGACTCCTATCAAGTTTCACGAGGAGTCAGGCATCGTCTCCTTTGGAGGCACTGATCTCCGCGTACCTCTGGAGTTTTCAAAGGATGTGAGGCCTCCGGTCGAGATGAGGTGGGGAACTAGGTCTTTCTCTGTGGTCTCCACAGGGGATACAGACATCCTTTCTTCTTGGGAGATGCAAGACGAGCCTGCATTGAAGTCACTGCAGGGATATCCGGCCTTATTTCGAGTCAGGGCATCGCGGTGTCCATTCCACTTGAGGCCGCAAACTCAGGATCCCTCTCACATACCTAGAGCTGAGAGAAGCCTCCTCTTGAGGTGCTTGTGGTAAGGTGGTATTCCTGAGGAGTCGAAGCCAGGGACTAACCTCTCATCTCGTGTTGATTCTTGGTCCACGGAGCTCTTTCGTGTTGCTACAGTGACCTCAGGATCCCTCTAGCCTTGAAACAGTGTTCTTGGGGTTTCTCTGGAGTGCCATCAAGGAAATCAAGGCTCCTTTCATGTGTGATGTGCAACACGGAATTGCTCTGCATGCAGTGCAGGGGAATCGGGCCTCATCTCGCGGCGAGGGGGAAGTCTCATGGTTTTTCTCGAGTTGCGGCGGGAACCTGGGGTATATTCTCGAGTTACGACGGGGATGGCCCTTCCACACACGTGTGTGTTCAGCCATGTCAGGACTCCTGCCTAGTTGCGAAGGACAACTCGGGATTCTCCTCGAGGCTTTGCAGGCAATTGGGACGCCTCTCCAGCTGAGATGGGAGACCAAGGGTCCCTTTCCACGTGCCACAGGAATCCTGAGTCTCCTATCAAGTTTCACGAGGAGTCAGGCATCGTCTCCTTTGGAGGCACTGATCTCCGCATACCTCTGGAGTTTTCAAAGGATTTGAGGCCTCCTGTCGCGATGAGGTGGGGAACTAGGTCTTTCTCTGTGGTCTCCACAGGGGATTCAGACACCCTTTCGTCTTGGGAGATGCAAGACGAGCCTGCATTCAAGTCACTGCAGGGATATCCGGCCTTATTTCGAGTCAGGGCATCGCGGTGTCCATTCCACTTGAGGCCGCAAACTCAGGGTCCCTCTCACATACCTAGAGCTGAGAGAAGCCTCCTCTTGAGGTGCTTGTGGTAAGGTGGTATTCCTCTGGAGTCGAAGCCAGGGACTAACCTCTCATCTCGAGTTGATTTTTGGCCCACGGAGCTCTTTCGTGTTGCTACAGTGACCTCAGGATTCCTCTAGCCTTGAAACAGTGTTCTTGGGGTTTCTCTGGAGTGCCATTAAGGAAATCAAGGCTCCTTTCATGTGTGATGTGCAACACGGAATTGCTCTGCACGCAGTGCAGGGGAATCGGGCCTCATCTCGCGGCGAGGGGGAAGTCTCATGGTTTTTCTCGAGTTGCGGCGGGAACCTAGGGTATATTCTCGAGTTACGACGGGCATGGCCCTTCCACCCACGTGTTTGTTCAGCCACGTCAGGACTCCTGCCTAGTTGCGAGGGACAACTCGGGATCCTCCTCGAGGCTTGGCAGGGCAATTGGAACGCCTCTCCAGCTGAGGCGGGAGACCAAGGGTCCCTTTCCACGTGCCACAAGAATCCTGGGACTCCTATCAAGTTTCACGAGGAGTCAGGCATCGTCTCCTTTGGAGCCACTGATCTCCGCGTACCTCTGGAGTTTTCAAAGGATGTGAGGCCTCCGGTCGCGATGAGGTGGGGAACTAGGTGTTTCTCTGTGGTCTCCACAGGGGATTCAGACATCCTTTCGTCCTGGGAGATGCAAGACGAGCCTGCATTCAAGTCACTGCAGGGTTATCCGGCCTTATTTCGAGTCAGGGAATCGCGGTGTCCATTCCACTTGAGGCCGCAAACTCAGGATCCCTCTCACATACCTAGAGCTGAGAGAAGCCTCCTCTTGAGGTGCTTGTGGTAAGGTGGTATTCCTCTGGAGTCGAAGCCAGGGACTAACTTCTCATCTCGAGTTGATTTTTGGCCCACGGAGCTCTTTCGTGTTGCTACAGTGACCTCAGGATCCCTCTAGCCTTGAAACAGTGTTCTTGGGGTTTCTCTGGAGTGCCATCAAGGAAATCAAGGCTCCTTTCATGTGTGATGTGCAAGACGGAATTGCTCTGCACGCAGTACAGGGGAATCGGGCCTCATCTCGCATCGAGGGGGAAGTCTCATGGTTTTTCTCGAGTTGCGGCGGGAACCTGGGGTATATTTTCGAGTTACAACGGGGATGGCCCTTCCACCCATGTGTTTGTCCAGCCACGTCAGGACTCCTGCCTAGTTGCGAGGGACAACTCGGGATTCTCCTCGAGGCTTGGCAGGGCAATTGGGACGCCTCTCCAGCTGAGGCGGGAGACCAAGTGTCCCTTTCCACGTGCCACAAGAATCCTGGGACTCCTATCAAGTTTCACGAGGAGTCAGGCATCGTCTCCTTTGGAGGCACTGATCTCCGCGTACCTCTGGAGTTTTCAAAGGATGTGAGGCCTCCGGTCGCGATGAAGTGGGGAACTAGGTCTTTCTTTGTGGTCTCCACAGGGGATTCAGACATCCTTTCTTCTTGGGAGATGCAAGACGAGCCTGCATTCCAGTCACTGCAGGGATATCCGGCCTTATTTCGAGTCAGGGCATCGCGGTGTCCATTCCACTTGATGCCGCAAACTCAGGATCCCTCTCACACACCTAGAGCTGAGAGAAGCCTCCTCTTGAGGTGCTTGTGGTAAGGTGGTATTCCTCTGGAGTCGAAGCCAGGGACTAACCTCTCATCTCGTGTTAATTCTTGGTCCACGGAGCTCTTTCGTGTTGCTACAGTGACCTCAGGATCCCTCTAGCCTTGAAACAGTGTTCTTGGGGTTTCTCTGGAGTGCCATCAAGGAAATCAAGGCTCCTTTCATGTGTGATGTGCAACACGGAATTGCTCTGCATGCAGTGCAGGGGAATCGGGCCTCATCTCGCGGCGAGGGGGAAGTCTCATGGTTTTTCTCGAGTTGCGGCGGGAACCTGGGGTATATTCTCGAGTTACGACGGGGATGGCCCTTCCACACACGTGTGTGTTCAGCCATGTCAGGACTCCTGCCTAGTTGCGAAGGACAACTCGGGATTCTCCTCGAGGCTTTGCAGGGCAATTGGGACGCCTCTCCAGCTGAGACGGGAGACCAAGGGTCCCTTTCCACGTGCCACAGGAATCCTGGGTCTCCTATCAAGTTTCACGAGGAGTCAGGCATCGTCTCCTTTGGAGGCACTGATCTCCGCATACCTCTGGAGTTTTCAAAGGATTTGAGGCCTCCTGTCGCGATGAGGTGGGGAACTAGGTCTTTCTCTGTGGTCTCCACAGGGGATTCAGACACCCTTTCGTCTTGGGAGATGCAAGACGAGCCTGCATTTCAGTCACTGCAGGGATATCCGGCCTTATTTCGAGTCAGGGCATCGTGGTGTCCATTCCACTTGAGGCCGCAAACTCAGGGTCCCTCTCACATACCTAGAGCTGAGAGAAGCCTCCTCTTGAGGTGCTTGTGGTAAGGTGGTATTCCTCTGGAGTCGAAGCCAGGGACTAACCTCTCATCTCGAGTTGATTTTTGGCCCACGGAGCTCTTTCGTGTTGCTACAGTGACCTCAGGATTCCTCTAGCCTTGAAACAGTGTTCTTGGGGTTTCTCTGGAGTGCCATCAAGGAAATCAAGGCTCCTTTCATGTGTGATGTGCAACACGGAATTGCTCAACACGCAGTGCAGGGGAATCGGGCCTCATCTCGCGGCGAGGGGGAAGTCTCATGGTTTTTCTCGAGTTGCGTCGGGAACCTGGGGTATATTCTCGAGTTACGACGGGGATGGCCCTTCCACCCACGTGTTTCTTCAGCGACGTCAGGACTCCTGCCTAGTTGCGAGGGACAACTCTGGATTCTCCTCGAGGCTTGGCAGGGCAATTGGGACGCCTCTCCAGCTGAGGCGGGAGACCAAGTGTCCCTTTCCAAGTGCCACAGGAATCCTGGGACTCCTATCAAGTTTCACGAGGAGTCAGGCATCGTCTCCTTTGGAGGCACTGATCTCCGCGTACCTCTGGAGTTTTCAAAGGATGTGAGGCTATCGGTCGCGATGAGGTGAGGAACTAAGTCTTTCTCTGTGCTTTCCACAGGGGATTGAGACATCCTTTCGTCCTGGGAGATGCAAGACGAGCCTGCATTGAAGTCACTGCAGGGATATCCGGCCCTATTTCGAGTCAGGGCATCGCGGTGTCCATTCCACTAGAGGCTGCAAACTCAGGGTCCCTCTCACATACCTAGAGCTGAGAGAAGCCTCCTCTTGAGGTGCTTGTGGTAAGGTGGTATTCCTCTGGAGACGAATCCAGGGATTAACCTCTCTTTTCGAGTTGGTTTTTGGTCCACAGAGTTCTTTCGTGTTGCTACAGTGACCTCAGGATCCCTCTATCCTTGAAACAGTGTTCTTGGGGTTTCTCTGGAGTGCCATCAAGGAAATCAAGGCTCCTTTCATGTGTGATGTGCAAGACGGAATTGCTCTGCACGCAGTACAGGGGAATCGGGCCTCATCTCGCATCGAGGGGCAAGTCTCATGGTTTTTCTCGAGTTGCGGCGGGAACATGGGGTATATTCTCGAGTTACGACGGGGATGGCCCTTCCACCCACTTGTTTGTTCAGCCACGTCAGGACTCCTGCCTAGTTGCGAGGGACAACTCGGGATTCTCCTCGAGGCTTGGCAGGGCAATTGGAACGCCTCTCCAGCTGAGGCGGGAGACCAAGGGTCCCTTTCCACGTGCCACAAGAATCCTGGGACTCCTATCAAGTTTCACGAGGAGTCAGGCATCGTCTCCTTTGGAGGCACTGATCTCCGCGTACCTCTGGAGTTTTCAAAGGATGTGAGGCCTCCGGTCGAGATGAGGTGGGGAACTAGGTCTTTCTCTGTGGTCTCCACAGGGGATACAGACATCCTTTCTTCTTGGGAGATGCAAGACGAGCCTGCATTGAAGTCACTGCAGGGATATCCGGCCTTATTTCGAGTCAGGGCATCGCGGTGTCCATTCCACTTGAGGCCGCAAACTCAGGATCCCTCTCACATACCTAGAGCTGAGAGAAGCCTCCTCTTGAGGTGCTTGTGGTAAGGTGGTATTCCTCAGGAGTCGAAGCCAGGGACGAACCTCTCATCTCGTGTTGATTCTTGGTCCACGGAGCTCTTTCGTGTTGCTACAGTGACCTCAGGATCCCTCTAGCCTTGAAACAGTGTTCTTGGGGTTTCTCTGGAGTGCCATCAAGGAAATCAAGGCTCCTTTCATGTGTGATGTGCAACACGGAATTGCTCTGCAAGCAGTGCAGGGGAATCGGGTCTCATCTCGCGGCGAGGGGGAAGTCTCATGGTTTTTCTCGAGTTGCGGCGGGAACCTGGGGTATATTCTCGAGTTACGACGGGGATGGCCCTTCCACCCACGTGTTTCTTCAGCGACGTCAGGACTCCTGCCTAGTTGCGAGGGACAACTCTGGATTCTCCTCGAGGCTTGGCAGGGCAATTGGGACGCCTCTCCAGCTGAGGCGGGAGACCAAGTGTCCCTTTCCAAGTGCCACAGGAATCCTGGGACTCCTATCAAGTTTCACGAGGAGTCAGGCATCGTCTCCTTTGGAGGCACTGATCTCCGCGTACCTCTGGAGTTTTCAAAGGATGTGAGGCTATCAGTCGCGATGAGGTGGGGAACTAAGTCTTTCTCTGTGCTTTCCATAGGGGATTCAGACATCCTTTCGTCCTGGGAGATGCAAGACGAGCCTGCATTGAAGTCACTGCAGGGATATCCGGCCTTATTTCGAGTCAGGGCATCGCGGTGTCCATTCCACTTGAGGCCGCAAATTCAGGGTCCCTCTCACATACCTAGAGCTGAGAGAAGCCTCCTCTTGAGGTGCTTGTGGTAAGGTGGTATTCCTCTGGAGACGAATCCAGGGACTAACCTCTCTTTTCGAGTTGATTTTTGGTCCACAGAGTTCTTTCGTGTTGCTACAGTGACCTCAGGATCCCTCTAGCCTTGAAACAGTGTTCTTGGGGTTTCTCTGGAGTGCCATCAAGGAAATCAAGGCTCCTTTCATGTGTGATGTGCAAGACGGAATTGCTCTGCACGCAGTACAGGGGAATCGGGCCTCATCTCGCATCGAGGGGGAAGTCTCATGGTTTTTCTCGAGTTGCGGCGGGAACCTGGGGTATATTCTCGAGTTACGACGGGGATGGCCCTTCCACCCACGTGTTTGTTCAGCCACGTCAGGACTCCTGCTTAGTTGTGAGGGACAACTCGGGATTCTCCGCGAGGCTTGGCAGGGCAATTGGAACGCCTCTCCAGCTGAGGCGGGTGACCAAGGGTCCCTTTCCACGTCCCACAAGAATCCTGGGACTCCTATCAAGTTTCACGAGGAGTCAGGCATCGTCTCCTTTGGAGGCACTGATCTCTGCGTACCTCTGGAGTTTTCAAAGGATGTGAGACCTCCGGTCGCGATGAGGTGGGGAACTAGGTCTTTCTCTGTGGTCTCCACAGGGGATTCAGACATCCTTTCATCTTGGGAGATGCAAGACGAGCCTGCATTCAAGTCACTGCAGGGATATCCAGCCTTATTTCGCGTCAGGGCATCGCGGTGTCCATTCCACTTGAGGCCGCAAACTCAGGGTCCCTCTCACATACCTAGAGCTGAGAGAAGCCTCCTCTTGAGGTGCTTGTGGTAAGGTGGTATTCCTCTGGAGTCGAAGCCAGGGACTAACCTCTCATCTCGAGTTGATTTTTGGCCCACGGAGCTCTTTCGTGTTGCTACAGTGAGCTCAGGATCCCTCTAGCCTTGAAACAGTGTTCTTGGGGTTTCTCTGGAGTGCCATCAAGGAAATCAAGGCTCCTTTCATGTGTGATGTGCAACACGGAATTGCTCTGCACGCAGTGCAGGGGAATCGGGCCTCATCTCGCGGCGAGGGGGAAGTCTCATGGTTTTTCTCGAGTTGCGGCGGGAACCTGGGGTATATTCTCGAGTTACGACGGGGATGGCCCTTCCACCCACGTGTTTCTTCAGCGACGTCAGGACTCCTGCCTAGTTGCGAGGGACAACTCTGGATTCTCCTCGAGGCTTGGCAGGGCAATTGGGACGCCTCTCCAGCTGAGGCGGGTGACCAAGGGTCCCTTTCCACGTGCCACAAGAATCCTGGGACTCCTATCAAGTTTCACGAGGAGTCAGGCATCGTCTCCTTTGGAGGCACTGATCTCCGCGTACCTCTGGAGTTTTCAAAGATGTGAGGCTATCGGTCGCGATGAGGTGTGGAACTAAGTCTTTCTCTGTGCTTTCCACAGGGGATTCAGACATCCTTTCATCCTGGGAGATGCAAGACGAGCCTGCATTCAAGTCACTGCAGGGATATCCAGCCTTATTTCGAGTCAGGGCATCGCGGTGTCCATTCCACTTGAGGCCGCAAACTCAGGGTCCCTCTCACATACCTAGAGCTGAGAGAAGCCTCCTCTTGAGGTGCTTGTGGTAAGGTGGTATTCCTCTGGAGACGAATCCAGGGACTAACCTCTCTTTTCGAGTTGATTTTTGGTCCACAGAGTTCTTTCGTGTTGCTACAGTGACCTCAGGATCCCTCTATCCTTGAAACAGTGTTCTTGGTGTTTCTCTGGAGTGCCATCAAGGAAATCAAGGCTCCTTTCATGTGTGATGTGCAAGACGGAATTGCTCTGCACGCAGTACAGGGGAATCGGGCCTCATCTCGCATCGAGGGGGAAGTCTCATGGTTTTTCTCGAGTTGCGGCGGGAACCTGGGGTATATTCTCGAGTTACGACGGGGATGGCCCTTCCACACACGTGTTTGTTCAGCCACGTCAGGACTCCTGCCTAGTTGCGAGGGACAACTCTGGATTCTCCTCGAGGCTTGGCAGGGCAATTGGGACGCCTCTCCAGCTGAGGCGGGTGACCAAGGGTCCCTTTCCACGTGCCACAAGAATCCTGGGACTCCTATCAAGTTTCACGAGGAGTCAGGCATCGTCTCCTTTGGAGGCACTGATCTCCGCGTACCTCTGGAGTTTTCAAAGGATGTGAGGCCTCTGGTCGCGATGAGGTGGGGAACTAGGTGTTTTTCTGTGGTCTCCACAGGGGATTCAGACATCCTTTCTTCTTGGGAGATGCAAGACGAGCCTGCATTCAAGTCACTGCAGGGATATCCGGCCTTATTTCGAGTCAGGGCATCGCGGTGTCCATTCCACTTGAGGCCGCAAACTCAGGATCCCTCTCACATACCTAGAGCTGAGAGAAGCCTCCTCTTGAGGTGCTTGTGGTAAGGTGGTATTCCTCAGGAGTCGAAGCCAGGGACTAACCTCTCATCTCGTGTTGATTCTTGGTCCACGGAGCTCTTTCGTGTTGCTACAGTGACCTCAGGATCCCTCTAGCCTTGAAACAGTGTTCTTGGGGTTTCTCTGGAGTGCCATCAAGGAAATCAAGGCTCCTTTCATGTGTGATGTGCAACACGGAATTGCTCTGCACGCAGTTCAGGGGAATCGGGCCTCATCTCGCGGCGAGGGGGAAGTCTCATGGTTTTTCTCGAGTTGCGGCGGGAACCTGGGGTATATTCTCGAGTTCCGACGGGGATGGCCCTTCCACACACGTGTGTGTTCAGCCATGTCAGGACTCCTGCCTCGTTGCGAGACACAACTCGGGATTCTCCTCGAGGCTTTGCAGGGCAATTGGGACGCCTCTCCAGCTGAGACGGGAGACCAAGGGTCCCTTTCCACGTGCCACAGGAATCCTGGGTCTCCTATCAAGTTTCACGAGGAGTCAGGCATCGTCTCCTTTGGAGGCACTGATCTCCGCATACCTCTGGAGTTTTCAAAGGATTTGAGGCCTCCGGTCGCGATGAGGTGGGGAACTAGGTCTTTCTCTGTCGTCTCCACAGGGGATTCAGACACCCTTTCATCTTGGGAGATGCAAGACGAGCCTGCATTCCAGTCACTGCAGGGATATCCGGCCTTATTTCGAGTCAGGGCATCGCGGTGTCCATTCCACTTGAGGCCGCAAACTCAGGGTCCCTCTCACATACCTAGAGCTGAGAGAAGCCTCCTCTTGAGGTGCTTGTGGTAAGGTGGTATTCCTCAGGAGTCGAAGCCAGGGACTAACCTCTCATCTCGTGTTGATTCTTGGTCCACGGAGCTCTTTCGTGTTGCTACAGTGACCTCAGGATCCCTCTAGCCTTGAAACAGTGTTCTTGGTGTTTCTCTGGAGTGCCATCAAGGAAATCAAGGCTCCTTTCATGTGTGATGTGCAACAGGGAATTGCTCTGCACGCAGTGCAGGGGAATCGGGCCTCATCTCGCGGCGAGGGGGAAGTCTCATGGTTTTTCTCGAGTTGCGGCGGGAACCTGGGGTATATTCTCGAGTTCCGACGGGGATGGCCCTTCCACACACGTGTGTGTTCAGCCATGTCAGGACTCCTGCCTAGTTGCGAAACACAACTCGGGATTCTCCTCGAGGCTTTGCAGGGCAATTGGGACGCCTCTCCAGCTGAGACGGGAGACCAAGGGTCCCTTTCCACGTGCCACAGGAATCCTGGGTCTCCTATCAAGTTTCACGAGGAGTCAGGCATCGTCTCCTTTGGAGGCACTGATCTCCGCATACCTCTGGTGTTTTCAAAGGATTTGAGGCCTCCTGTCGCGATGAGGTGGGGAACTAGGTCTTTCTCTGTGGTCTCCACAGGGGATTCAGACACCCTTTCATCTTGGGAGATGCAAGACGAGCCTGCATTCCAGTCACTGCAGGGATATCCGGCCTTATTTCGAGTCAGGGCATCGCGGTGTCCATTCCACTTGAGGCCGCAAACTCAGGGTCCCTTTCACATACCTAGAGCTGAGAGAAGCCTCCTCTTGAGGTGCTTGTGGTAAGGTGGTATTCCTCTGGAGTCGAAGCCAGGGACTAACCTCTCATCGCGAGTTGATTTTTGGTCCACAGAGCTCTTTCGTGTTGCTACAGTGACCTCAGGATCCCTCTAGCCTTGAAACAGTGTTCTTGGGGTTTCTCTGGAGTGCCATCAAGGAAATCAAGGCTCCTTTCATGTGTGATGTGCAACACAGAATTGCTCTGCACGCAGTGCAGGGGAATCGGGCCTCATCTCGCGGCGAGGGGGAAGTCTCATGGTTTTTCTCGAGTTGCGGCGGGAACCTGGGGTATATTCTCGAGTTACGACGGGGATGGCCCTTCCACACACGTGTTTGTTCAGCCACGTCAGGACTCTTGCCTAGTTGCGAGACACAACTCGGGATTCTCCTCGAGGCTTGGCAAGGCAATTGGGACGTCTCTCCAGCTGAGGCGGGAGACCAAGGGTCCCTTTCCACGTGCCACAGAAATCCTGGGACTCCTATCAAGTTTCACGAGGAGTCAGGCATCGTCTCCTTTGGAGGCACTGATCTCCACATACCTCTGGAGTTTTCAAAGGATGTGAGGCCTCCGGTCGCGATGAGGTGGGGAACTAGGTCTTTCTCTGTGGTCTTCACAGGGGATTCAGACATCCTTTCATCTTGGGAGATGCAAGACGAGCCTGCATTCAAGTCACTGCAGGGATATCCAGCCTTATTTCGCGTCAGGGCATCGCGGTGTCCATTCCACTTGAGGCCGCAAACTCAGGGTCCCTCTCACATACCTAGAGCTGAGAGAAGCCTCCTCTTGAGGTGCTTGTGGTAAGGTGGTATTCCTCTGGAGTCGAAGCCAGGGACTAACCTCTCATCTCGAGTTGATTTTTGGCCCACGGAGCTCTTTCGTGTTGCTACAGTGACCTCAGGATCCCTCTAGCCTTGAAACAGTGTTCTTGGGGTTTCTCTGGAGTGCCATCAAGGAAATCAAGGCTCCTTTCATGTGTGATGTGCAACACGGAATTGCTCTGCACGCAGTGCAGGGGAATCGGGCCTCATCTCGCGGCGAGGAGGAAGTCTCATGGTTTTTCTCGAGTTGCGGCGGGAACCGGGGGTATATTCTCGAGTTACGACGGGGATGGCCCTTCCACCCACGTGTTTCTTCAGCGACGTCAGGACTCCTGCCTAGTTGCGAGGGACAACTCTGGATTCTCCTCGAGGCTTGGCAGGGCAATTGGGACGCCTCTCCAGCTGAGGCGGGAGACCAAGTATCCCTTTCCAAGTGCCACAGGAATCCTGGGACTCCTATCAAGTTTCACGAGGAGTCAGGCATCGTCTCCTTTGGAGGCACTGATCTCCGCGTACCTCTGGAGTTTTCAAAGGATGTGAGGCTATCGGTCGCGATGAGGTGGGGAACTAAGTCTTTCTCTGTGCTTTCCACAGGGGATTCAGACATCCTTTCGTCCTGGGAGATGCAAGACGAGCCTGCATTGAAGTCACTGCAGGGATATCCGGCCCTATTTCGAGTCAGGGCATCGCGATGTCCATTCCACTTGAGGCCGCAAACTCAGGGTCCCTCTCACATACCTAGAGCTGAGAGAAGCCTCCTCTTGAGGTGCTTGTGGTAAGGTGGTATTCCTCTGGAGACGAATCCAGGGACTAACCTCTCTTTTCGAGTTGATTTTTGGTCCACACAGTTCTTTCGTGTTGCTACAGTGACCTCAGGATCCCTCTAGCCTTGAAACAGTGTTCTTGGGGTTTCTCTGGAGTGCCATCAAGGAAATCAAGGCTCCTTTCATGTGTGATGTGCAAGACGGAATTGCTCTGCACGCAGTACAGGGGAATCGGGCCTCATCTCGCATCGAGGGGGAAGTCTCATGGTATTTCTCGAGTTGCGGCGGGAACCTGGGGTATATTTTCGAGTTACGACAGGGATGGCCCTTCCACCCATGTGTTTGTCCAGCCACGTCAGGACTCCTGCCTAGTTGCGAGGGACAACTCGGGATTCTCCTCGAGGCTTGGCAGGGCAATTGGGACGCCTCTCCAGCTGAGGCGGGAGACCAAGGGTCCCTTTCCACGTGCCACAAGAATCCTGGGACTCCTATCAAGTTTCACGAGGAGTCAGGCATCGTCTCCTTTGGAGGCACTGATCTCCGCGTACCTCTGGAGTTTTCAAAGGATGTGAGGCCTCCGGTCGTGATGAAGTGGGGAACTAGGTCTTTCTTTGTGGTCTCCACAGGGGATTCAGACATCCTTTCTTCTTGGGAGATGCAAGACGAGCCTGCATTCAAGTCACTGCAGGGATATCCGGCCTTATTTCGAGTCAGGGCATCGCGGTGTCCATTCCACTTGAGGCCGCAAACTCAGGATCCCTCTCACATACCTAGAGCTGAGAGAAGCCTCCTCTTGAGGTGCTTGTGGTAAGTTGGTATTCCTGAGGAGTCGAAGCCAGGGACTAACCTCTCATCTCGTGTTGATTCTTGGTCCACGGAGATCTTTCGTGTTACTACAGTGACCTCAGGATCCCTCTAGCCTTGAAACAGTGTTCTTGGGGTTTCTCTGGAGTGCCATCAAGGAAATCAAGGCTCCTTTCATGTGTGATGTGCAACACGGAATTGCTCTGCATGCAGTGCAGGGGAATCGGGCCTCATCTCGCGGCGAGGGGGAAGTCTCATGGTTTTTCTCGAGTTGCGGCGGGAACCTGGGGTATATTCTCGAGTTACGACGGGGATGGCCCTTCCACACACGTGTGTGTTCAGCCATGTCAGGACTCCTGCCTAGTTGCGAAGGACAACTCGGGATTCTCCTCGAGGCTTTGCAGGGCAATTGGGACGCCTCTCCAGCTGAGACGGGAGACCACGGGTCCCTTTCCACTTGCCACAGGAATCCTGGGTCTCCTATCAAGTTTCACGAGGAGTCAGGCATCGTCTCCTTTGGAGGCACTGATCTCCGCATACCTCTGGAGTTTTCAAAGGATTTGAGGCCTCCTGTCGCGATGAGGTGGGGAACTAGGTCTTTCTCTGTGGTCTCCACAGGGGATTCAGACACCCTTTCGTCTTGGGAGATGCAAGACGAGCCTGCATTGAAGTCACTGCAGGGATATCCAGCCTTATTTTGAGTCAGGGCATCGCGGTGTCCATTCCACTTGAGGCCGCAAACTCAGGGTCCCTCTCACATACCTAGAGCTGAGAGAAGCCTCCTCTTGAGGTGCTTGTGGTAAGGTGGTATTCCTCTGGAGTCGAAGCCAGGGACTAACCTCTCATCTCGAGTTGATTTTTGGCCCACGGAGCTCTTTCGTGTTGCTACAGTGACCTCAGGATTCCTCTAGCCTTGAAACAGTGTTCTTGGGGTTTCTCTGGAGTGCCATCAAGGAAATCAAGGCTCCTTTCATGTGTGATGTGCAACATGGAATTGCTCTGCACGCAGTGCAGGGGAATCGGGCCTCATCTCGCATCGAGGGGCAAGTCTCATGGTTTTTCTCGAGTTGCGGCGGGAACCTGGGGTATATTCTTGAGTTAAGACGGGGATGGCCCTTCCACACACGTGTTTGTTCAGCCACGTCAGGACTCTTGCCTAGTTGCGAGACACAACTCGGGATTCTCCTCGAGGCTTGGCAAGGCAATTGGGACGTCTCTCCAGCTGAGGCGGGAGACCAAGGGTCCCTTTCCACGTGCCACAGGAATCCTGGGACTCCTATCAAGTTTCACGAGGAGTCAGGCATCGTCTCCTTTGGAGGCACTGATCTCCGCATACCTCTGGAGTTTTCAAAGGATGTGAGGCCTCCGGTCGCGATGAGGTGGGGAACTAGGTCTTTCTCTGTGGTCTTCACAGGGGATTCAGACATCCTTTCATCTTGGGAGATGCAAGACGAGCCTGCATTCAAGTCACTGCAGGGATATCCAGCCTTATTTCGCGTCAGGGCATCGCGGTGTCCATTCCACTTGAGGCCGCAAACTCAGGGTCCCTCTCACATACCTAGAGCTGAGAGAAGCCTCCTCTTGAGGTGCTTGTGGTAAGGTGGTATTCCTCTGGAGTCGAAGCCAGGGACTAACCTCTCATCTCGAGTTGATTTTTGGTCCACGGAGCTCTTTCGTGTTGCTACAGTGACCTCAGGATCCCTCTAGCCTTGAAACAGTGTTCTTGGGGTTTCTCTGGAGTGCCATCAAGGAAATCAAGGCTCCTTTCATGTGTGATGTGCAACACGGAATTGCTCTGCACGCAGTGCAGGGGAATCGGGCCTCATCTCGCAGCGAGGAGGAAGTCTCATGGTTTTTCTCGAGTTGCGGCGGGAACCTGGGGTATATTCTCGAGTTACGACGGGGATGGCCCTTCCACCCATGTGTTTGTCCAGCCACGTCAGGACTCCTGCCTAGTTGCGAGGGACAACTCGGGATTCTCCTCGAGGCTTGGCAGGGCAATTGGGACGCCTCTCCAGCTGAGGCGGGAGACCAAGGGTCCCTTTCCACGTGCCACAAGAATCCTGGGACTCCTATCAAGTTTCACGAGGAGTCAGGCATCGTCTCCTTTGGAGGCACTGATCTCCGCGTACCTCTGGAGTTTTCAAAGGATGTGAGGCCTCCGGTCGCGATGAAGTGGGGAACTAGGTCTTTCTTTGTGGTCTCCACAGGGGATTCAGACATCCTTTCTTCTTGGGAGATGCAAGACGAGCCTACATTCAAGTCACTGCAGGGATATCCGGCCTTATTTCGAGTCAGGGCATCGCGGTGTCCATTCCACTTGAGGCCGCAAACTCAGGATCCCTCTCACATACCTAGAGCTGAGAGAAGCCTCCTCTTGAGGTGCTTGTGGTAAGTTGGTACTCCTGAGGAGTCGAAGCCAGGGACTAACCTCTCATCTCGTGTTGATTCTTGGTCCACGGAGCTCTTTCGTGTTGCTACAGTGACCTCAGGATCCCTCTAGCCTTGAAACAGTGTTCTTGGGGTTTCTCTGGAGTGCCATCAAGGAAATCAAGGCTCCTTTCATGTGTGATGTGCAACACGGAATTGCTCTGCATGCAGTGCAGGGGAATCGGGCCTCATCTCGCGGCGAGGGGGAAGTCTCATGGTTTTTCTCGAGTTGCGGCGGGAACCTGGGGTATATTCTCGAGTTCCGACGGGGATGGCCCTTCCACACACGTGTGTGTTCAGCCATGTCAGGACTCCTGCCTAGTTGCGAAGGACAACTCGGGATTCTCCTCGAGGCTTTGCAGGGCAATTGGGACGCCTCTCCAGCTGAGACGGGAGACCAAGGGTCCCTTTCCACGTGCCACAGGAATCCTGGGTCTCCTATCAAGTTTCACGAGGAGTCAGGCATCGTCTCCTTTGGAGGCACTGATCTCCGCATACCTCTGGAGTTTTCAAAGGATTTGAGGCCTCCTGTCGCGATGAGGTGGGGAACTAGGTCTTTCTCTGTGGTCTCCACAGGGGATTCAGACATCCTTTCTTCTTGGGAGATGCAAGACGAGCCTGCATTCAAGTCACTGCAGGGATATTCGGCCTTATTTCGAGTCAGGGCATCGTGGTGTCCATTCCACTTGAGGCCGCAAACTCAGGGTCCCTCTCACATACCTAGAGCTGAGAGAAGCCTCCTCTTGAGGTGCTTGTGGTAAGGTGGTATTCCTCTGGAGACGAATCCAGGGATTAACCTCTCTTTTCGAGTTGGTTTTTGGTCCACAGAGTTCTTTCGTGTTGCTACAGTGACCTCAGGATCCCTCTATCCTTGAAACAGTGTTCTTGGGGTTTCTCTGGAGTGCCATCAAGGAAATCAAGGCTCCTTTCATGTGTGATGTGCAAGACGGAATTGCTCTGCACGCAGTACAGGGGAATCGGGCCTCATCTCGCATCGAGGGGCAAGTCTCATGGTTTTTCTCGAGTTGCGGCGGGAACATGGGGTATATTCTCGAGTTACGACGGGGATGGCCCTTCCACCCACTTGTTTGTTCAGCCACGTCAGGACTCCTGCCTAGTTGCGAGGGACAACTCGGGATTCTCCTCGAGGCTTGGCAGGGCAATTGGAACGCCTCTCCAGCTGAGGCGGGAGACCAAGGGTCCCTTTCCACGTGCCACAAGAATCCTGGGACTCCTATCAAGTTTCACGAGGAGTCAGGCATCGTCTCCTTTGGAGGCACTGATCTCCGCGTACCTCTGGAGTTTTCAAAGGATGTGAGGCCTCCGGTCGAGATGAGGTGGGGAACTAGGTCTTTCTCTGTGGTCTCCACAGGGGATACAGACATCCTTTCTTCTTGGGAGATGCAAGACGAGCCTGCATTGAAGTCACTGCAGGGATATCCGGCCTTATTTCGAGTCAGGGCATCGCGGTGTCCATTCCACTTGAGGCCGCAAACTCAGGATCCCTCTCACATACCTAGAGCTGAGAGAAGCCTCCTCTTGAGGTGCTTGTGGTAAGGTGGTATTCCTCAGGAGTCGAAGCCAGGGACGAACCTCTCATCTCGTGTTGATTCTTGGTCCACGGAGCTCTTTCGTGTTGCTACAGTGACCTCAGGATCCCTCTAGCCTTGAAACAGTGTTCTTGGGGTTTCTCTGGAGTGCCATCAAGGAAATCAAGGCTCCTTTCATGTGTGATGTGCAACACGGAATTGCTCTGCAAGCAGTGCAGGGGAATCGGGTCTCATCTCGCGGCGAGGGGGAAGTCTCATGGTTTTTCTCGAGTTGCGGCGGGAACCTGGGGTATATTCTCGAGTTACGACGGGGATGGCCCTTCCACCCACGTGTTTCTTCAGCGACGTCAGGACTCCTGCCTAGTTGCGAGGGACAACTCTGGATTCTCCTCGAGGCTTGGCAGGGCAATTGGGACGCCTCTCCAGCTGAGGCGGGAGACCAAGTGTCCCTTTCCAAGTGCCACAGGAATCCTGGGACTCCTATCAAGTTTCACGAGGAGTCAGGCATCGTCTCCTTTGGAGGCACTGATCTCCGCGTACCTCTGGAGTTTTCAAAGGATGTGAGGCTATCAGTCGCGATGAGGTGGGGAACTAAGTCTTTCTCTGTGCTTTCCATAGGGGATTCAGACATCCTTTCGTCCTGGGAGATGCAAGACGAGCCTGCATTGAAGTCACTGCAGGGATATCCGGCCTTATTTCGAGTCAGGGCATCGCGGTGTCCATTCCACTTGAGGCCGCAAATTCAGGGTCCCTCTCACATACCTAGAGCTGAGAGAAGCCTCCTCTTGAGGTGCTTGTGGTAAGGTGGTATTCCTCTGGAGACGAATCCAGGGACTAACCTCTCTTTTCGAGTTGATTTTTGGTCCACAGAGTTCTTTCGTGTTGCTACAGTGACCTCAGGATCCCTCTAGCCTTGAAACAGTGTTCTTGGGGTTTCTCTGGAGTGCCATCAAGGAAATCAAGGCTCCTTTCATGTGTGATGTGCAACACGGAATTGCTCTGCACGCAGTACAGGGGAATCGGGCCTCATCTCGCATCGAGGGGGAAGTCTCATGGTTTTTCTCGAGTTGCGGCGGGAACCTGGGGTATATTCTCGAGTTACGACGGGGATGGCCCTTCCACCCACGTGTTTGTTCAGCCACGTCAGGACTCCTGCTTAGTTGTGAGGGACAACTCGGGATTCTCCGCGAGGCTTGGCAGGGCAATTGGAACGCCTCTCCAGCTGAGGCGGGTGACCAAGGGTCCCTTTCCACGTCCCACAAGAATCCTGGGACTCCTATCAAGTTTCACGAGGAGTCAGGCATCGTCTCCTTTGGAGGCACTGATCTCTGCGTACCTCTGGAGTTTTCAAAGGATGTGAGACCTCCGGTCGCGATGAGGTGGGGAACTAGGTCTTTCTCTGTGGTCTCCACAGGGGATTCAGACATCCTTTCATCTTGGGAGATGCAAGACGAGCCTGCATTCAAGTCACTGCAGGGATATCCAGCCTTATTTCGCGTCAGGGCATCGCGGTGTCCATTCCACTTGAGGCCGCAAACTCAGGGTCCCTCTCACATACCTAGAGCTGAGAGAAGCCTCCTCTTGAGGTGCTTGTGGTAAGGTGGTATTCCTCTGGAGTCGAAGCCAGGGACTAACCTCTCATCTCGAGTTGATTTTTGGCCCACGGAGCTCTTTCGTGTTGCTACAGTGAGCTCAGGATCCCTCTAGCCTTGAAACAGTGTTCTTGGGGTTTCTCTGGAGTGCCATCAAGGAAATCAAGGCTCCTTTCATGTGTGATGTGCAACACGGAATTGCTCTGCACGCAGTGCAGGGGAATCGGGCCTCATCTCGCGGCGAGGGGGAAGTCTCATGGTTTTTCTCGAGTTGCGGCGGGAACCTGGGGTATATTCTCGAGTTACGACGGGGATGGCCCTTCCACCCACGTGTTTCTTCAGCGACGTCAGGACTCCTGCCTAGTTGCGAGGGACAACTCTGGATTCTCCTCGAGGCTTGGCAGGGCAATTGGGACGCCTCTCCAGCTGAGGCGGGTGACCAAGGGTCCCTTTCCACGTGCCACAAGAATCCTGGGACTCCTATCAAGTTTCACGAGGAGTCAGGCATCGTCTCCTTTGGAGGCACTGATCTCCGCGTACCTCTGGAGTTTTCAAAGATGTGAGGCTATCGGTCGCGATGAGGTGTGGAACTAAGTCTTTCTCTGTGCTTTCCACAGGGGATTCAGACATCCTTTCATCCTGGGAGATGCAAGACGAGCCTGCATTCAAGTCACTGCAGGGATATCCAGCCTTATTTCGAGTCAGGGCATCGCGGTGTCCATTCCACTTGAGGCCGCAAACTCAGGGTCCCTCTCACATACCTAGAGCTGAGAGAAGCCTCCTCTTGAGGTGCTTGTGGTAAGGTGGTATTCCTCTGGAGACGAATCCAGGGACTAACCTCTCTTTTCGAGTTGATTTTTGGTCCACAGAGTTCTTTCGTGTTGCTACAGTGACCTCAGGATCCCTCTATCCTTGAAACAGTGTTCTTGGTGTTTCTCTGGAGTGCCATCAAGGAAATCAAGGCTCCTTTCATGTGTGATGTGCAAGACGGAATTGCTCTGCACGCAGTACAGGGGAATCGGGCCTCATCTCGCATCGAGGGGGAAGTCTCATGGTTTTTCTCGAGTTGCGGCGGGAACCTGGGGTATATTCTCGAGTTACGACGGGGATGGCCCTTCCACACACGTGTTTGTTCAGCCACGTCAGGACTCCTGCCTAGTTGCGAGGGACAACTCGGGATTCTCCTCGAGGCTTGGCAGGGCAATTGGGACGCCTCTCCAGCTGAGGCGGGTGACCAAGGGTCCCTTTCCACGTGCCACAAGAATCCTGGGACTCCTATCAAGTTTCACGAGGAGTCAGGCATCGTCTCCTTTGGAGGCACTGATCTCCGCGTACCTCTGGAGTTTTCAAAGGATGTGAGGCCTCTGGTCGCGATGAGGTGGGGAACTAGGTGTTTTTCTGTGGTCTCCACAGGGGATTCAGACATCCTTTCTTCTTGGGAGATGCAAGACGAGCCTGCATTCAAGTCACTGCAGGGATATCCGGCCTTATTTCGAGTCAGGGCATCGCGGTGTCCATTCCACTTGAGGCCGCAAACTCAGGATCCCTCTCACATACCTAGAGCTGAGAGAAGCCTCCTCTTGAGGTGCTTGTGGTAAGGTGGTATTCCTCAGGAGTCGAAGCCAGGGACTAACCTCTCATCTCGTGTTGATTCTTGGTCCACGGAGCTCTTTCGTGTTGCTACAGTGACCTCAGGATCCCTCTAGCCTTGAAACAGTGTTCTTGGGGTTTCTCTGGAGTGCCATCAAGGAAATCAAGGCTCCTTTCATGTGTGATGTGCAACACGGAATTGCTCTGCACGCAGTTCAGGGGAATCGGGCCTCATCTCGCGGCGAGGGGGAAGTCTCATGGTTTTTCTCGAGTTGCGGCGGGAACCTGGGGTATATTCTCGAGTTCCGACGGGGATGGCCCTTCCACACACGTGTGTGTTCAGCCATGTCAGGACTCCTGCCTCGTTGCGAGACACAACTCGGGATTCTCCTCGAGGCTTTGCAGGGCAATTGGGACGCCTCTCCAGCTGAGCCGGGAGACCAAGGGTCCCTTTCCACGTGCCACAGGAATCCTGGGTCTCCTATCAAGTTTCACGAGGAGTCAGGCATCGTCTCCTTTGGAGGCACTGATCTCCGCATACCTCTGGAGTTTTCAAAGGATTTGAGGCCTCCGGTCGCGATGAGGTGGGGAACTAGGTCTTTCTCTGTGGTCTCCACAGGGGATTCAGACACCCTTTCATCTTGGGAGATGCAAGACGAGCCTGCATTCCAGTCACTGCAGGGATATCCGGCCTTATTTCGAGTCAGGGCATCGCGGTGTCCATTCCACTTGAGGCCGCAAACTCAGGGTCCCTCTCACATACCTAGAGCTGAGAGAAGCCTCCTCTTGAGGTGCTTGTGGTAAGGTGGTATTCCTCAGGAGTCGAAGCCAGGGACTAACCTCTCATCTCGTGTTGATTCTTGGTCCACGGAGCTCTTTCGTGTTGCTACAGTGACCTCAGGATCCCTCTAGCCTTGAAACAGTGTTCTTGGTGTTTCTCTGGAGTGCCATCAAGGAAATCAAGGCTCCTTTCATGTGTGATGTGCAACAGGGAATTGCTCTGCACGCAGTGCAGGGGAATCGGGCCTCATCTCGCGGCGAGGGGGAAGTCTCATGGTTTTTCTCGAGTTGCGGCGGGAACCTGGGGTATATTCTCGAGTTCCGACGGGGATGGCCCTTCCACACACGTGTGTGTTCAGCCATGTCAGGACTCCTGCCTAGTTGCGAAACACAACTCGGGATTCTCCTCGAGGCTTTGCAGGGCAATTGGGACGCCTCTCCAGCTGAGACTGGAGACCAAGGGTCCCTTTCCACGTGCCACAGGAATCCTGGGTCTCCTATCAAGTTTCACGAGGAGTCAGGCATCGTCTCCTTTGGAGGCACTGATCTCCGCATACCTCTGGTGTTTTCAAAGGATTTGAGGCCTCCTGTCGCGATGAGGTGGGGAACTAGGTCTTTCTCTGTGGTCTCCACAGGGGATTCAGACACCCTTTCATCTTGGGAGATGCAAGACGAGCCTGCATTCCAGTCACTGCAGGGATATCCGGCCTTATTTCGAGTCAGGGCATCGCGGTGTCCATTCCACTTGAGGCCGCAAACTCAGGGTCCCTTTCACATACCTAGAGCTGAGAGAAGCCTCCTCTTGAGGTGCTTGTGGTAAGGTGGTATTCCTCTGGAGTCGAAGCCAGGGACTAACCTCTCATCGCGAGTTGATTTTTGGTCCACAGAGCTCTTTCGTGTTGCTACAGTGACCTCAGGATCCCTCTAGCCTTGAAACAGTGTTCTTGGGGTTTCTCTGGAGTGCCATCAAGGAAATCAAGGCTCCTTTCATGTGTGATGTGCAACACAGAATTGCTCTGCACGCAGTGCAGGGGAATCGGGCCTCATCTCGCGGCGAGGGGGAAGTCTCATGGTTTTTCTCGAGTTGCGGCGGGAACCTGGGGTATATTCTCGAGTTACGACGGGGATGGCCCTTCCACACACGTGTTTGTTCAGCCACGTCAGGACTCTTGCCTAGTTGCGAGACACAACTCGGGATTCTCCTCGAGGCTTGGCAAGGCAATTGGGACGTCTCTCCAGCTGAGGCGGGAGACCAAGGGTCCCTTTCCACGTGCCACAGAAATCCTGGGACTCCTATCAAGTTTCACGAGGAGTCAGGCATCGTCTCCTTTGGAGGCACTGATCTCCGCATACCTCTGGAGTTTTCAAAGGATGTGAGGCCTCCGGTCGCGATGAGGTGGGGAACTAGGTCTTTCTCTGTGGTCTTCACAGGGGATTCAGACATCCTTTCATCTTGGGAGATGCAAGACGAGCCTGCATTCAAGTCACTGCAGGGATATCCAGCCTTATTTCGCGTCAGGGCATCGCGGTGTCCATTCCACTTGAGGCCGCAAACTCAGGGTCCCTCTCACATACCTAGAGCTGAGAGAAGCCTCCTCTTGAGGTGCTTGTGGTAAGGTGGTATTCCTCTGGAGTCGAAGCCAGGGACTAACCTCTCATCTCGAGTTGATTTTTGGCCCACGGAGCTCTTTCGTGTTGCTACAGTGACCTCAGGATCCCTCTAGCCTTGAAACAGTGTTCTTGGGGTTTCTCTGGAGTGCCATCAAGGAAATCAAGGCTCCTTTCATGTGTGATGTGCAACACGGAATTGCTCTGCACGCAGTGCAGGGGAATCGGGCCTCATCTCGCGGCGAGGAGGAAGTCTCATGGTTTTTCTCGAGTTGCGGCGGGAACCGGGGGTATATTCTCGAGTTACGACGGGGATGGCCCTTCCACCCACGTGTTTCTTCAGCGACGTCAGGACTCCTGCCTAGTTGCGAGGGACAACTCTGGATTCTCCTCGAGGCTTGGCAGGGCAATTGGGACGCCTCTCCAGCTGAGGCGGGAGACCAAGTATCCCTTTCCAAGTGCCACAGGAATCCTGGGACTCCTATCAAGTTTCACGAGGAGTCAGGCATCGTCTCCTTTGGAGGCACTGATCTCCGCGTACCTCTGGAGTTTTCAAAGGATGTGAGGCTATCGGTCGCGATGAGGTGGGGAACTAAGTCTTTCTCTGTGCTTTCCACAGGGGATTCAGACATCCTTTCGTCCTGGGAGATGCAAGACGAGCCTGCATTGAAGTCACTGCAGGGATATCCGGCCCTATTTCGAGTCAGGGCATCGCGATGTCCATTCCACTTGAGGCCGCAAACTCAGGGTCCCTCTCACATACCTAGAGCTGAGAGAAGCCTCCTCTTGAGGTGCTTGTGGTAAGGTGGTATTCCTCTGGAGACGAATCCAGGGACTAACCTCTCTTTTCGAGTTGATTTTTGGTCCACACAGTTCTTTCGTGTTGCTACAGTGACCTCAGGATCCCTCTAGCCTTGAAACAGTGTTCTTGGGGTTTCTCTGGAGTGCCATCAAGGAAATCAAGGCTCCTTTCATGTGTGATGTGCAAGACGGAATTGCTCTGCACGCAGTACAGGGGAATCGGGCCTCATCTCGCATCGAGGGGGAAGTCTCATGGTATTTCTCGAGTTGCGGCGGGAACCTGGGGTATATTTTCGAGTTACGACAGGGATGGCCCTTCCACCCATGTGTTTGTCCAGCCACGTCAGGACTCCTGCCTAGTTGCGAGGGACAACTCGGGATTCTCCTCGAGGCTTGGCAGGGCAATTGGGACGCCTCTCCAGCTGAGGCGGGAGACCAAGGGTCCCTTTCCACGTGCCACAAGAATCCTGGGACTCCTATCAAGTTTCACGAGGAGTCAGGCATCGTCTCCTTTGGAGGCACTGATCTCCGCGTACCTCTGGAGTTTTCAAAGGATGTGAGGCCTCCGGTCGTGATGAAGTGGGGAACTAGGTCTTTCTTTGTGGTCTCCACAGGGGATTCAGACATCCTTTCTTCTTGGGAGATGCAAGACGAGCCTGCATTCAAGTCACTGCAGGGATATCCGGCCTTATTTCGAGTCAGGGCATCGCGGTGTCCATTCCACTTGAGGCCGCAAACTCAGGATCCCTCTCACATACCTAGAGCTGAGAGAAGCCTCCTCTTGAGGTGCTTGTGGTAAGTTGGTATTCCTGAGGAGTCGAAGCCAGGGACTAACCTCTCATCTCGTGTTGATTCTTGGTCCACGGAGATCTTTCGTGTTACTACAGTGACCTCAGGATCCCTCTAGCCTTGAAACAGTGTTCTTGGGGTTTCTCTGGAGTGCCATCAAGGAAATCAAGGCTCCTTTCATGTGTGATGTGCAACACGGAATTGCTCTGCATGCAGTGCAGGGGAATCGGGCCTCATCTCGCGGCGAGGGGGAAGTCTCATGGTTTTTCTCGAGTTGCGGCGGGAACCTGGGGTATATTCTCGAGTTACGACGGGGATGGCCCTTCCACACACGTGTGTGTTCAGCCATGTCAGGACTCCTGCCTAGTTGCGAAGGACAACTCGGGATTCTCCTCGAGGCTTTGCAGGGCAATTGGGACGCCTCTCCAGCTGAGACGGGAGACCACGGGTCCCTTTCCACTTGCCACAGGAATCCTGGGTCTCCTATCAAGTTTCACGAGGAGTCAGGCATCGTCTCCTTTGGAGGCACTGATCTCCGCATACCTCTGGAGTTTTCAAAGGATTTGAGGCCTCCTGTCGCGATGAGGTGGGGAACTAGGTCTTTCTCTGTGGTCTCCACAGGGGATTCAGACACCCTTTCGTCTTGGGAGATGCAAGACGAGCCTGCATTGAAGTCACTGCAGGGATATCCAGCCTTATTTTGAGTCAGGGCATCGCGGTGTCCATTCCACTTGAGGCCGCAAACTCAGGGTCCCTCTCACATACCTAGAGCTGAGAGAAGCCTCCTCTTGAGGTGCTTGTGGTAAGGTGGTATTCCTCTGGAGTCGAAGCCAGGGACTAACCTCTCATCTCGAGTTGATTTTTGGCCCACGGAGCTCTTTCGTGTTGCTACAGTGACCTCAGGATTCCTCTAGCCTTGAAACAGTGTTCTTGGGGTTTCTCTGGAGTGCCATCAAGGAAATCAAGGCTCCTTTCATGTGTGATGTGCAACATGGAATTGCTCTGCACGCAGTGCAGGGGAATCGGGCCTCATCTCGCATCGAGGGGCAAGTCTCATGGTTTTTCTCGAGTTGCGGCGGGAACCTGGGGTATATTCTTGAGTTAAGACGGGGATGGCCCTTCCACACACGTGTTTGTTCAGCCACGTCA
Source organism: Cervus elaphus (assembly GCF_910594005.1). Lineage (NCBI taxonomy): Eukaryota > Metazoa > Chordata > Mammalia > Artiodactyla > Cervidae > Cervus > Cervus elaphus. Next base: position 4,588,733 of record NW_025316779.1, read on the forward strand.
GGACTCTTGCCTAGTTGCGAGACACAACTCGGGATTCTCCTCGAGGCTTGGCAAGGCAATTGGGACGTCTCTCCAGCTGAGGCGGGAGACCAAGGGTCCCTTTCCACGTGCCACAGGAATCCTGGGACTCCTATCAAGTTTCACGAGGAGTCAGGCATCGTCTCCTTTGGAGGCACTGATCTCCGCATACCTCTGGAGTTTTCAAAGGATGTGAGGCCTCCGGTCGCGATGAGGTGGGGAACTAGGTCTTTCTCTGTGGTCTTCACAGGGGATTCAGACATCCTTTCATCTTGGGAGATGCAAGACGAGCCTGCATTCAAGTCAGTGCAGGGATATCCAGCCTTATTTCGCGTCAGGGCATCGCGGTGTCCATTCCACTTGAGGCCGCAAACTCAGGGTCCCTCTCACATACCTAGAGCTGAGAGAAGCCTCCTCTTGAGGTGCTTGTGGTAAGGTGGTATTCCTCTGGAGTCGAAGCCAGGGACTAACCTCTCATCTCGAGTTGATTTTTGGTCCACGGAGCTCTTTCGTGTTGCTACAGTGACCTCAGGATCCCTCTAGCCTTGAAACAGTGTTCTTGGGGTTTCTCTGGAGTGCCATCAAGGAAATCAAGGCTCCTTTCATGTGTGATGTGCAACACGGAATTGCTCTGCACGCAGTGCAGGGGAATCGGGCCTCATCTCGCAGCGAGGAGGAAGTCTCATGGTTTTTCTCGAGTTGCGGCGGGAACCTGGGGTATATTCTCGAGTTACGACGGGGATGGCCCTTCCACCCATGTGTTTGTCCAGCCACGTCAGGACTCCTGCCTAGTTGCGAGGGACAACTCGGGATTCTCCTCGAGGCTTGGCAGGGCAATTGGGACGCCTCTCCAGCTGAGGCGGGAGACCAAGGGTCCCTTTCCACGTGCCACAAGAATCCTGGGACTCCTATCAAGTTTCACGAGGAGTCAGGCATCGTCTCCTTTGGAGGCACTGATCTCCGCGTACCTCTGGAGTTTTCAAAGGATGTGAGGCCTCCGGTCGCGATGAAGTGGGGAACTAGGTCTTTCTTTGTGGTCTCCACAGGGGATTCAGACATCCTTTCTTCTTGGGAGATGCAAGACGAGCCTACATTCAAGTCACTGCAGGGATATCCGGCCTTATTTCGAGTCAGGGCATCGCGGTGTCCATTCCACTTGAGGCCGCAAACTCAGGATCCCTCTCACATACCTAGAGCTGAGAGAAGCCTCCTCTTGAGGTGCTTGTGGTAAGTTGGTACTCCTGAGGAGTCGAAGCCAGGGACTAACCTCTCATCTCGTGTTGATTCTTGGTCCACGGAGCTCTTTCGTGTTGCTACAGTGACCTCAGGATCCCTCTAGCCTTGAAACAGTGTTCTTGGGGTTTCTCTGGAGTGCCATCAAGGAAATCAAGGCTCCTTTCATGTGTGATGTGCAACACGGAATTGCTCTGCATGCAGTGCAGGGGAATCGGGCCTCATCTCGCGGCGAGGGGGAAGTCTCATGGTTTTTCTCGAGTTGCGGCGGGAACCTGGGGTATATTCTCGAGTTCCGACGGGGATGGCCCTTCCACACACGTGTGTGTTCAGCCATGTCAGGACTCCTGCCTAGTTGCGAAGGACAACTCGGGATTCTCCTCGAGGCTTTGCAGGGCAATTGGGACGCCTCTCCAGCTGAGACGGGAGACCAAGGGTCCCTTTCCACGTGCCACAGGAATCCTGGGTCTCCTATCAAGTTTCACGAGGAGTCAGGCATCGTCTCCTTTGGAGGCACTGATCTCCGCATACCTCTGGAGTTTTCAAAGGATTTGAGGCCTCCTGTCGCGATGAGGTGGGGAACTAGGTCTTTCTCTGTGGTCTCCACAGGGGATTCAGACATCCTTTCTTCTTGGGAGATGCAAGACGAGCCTGCATTCAAGTCACTGCAGGGATATTCGGCCTTATTTCGAGTCAGGGCATCGCGGTGTCCATTCCACTTGAGGCCGCAAACTCAGGATCCCTCTCACATACCTAGAGCTGAGAGAAGCCTCCTCTTGAGGTGCTTGTGGTAAGGTGGTATTCCTCAGGAGTCAAAGCCAGGGACTAACCTCTCATCTCGAGTTGATTCTTGGTCCACGGAGCTCTTTCGTGTTGCTACAGTGACCTCAGGATCCCTCTAGCCTTGAAACAGTGTTCTTGGGGTTTCTCTGGAGTGCCATCAAGGAAATCAAGGCTCCTTTCATGAGTGATGTGCAACACGGAATTGCTCTGCACGCAGTGCAGGGGAATCGGGCCTCATCTCGCGGCGAGGGGGAAGTCTCATGGTTTTTCTCGAGTTGCGGCGGGAACCTGGGGTATATTCTCGAGTTACAACGGGGATGGCCCTTCCACCCACGTGTTTGTTCAGCCACGTCAGGACTCTTGCCTAGTTGCGAGACACAACTCGGGATTCTCCTCGAGGCTTGGCAAGGCAATTGGGACGCCTCTCCAGCTGAGGCGGGAGACCAAGGGTCCCTTTCCACGTGCCACAGGAATCCTGGGACTCCTATCAAGTTTCACGAGGAGTCAGGCATCGTCTCCTTTGGAGGCACTGATCTCCGCGTACCTCTGGAGTTTTCAAAGGATGTGAGGCCTCCGGTCGCCATGAGGTGGGGAACTAGGTCTTTCTCTGTGGTCTCCACAGGGGATTCAGACATCCTTTCATCTTGGGAGATGCAAGACGAGCCTGCATTCAAGTCACTGCAGGGATATCTGGCCTTATTTCGCGTCAGGGCATCGCGGTGTCCATTCCACTTGAGGCCGCAAACTCAGGGTCCCTCTCACATACCTAGAGCTGAGAGGAGCCTCCTCTTGAGGTGCTTGTGGTAAGGTGGTATTCCTCTGGAGTCGAAGCCAGGGACTAACCTCTCATCTCGAGTTGATTTTTGGCCCACGGAGCTCTTTCGTGTTGCTACAGTGACCTCAGGATCCCTCTAGCCTTGAAACAGTGTTCTTGGGGTTTCTCTGGAGTGCCATCAAGGAAATCAAGGCTCCTTTCATGTGTGATGTGCAACACGGAATTGCTCTGCACGCAGTGCAGGGGAATCGGGCCTCATCTCGCGGCGAGGGGGAAGTCTCATGGTTTTTCTCGAGTTGCGGCGGGAACCTGGGGTATATTCTCGAGTTACGACGGGGATGGCCCTTCCACCCACGTGTTTCTTCAGCGACGTCAGGACTCCTGCCTAGTTGCGAGGGACAACTCTGGATTCTCCTCGAGGCTTGGCAGGGCAATTGGGACGCCTCTCCCGCTGAGGCGGGAGACCAAGTGTCCCTTTCCAAGTGCCACAGGAATCCTGGGACTCCTATCAAGTTTCACGAGGAGTCAGGCATCGTCTCCTTTGGAGGCACTGATCTCCGCGTACCTCTGGAGTTTTCAAAGGATGTGAGGCTATCGGTCGCGATGAGGTGGGGAACTAAGTCTTTCTCTGTGCTTTCCACAGGGGATTCAGACATCCTTTCGTCCTGGGAGATGCAAGACGAGCCTTCATTGAAGTCACTGCAGGGATATTCGGCCTTATTTCGAGTCAGGGCATCGCGGTGTCCATTCCACTTGAGGCCGCAAACTCAGGGTCCCTCTCACATACCTAGAGCTGAGAGAAGCCTCCTCTTGAGGTGCTTGTGGTAAGGTGGTATTCCTCTGGCGTCGAAGCCAGGGACTAACCTCTCTTTTCGAGTTGATTTTTGGTCCACAGAGTTCTTTCGTGTTGCTACAGTGACCTCAGGATCCCTCTATCCTTGAAACAGTGTTCTTGGGGTTTCTCTGGAGTGCCATCAAGGAAATCAAGGCTCCTTTCATGTGTGATGTGCAAGACGGAATTGCTCTGCACGCAGTACAGGGGAATCGGGCCTCATCTCGCATCGAGGGGCAAGTCTCATGGTTTTTCTCGAGTTGCGGCGGGAACCTGGGGTATATTCTCGAGTTACGACGGGGATGGCCCTTCCACCCACGTGTTTGTTCAGCCACGTCAGGACTCCTGCCTAGTTGCAAGGGACAACTCGGGATTCTCCTCAAGGCATGGCAGGGCAATTGGAACGCCTCTCCAGCTGAGGCGGGAGACCAAGGGTCCCTTTCCACGTGCCACAAGAATCCTGGGACTCCTATCAATTTTCACGAGGAGTCAGGCATCGTCTCCTTTGGAAGCACTGATCTCCGCGTACCTCTGGAGTTTTCAAAGGATGTGAGGCCTCCGGTCGCGATGAGGTGGGGAACTAGGTGTTTCTCTGTGGTCTCCACAGGGGATTCAGACATCCTTTCTTCTTGGGAGATGCAAGACGAGCCTGCATTCAAGTCACTGCAGGGATATTCGGCCTTATTTCGAGTCAGGGCATCGCGGTGTCCATTCCACTTGAGGCCGCAAACTCAGGATCCCTCTCACATACCTAGAGCTGAGAGAAGCCTCCTCTTGAGGTGCTTGTGGTAAGGTGGTATTCCTCAGGAGTCAAAGCCAGGGACTAACCTCTCATTTCGTGTTGATTCTTGGTCCACGGAGCTCTTTCGTGTTGCTACAGTGACCTCAGGATCCCTCTATCCTTGAAACAGTGTTCTTGGGGTTTCTCTGGAGTGCCATCAAGGAAATCAAGGCTCCTTTCATGTGTGATGTGCAACACGGAATTGCTCTGCACGCAGTGCAGGGGAATCGGGCCTCATCTCGCGGCGAGGGGGAAGTCTCATTGTTTTTCTCGAGTTGCGGCGGGAACCTGGTGTATATTTTCGAGTTAAGACGGGGATGGCCCTTCCACACACGTGTTTGTTCAGCCACGTCAGGACTCTTGCCTAGTTGCGAGACACAACTCGGGATTCTCCTCGAGGCTTGGCAAGGCAATTGGGACGCCTCTCCAGCTGAGGCGGGAGACCAAGGGTCCCTTTCCACGTGCCACAGGAATCCTGGGACTCCTATCAAGTTTCACGAGGAGTCAGACATCGTCTCCTTTGGAGGCACTGATCTCCGCGTACCTCTGGAGTTTTCAAAGGATGTGAGGCCTCCGGTCGCCATGAGGTGGGGAACTAGGTCTTTCTCTGTGGTCTCCACAGGGGATTCAGACATCCTTTCATCTTGGGAGATGCAAGACGAACCTGCATTCAAGTCACTGCAGGGATATCCAGCCTTATTTCGAGTCAGGGCATCGCGGTGTCCATTCCACTTGAGGCCGCAAACTCAGGGTCCCTCTCACATACCTAGAGCTGAGAGAAGCCTCCTCTTGAGGTGCTTGTGGTAAGGTGGTATTCCTCTGGAGTCGAAGCCAGGGACTAACCTCTCATCTCGAGTTGATTTTTGGCCCACGGAGCTCTTTCGTGTTGCTACAGGTACCTCAGGATCCCTCTAGCCTTGAAACAGTGTTCTTGGGGTTTCTCTGGAGTGCCATCAAGGAAATCAAGGCTCCTTTCATGTGTGATGTGCAACACGGAATTGCTCTGCACGCAGTGCAGGGGAATCGGGCCTCATCTCGCGGCGAGGGGGAAGTCTCATGGTTTTTCTCGAGTTGCGGCGGGAACCTGGGGTATATTCTCGAGTTACGACGGGGATGGCCCTTCCACCCACGTGTTTCTTCAGCGACGTCAGGACTCCTGCCTAGTTGCGAGGGACAACTCTGGATTCTCCTCGAGGCTTGGCAGGGCAATTGGGACGCCTATCCAGCTGAGGCGGGAGACCAAGTGTCCCTTTCCAAGTGCCACAGGAATCCTGGGACTCCTATCAAGTTTCACGAGGAGTCAGGCATCGTCTCCTTTGGAGGCACTGATCTCCGCGTACCTCTGGAGTTTTCAAAGGATGTGAGGCTATCCGTCGCGATGAGGTGGGGAACTAAGTCTTTCTCTGTGCTTTCCACAGGGTATTCAGACATCCTTTCGTCCTGGGAGATGCAAGACGAGCCTGCATTGAAGTCACTGCAGGGATATCCGGCCTTATTTCGAGTCAGGGCATCGCGGTGTCCATTCCACTTGAGGCCGCAAACTCAGGATCCCTCTCACATACCTAGAGCTGAGAGAAGCCTCCTCTTGAGGTGCTTGTGGTAAGGTGGTATTCCTCTGGAGACGAATCCAGGGACTAACCTCTCTTTTCGAGTTGATTTTTGGTCCACAGAGTTCTTTCGTGTTGCTACAGTGACCTCAGGATCCCTCTATCCTTGAAACAGTGTTCTTGGGGTTTCTCTGGAGTGCCATCAAGGAAATCAAGGCTCCTTTCATGTGTGATGTGCAACACGGAATTGCTCTGCACGCAGTACAGGGGAATCGGGCCTCATCTCGCATCGAGGGGGAAGTCTCATGGTTTTTCTCGAGTTGCGGCGGGAACCTGGGGTATATTCTCGAGTTACGACTGGGATGGCCCTTCCACCCACGTGTTTGTTCAGCCACGTCAGGACTCCTGCCTAGTTGCGAGGGACAACTCGGGATTCTCCTCGAGGCTTGGCAGGGCAATTGGAACGCCTCTTCAGCTGAGTCGGGAGACCAAGGGTCCCTTTCCACGTGCCACAAGAATCCTGGGACTCCTATCAAGTTTCACGAGGAGTCAGGCATCGTCTCCTTTGGAGGCACTGATCTCCGCGTACCTCTGGAGTTTTCAAAGGATGTGAGGCCTCCGGTCGCGGTGAGGTGGGGAACTAGGTGTTTCTCTATGGTCTCCACAGGGGATTCAGACATCCTTTCTTCTTGGGAGATGCAAGACGAGCCTGCATTCAAGTCACTGCAGGGATATCCGGCCTTATTTCGAGTCAGGGCATCGCGGTGTCCATTCCACTTGAGGCCGCAAACTCAGGGTCCCTCTCACATACCTAGAGCTGAGAGAAGCCTCCTCTTGAGGTGCTTGTGGTAAGGTGGTATTCCTCAGGAGTCAAAGCCAGGGACTAACCTCTCATCTCGTGTTGATTCTTGGTCCACGGAGCTCTTTCGTGTTGCTACAGTGACCTCAGGATCCCTCTAGCCCTGAAACAGTGTTCTTGGGGTTTCTCTGGAGTGCCATCAAGGAAATCAAGGCTCCTTTCATGTGTGATGTGCAACACGGAATTGCTCTGCACGCAGTGCAGGGGAATCGGGCCTCATCTCGCGGCGAGGGGGAAGTCTCATGGTTTTTCTCGAGTTGCGGCGGGAACCTGGGGTATATTCTCGAGTTACGACGGGGATGGCCCTTTCACCCACGTGTTTCTTCAGCGACGTCAGGACTCCTGCCTAGTTGCGAGGGACAACTCTGGATTCTCCTCGAGGCTTGGCAGGGCAATTGGGACGCCTCTCCAGCTGAGGCGGGGGACCACGTGTCCCTTTCCAAGTGCCACAGGAATCCTGGGACTCCTATCAAGTTTCACGAGGAGTCAGGCATCGTCTCCTTTGGAGGCACTGATCTCCGCGTACCTCTGGAGTTTTCAAAGGATGTGAGGCAATCGGTCGCGATGAGGTGGGGAACTAAGTCTTTCTCTGTGCTTTCCACAGGGGATTCAGACATCCCTTCGTCCTGGGAGATGCAAGACGAGCCTGCATTGAAGTCACTGCAGGGGTATACGGCCCTATTTCGAGTCAGGGCATCGCGGTGTCCATTCCACTTGAGGCCGCAAACTCAGGGTACCTCTCACATACCTAGAGGTGAGAGAAGCCTCCTCTTGAGGTGCTTGTGGTAAGGTGGTATTCCTCTGGAGACGAATCCAGGGACTAACCTCTCTTTTCGAGTTGATTTTTGGTCCACAGAGTTCTTTCGTGTTGCTACAGTGACCTCAGGATCCCTCTATCCTTGAAACAGTGTTCTTGGGGTTTCTCTGGAGTGCCATCAAGGAAATCAAGGCTCCTTTCATGTGTGATGTGCAAGACGGAATTGCTCTGCACGCAGTAAAGGGGAATCGGGCCTCATCTCGCATCGAGGGGGAAGTCTCATGGTTTTTCTCGAGTTGCGGCGGGAACCTGGGGTATATTCTCGAGTTACGACGGGGATGGCCCTTCCACCCACGTGTTTGTTCAGCCACGTCAGGACTCCTGCCTAGTTGCGAGGGATAACTCTGGATTCTCCTCGAGGCTTGGCAGGGCAATTGGGACGCCTCTCCAGCTGAGGCGGGAGACCAAGGGTCCCTTTCCACGTGCCACAAGAATCCTGGGACTCCTATCAAGTTTCACGAGGAGTCAGGCATCGTCTCCTTTGGAGGCACTGATCTCCACGTACCTCTGGAGTTTTCAAAGGATGTGAGGCCTCCGGTCGCGATGAGGTGGGGAACTAGGTGTTTCTCTGTGGTCTCCACAGGGAATTCAGACATCCTTTCTTCTTGGGAGATGCAAGACGAGCCTGCATTCAAGTCACTGCAGGGATATCCGGCTTTATTTCGAGTCAGGGCATCGCGGTGTCCATTCCACTTGAGGCCGCAAACTCAGGATCCCTCTCACATACCTAGAGCTGAGAGAAGCCTCCTCTTGAGGTGCTTGTGGTAAGGTGGTATTCCTCAGGAGTCGAAGCCAGGGACTAACCTCTCATCTCGTGTTGATTCTTGGTCCACGGAGCTCTTTCTTGTTGCTACAGTGACCTCAGGATCCCTCTAGCCTTGAAACAGTGTTCTTGGGGTTTCTCTGGAGTGCCATCAAGGAAATCAAGGCTCCTTTCATGTGTGATGTGCAACACGGAATTGCTCTGCACGCAGTGCAGGGGAATCGGGCCTCATCTCGCAGCGAGGGGGAAGTCTCATGGTTTTTCTCGAGTTGCGGCGGGAACCTGGGGTATATTCTCGAGTTACGACGGGGAAAGCCCTTCCACACACGTGTTTCTTCAGCGACGTCAGGACTCCTGCCTAGTTGCGAGGGACAACTCGGGATTCTCCTAGAGGCTTTGCAGGGCAATTGGGACGCCTCTCCAGCTGAGACGGGAGACCAAGGGTCCCTTTCCACGTGCCACAGGAATCCTGGGACTCCTATCAAGTTTCACGAGGAGTCAGGCATCGTCTCCTTTGGAGGCACTGATCTCCGCATACCTCTGGAGTTTTCAAAGGATTTGAGGCCTCCTGTCGCGATGAGGTGGGGAACTAGGTCTTTCTCTGTGGTCTCCACAGGGGATTCAGACACCCTTTCGTCTTGGGAGATGCAAGACGAGCCTGCATTCCAGTCACTGCAGGGATATCCGGCCTTATTTCGAGTCAGGGCATCGCGGTGTCCATTCCACTTGAGGCCGCAAACTCAGGGTCCCTCTCACATACCTAGAGCTGAGAGAAGCCTCCTCTTGAGGTGCTTGTGGTAAGGTGGTATTCCTCTGGAGACGAATCCAGGGACTAACCTCTCTTTTCGAGTTGATTTTTGGTCCACAGAGTTCTTTCATGTTGCTACAGTGACCTCAGGATCCCTCTATCCTTGAAACAGTGTTCTTGGGGTTTCTCTGGAGTCCCATCAAGGAAATCAAGGCTCCTTTCATGTGTGATGTGCAAGACGGAATTGCTCTGCACGCAGTAAAGGGGAATCGGGCCTCATCTCGCATCGAGGGGCAAGTCTCATGGTTTTTCTCGAGTTGCGGCGGGAACCTGGGGTATATTCTCGAGTTACGACGGGGATGGCCCTTCCACCCACGTGTTTGTTCAGCCACGTCAGGACTCCTGCCTAGTTGCGAGGGACAACTCGGGATTCTCCTCGAGGCTTGGCAGGGCAATTGGAATGCCTCTCCAGCTGAGGCGGGAGACCAAGGGTCCCTTTCCACGTGCCACAAGAATCCTGGGACTCCTATCAAGTTTCACGAGGAGTCAGGCATCGTCTCCTTTGGAGGCACTGATCTCCGCGTACCTCTGGAGTTTTCAAAGGATGTGAGGTCTCCGGTCGCGATGAGGTGGGGAACTAGGTGTTTCTCTGTGGTCTCCACAGGGGATTCAGACATCCTTTCTTCTTGGGAGATGCAAGACGAGCCTGCATTCAAGTCACTGCAGGGATATCCGGCCTTATTTCGAGTCAGGGCATCGCGGTGTCCATTCCACTTGAGGCCGCAAACTCAGGATCCCTCTCACATACCTAGAGCTGAGAGAAGCCTCCTCTTGAGGTGCTTGTGGTAAGGTGGTATTCCTCTGGAGTCGAAGCCAGGGACTAACCTCTCATCTCGTGTTGATTCTTGGTCCACGGAGCTCTTTCGTGTTGCTACAGTGACCTCAGGATCCCTCTATCCTTGAAACAGTGTTCTTGGGGTTTCTCTGGAGTGCCATCAAGGAAATCAAGGCTCCTTTCATGTGTGATGTGCAGCACGGAATTGCTCTGCACGCAGTGCAGGGGAATCGGGCCTCATCTCGCGGCGAGGGGGAAGTCTCATGGTTTTTCTCGAGTTGCGGCGGGAACCTGGGGTATATTCTCGAGTTATGACGGGCATGGCCCTTCCACACACGTGTTTCTTCAGCGACGTCAGGACTCCTGCCTAGTTGCGAGGGACAACTCGGGATTCTCCTCGAGGCTTTGCAGGGCAATTGGGACGCCTCTCCAGGTGAGACAGGAGACCAAGGGTCCCTTTCCACGTGCCACAGGAATCCTGGGTCTCCTATCAAGTTTCACGAAGAGTCAGGCATCGTTTCCTTTGGAGGCACTGATCTCCGCAAAACTCTGGAGTTTTCAAAGGATTTGAGGCCTCCTGTCGCGATGAGGTGGGGAACTAGGTCTTTCTCTGTGGTCTCCACAGGGGATTCAGACACCCTTTCGTCTTGGGAGATGCAAGACGAGCCTGCATTCCAGTCACTGCAGGGATATCCGGCCTTATTTCGAGTCAGGGCATCGCGGTGTCCATTCCACTTGAGGCCGCAAACTCAGGGTCCCTCTCACATACCTAGAGCTGAGAGAAGCCTCCTCTTGAGGTGCTTGTGGTAAGGTGGTATTCCTCAGGAGTCAAAGCCAGGGACTAACCTCTCATTTCGTGTTGATTCTTGGTCCACGGAGCTCTTTCGTGTTGCTACAGTGACCTCAGGATCCCTCTATCCTTGAAACAGTGTTCTTGGGGTTTCTCTGGAGTGCCATCAAGGAAATCAAGGCTCCTTTCATGTGTGATGTGCAACACGGAATTGCTCTGCACGCAGTGCAGGGGAATCGGGCCTCATCTCGCGGCGAGGGGGAAGTCTCATTGTTTTTCTCGAGTTGCGGCGGGAACCTGGTGTATATTCTCGAGTTAAGACGGGGATGGCCCTTCCACACACGTGTTTGTTCAGCCACGTCAGGACTCTTGCCTAGTTGCGAGACACAACTCGGGATTCTCCTCGAGGCTTGGCAAGGCAATTGGGACGCCTCTCCAGCTGAGGCGGGAGACCAAGGGTCCCTTTCCACGTGCCACAGGAATCCTGGGACTCCTATCAAGTTTCACGAGGAGTCAGACATCGTCTCCTTTGGAGGCACTGATCTCCGCGTACCTCTGGAGTTTTCAAAGGATGTGAGGCCTCCGGTCGCCATGAGGTGGGGAACTAGGTCTTTCTCTGTGGTCTCCACAGGGGATTCAGACATCCTTTCATCTTGGGAGATGCAAGACGAACCTGCATTCAAGTCACTGCAGGGATATCCAGCCTTATTTCGAGTCAGGGCATCGCGGTGTCCATTCCACTTGAGGCCGCAAACTCAGGGTCCCTCTCACATACCTAGAGCTGAGACAAGCCTCCTCTTGAGGTGCTTGTGGTAAGGTGGTATTCCTCTGGAGTCGAAGCCAGGGACTAACCTCTCATCTCGAGTTGATTTTTGGCCCACGGAGCTCTTTCGTGTTGCTACAGGTACCTCAGGATCCCTCTAGCCTTGAAACAGTGTTCTTGGGGTTTCTCTGGAGTGCCATCAAGGAAATCAAGGCTCCTTTCATGTGTGATGTGCAACACGGAATTGCTCTGCACGCATTGCAGGGGAATCGGGCCTCATCTCGCGGCGAGGGGGAAGTCTCATGGTTTTTCTCGAGTTGCGGCGGGAACCTGGGGTATATTCTCGAGTTACGACGGGGATGGCCCTTCCACCCACGTGTTTCTTCAGCGACGTCAGGACTCCTGCCTAGTTGCGAGGGACAACTCTGGATTCTCCTCGAGGCTTGGCAGGGCAATTGGGACGCCTATCCAGCTGAGGCGGGAGACCCAGTGTCCCTTTCCAAGTGCCACAGGAATCCTGGGACTCCTATCAAGTTTCACGAGGAGTCAGGCATCGTCTCCTTTGGAGGCACTGATCTCCGCGTACCTCTGGAGTTTTCAAAGGATGTGAGGCTATCCGTCGCGATGAGGTGGGGAACTAAGTCTTTCTCTGTGCTTTCCACAGGGTATTCAGACATCCTTTCGTCCTGGGAGAGGCAAGACGAGCCTGCATTGAAGTCACTGCAGGGATATCCGGCCTTATTTCGAGTCAGGGCATCGCGGTGTCCATTCCACTTGAGGCCGCAAACTCAGGATCCCTCTCACATACCTAGAGCTGAGAGAAGCCTCCTCTTGAGGTGCTTGTGGTAAGGTGGTATTCCTCTGGAGACGAATCCAGGGACTAACCTCTCTTTTCGAGTTGATTTTTGGTCCACAGAGTTCTTTCGTGTTGCTACAGTGACCTCAGGATCCCTCTAGCCTTGAAACAGTGTTCTTGGGGTTTCTCTGGAGTGCCATCAAGGAAATCAAGGCTCCTTTCATGTGTGATGTGCAACACGGAATTGCTCTGCACGCAGTACAGGGGAATCGGGCCTCATCTCGCATCGAGGGGGAAGTCTCATGGTTTTTCTCGAGTTGCGGCGGGAACCTGGGGTATATTCTCGAGTTACGACGGGGATGGCCCTTCCACCCACGTGTTTGTTCAGCCACGTCAGGACTCCTGCCTAGTTGCGAGGGACAACTCGGGATTCTCCTCGAGGCTTGGCAGGGCAATTGGAACGCCTCTTCAGCTGAGTCGGGAGACCAAGGGTCCCTTTCCACGTGCCACAAGAATCCTGGGACTCCTATCAAGTTTCACGAGGAGTCAGGCATCGTCTCCTTTGGAGGCACTGATCTCCGCGTACCTCTGGAGTTTTCAAAGGATGTGAGGCCTCCGGTCGCGGTGAGGTGGGGAACTAGGTGTTTCTCTATGGTCTCCACAGGGGATTCAGACATCCTTTCTTCTTGGGAGATGCAAGACGAGCCTGCATTCAAGTCACTGCAGGGATATCCGGCCTTATTTCGAGTCAGGGCATCGCGGTGTCCATTCCACTTGAGGCCGCAAACTCAGGGTCCCTCTCACATACCTAGAGCTGAGAGAAGCCTCCTCTTGAGGTGCTTGTGGTAAGGTGGTATTCCTCAGGAGTCAAAGCCAGGGACTAACCTCTCATCTCGTGTTGATTCTTGGTCCACGGAGCTCTTTCGTGTTGCTACAGTGACCTCAGGATCCCTCTAGCCCTGAAACAGTGTTCTTGGGGTTTCTCTGGAGTGCCATCAAGGAAATCAAGGCTCCTTTCATGTGTGATGTGCAACACGGAATTGCTCTGCACGCAGTGCAGGGGAATCGGGCCTCATCTCGCGGCGAGGGGGAAGTCTCATGGTTTTTCTCGAGTTGCGGCGGGAACCTGGGGTATATTCTCGAGTTACGACGGGGATGGCCCTTCCACCCACGTGTTTCTTCAGCGACGTCAGGACTCCTGCCTAGTTGCGAGGGACAACTCTGGATTCTCCTCGAGGCTTGGCAGGGCAATTGGGACGCCTCTCCAGCTGAGGCGGGGGACCAAGTGTCCCTTTCCAAGTGCCACAGGAATCCTGGGACTCCTATCAAGTTTCACGAGGAGTCAGGCATCGTCTCCTTTGGAGGCACTGATCTCCGCGTACCTCTGGAGTTTTCAAAGGATGTGAGGCAATCGGTCGCGATGAGGTGGGGAACTAAGTCTTTCTCTGTGCTTTCCACAGGGGATTCAGACATCCCTTCGTCCTGGGAGATGCAAGACGAGCCTGCATTGAAGTCACTGCAGGGATATCCGGCCCTATTTCGAGTCAGGGCATCGCGGTGTCCATTCCACTTGAGGCCGCAAACTCAGGGTCCCTCTCACATACCTAGAGGTGAGAGAAGCCTCCTCTTGAGGTGCTTGTGGTAAGGTGGTATTCCTCTGGAGACGAATCCAGGGACTAACCTCTCTTTTCGAGTTGATTTTTGGTCCACAGAGTTCTTTCGTGTTGCTACAGTGACCTCAGGATCCCTCTATCCTTGAAACAGTGTTCTTGGGGTTTCTCTGGAGTGCCATCAAGGAAATCAAGGCTCCTTTCATGTGTGATGTGCAAGACGGAATTGCTCTGCACGCAGTAAAGGGGAATCGGGCCTCATCTCGCATCGAGGGGGAAGTCTCATGGTTTTTCTCGAGTTGCGGCGGGAACCTGGGTTATATTCTCGAGTTACGACGGGGATGGCCCTTCCACCCACGTGTTTGTTCAGCCACGTCAGGACTCCTGCCTAGTTGCGAGGGATAACTCTGGATTCTCCTCGAGGCTTGGCAGGGCAATTGGGACGCCTCTCCAGCTGAGGCGGGAGACCAAGGGTCCCTTTCCACGTGCCACAAGAATCCTGGGACTCCTATCAAGTTTCACGAGGAGTCAGGCATCGTCTCCTTTGGAGGCACTGATCTCCGCGTACCTCTGGAGTTTTCAAAGGATGTGAGGCCTCCGGTCGCGATGAGGTGGGGAACTAGGTGTTTCTCTGTGGTCTCCACAGGGAATTCAGACATCCTTTCTTCTTGGGAGATGCAAGACGAGCCTGCATTCAAGTCACTGCAGGGATATCCGGCTTTATTTCGAGTCAGGGCATCGCGGTGTCCATTCCACTTGAGGCCGCAAACTCAGGATCCCTCTCACATACCTAGAGCTGAGAGAAGCCTCCTCTTGAGGTGCTTGTGGTAAGGTGGTATTCCTCAGGAGTCGAAGCCAGGGACTAACCTCTCATCTCGTGTTGATTCTTGGTCCACGGAGCTCTTTCTTGTTGCTACAGTGACCTCAGGATCCCTCTAGCCTTGAAACAGTGTTCTTGGGGTTTCTCTGGAGTGCCATCAAGGAAATCAAGGCTCCTTTCATGTGTGATGTGCAACACGGAATTGCTCTGCACGCAGTGCAGGGGAATCGGGCCTCATCTCGCAGCGAGGGGGAAGTCTCATGGTTTTTCTCGAGTTGCGGCGGGAACCTGGGGTATATTCTCGAGTTACGACGGGGATGGCCCTTCCACACACGTGTTTCTTCAGCGACGTCAGGACTCCTGCCTAGTTGCGAGGGACAACTCTGGATTCTCCTAGAGGCTTTGCAGGGCAATTGGGACGCCTCTCCAGCTGAGACGGGAGACCAAGGGTCCCTTTCCACGTGCCACAGGAATCCTGGGACTCCTATCAAGTTTCACGAGGAGTCAGGCATCGTCTCCTTTGGAGGCACTGATCTCCGCATACCTCTGGAGTGTTCAAAGGATTTGAGGCCTCCTGTCGCGATGAGGTGGGGAACTAGGTCTTTCTCTGTGGTCTCCACAGGGGATTCAGACACCCTTTCGTCTTGGGAGATGCAAGACGAGCCTGCATTCCAGTCACTGCAGGGATATCCGGCCTTATTTCGAGTCAGGGCATCGCGGTGTCCATTCCACTTGAGGCCCCAAACTCAGGGTCCCTCTCACATACCTAGAGCTGAGAGAAGCCTCCTCTTGAGGTGCTTGTGGTAAGGTGGTATTCCTCTGGAGTCGAAGCCAGGGACTAACCTCTCATCTCGAGTTGATTTTGGGTCCACGGAGCTCTTTCGTGTTGCTACAGTGACCTCAGGATCCCTCTAGCCTTGAAACAGTGTTCTTGGGGTTTCTCTGGAGTGCCATCAAGGAAATCAAGGCTCCTTTCATGTGTGGTGTGCAACACAGAATTGCTCTGCACGCAGTGCAGGGGAATCGGGCCTCATCTCGCGGCGAGGGGGAAGTCTCATGGTTTTTCTCGAGTTGCGGCGGGAACCTGGGGTATATTCTCGAGTTACCACGGGGATGGCCCTTCCACACACGTGTTTGTTTAGCCACGTCAGGACTCCTGCCTAGTTGCGAGACACAACTCGGGATTCTCCTCGAGGCTTGGCAAGGCAATTGGGACGCCTCTCCAGCTGAGGCGGGAGACCAAGGGTCCCTTTCCACGTGCCACAGGAATCCTGGGACTCCTATCAAGTTTCACGAGGAGTCAGGCATCGTCTCCTTTGGAGGCACTGATCTCCGCGTACCTCTGGAGTTTTCAAAGGATGTGAGGCCTCCTGTCGCGATGAGGTGGGGAACTAGGTCTTTCTCTGTGGTCTCCACAGGGGATTCAGACATCCTTTCATCTTGGGAGATGCAAGACGAGCCTGCATTCAAGTCACTGCAGGGATATCCAGCCTTATTTCGCGTCAGGGCATCGCGGTGTCCATTCCACTTGAGGCCGCAAACTCAGGGTCCCTCTCACATACCTAGAGCTGAGAGAAGCCTCCTCTTGAGGTGCTTGTGGTAAGGTGGTATTCCTCTGGAGTCGAAGCCAGGGACTAACCTCTCATCTCGAGTTGATTTTTGGCCCACGGAGCTCTTTCGTGTTGCTACAGTGACCTCAGGATCCCTCTAGCCTTGAAACAGTGTTCTTGGGGTTTCTCTGGAGTGCCATCAAGGAAATCAAGGCTCCTTTCATGTGTGATGTGCAACACGGAATTGCTCTGCACGCAGTGCAGGGGAATCGGGCCTCATCTCGCGGCGAGGGGGAAGTCTCATGGTTTTTCTCGAGTTGCGGCGGGAACCTGGGGTATATTCTCGAGTTACGACGGGGATGGCCCTTCCACCCACGTGTTTCTTCAGCGACGTCAGGACTCCTGCCTCGTTGCGAGGGACAACTCTGGATTCTCCTCGAGGCTTGGCAGGGCAATTGGGACGCCTCTCCAGCTGAGGCGGGAGACCAAGTGTCCCTTTCCAAGTGCCACAGGAATCCTGGGACTCCTATCAAGTTTCACGAGGAGTCAGGCATCGTCTCCTTTGGAGGCACTGATCTTCGCGTACCTCTGGAGTTTTCAAAGGATGTGAGGCTATCGGTCGCGATGAGGTGGGGAACTAAGTCTTTCTCTGTGCTTTCCACAGGGGATTCAGACA
The DNA here is from genome assembly GCF_910594005.1 of Cervus elaphus. Classification (NCBI taxonomy): domain Eukaryota; kingdom Metazoa; phylum Chordata; class Mammalia; order Artiodactyla; family Cervidae; genus Cervus; species Cervus elaphus. The sequence continues at coordinate 4,605,729 of NW_025316779.1, forward strand.
TCCTTTCGTCCTGGGAGATGCAAGACGAGCCTGCATTGAAGTCACTGCAGGGATATCCGGCCTTATTTCGAGTCAGGGCATCACGGTGTCCATTCCACTTGAGGCCGCAAACTCAGGGTCCCTCTCACATACCTAGAGCTGAGAGAAGCCTCCTCTTGAGGTGCTTGTGGTAAGGTGGTATTCCTCTGGAGACGAATCCAGGGACTAACCTCTCTTTTCGAGTTGATTTTTGGTCCACAGAGTTCTTTCATGTTGCTACAGTGACCTCAGGATCCCTCTATCCTTGAAACAGTGTTCTTGGGGTTTCTCTGGAGTCCCATCAAGGAAATCAAGGCTCCTTTCATGTGTGATGTGCAAGACGGAATTGCTCTGCACGCAGTAAAGGGGAATCGGGCCTCATCTCGCATCGAGGGGCAAGTCTCATGGTTTTTCTCGAGTTGCGGCGGGAACCTGGGGTATATTCTCGAGTTACGACGGGGATGGCCCTTCCACCCACGTGTTTGTTCAGCCACGTCAGGACTCCTGCCTAGTTGCGAGGGACAACTCGGGATTCTCCTCGAGGCTTGGCAGGGCAATTGGAATGCCTCTCCAGCTGAGGCGGGAGACCAAGGGTCCCTTTCCACGTGCCACAAGAATCCTGGGACTCCTATCAAGTTTCACGAGGAGTCAGGCATCGTCTCCTTTGGAGGCACTGATCTCCGCGTACCTCTGGAGTTTTCAAAGGATGTGAGGTCTCCGGTCGCGATGAGGTGGGGAACTAGGTGTTTCTCTGTGGTCTCCACAGGGGATTCAGACATCCTTTCTTCTTGGGAGATGCAAGACGAGCCTGCATTCAAGTCACTGCAGGGATATCCGGCCTTATTTCGAGTCAGGGCATCGCGGTGTCCATTCCACTTGAGGCCGCAAACTCAGGATCCCTCTCACATACCTAGAGCTGAGAGAAGCCTCCTCTTGAGGTGCTTGTGGTAAGGTGGTATTCCTCTGGAGTCGAAGCCAGGGACTAACCTCTCATCTCGTGTTGATTCTTGGTCCACGGAGCTCTTTCGTGTTGCTACAGTGACCTCAGGATCCCTCTATCCTTGAAACAGTGTTCTTGGGGTTTCTCTGGAGTGCCATCAAGGAAATCAAGGCTCCTTTCATGTGTGATGTGCAGCACGGAATTGCTCTGCACGCAGTGCAGGGGAATCGGGCCTCATCTCGCGGAGAGGGGGAAGTCTCATGGTTTTTCTCGAGTTGCGGCGGGAACCTGGGGTATATTCTCGAGTTATGACGGGGATGGCCCTTCCACACACGTGTTTCTTCAGCGACGTCAGGACTCCTGCCTAGTTGCGAGGGACAACTCGGGATTCTCCTCGAGGCTTTGCAGGGCAATTGGGACGCCTCTCCAGGTGAGACGGGAGACCAAGGGTCCCTTTCCACGTGCCACAGGAATCCTGGGTCTCCTATCAAGTTTCACGAAGAGTCAGGCATCGTTTCCTTTGGAGGCACTTATCTCCGCAAAACTCTGGAGTTTTCAAAGGATTTGAGGCCTCCTGTCGCGATGAGGTGGGGAACTAGGTCTTTCTCTGTGGTCTCCACAGGGGATTCAGACACCCTTTCGTCTTGGGAGATGCAAGACGAGCCTGCATTCCAGTCACTGCAGGGATATCCGGCCTTATTTCGAGTCAGGGCATCGCGGTGTCCATTCCACTTGAGGCCGCAAACTCAGGGTCCCTCTCACATACCTAGAGCTGAGAGAAGCCTCCTCTTGAGGTGCTTGTGGTAAGGTGGTATTCGTCTGGAGTCGAAGCCAGGGACTAACCTCTCATCTCGAGTTGATTTTTGGTCCACGGAGCTCTTTCGTGTTGCTACAGTGACCTCAGGATCCCTCTAGCCTTGAAACAGTGTTCTTGGGGTTTCTCTGGAGTGCCATGAAGGAAATCAAGGCTCCTTTCATGTGTGATGTGCAACACGGAATTGCTCTGCACGCAGTGCAGGGGAATCGGGCCTCATCTCGTGGCGAGGGGGAAGTCTCATGGTTTTTCTCGAGTTGCGGCGGGAACCTGGGGTATATTCTCGAGTTACGACGGGGATGGCCCTTCCACCCACGTGTTTGTTCAGCCACGTCAGGACTCCTGCCTAGTTGCGAGGGACAACTCTGGATTCTCCTCGAGGCTTGGCAGGGCAATAGGGACACCGCTCCAGCTGAGGCGGGAGACCAAGTGTCCCTTTCCAAGTGCCACAGGAATCCTGGGACTCCTATCAAGTTTCACGAGGAGTCAGGCATCGTCTACTTTGGAGGCACTGATCTCCGCGTACCTCTGGAGTTTTCAAAAGGATGTGAGGCCTCCGGTCGCGATGAGGTGGGGAACTAAGTCTTTCTCTGTGCTTTCCACAGGGGATTCAGACATCCTTTCGTCCTGGGAGATACAAGACGAGCCTGCATTGAAGTCACTGCAGGGATATCCAGCCTTATTTCGAGTCAGGGCATCGCGGTGTCCATTCCACTTGAGGCCGCAAACTCAGGGTCCCTCTCACATACATAGAGCTGAGAGAAGCCTCCTCTTGAGGTGCTTGTGGTAAGGTGGTATTCCTCTGGAGACGAATCCAGGGACTAACCTCTCTTTTCGAGTTGATTTTTGGTCCACAGAGTTCTTTCATGTTGCTACAGTGACCTCAGGATCCCTCTATCCTTGAAACAGTGTTCTTGGGGTTTCTCTGGAGTCCCATCAAGGAAATCAAGGCTCCTTTCATGTGTGATGTGCAAGACGGAATTGCTCTGCACGCAGTAAAGGGGAATCGGGCCTCATCTCGCATCGAGGGGCAAGTCTCATGGTTTTTCTCGAGTTGCGGCGGGAACCTGGGGTATATTCTCGAGTTACGACGGGGATGGCCCTTCCACCCACGTGTTTGTTCAGCCACGTCAGGACTCCTGCCTAGTTGCGAGGGACAACTCGGGATTCTCCTCGAGGCTTGGCAGGGCAATTGGAATGCCTCTCCAGCTGAGGCGGGAGACCAAGGGTCCCTTTCCACGTGCCACAAGAATCCTGGGACTCCTATCAAGTTTCACGAGGAGTCAGGCATCGTCTCCTTTGGAGGCACTGATCTCCGCGTACCTCTGGAGTTTTCAAAGGATGTGAGGTCTCCGGTCGCGATGAGGTGGGGAACTAGGTGTTTCTCTGTGGTCTCCACAGGGGATTCAGACATCCTTTCTTCTTGGGAGATGCAAGACGAGCCTGCATTCAAGTCACTGCAGGGATATCCGGCCTTATTTCGAGTCAGGGCATCGCGGTGTCCATTCCACTTGAGGCCGCAAACTCAGGATCCCTCTCACATACCTAGAGCTGAGAGAAGCCTCCTCTTGAGGTGCTTGTGGTAAGGTGGTATTCCTCTGGAGTCGAAGCCAGGGACTAACCTCTCATCTCGTGTTGATTCTTGGTCCACGGAGCTCTTTCGTGTTGCTACAGTGACCTCAGGATCCCTCTATCCTTGAAACAGTGTTCTTGGGGTTTCTCTGGAGTGCCATCAAGGAAATCAAGGCTCCTTTCATGTGTGATGTGCAGCACGGAATTGCTCTGCACGCAGTGCAGGGGAATCGGGCCTCATCTCGCGGAGAGGGGGAAGTCTCATGGTTTTTCTCGAGTTGCGGCGGGAACCTGGGGTATATTCTCGAGTTATGACGGGGATGGCCCTTCCACACACGTGTTTCTTCAGCGACGTCAGGACTCCTGCCTAGTTGCGAGGGACAACTCGGGATTCTCCTCGAGGCTTTGCAGGGCAATTGGGACGCCTCTCCAGGTGAGACGGGAGACCAAGGGTCCCTTTCCACGTGCCACAGGAATCCTGGGTCTCCTATCAAGTTTCACGAAGAGTCAGGCATCGTTTCCTTTGGAGGCACTTATCTCCGCAAAACTCTGGAGTTTTCAAAGGATTTGAGGCCTCCTGTCGCGATGAGGTGGGGAACTAGGTCTTTCTCTGTGGTCTCCACAGGGGATTCAGACACCCTTTCGTCTTGGGAGATGCAAGACGAGCCTGCATTCCAGTCACTGCAGGGATATCCGGCCTTATTTCGAGTCAGGGCATCGCGGTGTCCATTCCACTTGAGGCCGCAAACTCAGGGTCCCTCTCACATACCTAGAGCTGAGAGAAGCCTCCTCTTGAGGTGCTTGTGGTAAGGTGGTATTCCTCTGGAGTCGAAGCCAGGGACTAACCTCTCATCTCGAGTTGATTTTTGGTCCACGGAGCTCTTTCGTGTTGCTACAGTGACCTCAGGATCCCTCTAGCCTTGAAACAGTGTTCTTGGGGTTTCTCTGGAGTGCCATGAAGGAAATCAAGGCTCCTTTCATGTGTGATGTGCAACACGGAATTGCTCTGCACGCAGTGCAGGGGAATCGGGCCTCATCTCGTGGCGAGGGGGAAGTCTCATGGTTTTTCTCGAGTTGCGGCGGGAACCTGGGGTATATTCTCGAGTTACGACGGGGATGGCCCTTCCACCCACGTGTTTGTTCAGCCACGTCAGGACTCCTGCCTAGTTGCGAGGGACAACTCTGGATTCTCCTCGAGGCTTGGCAGGGAAATAGGGACACCGCTCCAGCTGAGGCGGGAGACCAAGTGTCCCTTTCCAAGTGCCACAGGAATCCTGGGACTCCTATCAAGTTTCACGAGGAGTCAGGCATCGTCTACTTTGGAGGCACTGATCTCCGCGTACCTCTGGAGTTTTCAAAAGGATGTGAGGCCTCCGGTCGCGATGAGGTGGGGAACTAAGTCTTTCTCTGTGCTTTCCACAGGGGATTCAGACATCCTTTCGTCCTGGGAGATACAAGACGAGCCTGCATTGAAGTCACTGCAGGGATATCCAGCCTTATTTCGAGTCAGGGCATCGCGGTGTCCATTCCACTTGAGGCCGCAAACTCAGGGTCCCTCTCACATACATAGAGCTGAGAGAAGCCTCCTCTTGAGGTGCTTGTGGTAAGGTGGTATTCCTCTGGAGACGAATCCAGGGACTAACCTCTCTTTTCGAGTTGATTTTTGGTCCACAGAGTTCTTTCATGTTGCTACAGTGACCTCAGGATCCCTCTATCCTTGAAACAGTGTTCTTGGGGTTTCTCTGGAGTCCCATCAAGGAAATCAAGGCTCCTTTCATGTGTGATGTGCAAGACGGAATTGCTCTGCACGCAGTAAAGGGGAATCGGGCCTCATCTCGCATCGAGGGGCAAGTCTCATGGTTTTTCTCGAGTTGCGGCGGGAACCTGGGGTATATTCTCGAGTTACGACGGGGATGGCCCTTCCACCCACGTGTTTGTTCAGCCACGTCAGGACTCCTGCCTAGTTGCGAGGGACAACTCGGGATTCTCCTCGAGGCTTGGCAGGGCAATTGGAATGCCTCTCCAGCTGAGGCGGGAGACCAAGGGTCCCTTTCCACGTGCCACAAGAATCCTGGGACTCCTATCAAGTTTCACGAGGAGTCAGGCATCGTCTCCTTTGGAGGCACTGATCTCCGCGTACCTCTGGAGTTTTCAAAGGATGTGAGGTCTCCGGTCGCGATGAGGTGGGGAACTAGGTGTTTCTCTGTGGTCTCCACAGGGGATTCAGACATCCTTTCTTCTTGGGAGATGCAAGACGAGCCTGCATTCAAGTCACTGCAGGGATATCCGGCCTTATTTCGAGTCAGGGCATCGCGGTGTCCATTCCACTTGAGGCCGCAAACTCAGGATCCCTCTCACATACCTAGAGCTGAGAGAAGCCTCCTCTTGAGGTGCTTGTGGTAAGGTGGTATTCCTCTGGAGTCGAAGCCAGGGACTAACCTCTCATCTCGTGTTGATTCTTGGTCCACGGAGCTCTTTCGTGTTGCTACAGTGACCTCAGGATCCCTCTATCCTTGAAACAGTGTTCTTGGGGTTTCTCTGGAGTGCCATCAAGGAAATCAAGGCTCCTTTCATGTGTGATGTGCAGCACGGAATTGCTCTGCACGCAGTGCAGGGGAATCGGGCCTCATCTCGCGGAGAGGGGGAAGTCTCATGGTTTTTCTCGAGTTGCGGCGGGAACCTGGGGTATATTCTCGAGTTATGACGGGGATGGCCCTTCCACACACGTGTTTCTTCAGCGACGTCAGGACTCCTGCCTAGTTGCGAGGGACAACTCGGGATTCTCCTCGAGGCTTTGCAGGGCAATTGGGACGCCTCTCCAGGTGAGACGGGAGACCAAGGGTCCCTTTCCACGTGCCACAGGAATCCTGGGTCTCCTATCAAGTTTCACGAAGAGTCAGGCATCGTTTCCTTTGGAGGCACTTATCTCCGCAAAACTCTGGAGTTTTCAAAGGATTTGAGGCCTCCTGTCGCGATGAGGTGGGGAACTAGGTCTTTCTCTGTGGTCTCCACAGGGGATTCAGACACCCTTTCGTCTTGGGAGATGCAAGACGAGCCTGCATTCCAGTCACTGCAGGGATATCCGGCCTTATTTCGAGTCAGGGCATCGCGGTGTCCATTCCACTTGAGGCCGCAAACTCAGGGTCCCTCTCACATACCTAGAGCTGAGAGAAGCCTCCTCTTGAGGTGCTTGTGGTAAGGTGGTATTCCTCTGGAGTCGAAGCCAGGGACTAACCTCTCATCTCGAGTTGATTTTTGGTCCACGGAGCTCTTTCGTGTTGCTACAGTGACCTCAGGATCCCTCTAGCCTTGAAACAGTGTTCTTGGGGTTTCTCTGGAGTGCCATGAAGGAAATCAAGGCTCCTTTCATGTGTGATGTGCAACACGGAATTGCTCTGCACGCAGTGCAGGGGAATCGGGCCTCATCTCGTGGCGAGGGGGAAGTCTCATGGTTTTTCTCGAGTTGCGGCGGGAACCTGGGGTATATTCTCGAGTTACGACGGGGATGGCCCTTCCACCCACGTGTTTGTTCAGCCACGTCAGGACTCCTGCCTAGTTGCGAGGGACAACTCTGGATTCTCCTCGAGGCTTGGCAGGGCAATAGGGACACCGCTCCAGCTGAGGCGGGAGACCAAGTGTCCCTTTCCAAGTGCCACAGGAATCCTGGGACTCCTATCAAGTTTCACGAGGAGTCAGGCATCGTCTACTTTGGAGGCACTGATCTCCGCGTACCTCTGGAGTTTTCAAAAGGATGTGAGGCCTCCGGTCGCGATGAGGTGGGGAACTAAGTCTTTCTCTGTGCTTTCCACAGGGGATTCAGACATCCTTTCGTCCTGGGAGATACAAGACGAGCCTGCATTGAAGTCACTGCAGGGATATCCAGCCTTATTTCGAGTCAGGGCATCGCGGTGTCCATTCCACTTGAGGCCGCAAACTCAGGGTCCCTCTCACATACATAGAGCTGAGAGAAGCCTCCTCTTGAGGTGCTTGTGGTAAGGTGGTATTCCTCTGGAGACGAAGCCAGGGACTAACCTCTCATCTCGAGTTGATGTTTGGCCCACGGAGCTCTTTCGTGTTGCTACAGTGACCTCAGGATCCCTCTAGCCTTGAAACAGTGTTCTTGGGGTTTCTCTGGAGTGCCATCAAGGAAATCAAGGCTCCTTTCATGTGTGATGTGAAACACGGAATTGCTTTGCAAGCAGTGCAGGGGAATCGGGCCTCATCTCACGGCGAGGGGGAAGTCTCATGGTTTTTCTCGAGTTGCGGCGGGAACCTGGGGTATATTCTCGAGTTACGACGGGGATGGCCCTTCCACCCACGTGTTTCTTCAGCGACGTCAGGACTCCTGCCTAGTTGCGAGGGACAACTCTGGATTCTCCTCGAGGCTTGGCAGGGCAATTGGGACGCCTTTCCAGCTGAGGCGGGAGACCAAGTGTCCCTTTCCAAGTGCCACAGGAATCCTGGGACTCCTATCAAGTTTCACGAGGAGTCAGGCGTCGTCTCCTTTGGAGGCACTGATCTCCGCGTACCTCTGGAGTTTTCAAAGGATGTGAGGCTATCGGTCGCGATGAGGTGGGGAACTAAGTCTTTCTCTGTGCTTTCCACAGGGGATTCAGACATCCTTTCGTCCTGGGAGATGCAAGACGAGCCTGCATTGAAGTCACTGCAGGGATATCCGGCCTTATTTCGAGTCAGGGCATCGTGGTGTCCATTCCACTTGAGGCCGCAAACTCAGGGTCCCTCTCACATACCTAGAGCTGAGAGAAGCCTCCTCTTGAGGTGCTTGTGGTAAGGTGGTATTCCTCTGGAGACGAATCCAGGGACTAACCTCTCTTTTCGAGTTGATTTTTGGTCCACAGTGTTCTTTCGTGTTGCTACAGTGACCTCAGGATCCCTCTAGCCTTGAAACAGTGTTCTTGGGGTTTCTCTGGAGTGCCATCAAGGAAATCAAGGCTCCTTTCATGTGTGATGTGCAAGACGGAATTGCTCTGCACGCAGTACAGGGGAATCGGGCCTCATCTCGCATCGAGGGGGAAGTCTCATGGTTTTTCTCGAGTTGCGGCGGGAACCTGAGGTATATTCTCGAGTTACGACGGGGATGGCCCTTCCACCCACGTGTTTGTTCAGCCACGTCAGGACTCCTGCCTAGTTGCGAGGGACAACTCGGGATTCTCCTCGAGGCTTAGCAGGGCAATTGGAACGCCTCTCCAGTTGAGGCGGGAGACCAAGGGTCCCTTTCCACGTGCCACAAGAATCCTGGGACTCCTATCAAGTTTCACGAGGAGTCAGGCATCGTCTCCTTTGGAGGCACTGATCTCCGCGTACCTCTGGAGTTTTCAAAGGATGTGAGGCCTCCGGTCGCGATGAGGTGGGGAACTAGGTCTTTCTCTGTGGTCTCCACAGGGGATTCAGACATCCTTTCGTCTTGGGAGATGCAAGACGAGCCTGCATTCCAGTCACTGCAGGGATATCCGGCCTTATTTCGAGTCAGGGCATCGCGGTGTCCATTCCACTTGAGGCCGCAAACTCAGGATCCCTCTCACATACCTAGAGCTGAGAGAAGCCTCCTCTTGAGGTGCTTGTGGTAAGGTGGTATTCCTCAGGAGTCGAAGCCAGGGACTAACCTCTCATCTCGTGTTGATTCTTTGTCCACGGAGCTCTTTCGTGTTGCTACAGTGACCTCAGGATCCCTCTAGCCTTGAAACAGTGTTCTTGGGGTTTCTCTGGAGTGCCATCAAGGAAATCAAGGCTCCTTTCATGTGTGATGTGCAACACAGAATTGCTCTGCACGCAGTGCAGGGGAATCGGGCCTCATCTCGCGGCGAGGGGGAAGTCTCATGGTTTTTCTCGAGTTGCGGCGGGAACCTGGGGTATATTCTCGAGTTACGACGGGGATGGCCCTTCCACACACGTGTTTGTTCAGCCACGTCAGGACTCTTGCCTAGTTGCGAGACACAACTCGGGATTCTCCTCGAGGATTGGCAAGGCAATTGGGACGCCTCTCCAGCTGAGGCGGGAGACCAAGGGTCCCTTTCCACGTGCCACAGGATCCTGGGACTCCTATCAAGTTTCACGAGGAGTCAGGCATCGTCTCCTTTGGAGGCACTGATCTCCGCGTACCTCTGGAGTTTTCAAAGGATGTGAGGCCTCCGGTCGCGATGAGGTGGGGAACTAGGTCTTTCTCTGTGGTCTCCACAGGGGATACAGACATCCTTTCATCTTCGGAGATGCAAGACGAGCCTGCATTCAAGTCACTGCAGGGATATCCAGCCTTATTTCGAGTCAGGGCATCGCGGTGTCCATTCCACTTGAGGCCGCAATCTCAGGGTCCCTCTCACATACCTAGAGCTGAGAGAAGCCTCCTCTTGAGTTGCTTGTGGTAAGGTGGTATTCCTCTGGAGTCGAAGCCAGGGACTAACCTCTCATCTCGAGTTGATTTTTGGCCCACGGAGCTCCTTCGTGTTGCTACAGTGACCTCAGGATCCCTCTAGCCTTGAAACAGTGTTCTTGGGGTTTCTCTGGAGTGCCATCAAGGAAATCAAGGCTCCTTTCATGTGTGATGTGCAACACGGAATTGCTCTGCATGCAGTGCAGGGGAATCGGGCCTCATCTCGCGGCGAGGGGGAAGTCTCATGGTTTTTCTCGAGTTGCGGCGGGAACCTGGGGTATATTCTCGAGTTACGATGGGGATGGCCCTTCCACCCACGTGTTTGTTCAGCCACGTCAGGACTCCTGCCTAGTTGCTAGGGACAACTCGGGATTATCCTCGAGGCTTGGCAAGGCAATTGGGACGCCTCTCCAGCTGAGGCGGGAGACCAAGTGTCCCTTTCCAAGTGCCACAGGAATCCTGGGACTCCTATCAAGTTTCACGAGGAGTCAGGCATCGTCTCCTTTGGAGGCACTGATCTCCGCGTACCTCTGGAGTTTTCAAAGGATGTGAGGCCTCCGGTCGCGATGAGGTGGGGAACTAAGTCTTTCTCTGTGCTTTCCACAGGGGATTCAGACATCCTTTCGTCCTGGGAGATGCAAGACGAGCCTGCATGAAGTCACTGCAGGGATATCCGGCCTTATTTCGAGTCAGGGCATCGCGGTGTCCATTCCACTTGAGGCCGCAAACTCAGGGTCCCTCTCACATACCTAGAGCTGAGAGAAGCCTCCTCTTGAGGTGCTTGTGGTAAGGTGGTATTCCTCTGGAGACGAATCCAGGGACTAACCTCTCTTTTCGAGTTGATTTTTGGTCCACAGAGTTCTTTCGTGTTGCTACAGTGACCTCAGGATCCCTCTATCCTTGAAACAGTGTTCTTGGGGTTTCTCTGGAGTGCCATCAAGGAAATCAAGGCTCCTTTCATGTGTGATGTGCAAGACGGAATTGCTCTGCACGCAGTACAGGGGAATTGGGCCTCATCTCGCATCGAGGGGGAAGTCTCATGGTTTTTCTCGAGTTGCGGCGGGAACCTGGGGTATATTCTCGAGTTACGACGGGGATGGCCCTTCCACCCACGTGTTTGTTCAGCCACGTCAGGACTCCTGCCTAGTTGCGAGGGACAACTCGGGATTCTCCTCGAGGCTTGGCAGGGCAATTGGAACGCCTCTCCAGCTGAGGCGGGAGACCAAGGGTCCCTTTCCACGTGCCACAAGAATCCTGGGACTCCTATCAAGTTTCACGAGGAGTCAGGCATCGTCTCCTTTGAAGGCACTGATCTCCGCGTACCTCTGGAGTTTTCAAAGGATGTGAGGCCTCCGGTCGCGATGAGGTGGGGAACTAGGTCTTTCTTTGTGGTCTCCAGAGGGGATTCAGACATCCTTTCTTCTTGGGAGATGCAAGACGAGCCTGCATTCAAGTCACTGCAGGGATATCCGGCCTTATTTCGAGTCAGGGCATCGCGGTGTCCATTCCACTTGAGGCCGCAAACTCAGGATCCCTCTCACATACCTAGAGCTGAGAGAAGCCTCCTCTTGAGGTGCTTGTGGTAAGGTGGTATTCCTCAGGAGTGGAAGCCAGGGACTAACCTCTCATCTCGTGTTGATTCTTGGTCCACGGAGCTCTTTCGTGTTGCTACAGTGACCTCAGGATCCCTCTAGCCTTGAAACAGTGTTCTTGAGGTTTCTCTGGAGTGCCATCAAGGAAATCAAGGCTCCTTTCATGTGTGATGTGCAACACGGAATTGCTCTGCACGCAGTGCAGTGGAATCGGGCCTCATCTCGCGGCGAGGGGGAAGTCTCATGGTTTTTCTCGAGTTGCGGAGGGAACCTGGGGTATATTCTCGAGTTACGACGGGGATGGCCCTTCCACACACGTGTTTCTTCAGCGACGTCAGGACTCCTGCCTAGTTGCGAGGGACAACTCGGGATTCTCCTCGAGGCTTTGCAGGGCAATTGGGACGCCTCTCCAGCTGAGGCGGGAGACCAAGGGTCCCTTTCCACGTGCCACAGGAATCCTGGGTCTCCTATCAAGTTTCACGAGGAGTCAGGCATCGTTTCCTTTGGAGGCACTGATCTCCGCAAACCTCTGGAGTTTTCAAAGGATTTGAGGCCTCCTGTCGCGATAAGGTGGGGAACTAAGTCTTTCTCTGTGGTCTCCACAGGGGATTCAGACACCCTTTCGTCTTGGGAGATGCAAGACGAGCCTGCATTCCAGTCACTGCAGGGATATCCGGCCTTATTTCGAGTCAGGGCATCGCGGTGTCCATTCCACTTGAGCCCGCAAACTCAGGGTCCCTCTCACATACCTAGAGCTGAGAGAAGCCTCCTCTTGAGGTGCTTGTGGTAAGGTGGTATTCCTCTGGAGTCGAAGCCAGGGACTAACCTCTCATCTTGAGTTGATTCTTGGTCCACGGAGCTCTTTCGTGTTGCTACAGTGACCTCAGGATCCCTCTAGCCTTGAAACAGTGTTCTTGGGGTTTCTCTGGAGTGCCATGAAGGAAATGAAGGCTCCTTTCATGTGTGATGTGCAACACAGAATTGCTCTGCACGCAGTGCAGGGGAATCGGGCCTCATCTCGCATCGAGGGGGAAGTCTCATGGTTTTTCTCGAGTTGCGGCGGGAACCTGGGGTATATTCTCGAGTTACGACGGGGATGGCCCTTCCACACACGTGTTTGTTCAGCCACGTCAGGACTCTTGCCTAGTTGCGAGACACAACTCGGGATTCTCCTCGAGGCTTGGCAAGGCAATTGGGACGCCTCTCCAGCTAAGGCGGGAGACCAAGGGTCCCTTTCCACGTGCCACAGGAATCCTGGGTCTCCTATCAAGTTTCACGAGGACTCAGGCATCGTCCCCTTTGGAGGCACTGATCTCCGCGTACCTCTGGAGATTTCAAAGGATGTGAGGCCTCCGGTCGCGATGAGGTGGGGAACTAGGTCTTTCTCTGTGGTCTCCACAGGGGATTCAGACATCCTTTCATCTTGGGAGATGTAAGACGAGCCTGCATTCAAGTCACTGCAGGGATATCCAGCCTTATTTCGCATCAGGGCATCGCGGTGTCCATTCCACTTGAGGCCGCAAACTCAGGGTCCCTCTCACAAACCAAGAGCTGAGAGAAGCCTCCTCTTGAGGTGCTTGTGGTAAGGTGGTATTCCTCTGGAGTCGAAGCCAGGGACTAACCTCTCATCTCGAGTTGATTTTTGGCCCACGGAGCTCTTTCGTGTTGCTACAGTGACCTCAGGATCCCTCTAGCCTTGAAACAGTGTTCTTGGGGTTTCTCTGGAGTGCAATCAAGGAAATCAAGGCTCCTTTCATGTGTGATGTGCAACACGGAATTGCTCTGCACGCAGTGCAGGGGAATCGGGCCTCATCTTGTGGCGAGGGGGAAGTCTCATGGTTTTTCTCGAGTTGCGGCGGGAACCTGGGGTATATACTCGAGTTACGACGGGGATGGCCCTTCCACCCACGTGTTTGTTCAGCCACGTCAGGACTCCTGCCTAGTTGCGAGGGACAACTCGGGATTCTCCTCGAGGCTTGGCAGGGCAATTGGAACGCCTCTCCAGCTGAGGCGGGAGACCAAGGGTCCCTTTCCACGTGCCACAAGAATCCTGGGACTCCTATCAAGTTTCACGAGGAGTCAGGCATCGTCTCCTTTGGAGGCACTGATCTCCGCGTACCTCTGGAGTTTTCAAAGGATGTGAGGCCTCCGGTCGCGATGAGGTGGGGAACTAGGTCTTTCTCTGTGGTCTCCACAGGGGATTCAGACATCCTTTCTTCTTGGGAGATGCAAGACGAGCCTGCATTCAAGTCACTGCAGGGATATCCGGCCTTATTTCGAGGCAGAGCATCGCGGTGTCCATTCCACTTGAGGCCACAAACTCAGGATCCCTCTCACATACCTAGAGCTGAGAGAAGCCTCCTCTTGAGGTGCTTGTGGTAAGGTGGTATTCCTCTGGAGTCGAAGCCAGGGACTAACCTCTCATCTCGAGTTGATTTTTGGTCCACGGAGCTCTTTCGTGTTGCTACAGTGACCTCAGGATCCCTCTAGCCTTGAAACAGTGTTCTTGGGGTTTCTCTGGAGTGCCATGAAGGAAATCAAGGTTCCTTTCATGTGTGATGTGCAACACAGAATTGTTCTGCACGCAGTGCAGGGGAATCGGGCCTCATCTCGCGGCGAGGGGGAAGTCTCATGGTTTTTCTTGAGTTGCGGCGGGAACCTGGGGTATATTCTCGAGTTACGACGGGGATGGCCCTTCCACACACGTGTTTGTTCAGCCACGTCAGGACTCTTGCCTAGTTGCGAGACACAACTCGGGATTCTCCTCGAGGCTTGGCAAGGCAATTGGGACGTCTCTCCAGCTGAGGCGGGAGACCAAGTGTCCCTTTCCACGTGCCACAGGAATCCTGGGACTCCTATCAAGTTTCACGAGGAGTCAGGCATCATCTCCTTTGGAGGCACTGATCTCCGAGTACCTCTGGAGTTTTCAAAGGATGTGAGGCCTCCGGTCGCGATGAGGTGGGGAACTAGGTCTTTCTCTGTGGTCTCCACAGGGGATTCAGACATCCTTTCATCTTGGGAGGTGCAACACGAGCCTGCATTCAAGTCACTGCAGGGATATCCGGCCTTATTTCGCGTCAGGGCATCGCGGTGTCCATTCCACTTGAGGCCGCAAACTCAGGGTCCCTCTCACATACCTAGAGCTGAGAGAAGCCTCCTCTTGAGGTGCTTGTGGTAAGGTGGTATTCCTCTGGAGTCGAAGCCAGGGACTAACCTCTCATCTTGAGTTGATTTTTGGCCCACGGAGCTCTTTCGTGTTGCTACAGTGACCTCAGGATCCCTCTAGCCTTGAAACAGTGTTCTTGGGGTTTCTCTGGAGTGCCATCAAGGAAATCAAGGCTCCTTTCATGTGTGATGTGCAACACGGAATTGCTCTGCACGCAGTGCAGGGGAATCGGGCCTCATCTTGTGGCGAGGGGGAAGTCTCATGGTTTTTCTCGAGTTGCGGCGGGAACCTGGGGTATATTCTCGAGTTACGACGGGGATGGCCCTTCCACCCACGTGTTTCTTCAGCGACGTCAGGACTCCTGCCTAGTTGCGAGGGACAACTCTGGATTCTCCTCGAGGCTTGGCAGGGCAATTGGGACGCCTCTCCAGCTGAGGCGGGAGACCAAGTGTCCCTTTCCAAGTGCCACAGGAATCCTGGGACTCCTATCAAGTTTCACGAGGAGTCAGGCGTCGTCTCCTTTGGAGGCACTGATCTCCGCGTACCTCTGGAGTTTTCAAAGGATGTGAGGCTATCGGTCGCGATGAGGTGGGGAACTAAGTCTTTCTCTGTGCTTTCCACAGGGGATTCAGACATCCTTTCGTCCTGGGAGATGCAAGACGAGCCTGCATTGAAGTCACTGCAGGGATATCCGGCCTTATTTCGAGTCAGGGCATCGCGGTGTCCATTTCACTTGAGGCCGCAAACTCAGGGTCCCTCTCACATACCTAGAGCTGAGAGAAGCCTCCTCGTGAGGTGCTTGTGGTAAGGTGGTATTCCTCTGGAGACGAATCCAGGGACTAACCTCTCTTTTCGAGTTGATTTTTGGTCCACAGAGTTCTTTCGTGTTGCTACAGTGACCTCAGGATCCCTCTATCCTTGAAACAGTGTTCTTGGGGTTTCTCTGGAGTGCCATCAAGGAAATCAAGGCTCCTTTCATGTGTGATGTGCAAGACGGAATTGCTCTGCACGCAGTACAGGGGAATCGGGCCTCATCTCGCATCGAGGGGGAAGTCTCATGGTTTTTCTCGAGTTGCGGCAGGAACCTGGGGTATATTCTCGAGTTACGACGGGGATGGCCCTTCCACCCACGTGTTTGTTCAGCCACGTCAGGACTCCTGCCTAGTTGCGAGGGACAACTCTGGATTCTCCTCGACGCTTGGCAGGGCAATTGGGATGCCTCTCCAGCTGAGGCGGGAGACCAAGGGTCCCTTTCCACGTGCCACAAGAATCCTGGGACTCCTATCAAGTTTCACGAGGAGTCAGGCATCGTCTCCTTTGGAGGCACTGATCTCCGCGTACCTCTGGAGTTTTCAAAGGATGTGAGGCCTCCAGTCGCGATGAGGTGGGGAACTAGGTGTTTCTCTGTGGTCTCCACAGGGGATTCAGACATCCTTTCTTCTTGGGAGATGCAAGACGAGCCTGCATTCAAGTCACTGCAGGGATATCCGGCCTTATTTCGAGTCAGGGCATCGCGGTGTCCATTCCACTTGAGGCCGCAAACTCAGGATCCCTCTCACATACCTAGAGCTGAGAGAAGCCTCCTCTTGAGGTGTTTGTGGTAAGGTGGTATTCCTCTGGAGTCGAAGCCAGGGACTAACCTCTCATCTCGAGTTGATTTTTGGCCCACGGAGCTCTTTCGTGTTGCTACAGTGACCTCAGGATCCCTCTAGCCTTGAAACAGTGTTCTTGGGGTTTCTCTGGAGTGCCATCAAGGAAATCAAGGCTCCTTTCATGTGTGATGTGCAACACGGAATTGCTCTGCACGCAGTGCAGGGGAATCGGGCCTCATCTCGCGGCGAGGGGGAAGTCTCATGGTTTTTCTCGAGTTGCGGCGGGAACCTGGGGTATATTCTCGAGTTACGACGGGGATGGCCCTTCCACCCACGTGTTTGTTCAGCCACGTCAGGACTCCTGCCTAGTTGCGAGGGACAACTTGGGATTCTCCTCGAGACTTGGCAGGGCAATTGGGACGCCTCTCCAGCTGAGGCGGGAGACCAAGTGTCCCTTTCCAAGTGCCACAGGAATCCTGGGACTCCTATCAAGTTTCACGAGGAGTCAGGCATCGTCTCCTTTGGAGGCACTGATCTCCGCGTACCTCTGGAGTTTTCCAAGGAATTGAGGCTATCGGTCGCGATGAGGTGGGGAACTAAGTCTTTCTCTGTGCTTTCCACAGGGGATTCAGACATCCTTTCGTCCTGGGAGATGCAAGACGAGCCTGCATTGAAGTCACTGCAGGGATATCCGGCCTTATTTCGAGTCAGGGCATCGCGGTGTCCATTCCACTTGAGGCCGCAAACTCAGGGTCCCTCTCACATACCTAGAGCTGAGAGAAGCCTCCTCTTGAGGTGCTTGTGGTAAGGTGGTATTCCTCTGGAGACGAATCCAGGGACTAACCTCTCTTTTCGAGTTGATTTTTGGTCCACAGAGTTCTTTCGTGTTCCTACAGTGACCTCAGCATCCCTCTATCCTTGAAACAGTGTTCTTGGGGTTTCTCTGGAGTGCCATCAAGGAAATCAAGGCTCCTTTCATGTGTGATGTGCAAGACGGAATTGCTCTGCACGCAGTACAGGGGAATTGGGCCTCATCTCGCATCGAGGGGGAAGTCTCATGGTTTTTCTCGAGTTGCGGCGGGAACCTGGGGTATATTCTCGAGTTACGACGGGGATGGCCCTTCCACCCACGTGTTTGTTCAGCCACGTCAGGACTCCTGCCTAGTTGCGAGGGACAACTCGGGATTCTCCTCGAGGCTTGGCAGGGCAATTGGAACGCCTCTCCAGCTGAGGCGGGAGACCAAGGGTCCCTTTCCACGTGCCACAAGAATCCTGGGACTCCTATCAAGTTTCACGAGGAGTCAGGCATCGTCTCCTTTGAAGGCACTGATCTTCGCGTACCTCTGGAGTTTTCAAAGGATGTGAGGCCTCCGGTCGCGATGAGGTGGGGAACTAGGTCTTTCTCTGTGGTCTCCAGAGGGGATTCAGACATCCTTTCTTCTTGGGAGATGCAAGACGAGCCTGCATTCAAGTCACTGCAGGGATATCCGGCCTTATTTCGAGTCAGGGCATCGCGGTGTCCATTCCACTTGAGGCCGCAAACTCAGGGTCCCTCTCACATACCTAAAGCTGAGAGAAGCCTCCTCTTGAGGTGCTTGTGGTAAGGTGGTATTCCTCTGGAGTCGAAGCCAGGGACTAACCTCTCATCTCGAGTTGATTTTTGGCCCACGGAGCTCTTTCGTGTTGCTACAGTGACCTCAGGATCCCTCTAGCCTTGAAACAGTGTTCTTGGGGTTTCTCTGGAGTGCCATCAAGGAAATCAAGGCTCCTTTCATGTGTGATGTGCAACACGGAATTGCTCTGCACGCAGTGCAGGGGAATCGGGCCTCATCTCGCGGTGAGGGGGAAGTCTCATGGTTTTTCTCGAGTTGCGGCGGGAACCTGGGGTATTTTCTCGATTTACGACGGGGATGGCCCTTCCACCCACGTGTTTCTTCAGCGACGTCAGGACTCCTGCCTAGTTGCGAGGGACAACTCTGGATTCTCCTCGAGTCTTTGCAGGGCAATTGGGACGCCTCTCCAGCTGAGACGGGAGACCAAGGGTCCCTTTCCACGTGCCACAGGAATCCTGGGTCTCCTATCAAGTTTCACGAGGAGTCAGGCATCGTTTCCTTTGGAGGCACTGATCTCCGCATACCTCTGGAGTTTTCAAAGGATTTGAGGCCTCCTGTCGCGATGAGGTGGGGAACTAGGTCTTTCTCTGTGGTCTCCACAGGGGATTCAGACACCCTTTCGTCTTGGGAGATGCAAGACGAGCCTGCATTCCAGTCACTGCAGGGATATCCGGCCTTATTTCGAGTCAGGGCATCGCGGTGTCCATTCCACTTGAGGCCGCAAACTGAGGGTCCCTCTCACATACCTAGAGCTGAGAGAAGCCTCCTCTTGAGGTGCTTGTGGTAAGGTGGTATTCCTCTGGAGACGAATCCAGGGACTAACCTCTCTTTTCGAGTTGATTTTTGGTCCACAGAGTTCTTTCGTGTTGCTACAGTGACCTCAGGATCCCTCTATCCTTGAAACAGTGTTCTTGGGGTTTCTCTGGAGTGCCATCAAGGAAATCAAGGCTCCTTTCATGTGTGATGTGCAAGACGGAATTGCTCTGCACGCAGTACAGGGGAATCGGGCCTCATCTCGCATCGAGGGGGAAGTCTCATGGTTTTTCTCGAGTTGCGGCGGGAACCTGGGGTATATTCTCGAGTTACGACGGGGATGGCCCTTCCACCCACGTGTTTGTTCAGCCACGTCAGGATTCCTGCCTAGTTGCGAGGGACAACTCGGGATTCTCCTCGAGGCTTGGCAGGGCAATTGGAACGCCTCTCCAGCTGAGGCGGGAGACCAAGGGTCCCTTTCCACGTGCCACAAGAATCCTGGGACTCCTATCAAGTTTCACGAGGAGTCAGGCATCGTCTCCTTTGGAGGCACTGATCTCCGCGTACCTCTGGAGTTTTCAAAGGATGTGAGGCCTCTGGTCACGATGAGGTGGGGAACTAGGTCTTTCTCTGTGGTCTCCACAGGGGATTCAGACATCCTTGCTTCTTGGGAGATGCAAGACGAGCCTGCATTCAAGTCACGGCAGGGATAGCCGGCCTTATTTCGAGTCAGGGCATCGCGGTGTCCATTCCACTTGAGGCCGCAAACTCAGGATCCCTCTCACATACCTAGAGCTGAGAGAAGCCTCCTCTTGAGGTGCTTGTGGTAAGGTGGTATTCCTCAGGAGTCGAAGCCAGGGACTAACCTCTCATCTCGTGTTGATTCTTGGTCCACGGAGCTCTTTAGTGTTGCTACAGTGACCTCAGGATCCCTCTAGCCTTGAAACAGTGTTCTTGGGGTTTCTCTGGAGTGCCATCAAGGAAATCAAGGCTCCTTTCATGTGTGATGTGCAACACGGAATTGCTCTGCACGCAGTGCAGGGGAATCGGGCCTCATCTCGCGGCGAGGGGGAACTCTCATGGTTTTTCTCGAGTTGCGGCGGGAACCTGGGGTATATTCTCGAGTTACGACATGGATGGCCCTTCCACACACGTGTGTGTTCAGCCATGTCCGGACTCCTGCCTAGTTGCGAGGGACAACTCGGGATTCTCCTCGAGGCTTTGCAGGGCAATTGGGACGCCTCTCCAGCTGAGACGGGAGACCAAGGGTCCCTTTCCACGTGCCACAGGAATCCTGGGTCTCCTATCAAGTTTCACGAGGAGTCAGGCATCGTCTCCTTTGGAGGCACTGATCTCCGCATACCTCTGGAGGTTTCAAAGGATTTGAGGCCTCCTGTCGCGATGAGGTCGGGAACTAGGTCTTGCTCTGTGGTCTCCACAGGGGATTCAGACATCCTTTCGTCTTGGGAGATGCAAGACGAGCCTGCATTCCAGTCACTGCAGGGATATCCGGCCTTATTTCGAGTCAGGGCATCGCGGTGTCCATTCCACTTGAGGCCGCAAACTCAGGGTCCCTCTCACATACCTAGAGCTGAGAGAAGCCTCCTCTTGAGGTGCTTGTGGTAAGGTGGTATTCCTCTGGAGTCGAAACCAGGGTCTAACCTCTCATCTCGAGTTGATTTTGGGTCCACGGAGCTCTTTCGAGTTGCTACAGTGACCTCAGGATCCCTCTAGCCTTGAAACAGTGTTCTTGGGATTTCTCTGGAGTGCCATGAAGGAAATCAAGGCCCCTTTCATGTGTGCTGTGCAACACAGAATTGCTCTGCGCGCAGTGCAGGGGAATCGGGCCTCATCTTGCGGCGAGGGGCAAATCTCATGGTTTTTCTCGAGTTGCGGCGGGAACCTGGGGTATATTCTCGAGTTACGACGGGGATGGCCCTTCCACCCACGTGTTTCTTCAGTGACGTCAGGACTCCTGCCTAGTTGCGCGGGACAACTCGGGATTCTCCTCGAGGCTTGGCAGGGCAATTGGGACGCCTCTCCAGCTGAGGCGGGAGACCAAGTGTCCCTTTCCAAGTGCCACAGGAATCCTGGGACTCCTATCAAGTTTCACGAGGAGTCAGGCATCGTCTCCTTTGGAGGCACTGATCTCCGCGTACCTCTGGAGTTTTCAAAGGATGTGAGGCTATGGGTCGCGGTGAGGTGGGGAACTAAGTCTTTCTCTGTGCTTTCCACAGGGGATTCAGACATCCTTTCGTCCTGGGAGATGCAAGACGAGCCTGCATTGAAGTCACTGCAGGGATATCCGGCCTTATTTCGAGTCAGGGCATCGCGGTGTCCATTCCATTTGAGGCCGCAAACTCAGGGTCCCTCTCACATACCTAGAGCTGAGAGAAGCCTCCTCTTGAGGTGCTTGTGGTAAGGTGGTATTCCTCTGGAGTCGAAGCCAGGGACTAACCTCTCTTTTCGAGTTGATTTTTGGTCCACAGAGTACTTTCGTGTTGCTACAGTGACCTCAGGATCCCTCTATCCTTGAAACAGTGTTCTTGGGGTTTCTCTGGAGTGCCATCAAGGAAATCAAGGCTCCTTTCATGTGTGATGTGCAAGACGGAATTGCTCTGCTCGCAGTACAGGGGAATCGGGCCTCATCTCGCATCGAGGGGGAAGTCTCATGGTTTTTCTCGAGTTGCCGCGGGAACCTGGGGTATATTCTCGAGTTACGACGGGGATGGCCCTTCCACCCACGTGTTTGTTCAGCCACGTCAGGACTCCTGCCTAGTTGCGAGGGACAGCTCGGGATTCTCCTCGAGGCTTGGCAGGGCAATTGGAACGCCTCTCCAGCTGAGGCGGGAGACCAAGGGTCCCTTTCCACGTGCCACAAGAATCCTGGGACTCCTATCAAGTTTCACGAGGAGTCAGGCATCGTCTCCTTTGGAGGCACTGATCTCCGCGTACCTCTGGAGTTTTCAAAGGATGTGAGGCCTCCGGTCGCGATGAGGTGGGGAACTAGGTCTTTCTCTGTGGTCTCCACAGGGGATTCAGACATCCTTTCTTCTTGGGAGATGCAAGACGAGCCTGCATTCAAGTCACTGCAGGGATATCCGGCCTTATTTCGAGTCAGGGCATCGCGGTGTCCATTCCACTTGAGGCCGCAAACTCAGGGTCCCTCTCACATACCTAGAGCTGAGAGAAGCCTCCTCTTGAGGTGCTTATGGTAAGGTGGTATTCCTCAGGAGTCGAAGCCAGGAACTAACCTCTCATCTCGTGTTGATTCTTGGTCCACGGAGCTCTTTCGTGTTGCTACAGTGACCTCAGGATCCCTCTAGCCTTGAAACAGTGTTCTTGGGGTTTCTCTGGAGTGCCATCAAGGAAATCAAGGCTCCTTTCATGTGTGATGTGCAACACGGAATTGCTCTGCACGCAGTGCAGGGGAATCGGGCCTCATCTCGCGGCGAGGGGGAAGTCTCATGGTTTTTCTCGAGTTGCGGCGGGAACCTGGGGTATTTTCTCGATTTACGACGGGGATGGCCCTTCCACCCACGTGTTTCTTCAGCGACGTCAGGACTCCTGCCTAGTTGCGAGGGACAACTCTGGATTCTCCTCGAGGCTTGGCAGGGCAATTGGGACGCCTCTCCAGCTGAGACGGGAGACCAAGGGTCCCTTTCCACGTGCCACAGGAATCCTGGGTCTCCTATCAAGTTTCACGAGGAGTCAGGCATCGTTTCCTTTGGAGGCACTGATCTCCGCATACCTCTGGAGTTTTCAAAGGATTTGAGGCCTCCTGTCGCGATGAGGTGGGGAACTAGGTCTTTCTCTGTGGTCTCCACAGGGGATTCAGACACCCTTTCGTCTTGGGAGATGCAAGACGAGCCTGCATTCCAGTCACTGCAGGGATATCCGGCCTTATTTCGAGTCAGGGCATCGCGGTGTCCATTCCACTTGAGGCCGCAAACTCAGGGTCCCTCTCACATACCTAGAGCTGAGAGAAGCCTCCTCTTGAGGTGCTTGTGATAAGGTGGTATTCCTCTGGAGACGAATCCAGGGACTAACCTCTCTTTTCGAGTTGATTTTTGGTCCACAGAGTTCTTTCATGTTGCTACAGTGACCTCAGGATCCCTCTATCCTTGAAACAGTGTTCTTGGGGTTTCTCTGGAGTGCCATCAAGGAAATCAAGGCTCCTTTCATGTGTGATGTGCAAGACGGAATTGCTCTGCTCGCAGTACAGGGGAATCGGGCCTCATCTCGCATCGAGGGGGAAGTCTCATGGTTTTTCTCGAGTTGCGGCGGGAACCTGGGGTATATTCTCGAGTTACGACGGGGATGGCCCTTCCACCCACGTGTTTGTTCAGCCACATCAGGATTCCTGCCTAGTTGCGAGGGACAACTCGGGATTCTCCTCGAGGCTTGGCAGGGCAATTGGAACGCCTCTCCAGCTGAGGCGGGAGACCAAGGGTCCCTTTCCACGTGCCACAAGAATCCTGGGACTCCTATCAAGTTTCACGAGGAGTCAGGCATCGTCTCCTTTGGAGGCACTGATCTCCGCGTACCTCTGGAGTTTTCATAGGATGTGAGGCCTCTGGTCACGATGAGGTGGGGAACTAGGTCTTTCTCTGTGGTCTCCACAGGGGATTCAGACATCCTTGCTTCTTGGGAGATGCAAGACGAGCCTGCATTCAAGTCACGGCAGGGATAGCCGGCCTTATTTCGAGTCAGGGCATCGCGGTGTCCATTCCACTTGAGGCCGCAAACTCAGGATCCCTCTCACATACCTAGAGCTGAGAGAAGCCTCCTCTTGAGGTGCTTGTGGTAAGGTGGTATTCCTCAGGAGTCGAAGCCAGGGACTAACCTCTCATCTCGTGTTGATTCTTGGTCCACGGAGCTCTTTCGTGTTGCTACAGTGACCTCAGGATCCCTCTAGCCTTGAAACAGTGTTCTTGGGGTTTCTCTGGAGTGCCATCAAGGAAATCAAGGCTCCTTTCATGTGTGATGTGCAACACGGAATTGCTCTGCACGCAGTGCAGGGGAATCGGGCCTCATCTCGCGGCGAGGGGGAAGTCTCATGGTTTTTCTCGAGTTGCGGCGGGAACCTGGGGTATATTCTCGAGTTACGACGGGGATGGCCCTTCCACACACGTGTGTGTTCAGCCATGTCAGGACTCCTGCCTAGTTGCGAGGGACAACTCGGGATTCTCCTCGAGGCTTTGCAGGGCAATTGGGACGCCTCTCCAGCTGAGACGGGAGACCAAGGGTCCCTTTCCACGTGCCACAGGAATCCTGGGTCTCCTATCAAGTTTCACGAGGAGTCAGGCATCGTCTCCTTTGGAGGCACTGATCTCCGCATACCTCTGGAGTTTTCAAAGGATTTGAGGCCTCCTGTCGCGATGAGGTCGGGAACTAGGTCTTGCTCTGTGGTCTCCACAGGGGATTCAGACATCCTTTCGTCTTGGGAGATGCAAGACGAGCCTGCATTCCAGTCACTGCAGGGATATCCGGCCTTATTTCGAGTCAGGGCATCGCGGTGTCCATTCCATTTGAGGCCGCAAACTCAGGGTCCCTCTCACATACCTAGAGCTGAGAGAAGCCTCCTCTTGAGGTGCTTGTGGTAAGGTGGTATTCCTCTGGAGTCGAAGCCAGGGTCTATCCTCTCATCTCGAGTTGATTTTGGGTCCACGGAGCTCTTTCGAGTTGCTACAGTGACCTCAGGATCCCTCTAGCCTTGAAACAGTGTTCTTGGGATTTCTCTGGAGTGTCATGAAGGAAATCAAGGCCCCTTTCATGTGTGCTCTGCAACACAGAATTGCTCTGCACGCAGTGCAGGGGAATCGGGCCTCATCTTGCGGCGAGGGGCAAATCTCATGGTTTTTCTCGAGTTGCGGCGGGAACCTGGGGTATATTCTCGAGTTACGACGGGGATGGCCCTTCCACCCACGTGTTTCTTCAGCGACGTCAGGACTCCTGCCTAGTTGCGAGGGACAACTCGGGATTCTCCTCGAGGCTTGGCAGGGCAATTGGGACGCCTCTCCAGCTGAGGCGGGAGACCAAGTGTCCCTTTCCAAGTGCCACAGGAATCCTGGGACTCCTATCAAGTTTCACGAGGAGTCAGGCATCGTCTCCTTTGGAGGCACTGATCTCCGCGTACCTCTGGAGTTTTCAAAGGATGTGAGGCTATGGGTCGCGGTGAGGTGGGGAACTAAGTCTTTCTCTGTGCTTTCCACAGGGGATTCAGACATCCTTTCGTCCTGGGAGATGCAAGACGAGCCTGCATTGAAGTCACTGCAGGGATATCCGGCCTTATTTCGAGTCAGGGCATCGCGGTGTCCATTCCACTTGAGGCCACAAACTCAGGGTCCCTCTCACATACCTAGAGCTGAGAGAAGCCTCCTCTTGAGGTGCTTGTGGTAAGGTGGTATTCCTCTGGAGTCGAAGCCAGGGACTAACCTCTTTTTCGAGTTGATTTTTGGTCCACAGAGTACTTTCGTGTTGCTACAGTGACCTCAGGATCCCTCTATCCTTGAAACAGTGTTCTTGGGGTTTCTCTGGAGTGCCATCAAGGAAATCAAGGCTCCTTTCATGTGTGATGTGCAAGACGGAATTGCTCTGCTCGCAGTACAGGGGAATCGGGCCTCATCTCGCATCGAGGGGGAAGTCTCATGGTTTTTCTCGAATTGCGGCGGGAACCTGGGGTATATTCTCGAGTTACGACGGGGATGGCCCTTCCACACACGTGTTTGTTCAGCCACGTCAGGACTCCTGCCTAGTTGCGAGGGACAGCTCGGGATTCTCCTCGAGGCTTGGCAGGGCAATTGGAACGCCTCTCCAGCTGAGGCGGGAGACCAAGGGTCCCTTTCCACGTGCCACAAGAATCCTGGGACTCCTATCAAGTTTCACGAGGAGTCAGGCATCGTCTCCTTTGGAGGCACTGATCTCCGCGTACCTCTGGAGTTTTCAAAGGATGTGAGGCCTCCGGTCGCGATGAGGTGGGGAACTAGGTCTTTCTCTGTGGTCTCCACAGGGGATTCAGACATCCTTTCTTCTTGGGAGATGCAAGACGAGCCTGCATTCAAGTCACTGCAGGGATATCCGGCCTTATTTCGAGTCAGGGCATCGCGGTGTCCATTCCACTTGAGGCCGCAAACTCAGGGTCCCTCTCACATACCTAGAGCTGAGAGAAGCCTCCTCTTGAGGTGCTTATGGTAAGGTGGTATTCCTCAGGAGTCGAAGCCAGGAACTAACCTCTCATCTCGTGTTGATTCTTGGTCCACGGAGCTCTTTCGTGTTGCTACAGTGACCTCAGGATCCCTCTAGCCTTGAAACAGTGTTCTTGGGGTTTCTCTGGAGTGCCATCAAGGAAATCAAGGCTCCTTTCATGTGTGATGTGCAACACGGAATTGCTCTGCACGCAGTGCAGGGGAATCGGGCCTCATCTCGCGGCGAGGGGGAAGTCTCATGGTTTTTCTCGAGTTGCGGCGGGAACCTGGGGTATTTTCTCGATTTACGACGGGGATGGCCCTTCCACCCACGTGTTTCTTCAGCGACGTCAGGACTCCTGCCTAGTTGCGAGGGACAACTCTGGATTCTCCTCGAGGCTTGGCAGGGCAATTGGGACGCCTCTCCAGCTGAGACGGGAGACCAAGGGTCCCTTTCCACGTGCCACAGGAATCCTGGGTCTCCTATCAAGTTTCACGAGGAGTCAGGCATCGTTTCCTTTGGAGGCACTGATCTCCGCATACCTCTGGAGTTTTCAAAGGATTTGAGGCCTCCTGTCGCGATGAGGTGGGGAACTAGGTCTTTCTCTGTGGTCTCCACAGGGGATTCAGACACCCTTTCGTCTTGGGAGATGCAAGACGAGCCTGCATTCCAGTCACTGCAGGGATATCCGGCCTTATTTCGAGTCAGGGCATCGCGGTGTCCATTCCACTTGAGGCCGCAAACTCAGGGTCCCTCTCACATACCTAGAGCTGAGAGAAGCCTCCTCTTGAGGTGCTTGTGGTAAGGTGGTATTCCTCTGGAGACGAATCCAGGGACTAACCTCTCTTTTCGAGTTGATTTTTGGTCCACAGAGTTCTTTCATGTTGCTACAGTGACCTCAGGATCCCTCTATCCTTGAAACAGTGTTCTTGGGGTTTCTCTGGAGTGCCATCAAGGAAATCAAGGCTCCTTTCATGTGTGATGTGCAAGACGGAATTGCTCTGCTCGCAGTACAGGGGAATCGGGCCTCATCTCGCATCGAGGGGGAAGTCTCATGGTTTTTCTCGAGTTGCGGCGGGAACCTGGGGTATATTCTCGAGTTACGACGGGGATGGCCCTTCCACCCACGTGTTTGTTCAGCCACATCAGGATTCCTGCCTAGTTGCGAGGGACAACTCGGGATTCTCCTCGAGGCTTGGCAGGGCAATTGGAACGCCTCTCCAGCTGAGGCGGGAGACCAAGGGTCCCTTTCCACGTGCCACAAGAATCCTGGGACTCCTATCAAGTTTCACGAGGAGTCAGGCATCGTCTCCTTTGGAGGCACTGATCTCCGCGTACCTCTGGAGTTTTCAAAGGATGTGAGGCCTCTGGTCACGATGAGGTGGGGAACTAGGTCTTTCTCTGTGGTCTCCACAGGGGATTCAGACATCCTTGCTTCTTGGGAGATGCAAGACGAGCCTGCATTCAAGTCACGGCAGGGATAGCCGGCCTTATTTCGAGTCAGGGCATCGCGGTGTCCATTCCACTTGAGGCCGCAAACTCAGGATCCCTCTCACATACCTAGAGCTGAGAGAAGCCTCCTCTTGAGGTGCTTGTGGTAAGGTGGTATTCCTCAGGAGTCGAAGCCAGGGACTAACCTCTCATCTCGTGTTGATTCTTGGTCCACGGAGCTCTTTCGTGTTGCTACAGTGACCTCAGGATCCCTCTAGCCTTGAAACAGTGTTCTTGGGGTTTCTCTGGAGTGCCATCAAGGAAATCAAGGCTCCTTTCATGTGTGATGTGCAACACGGAATTGCTCTGCACGCAGTGCAGGGGAATCGGGCCTCATCTCGCGGCGAGGGGGAAGTCTCATGGTTTTTCTCGAGTTGCGGCGGGAACCTGGGGTATATTCTCGAGTTACGACGGGGATGGCCCTTCCACACACGTGTGTGTTCAGCCATGTCAGGACTCCTGCCTAGTTGCGAGGGACAACTCGGGATTCTCCTCGAGGCTTTGCAGGGCAATTGGGACGCCTCTCCAGCTGAGACGGGAGACCAAGGGTCCCTTTCCACGTGCCACAGGAATCCTGGGTCTCCTATCAAGTTTCACGAGGAGTCAGGCATCGTCTCCTTTGGAGGCACTGATCTCCGCATACCTCTGGAGTTTTCAAAGGATTTGAGGCCTCCTGTCGCGATGAGGTCGGGAACTAGGTCTTGCTCTGTGGTCTCCACAGGGGATTCAGACATCCTTTCGTCTTGGGAGATGCAAGACGAGCCTGCATTCCAGTCACTGCAGGGATATCCGGCCTTATTTCGAGTCAGGGCATCGCGGTGTCCATTCCACTTGAGGCCGCAAACTCAGGGTCCCTCTCACATACCTAGAGCTGAGAGAAGCCTCCTCTTGAGGTGCTTGTGGTAAGGTGGTATTCCTCTGGAGTCGAAGCCAGGGTCTATCCTCTCATCTCGAGTTGATTTTGGGTCCACGGAGCTCTTTCGAGTTGCTACAGTGACCTCAGGATCCCTCTAGCCTTGAAACAGTGTTCTTGGGATTTCTCTGGAGTGTCATGAAGGAAATCAAGGCCCCTTTCATGTGTGCTCTGCAACACAGAATTGCTCTGCACGCAGTGCAGGGGAATCGGGCCTCATCTTGCGGCGAGGGGCAAATCTCATGGTTTTTCTCGAGTTGCGGCGGGAACCTGGGGTATATTCTCGAGTTACGACGGGGATGGCCCTTCCACCCACGTGTTTCTTCAGCGACGTCAGGACTCCTGCCTAGTTGCGAGGGACAACTCGGGATTCTCCTCGAGGCTTGGCAGGGCAATTGGGACGCCTCTCCAGCTGAGGCGGGAGACCAAGTGTCCCTTTCCAAGTGCCACAGGAATCCTGGGACTCCTATCAAGTTTCACGAGGAGTCAGGCATCGTCTCCTTTGGAGGCACTGATCTCCGCGTACCTCTGGAGTTTTCAAAGGATGTGAGGCTATGGGTCGCGGTGAGGTGGGGAACTAAGTCTTTCTCTGTGCTTTCCACAGGGGATTCAGACATCCTTTCGTCCTGGGAGATGCAAGACGAGCCTGCATTGAAGTCACTGCAGGGATATCCGGCCTTATTTCGAGTCAGGGCATCGCGGTGTCCATTCCACTTGAGGCCGCAAACTCAGGGTCCCTCTCACATACCTAGAGCTGAGAGAAGCCTCCTCTTGAGGTGCTTGTGGTAAGGTGGTATTCCTCTGGAGTCGAAGCCAGGGACTAACCTCTTTTTCGAGTTGATTTTTGGTCCACAGAGTACTTTCGTGTTGCTACAGTGACCTCAGGATCCCTCTATCCTTGAAACAGTGTTCTTGGGGTTTCTCTGGAGTGCCATCAAGGAAATCAAGGCTCCTTTCATGTGTGATGTGCAAGACGGAATTGCTCTGCTCGCAGTACAGGGGAATCGGGCCTCATCTCGCATCGAGGGGGAAGTCTCATGGTTTTTCTCGAATTGCGGCGGGAACCTGGGGTATATTCTCGAGTTACGACGGGGATGGCCCTTCCACACACGTGTTTGTTCAGCCACGTCAGGACTCCTGCCTAGTTGCGAGGGACAGCTCGGGATTCTCCTCGAGGCTTGGCAGGGCAATTGGAACGCCTCTCCAGCTGAGGCGGGAGACCAAGGGTCCCTTTCCACGTGCCACAAGAATCCTGGGACTCCTATCAAGTTTCACGAGGAGTCAGGCATCGTCTCCTTTGGAGGCACTGATCTCCGCGTACCTCTGGAGTTTTCAAAGGATGTGAGGCCTCCGGTCGCGATGAGGTGGGGAACTAGGTCTTTCTCTGTGGTCTCCACAGGGGATTCAGACATCCTTTCTTCTTGGGAGATGCAAGACGAGCCTGCATTCAAGTCACTGCAGGGATATCCGGCCTTATTTCGAGTCAGGGCATCGCGGTGTCCATTCCACTTGAGGCCGCAAACTCAGGGTCCCTCTCACATACCTAGAGCTGAGAGAAGCCTCCTCTTGAGGTGCTTATGGTAAGGTGGTATTCCTCAGGAGTCGAAGCCAGGAACTAACCTCTCATCTCGTGTTGATTCTTGGTCCACGGAGCTCTTTCGTGTTGCTACAGTGACCTCAGGATCCCTCTAGCCTTGAAACAGTGTTCTTGGGGTTTCTCTGGAGTGCCATCAAGGAAATCAAGGCTCCTTTCATGTGTGATGTGCAACACGGAATTGCTCAGCACGCAGTGCAGGGGAATCGGGCCTCATCTCGCGGCGAGGGGGAAGTTTCATGGTTTTTCTCGAGTTGCGGCGGGAACCTGGGGTATATTCTCGAGTTACGACGGGGATGGCCCTTCCACACACGTGTGTGTTCAGCCATGTCAGGACTCCTGCCTAGTTGCGAGGGACAACTCGGGATTCTCCTCGAGGCTTTGCAGGGCAATTGGGACGCCTCTCCAGCTGAGACGGGAGACCAAGGGTCCCTTTCCACGTGCCACAGGAATCCTGGGTCTCCTATCAAGTTTCACGAGGAGACAGGCATCGTCTCCTTTGGAGGCACTGATCTCCGCGTACCTCTGGAGTTTTCAAAGGATGTGAGGCCTCTGGTCACGATGAGGTGGGGAAGTAGGTCTTTCTCTGTGGTCTCCACAGGGGATTCAGACATCCTTGCTTCTTGGGAGATGCAAGACGAGCCTGCATTCAAGTCACGGCAGGGATAGCCAGCCTTATTTCGAGTCAGGGCATCGCGGTGTCCATTCCACTTGAGGCCGCAAACTCAGGGTCCCTCTCACATACCTAGAGCTGAGAGAAGCCTCCTCTTGAGGTGCTTGTGGTAAGGTGGTATTCCTCAGGAGTCGAAGCCAGGGACTAACCTCTCATCTCGTGTTGATTCTTGGTCCACGGAGCTCTTTCGTGTTGCTACAGTGACCTCAGGATCCCTCTAGCCTTGAAACAGTGTTCTTGGGGTTTCTCTGGAGTGCCATCAAGGAAATCAAGGCTCCTTTCATGTGTGATGTGCAACACGGAATTGCTCTGCACGCAGTGCAGGGGAATCGGGCCTCATCTCGCGGCGAGGGGGAAGTCTCATGGTTTTTCTCGAGTTGCGGCGGGAACCTGGGGTATATTCTCGAGTTACGACGGGGATGGCCCTTCCACACACGTGTCTGTTCAGCCACGTTAGGACTCCTGCCTAGTTGCGAGGGACAACTCGGGATTCTCCTCGAGGCTTTGCAGGGCAATTGGGACGCCTCTCCAGCTGAGACGGGAGACCAAGGGTCCCTTTCCACGTGCCACAGGAATCCTGGGTCTCCTATCAAGTTTCACGAGGAGTCAGGCATCGTCTCCTTTGGAGGCACTGATCTCCGCGTACCTCTGGAGTTTTCAAAGGATTTGAGGCCTCCTGTCGCGATGAGGTCGGGAACTAGGTCTTGCTCTGTGGTCTCCACAGGGGATTCAGACATCCTTTCGTCTTGGGAGATGCAAGACGAGCCTGCATTCCAGTCACTGCAGGGATATCCGGCCTTATTTCGAGTCAGGGCATCGCGGTGTCCATTCCACTTGAGGCCGCAAACTCAGGGTCCCTCTCACATACCTAGAGCTGAGAGAAGCCTCCTCTTGAGGTGCTTGTGGTAAGGTGGTATTCCTCTGGAGTCGAAGCCAGGGTCTAACCTCTCATCTCGAGTTGATTTTGGGTCCACGGAGCTCTTTCGAGTTGCTACAGTGACCTCAGGATCCCTCTAGCCTTGAAACAGTGTTCTTGGGATTTCTCTGGAGTGCCATGAAGGAAATCAAGGCCCCTTTCATGTGTGTTGTGCAACACAGAATTGCTCTGCACGCATTGCAGGGGAATCGGGCCTCATCTTGCGGCGAGGGGCAAATCTCATGGTTTTTCTCGAGTTACGGCGGGAACCTGGGGTATATTCTCGAGTTACGACGGGGATGGCCCTTCCACCCACGTGTTTCTTCAGCGACGTCAGGACTCCTGCCTAGTTGC
Organism: Cervus elaphus; assembly: GCF_910594005.1. Classification (NCBI taxonomy): domain Eukaryota; kingdom Metazoa; phylum Chordata; class Mammalia; order Artiodactyla; family Cervidae; genus Cervus; species Cervus elaphus. Next base: position 4,637,306 of record NW_025316779.1, read on the forward strand.
GAGGGACAACTCGGGATTCTCCTCGAGGCTTGGCAGGGCAATTGGGACGCCTCTCCAGCTGAGGCGGGAGACCAAGTGTCCCTTTCCAAGTGCCACAGGAATCCTGGGACTCCTATCAAGTTTCACGAGGAGTCAGGCATCGTCTCCTTTGGAGGCACTGATCTCCGCGTACCTCTGGAGTTTTCAAAGGATGTGAGGCTATGGGTCGCGGTGAGGTGGGGAACTAAGTCTTTCTCTGTGCTTTCCACAGGGGATTCAGACATCCTTTCGTCCTGGGAGATGCAAGACGAGCCTGCATTGAAGTCACTGCAGGGATATCCGGCCTTATTTCGAGTCAGGGCATCGCGGTGTCCATTCCACTTGAGGCCGCAAACTCAGGGTCCCTCTCACATACCTAGAGCTGAGAGAAGCCTCCTCTTGAGGTGCTTGTGGTAAGGTGGTATTCCTCTGGAGTCGAAGCCAGGGACTAACCTCTCTTTTCGAGTTGATTTTTGGTCCACAGAGTTCTTTCGTGTTGCTACAGTGACCTCAGGATCCCTCTATCCTTGAAACAGTGTTCTTGGGGTTTCTCTGGAGTGCCATCAAGGAAATCAAGGCTCCTTTCATGTGTGATGTGCAAGACGGAATTGCTCTGCACGCAGTACAGGGGAATCGGGCCTCATCTCGCATCGAGGGGGAAGTCTCATGGTTTTTCTCGAGTTGCGGCGGGAACCTGGGGTATATTCTCGAGTTACGACGGGGATGGCCCTTCCACCCACGTGTTTGTTCAGCCACGTCAGGACTCCTGCCTAGTTGCGAGGGACAACTCGGGATTCTCCTCGAGGCTTGGCAGGGCAATTGGAACGCCTCTCCAGCTGAGGCGGGAGACCAAGGGTCCCTTTCCACGTGCCACAAGAATCCTGGGACTCCTATCAAGTTTCACGAGGAGTCAGGCATCGTCTCCTTTGGAGGCACTGATCTCCGCGTACCTCTGGAGTTTTCAAAGGATGTGAGGCCTCCGGTCGCGATGAGGTGGGGAACTAGGTCTTTCTCTGTGGTCTCCACAGGGGATTCAGACATCCTTTCTTCTTGGGAGATGCAAGACGAGCCTGCATTCAAGTCACTGCAGGGATATCCGGCCTTATTTCGAGTCAGGGCATCGCGGTGTCCATTCCACTTGAGGCCGCAAACTCAGGATCCCTCTCACATACCTAGAGCTGAGAGAAGCCTCCTCTTGAGGTGCTTGTGGTAAGGTGGTATTCCTCAGGAGTCGAAGCCAGGGACTAACCTCTCATCTCGTGTTGATTCTTGGTCCACGGAGCTCTTTCGTGTTGCTACAGTGACCTCAGGATCCCTCTATCCTTGAAACAGTGTTCTTGGGGTTTCTCTGGAGTGCCATCAAGGAAATCAAGGCTCCTTTCATGTGTGATGTGCAACACGGAATTGCTCTGCACGCAGTGCAGGGGAATCGGGCCTCATCTCGCGGCGAGGGGGAAGTCTCATGGTTTTTCTCGAGTTGCGCCGGGAACCTGGGGTATATTCTCGAGTTACGACGGGGATGGCCCTTCCACACACGTGTGTGTTCAGCCATGTCAGGACTCCTGCCTAGTTGCGAGGGACAACTCGGGATTCTCCTCGAGGCTTTGCAGGACAATTGGGACGCCTTTCCAGCTGAGACGGGAGACCAAGGGTCCCTTTCCACATGCCACAGGAATCCTGGGTCTCCTATCAAGTTTCACGAGGAGTCAGGCATCGTCTCCTTTGGAGGCACTGATCTCCGCATACCTCTGGAGTTTTCAAAGGATTTGAGGCCTCCTGTCGCGATGAGGTCGGGAACTAGGTCTTGCTCTGTGGTCTCCACAGGGGATTCAGACATCCTTTCGTCTTGGGAGATGCAAGACGAGCCTGCATTCCAGTCACTGCAGGGATATCCGGCCTTATTTCGAGTCAGGGCATCGCGGTGTCCATTCCACTTGAGGCCGCAAACTCAGGGTCCCTCTCACATACCTAGAGCTGAGAGAAGCCTCCTCTTGAGGTGCTTGTGGTAAGGTGGTATTCCTCTGGAGTCGAAGCCAGGGACTAACCTCTCATCTCGAGTTGATTTTGGGTCCACGGAGCTCTTTCGAGTTGCTACAGTGACCTCAGGATCCCTCTAGCCTTGAAACAGTGTTCTTGGGATTTCTCTGGAGTGCCATGAAGGAAATCAAGGCTCCTTTCATGTGTGATGTGCAACACAGAATTGCTCTGCACGCAGTGCAGGGGAATCGGGCCTCATCTTGCGGCGAGGGGCAAATCTCATGGTTTTTCTCGAGTTGCGGCGGGAACCTAGGGTATATTCTCGAGTTACGACGGGGATGGCCCTTCCACCCACGTGTTTCTTCAGCGACGTCAGGACTCCTGCCTAGTTGCGAGGGACAACTCGGGATTCTCCTCGAGGCTTGGCAGGGCAATTGGGACGCCTCTCCAGCTGAGGCGGGAGACCAAGTGTCCCTTTCCAAGTGCCACAGGAATCCTGGGACTCCTATCAAGTTTCACGAGGAGTCAGGCATCGTCTCCTTTGGAGGCACTGATCTCCGCGTACCTCTGGAGTTTTCAAAGGATGTGAGGCTATGGGTCGCGGTGAGGTGGGGAACTAAGTCTTTCTCTGTGCTTTCCACAGGGGATTCAGACATCCTTTCGTCCTGGGAGATGCAAGACGAGCCTGCATTGAAGTCACTGCAGGGATATCCGGCCTTATTTCGAGTCAGGGCATCGCGGTGTCCATTCCACTTGAGGCCGCAAACTCAGGGTCCCTCTCACATACCTAGAGCTGAGAGAAGCCTCCTCTTGAGGTGCTTGTGATAAGGTGGTATTCCTCTGGAGACGAATCCAGGGACTAACCTCTCTTTTCGAGTTGATTTTTGGTCCACAGAGTTCTTTCGTGTTGCTACAGTGACCTCAGGATCCCTCTATCCTTGAAACAGTGTTCTTGGGGTTTCTCTGGAGTGCCATCAAGGAAATCAAGGCTCCTTTCATGTGTGATGTGCAAGACGGAATTGCTCTGCACGCAGTACAGGGGAATCGGGCCTCATCTCGCATCGAGGGGGAAGTCTCATGGTTTTTCTCGAGTTGCGGCGGGAACCTGGGGTATATTCTCGATTTACGACGGGGATGGCCCTTCCACCCACGTGTTTGTTCAGCCACGTCAGGACTCCTGCCTAGTTGCGAGGGACAACTCGGGATTCTCCTCGAGGCTTGTCAGGGCAATTGGAACGCCTCTCCAGCTGAGGCGGGAGACCAAGGGTCCCTTTCCACGTGCCACAAGAATCCTGGGACTCCTATCAAGTTTCACGAGGAGTCAGGCATCGTCTGCTTTGGAGGCACTGATCTCCGCATACCTCTGGAGTTTTCAAAGGATGTGAGGCCTCCGGTCGTGATGAGGTGGGGAACTAGGTCTTTCTCTGTGGTCTCCACAGGGGATTCAGACATCCTTTCTTCTTGGGAGATGCAAGACGAGCCTGCATTCAAGTCACTGCAGGGATATCCGGCCTTATTTCGAGTCAGGGCATCGCGGTGTCCATTCCACTTGAGGCCGCAAACTCAGGATCCCTCTCACATACCTAGAGCTGAGAGAAGCCTCCTCTTGAGGTGCTTGTGGTAAGGTGGTATTCCTCAGGAGTCGAAGCCAGGTACTAACCTCTCATTTCGTGTTGATTCTTGGCCACAGAGTTCTTTCGTGTTGTTACAGTGACCTCAGGATCCCTCTATCCTTGAAACAGTGTTCTTGGGGTTTCTCTGGAGTGCCATCAAGGAAATCAAGGCTCCTTTCATGTGTGATGTGCAAGACGGAATTGCTCTGCACGCAGTACAGGGGAATCGGGCCTCATCTCGCATCGAGGGGGAAGTCTCATGGTTTTTCTCGAGTTGCGGCGGAAACCTGGGGTATATTCTCGAGTTACGACGGGGATGGCCCTTCCACCCACGTGTTTGTTCAGCCACGTCAGGACTCCTGCCTAGTTGCGAGGGACAACTCGGGATTCTCCTCGAGGCTTGGCAGGGCAATTGGAACGCCTCTCCAGCTGAGGCGGGAGACCAAGGGTCCCTTTCCACGTGCCACAAGAATCCTGGGACTCCTATCAAGTTTCACGAGGAGTCAGGCATCGTCTCCTTTGGAGGCACTGATCTCCGCATACCTCTGGAGTTTTCAAAGGATGTGAGGCCTCCGGTCGCGATGAGGTGGGGAACTAGGTGTTTCTCTGTGGTCTCCACAGGGGATTCAGACATCCTTTCTTCTTGGGAGATGCAAGACGAGCCTGCATTCAAGTCACTGCAGGCATATCCGGCCTTATTTCGAGTCAGGGCATCGCGGTGTCCATTCCACTTGAGGCCGCAAACTCAGGATCCCTCTCACATACCTAGAGCTGAGAGAAGCCTCCTCTTGAGGTGCTTGTGGTAAGGTGGTATTCCTCAGGAGTCGAAGCCAGGGACTAACCTCTCATCTCGAGTTGATTTTTGGCCCACGGAGCTCTTTCGTGTTGCTACAGTGACCTCAGGATCCCTCTAGCCTTGAAACAGTGTTCTTGGGGTTTCTCTGGAGTGCCATCAAGGAAATCAAGGCTCCTTTCATGTGTGATGTGCAACACGGAATTGCTCTGCACGCAGTACAGGGGAATCGGGCCTCATCTCGCGGAGAGGGGGAAGTCTCATGGTTTTTCTCGAGTTGCGGCGGGAACCTGGGGTATATTCTCGAGTTACGACGGGGATGGCCCTTCCACCCACGTGTTTCTTCAGCGACGTCAGGACTCCTGCCTAGTTGCGAGGGACAACTCGGGATTCTCCTCGAGGCTTTGCAGGGCAATTGGGACGCCTCTCCAGCTGAGACTGGAGACCAAGGGTCCCTTTCCACGTGCCACAGGAATCCTGGGTCTCCTATCAAGTTTCACGAGGAGTCAGGCATCGTCTCCTTTGGAGGCACTGATCTCCCCATACCTCTGGAGTTTTCAAAGGATTTGAGGCCTCATGTCGCGATGAGGTGGGGAACTAGGTCTTTCTCTGTGGTCTCCACAGGGGATTCAGACACCCTTTCGTCTTGGGAGATGCAAGACGAGCCTGCATTCCAGTCACTGCAGGGATATCCGGCCTTATTTCGAGTCAGGGCATCGCGGTGTCCATTCCACTTGAGGCCGCAAACTCAGGGTCCCTCTCACATACCTAGAGGTGAGAGAAGCCTCCTCTTGAGGTGCTTGTGGTAAGGTGGTATTCCTCTGGAGTCGAAGCCAGGGACTAACCTCTCATCTCGAGTTGATTTTTGGTCCACGGAGCTCTTTCGTGTTGCTACAGTGACCTCAGGATCCCTCTAGCCTTGAAACAGTGTTCTTGGGGTTTCTCTGGAATGCCATCAAGGAAATCAAGGCTCCTTTCATGTGTGATGTGCAACACAGAATTGCTCTGCACGCAGTGCAGGGGAATCGGGCCTCATCTCGCGGCGAGGCGGAAGTCTCATGGTTTTTCTCGAGTTGCGGCGGGAACATGGGGTATATTCTCGAGTTACGACGGGGATGGCCCTTCCACACACGTGTTTGTTCAGCCACGTCAGGACTCTTGCCTAGTTGCGAGACACAACTCGGGATTCTCCTTGAGGCTTGGCAAGGCAATTGGGAGGCCTCTCCAGCTGAGGCGGGAGACCAAGGGTCCCTTTCCACGTGCCACAGGAATGCTGGGACTCCTATCAAGTTTCACGAGGAGTCAGGCATCGTCTCCTTTGGAGGCACTGATCTCCGCGTACCTCTGGAGTTTTCAAAGGATGTGAGGCCTCCGGTCGCGATGAGGTGGGGAACTAGGTCTTTCTCTGTGGTCTCCACAGGGGATTCAGACATCCTTTCATCTTGGGAGTTGCAAGACGAGCCTGCATTCAAGTCACTGCAGGGATATCCAGCCTTATTTCGCGTCAGGGCATCGCGGTGTCCATTCCACTTGAGGCCGCAAACTCAGGGTCCCTCTCACATACCTAGAGCTGAGAGAAGCCTCCTCTTGAGGTGCTTGTGGTAAGGTGGTATTCCTCTGGAGTCGAAGCCAGGGACTAACCTCTCATCTCGAGTTGATTTTTGGCCCACGGAGCTCTTTCGTGTTGCTACAGTGACCTCAGGATCCCTCTAGCCTTGAAACAGTGTTCTTGGGGTTTCTCTGGAGTGCCATCAAGGAAATCAAGGCTCCTTTCATGTGTGATGTGCAACACGGAATTGCTCTGCACGCAGTACAGGGGAATCGGGCCTCATCTCGCGGCGAGGGGGAAGTCTCATGGTATTTCTGGAGTTGCGGCGGGAACCTGGGGTATATTCTCGAGTTACGACGGGGATGGCCCTTCCACCCACGTGTTTCTTCAGCGACGTCAGGACTCCTGCCTAGTTGCGAGGGACAACTCTGGATTCTCCTCGAGGCTTGGCAGGGCAATTGGGACACCTCTCCAGCTGAGGCGGGAGACCAAGTGTCCCTTTCCAAGTGCCACAGGAATCCTGGGACTCCTATCAAGTTTCACGAGGAGTCAGGCATCGTCTCCTTTGGAGGCACTGATCTCCGCGTACCTCTGGAGTTTTCAAAGGATGTGAGGCTATCGGTCGCGATGAGGTGGGGAACTAAGTCTTTCTCTGTGCTTTCCACAGGGGATTCAGACATCCTTTCGTCGTGGGAGATGCAAGACGAGCCTGCATTGAAGTCACTGCAGGGATATCCGGCCTTATTTCGAGTCAGGGCATCGCGGTGTCCATTCCACTTGAGGCCGCAAACTCAGGGTCCCTCTCACATACCTAGAGCTGAGAGAAGCCTCCTCTTGAGGTGCTTGTGCTAAGGTGGTATTCCTCTGGAGACGAATCCAGGGACTAACCTCTCTTTTCGAGTTGATTTTTGGTCCACAGAATTCTTTCGTGTTGCTACAGTGACCTCAGGATCCCTCTAGCCTTGAAACAGTGTTCTTGGGGTTTCTCTGGAGTGCCATCAAGGAAATCAAGGCTCCTTTCATGTGTGATGTGCAAGACGGAATTGCTCTGCACGCAGAACAGGGGAATCGGGCCTCATCTCGCATCGAGGGGGAAGTCTCATGGTTTTTCTCGAGTTGCGGCGGGAACCTGGGGTATATTCTCGAGTTACGACGGGGATGGCCCTTCCACCCACGTGTTTGTTCAGCCACGTCAGGACTCCTGCCTAGTTGCGAGGGACAAATCGGGATTCTCCTCCAGGCTTTGCAGGGCAATTGGAACGCCTCTCCAGCTGAGGCGGGAGACCAAGGGTCCCTTTCCACGTGCCACAAGAATCCTGGGACTCCTATCAAGTTTCACGAGGAGTCAGGCATCGTCTCCTTTGGAGGTGCTGATCTCCGCGTACCTCTGGAGTTTTCAAAGGATGTGAGGCCTCCGGTCGCAATGAGGTGGGGAACTAGGTGTTTCTCTGTGGTCTCCACAGGGGATTCAGACATCCTTTCTTCTTGGGAGATGCAAGACGAGCCTGTATTCAAGTCACTGCAGGGATATCCTGCCTTATTTCGAGTCAGGGCATCGCGGTGTCCATTCCACTTGAGGCCGCAAACTCAGGATCCCTCTCACATACCTAGAGCTGAGAGAAGCCTCCTCTTGAGGTGCTTGTGGTAAGGTGGTATTCCTCAGGAGTCGAAGCCAGGGACTAACCTCTCATCTCGTGTTGATTTTTGGCCCACGGAGCTCTTTTGTGTTGCTACAGTGACCTCAGGATCCCTCTAGCCTTGAAACATTGTTCTTGGGGTTTCTCTGGAGTGCCATCAAGGAAATCAAGGCTTCTTTCATGTGTGATGTGCAACACGGAATTGCTCTGCACGCAGTGCAGGGGAATCGGGCCTCATCTCGCGGCGAGGGGGAAGTCTCATGGTTTTTCTCGAGTTGCGGCGGGAACCTGGGGTATATTCTCGAGTTACGACGGGGATGGCCCTTCCACCCACGTGTTTCTTCAGCGACGTCAGGACTCCTGCCTAGTTGCGAGGGACAACTCGGGATTCTCCTCGAGGTTTTGCAAGGCAATTGGGACGCCTCTCCAGCTGAGACGGGAGACCAAGAGTCCCTTTCCACGTGCCACAGGAATCCTGGGTCTCCTATCAAATTTCACGATGAGTCAGGCATCGTTTCCTTTGGAGGCACTGATCTCCGCGTACCTCTGGAGTTTTCAAAGGATGTGAGGCCTCCGGTCGTGATGAGGTGTGGAACTAGGTCTTTCTCTGTGGTCTCCACAGGGGATTCAGACATCCTTTCATCTTGGGAGATGCAAGACGAGCCTGCATTCAAGTCACTGCAGGGATATCCGGCCTTATTTCGCGTCAGGGCATCGCGGTGTCCATTCCATTTGAGGCCGCAAACTCAGGGTCCCTCTCACATACCTAGAGCTGAGAGAAGCCTCCTCTTGAGGTGCTTGTGGTAAGGTGGTATTCCTCTGGAGTCGAAGCCAGGGACTAACCTCTCATATCGAGTTGATTTTTGGCCCACGGAGCTCTTTCGTGTTGCTACAGTGATCTCAGGATCACTCTAGCCTTGAAACAGTGTTCTTGGGGTTTCTCTGGAGTGCCATCAAGGAAATCAAGGCTCCTTTCATGTGTGATGTGCAACACGGAATTGCTCTGCACACAGTGCAGGGGAATCGGGCCTCATCTCGCGACGAGGGGGAAGTTTCATGGTTTTTCTCGAGTTGCGGCGGGAACCTGGGGTATATTCTCGAGTTACGACGGGGATGGCCCTTCCACCCACGTGTTTCTTCAGCGAAGTCAGGACTCCTGCCTAGTTGCGAGGGACAACTCTGGATTCTCCTCGAGGCTTGGCAGGGCAATTGGAACGCCTCTCCAGCTGAGGCGGGAGACCAAGGGTCCCTTTCCACGTGCCACAAGAATCCTGGGACTCCTATCAAGTTTCACGAGGAGTCAGGCATCGTCTCCTTTGGAGGCACTGATCTCCGCATACCTCTGGAGTTTTCAAAGGATGTGAGGCCTCCGGTCGCGATGAGGTGGGGAACTAGGTGTTTCACTGTGGTCTCCACAGGGGATTCAGACATCCTTTCTTCTTGGGAGATGCAAGACGAGCCTGCATTCAAGTCACTGCAGGGATATCCGGCCTTATTTCGAGTCAGGGCATCGCGGTGTCCATTCCATTTGAGGCCGCAAACTCAGAATCCCTCTCACATACCTAGAGCTGAGAGAAGCCTCCTCTTGAGGTGCTTGTGGTAAGGTGGTATTCCTAAGGAGTCGAAGCCAGGGACTAACCTCTCATCTCGTGTTGATTCTTGGTCCACGGAGCTGTTTCGTGTTGCTACAGTGACCTCAGGATCCCTCTAGCCTTGAAACAGTGTTCTTGGGGTTTCTCTGGAGTGCCATCAAGGAAATCAAGGCTCCTTTCATGTGTGATGTGCAACACGGAATTGCTCTGCACGCAGTGCAGGTGAATCGGGCCTCATCTCGCGGCGAGGGGGAAGTCTCATGGTTTTTCTCGAGTTGCGGCGGGAACCTGGGGTATATTCTCGAGTTACGACGGGGATGGCCCTTCCACCCACGTGTTTCTTCAGCGACGTCAGGACTCCTGCCTAGTTGCGAGGGACAACTCGGGATTCTCCTCGAGGCTTTGCAGGGCAATTGGGACGCCTCTCCAGCTGAGGCGGGAGACCAAGGGTCCCTTTCCACGTGCCACAGGTATCCTGGGTCTCCTATCAAGTTTCACGAGGAGTCAGGCATCGTCTCCTTTGGAGGCACTGATCTCCGCGTACCTCTGGAGTTTTCAAAGGATGTGAGGCCTCCGTTCGCGATGAGGTGGGGAACTAGGTCTTTCTCTGTGGTCTCCACAGGGGATTCAGACATCCTTTCATCTTGGGAGTTGCAAGACGAGCCTGCATTCAAGTCACTGCAGGGATATCCAGCCTTATTTCGCGTCAGGGCATCGCGGTGTCCATTCCACTTGAGGCCGCAAACTCAGGGTCCCTCTCACATACCTAGAGCTGAGAGAAGCCTCCTCTTGAGGTGCTTGTGGTAAGGTGGTATTCCTCTGGAGTCGAAGCCAGGGACTAACCTCTCATCTCGTGTTGATTTTTGGCCCACGGAGCTCTTTCGTGTTGCTACAGTGACCTCAGGATCCCTCTAGCCTTGAAACAGTGTTCTTGGGGTTTCTCTGGAGTGCCATCAAGGAAATCAAGGCTCCTTTCATGTGTGATGTGCAACACGGAATTGCTCTGCACGCAGTGCAGGGGAATCGGGCCTCATGTCGCGGCGAGGGGGAAGTCTCATGGTTTTTCTCGAGTTGCGGCGGGAACCTGGGGTATATTCTCGAGTTACGACGGGGATGGCCCTTCCACCCACGTGTTTCTTCAGCGACGTCAGGACTCCTGCCTAGTTGCGAGGGACAACTCTGGATTCTCCTCGAGGCTTGGCAGGGCAATTGGGACGCCTCTCCAGCTGAGGCGGGAGACCAAGTGTCCCTTTCCAAGTGCCACAGGAATCCTGGGACTCCTATCAAGTTTCACGAGGAGTCAGGCATCGTCTTCTTTGGAGGCACTGATCTCCGCGTACCTCTGGAGTTTTCAAAGGATGTGAGGCTATCGGTCGCGATGAGGTGGGGAACTAAGTCTTTCTCTGTGCTTTCCACAGGGGATTCAGACATCCTTTCGTCCTGGGAGATGCAAGACGAGCCTGCATTGAAGTCACTGCAGGGATATCCGGCCTTATTTCGAGTCAGGGCATCGCGGTGTCCATTCCACTTGAGGCCACAAACTCAGGGTCCCTCTCACATACCTAGAGCTGAGAGAAGCCTCCTCTTGAGGTGCTTGTGGTAAGGTGGTATTCCTCTGGAGACGAATCCAGGGACTAACCTCTCTTTTCGAGTTGATTTTTGGTCCACAGAGTTCTTTCGTGTTGCTACAGTGACCTCAGGATCCCTCTATCCTTGAAACAGTGTTCTTGGGGTTTCTCTGAAGTGCCATCAAGGAAATCAAGGCTCCTTTCATGTGTGATGTGCAAGACGGAATTGCTCTGCACGCAGTACAGGGGAATCGGGCCTCATCTCGCATCGAGGGGGAAGTCTCATGGTTTTTCTCGAGTTGCGGCGGGAACCTGGGGTATATTCTCGAGTTACGACGGGGATGGCCCTTCCACACACGTGTTTGTTCAGCCACGTCAGGACTCCTGCCTAGTTGCGAGGGACAAATCGGGATTCTCCTCGAGGCTTGGCAGGGCAATTGGAACGCCTCTCCAGCTGAGGCGGGAGACCAAGGGTCCCTTTCCACGTGCCACAAGAATCCTGGGACTCCTATCAAGTTTCACGAGGAGTCAGGCATCGTCTCCTTTGGAGGCACTGATCTCCGCATACCTCTGGAGTTTTCAAAGGATGTGAGGCCTCCGGTCGCGATGAGGTGGGGAACTAGGTGTTTCACTGTGGTCTCCACAGGGGATTCAGACATCCTTTCTTCTTGGGAGATGCAAGACGAGCCTGCATTCAAGTCACTGCAGGGATATCCTGCCTTATTTCGAGTCAGGGCATCGCGGTGTCCATTCCATTTGAGGCCGCAAACTCAGAATCCCTCTCACATACCTAGAGCTGAGAGAAGCCTCCTCTTGAGGTGCTTGTGGTAAGGTGGTATTCCTAAGGAGTCGAAGCCAGGGACTAACCTCTCATCTCGTGTTGATTCTTGGTCCACGGAGCTGTTTCGTGTTGCTACAGTGACCTCAGGATCCCTCTAGCCTTGAAACAGTGTTCTTCGGGTTTCTCTGGAGTGCCATCAAGGAAATCAAGGCTCCTTTCATGTGTGATGTGCAACACGGAATTGCTCTGCACGCAGTGCAGGTGAATCGGGCCTCATCTCGCGGCGAGGGGGAAGTCTCATGGTTTTTCTCGAGTTGCGGCGGGAACCTGGGGTATATTCTCGAGTTACGACGGGGATGGCCCTTCCACCCACGTGTTTCTTCAGCGACGTCAGGACTCCTGCCTAGTTGCGAGGGACAACTCGGGATTCTCCTCGAGGCTTTGCAGGGCAATTGGGACGCCTCTCCAGCTGAGGCGGGAGACCAAGGGTCCCTTTCCACGTGCCACAGGTATCCTGGGTCTCCTATCAAGTTTCACGAGGAGTCAGGCATCGTCTCCTTTGGAGGCACTGATCTCCGCGTACCTCTGGAGTTTTCAAAGGATGTGAGGCCTCCGTTCGCGATGAGGTGGGGAACTAGGTCTTTCTCTGTGGTCTCCACAGGGGATTCAGACATCCTTTCATCTTGGGAGTTGCAAGACGAGCCTGCATTCAAGTCACTGCAGGGATATCCAGCCTTATTTCGCGTCAGGGCATCGCGGTGTCCATTCCACTTGAGGCCGCAAACTCAGGGTCCCTCTCACATACCTAGAGCTGAGAGAAGCCTCCTCTTGAGGTGCTTGTGGTAAGGTGGTATTCCTCTGGAGTCGAAGCCAGGGACTAACCTCTCATCTCGTGTTGATTTTTGGCCCACGGAGCTCTTTCGTGTTGCTACAGTGACCTCAGGATCCCTCTAGCCTTGAAACAGTGTTCTTGGGGTTTCTCTGGAGTGCCATCAAGGAAATCAAGGCTCCTTTCATGTGTGATGTGCAACACGGAATTGCTCTGCACGCAGTGCAGGGGAATCGGGCCTCATGTCGCGGCGAGGGGGAAGTCTCATGGTTTTTCTCGAGTTGCGGCGGGAACCTGGGGTATATTCTCGAGTTACGACGGGGATGGCCCTTCCACCCACGTGTTTCTTCAGCGACGTCAGGACTCCTGCCTAGTTGCGAGGGACAACTCTGGATTCTCCTCGAGGCTTGGCAGGGCAATTGGGACGCCTTTCCAGCTGAGGCGGGAGACCAAGTGTCCCTTTCCAAGTGCCACAGGAATCCTGGGACTCCTATCAAGTTTCACGAGGAGTCAGGCATCGTCTTCTTTGGAGGCACTGATCTCCGCGTACCTCTGGAGTTTTCAAAGGATGTGAGGCTATCGGTCGCGATGAGGTGGGGAACTAAGTCTTTCTCTGTGCTTTCCACAGGGGATTCAGACATCCTTTCGTCCTGGGAGATGCAAGACGAGCCTGCATTGAAGTCACTGCAGGGATATCCGGCCTTATTTCGAGTCAGGGCATCGCGGTGTCCATTCCACTTGAGGCCACAAACTCAGGGTCCCTCTCACATACCTAGAGCTGAGAGAAGCCTCCTCTTGAGGTGCTTGTGGTAAGGTGGTATTCCTCTGGAGACGAATCCAGGGACTAACCTCTCTTTTCGAGTTGATTTTTGGTCCACAGAGTTCTTTCGTGTTGCTACAGTGACCTCAGGATCCCTCTACCCTTGAAACAGTGTTCTTGGGGTTTCTCTGAAGTGCCATCAAGGAAATCAAGGCTCCTTTCATGTGTGATGTGCAAGACGGAATTGCTCTGCACGCAGTACAGGGGAATCGGGCCTCATCTCGCATCGAGGGGGAAGTCTCATGGTTTTTCTCGAGTTGCGGCGGGAACCTGGGGTATATTCTCGAGTTACGACGGGGATGGCCCTTCCACACACGTGTTTGTTCAGCCACGTCAGGACTCCTGCCTAGTTGCGAGGGACAAATCGGGATTCTCCTCGAGGCTTTGCAGGGCAATTGGAACGCCTCTCCAGCTGAGTCGGGAGACCAAGGGTCCCTTTCCACGTGCCACAAGAATATTGGGACTCCTATCAAGTTTCACGAGGAGTCAGGCATCGTCTCCTTTGGAGGCACTGATCTCCGCGTACCTCTGGAGTTTTCAAAGGATGTGAGGCCTCCGGTCGCAATGAAGTGGGGAAATAGGTGTTTCTCTGTGGTCTCCACAGGGGATTCAGACATCCTTTCTTCTTGGGAGATGCAAGACGAGCCTGCATTCAAGTCACTGCAGGGATATCCGGCCTTATTTCGAGTCAGGGCATCGCGGTGTCCATTCCACTTGAGGCCGCAAACTCAGGATCCCTCTCACATACCTAGAGCTGAGAGAAGCCTCCTCTTGAGGTGCTTGTGGTAAGGTGGTATTCCTCAGGAGTCGAAGCCAGGGACTAACCTCTCATCTCGTGTTGATTTTTGGCCCACGAAGCTCTTTCGTGTTGCTACAGTGACCTCAGGATCCCTCTAGCCTTGAAACAGTGTTCTTGGGGTTTTTCTGGAGTGCCATCAAGGAAATCAAGGCTTCTTTCATGTGTGATGTGCAACACGGAATTGCTCTGCACGCAGTGCAGGGGAATCGGGCCTCATCTCGCGGCGAGGGGGAAGTCTCATGGTTTTTCTCGAGTTGCGGCGGGAACCTGGGGTATATTCTCGAGTTACGACGGGGATGGCCCTTCCACCCACGTGTTTCTTCAGCGACGTCAGGACTCCTGCCTAGTTGCGAGGGACAACTCGGGATTCTCCTCGAGGTTTTGCAGGGCAATTGGGACGCCTCTCCAGCTGAGACGGGAGACCAAGGGTCCCTTTCCACGTGCCATAGGAATCCTGGGTCTCCTATCACGTTTCACGATGAGTCAGGCATCGTTTCCTTTGGAGGCACTGATCTCCGCGTACCTCTCGAGTTTTCAAAGGATGTGAGGCCTCCGGTCGTGATGAGGTGTGGAACTAGGTCTTTCTCTGTGGTCTCCACAGGGGATTCAGACATCCTTTCATCTTGGGAGATGCAAGACGAGCCTGCATTCAAGTCACTGCAGGGATATCCGGCCTTATTTCGCGTCAGGGCATCGCGGTGTCCATTCCACTTGAGGCCGCAAACTCAGGGTCCCTCTCACATACCTAGAGCTGAGAGAAGCCTCCTCTTGAGGTGCTTGTGGTAAGGTGGTATTCCTCTGGAGTCGAATCCAGGGACTAACCTCTCATCTCGTGTTGATTTTTGGCCCACGGAGCTCTTTCGTGTTGCTACAGTGACCTCAGGATCCCTCTAGCCTTGAAACAGTGTTCTTGGGGTTTCTCTGGAGTGCCATCAAGGAAATCAAGGCTCCTTTCATGTGTGATGTGCAACACGGAATTGCTCTGCACGCAGTGCAGGGGAATCGGGCCTCATCTCGCGACGAGGGGGAAGTCTCATGGTTTTTCTCGAGTTGCGGCGGGAACCTGGGGTATATTCTCGAGTTACGACGGGGATTGCCCTTCCACCCACTTGTTTCTTCAGCGACGTCAGGACTCCTGCGTAGTTGCGAGGGACAACTCTGGATTCTCCTCGAGGCTTGGCAGGGCAATTGGGACGCCTCTCCAGCTGAGGCGGGAGACCAAGTGTCCCTTTCCAAGTGCCACAGGAATCCTGGGACTCCTATCAAGTTTCACGAGAAGTCAGGCATCGGCTCCTTTGGAGGCACTGATCTCCGCGTACCTCTGGAGTTTTCAAAGGATGTGAGGCTATCGGTCGCGATGAGGTGGGAAACTAAGTCTTTCTCTGTGCTTTCCACAGGGGAATCAGACATCCTTTCGTCTTGGGAGATGCAAGACGAGCCTGCATTGAAGTCACTGCAGGGATATCCGGCCTTATTTCGAGTCAGGGCATCGCGGTGTCCATTCCACTTGAGGCCGCAAAATCAGGGTCCCTCTCACATACCTAGAGCTGAGAGAAGCCTCCTCTTGAGGTGCTTGTGGTAAGGTGGTATTCCTCTGGAGACGAATCCAGGGACTAACCTCTCTTTTCGAGTTGATTTTTGGTCCACAGAGTTCTTTCGTGTTGCTACAGTGACCTCAGGATCCCTCTATCCTTGAAACAGTGTTCTTGGGGTTTCTCTGAAGTGCCATCAAGGAAATCAAGGCTCCTTTCATGTGTGATGTGCAAGACGGAATTGCTCTGCACGCAGTACAGGGGAATCGGGCCTCATCTCGCATCGAGGGGGAAGTCTCATGGTTTTTCTCGAGTTGCGGCGGGAACCTGGGGTATATTCTCGAGTTACGACGGGGATGGCCCTTCCACCCACGTGTTTGTTCAGCCACGTCAGGACTCCTGCCTTGTTGCGAGGGACAACTCGGGATTCTCCTCGAGGCTTGGCAGGGCAATTGGAACGCCTCTCCAGCTGAGGCGGAAGACCAAGGGTCCCTTTCCACGTGCCACAAGAATCCTGGGACTCCTATCAAGTTTCACGAGGAGTCAGGCATCGTCTCCTTTGGAGCCACTGATCTCCGCGTACCTCTGGAGTTTTCAAAGGATGTGAGGCCTCCGGTCGCGATGAGGTGGGGAACTAGGTGTTTCTCTGTGGTCTCCACAGGGGATTCAGACATCCTTTCTTCTTGGGAGATGCAAGACGAACCTGCATTCAAGTCACTGCAGGGATATCCGGCCTTATTTCGAGTCAGGGCATCGCGGTGTCCATTCCACTTGAGGCCGCAAACTCAGGGTCCCTCTCACATACCTAGAGCTGAGAGAAGCCTCCTCTTGAGGTGCTTGTGGTAAGGTGGTATTCCTCAGGAGTCGAAGCCAGGGACTAACCTCTCATCTCGTGTTGATTCTTGGTCCACGGAGCTCTTTCGTGTTGCTACAGTGACCTCAGGATCCCTCTAGCCTTGAAACAGTGTTCTTGGGGTTTCTCTGGAGTGCCATCAAGGAAATCAAGGCTCCTTTCATGTGTGATGTGCAACACGGAATTGCTCTGCACGCAGTGCAGGGGAATCGGGCCTCATTTTGCGGCGAAGGGGAAGTCTCATGGTTTTTCTCGAGTTGCGGCGGGAACTTGGGGTATATTCTCGAGTTACAACGGGGATGGCCCTTCCACACACGTGTGTGTTCAGCCATGTCAGGACTCCTGCCTAGTTGCGAGGGACAACTCGGGATTCTCCTCGAGGCTTTGCAAGGCAATTGGGAACCCTCTCCAGCTGAGACGGGAGACCAAGTGTCCCTTTCCACGTGCCACAGGAATCCTGGGTCTCCTATTAAGTTTCACGAGGAGTCAGGCATCGTCTCCTTTGGAGGCACTGATCTCCGCATACCTCTGGAGTTTTCAAAGGATTTGAGGCCTCCTGTCGCGATGAGGTGGGGAACTAGGTCTTTCTCTGTGGTCTCCACAGGGGATTCAGACACCCTTTCTTCTTGGGAGATGCAAGACGAGCCTGCATTCCAGTCACTGCAGGGATATCCGGCCTCATTTCGAGTCAGGGCATCGCGGTGTCCATTCCACTTGAGGCCGCAAACTCAGGGTCCCTCTCACATACCTAGAGCTGAGAGAAGCCTCCTCTTGAGGTGCTTGTGGTAAGGTGGTATTCCTCTGGAGTCGAAGCCAGGGACTAACCTCTCATCTCGAGTTGATTTTTGGCCCACGAGCTCTTTCGTGTTGCTACAGTGACCTCAGGATCCCTCTAGCCTTGAAACAGTGTTCTTGGGGTTTCTCTGGAGTGCCATCAAGGAAATCAAGGCTCCTTTCATGTGTGATGTGCAACACGGAATTTCTCTGCACGCAGTGCAGGGGAATCGGGCCTCATCTCGCGGCGAGGGGGAAGTCTCATGGTTTTTCTCGAGTTGCGGCGGGAACCTGGGGTATATTCTCGAGTTACGACGGGGATGGCCCTTCCACCCACGTGTTTCTTCACCGACATCAGGACTCCTGCCTAGTTGCGAGGGACAACTCTGGATTCTCCTCGAGGCTTGGCAGGGCAATTGGGACGCCTCTCCAGCTGAGGCGGGAGACCAAGTGTCCCTATCCAAGTGCCACAGGAAGCCTGGGACTCCTATCAAGTTTCACGAGGAGTCAGGCATCGTCTCCTTTGGAGGCACTGATCTCCGCGTACCTCTGGAATTTTCAAAGGATGTGAGGCTATCGGTCGTGATGAGGTGGGAACTAAGTCTTTCTCTGTGCTTTCCACAGGGGATTCAGACATCCTTTCGTTCTGGGAGATGCAAGACGAGCCTGCATTGAAGTCACTGCAGGGATATCCGGCCTTATTTCGAGTCAGGGCATCGCGGTGTCCATTCCACTTGAGGCCGCAAACTCAGGGTCCCTCTCACATACCTAGAGCTGAGAGAAGCCTCCTCTTGAGGTGCTTGTGGTAAGGTGGTATTCCTCTGGAGACGAATCCAGGGACTAACCTCTCTTTTCGAGTTGATTTTTGGTCCACAGAGTTCTTTCGTGTTGCTACAGTGACCTCAGGATCCCTCTATCCTTGAAACAGTGTTCTTAGGGATTCTCTGGAGTGCCATGAAGGAAATCAAGGCTCCTTTCATGTGTGATGTGCAAGACGGAATTGCTCTGCATGCAGTACAGGGGAATCGGGCCTCATCTCGCTTCGAGGGGGAAGTCTCATGGTTTTTCTCGAGTTGCGGCGGGAACCTGGGGTATATTCTCGAGTTACGACGGGGATGGCCCTTCCACCCACGTGTTTGTTCAGCCACGTCAGGACTCCTGCCTAGTTGCGAGGGACAACTCGGGATTCTCCTCGAGGCTTGGCAGGGCAATTGGAACGCCTCTCCAGCTGAGGCGGGAGACCAAGGGTCCCTTTCCACGTGCCACAAGAATCCTGGGACTCCTATCAAGTTTCACGAGGAGTCAGGCATCGTCTCCTTTGGAGGCGCTGATCTCCGCGTACCTCTGGAGTTTTCAAAGGATGTGAGACCTCCGGTCGCGATGAGGTGGGGAACTAGGTGTTTCTCTGTGGTCTCCACAGGGGATTCAGACATCCTTTCTTCTTGGGAGATGCAAGATGAGCCTGCATTCAAGTCACTGCAGGGATATCCGGCCTTATTTCGAGTCAGGGCATCGCGGTGTCCATTCCACTTGAGGCCGCAAACTCAGGGTCCCTCTCACATACCTAGAGCTGAGAGAAGCCTCCTCTTGAGGTGCTTGTGGTAAGGTGGTATTCCTCAGGAGTCGAAGCCAGGGACTAACCTCTCATCTCGTGTTGATTCTTGGTCCACGGAGCTCTTTCGTGTTGCTACAGTGACCTCAGGATCCCTCTAGCCTTGAATCAGTGTTCTTGGGGTTTCTCTGGAGTGCCATCAAGGAAATCAAGGCTCCTTTCATGTGTGATGTGCAACACGGAATTGCTCTGCATGCAGTTCAGGGGAATCGGGCCTCATCTCGCGGCGAGGGGGAAGTCTCATGGTTTTTCTCGAGTTGCGGCGGGAACCTGGGGTATATTCTCGAGTTACGACGGGGATGGCCCTTCCACCCACGTGTTTGTTCAGCCACGTCAGGACTCCTGCCTAGTTGCGAGGGACAACTCGGGATTCTCCTCGAGGCTTGGCAGGGCAATTGGAACGCCTCTCCAGCTGAGGCGGGAGACCAAGGGTCCCTTTCCAAGTGGCACAGGAATCCTGGGACTCCTATCAAGTTTCACGAGGAGTCAGGCATCGTCTCCTTTGGAGGCACTGATCTCCGCGTACCTCTGGAGTTTTCAAAGGATGTGAGGCTATCGGTCGCCATGAGGTGGGGAACTAAGTCTTTCTCTGTGCTTTCCACAGGGGATTCAGACATCCTTTCGTCCTGGGAGATGCAAGACGAGCCTGCATTGAAGTCACTGCAGGTATATACGGCCTTATTTCGAGTCAGGGCATCGCGGTGTCCATTCCACTTGAGGCCGCAAACTCAGGGTCCCTCTCACATACCAAGAGCTGAGAGAAGCCTCCTCTTGAGGTGCTTGTGGTAAGGTGGTATTCCTCTGGAGATGAATCCAGGGACTAACCTCTCTTTTCGAGTTGATTTTTGGTCCACAGAGTTCTTTCGTGTTGCTACAGTGACCTCAGGATCCCTCTATCCTTGAAACAGTGTTCTTGGGGTTTCTCTGGAGTGCCATCAAGGAAATCAAGGCTCCTTTCATGTGTGATGTGCAAGACGGAATTGCTCTGCACGCAGTACAGGGGAATCGGACCTCATCTCGCATCGAGGGGGAAGTCTCATGGTTTTTCTGGAGTTGTGGCGGGAACCTGGGGTATATTCTCGAGTTACGACGGGGATGGCCCTTCCACCCACGTGTTTGTTCAGCCACGTCAGGACTCCTGCCTAGTTGCGAGGGACAACTCGGGATTCTCCTCGAGGCTTGGCAGGGCAATTGGAACGCCTCTCCAGCTGAGGCGGGAGACCAAGGGTCCCTTTCCACGTGCCACAAGAATCCTGGGACTCCTATCAAGTTTCACGAGGAGTCAGGCATCGTCTCCTTTGGAGGCACTGATCTCCGCGTACCTCTGGAGTTTTCAAAGGATGTGAGGCCTCCGGTCGCGATGAGGTGGGGACCTAGGTGTTTCTCTGTGGTCTCCACAGGGGATTCAGACATGCTTTCTTCTTGGGAGATGCAAGACGAGCCTGCATTCAAGTCACTGCAGGGATATCCGGCCTTATTTCGAGTCAGGGCATCGCGGTGTCCATTCCACTTGAGGCCGCAATCTCAGGATCCCTCTCACATACCTAGAGCTGAGAGAAGCCTCCTCTTGAGGTGCTTGTGGTAAGGTGGTATTCCTCAGGAGGCGAAGCCAGGGACTAACCTCTCATCTCGAGTTGATTTTTGGCCCACGGAGCTCTTCGTGTTGCTACAGTGACCTCAGGATCCCTCTAGCCTTGAAACAGTGTTCTTGGGGTTTCTCTGGAGTGCCATCAAGGAAATCAAGGCTCCTTTCATGTGTGATGTGCAACACGGAATTGCTCTGCACGCAGTGCAGGGGAATCGGGCCTCATCTTGCGGCGAGGGGGAAGTCTCATGGTTTTTCTCGAGTTGCAGCGGGAACCTGGGGTATATTCTCGAGTTACGACGGGGATGGCCCTTCCACACACGTGTTTCTTCAGCGACGTCAGGACTCCTGCCTAGTTGCGAGGGACAACTCGGGATTCTCCTCGAGGCATTGCAGGGCAATTGGGACGCCTCTCCACCTGAGACGGGAGACCAAGGGTCCCTTTCCACGTGCCACAGGAATCCTGGGTCTCCTATCAAGTTTCACGATGAGTCAGGCATCGTCTCCTTTGGAGGCACTGATCTCCGCGTACCTCTGGAGTTTTCAAAGGATGTGAGGCCTCCGGTCGTGATGAGGTGTGGAACTAGGTCTTTCTCTGTGGTCTCCACAGGGGATTCAGACATCCTTTCATCTTGGGAGATGCAAGACGAGCCTGCATTCAAGTCACTGCAGGGATATCCAGCCTTATTTCGCATCAGGGCATCGCGGTGTCCATTCCACTTGAGGCCGCAAACTCAGGGTCCCTCTCACATACCTAGAGCTGAGAGAAGCCTCCTCTTGAGGTGCTTGTGGTAAGGTGGTATTCCTCTGGAGTCGAAGCCAGGGACTAACCTCTCATCTCGAGTTGATTTTTGGCCCACGGAGCTCTTTCGTGTTGCTACAGTGACCTCAGGATCCCTCTAGCCTTGAAACAGTGTTCTTGGGGTTTCTCTGGAGTGCCATCCAGGAAATCAAGACTCCTTTCATGTGTGATGTGCAACACGGAATTGCTCTGCACGCAGTGCAGGGGAATCGGGCCTCATCTCGCGGCGAGGGGGAAGTCTCATGGTTTTTCTCGAGTTGCGGTGGGAACCTGGGGTATATTCTCGAGTTACGATGGGGATGGCCCTTCCACCCACGTGTTTCTTCAGCGACGTCAGGACTCCTGCCTAGTTGCGAGGGACAACTCGGGATTCTCCTCGAGGCTTGGCAGGGCAATTGGGACGCCTCTCCAGCTGAGGCGGGAGACCAAGTGTCCCTTTCCAAGTGCCACAGGAATCCTGGGACTCCTATCAAGTTTCACGAGAAGTCAGGCATCGGCTCCTTTGGAGGCACTGATCTCCGCGTACCTCTGGAGTTTTCAAAGGATGTGAGGCTATCGGTCGCGATGAGGTGGGGAACTAAGTCTTTCTCTGTGCTTTCCACAGGGGATTCAGACATCCTTTCGTCTTGGGAGATGCAAGACGAGCCTGCATTGAAGTCACTGCAGGGATATCCGGCCTTATTTCGAGTCAGGGCATCGCGGTGTCCATTCCACTTGAGGCCGCAAACTCAGGGTCCCTCTCACATACCTAGAGCTGAGAGAAGCCTCCTCTTGAGGTGCTTGTGGTAAGGTGGTATTCCTCTGGAGACGAATCCACTGACTAACCTCTCTTTTCGAGTTGATTTTTGGTCCACAGAGTTCTTTCGTGTTGCTACAGTGACCTCAGGATCCCTCTATCCTTGAAACAGTGTTCTTGGGGTTTCTCTGGAGTGCCATCAAGGAAATCAAGGCTCCTTTCATGTGTGATGTGCAAGACGGAATTGCTCTGCACGCAGTACAGGGGAATCGGGCCTCATCTCGCATCGAGGGGGAAGTCTCATGGTTTTTCTCGAGTTGCGGCGGGAACCTGGGGTATATTCTCGAGTTACGACGAGGATGGCCCTTCCACCTACGTGTTTGTTCAGCCACGTCAGGACTCCTGCCTAGTTGCGAGGGACAACTCGGGATTCTCCTCGAGGCTTGGCAGGGCAATTGGAACGCCTCTCCAGCTGAGGCGGGAGACCAAGGGTCCCTTTCCACGTGCCACAAGAATCCTGGGACTCCTATCAAGTTTCACGAGGAGTCAGGCATCGTCTCCTTTGGAGGCACTGATCTCCGCGTACCTCTGGAGTTTTGAAAGGATGTGAGGCCTCCGGTCGCGATGAGGTGGGGAACTAGGTGTTTCTCTGTGGTCTCCACAGGGGATTCAGACATCCTTTCTTCTTGGGAGATGCAAGACGAACCTGCAATCAAGTCACTGCAGGGATATCCGGCCTTATTTCGAGTCAGGGCATCGCGGTGTCCATTCCACTTGAGGCCGCAAACTCAGGGTCCCTCTCACATACCTAGAGCTGAGAGAAGCCTCCTCTTGAGGTGCTTGTGGTAAGGTGGTATTCCTCAGGAGTCGAAGCCAGGGACTAACCTCTCATCTCGTGTTGATTCTTGGTCCACGGAGCTCTTTCGTGTTGCTACAGTGACCTCAGGATCCCTCTAGCCTTGAAACAGTGTTCTTGGGGTTTCTCTGGAGTGCCATCAAGGAAATCAAGGCTCCTTTCATGTGTGATGTGCAACACAGAATTGCTCTGCACGCAGTGCAGGGGAATCGGGCCTCATTTTGCGGCGAAGGGGAAGTCTCATGGTTTTTCTCGAGTTGCGGCGGGAACTTGGGGTATATTCTCGAGTTACAACGGGGATGGCCCTTCCACACACGTGTGTGTTCAGCCATGTCAGGACTCCTGCCTAGTTGCGAGGGACAACTCGGGATTCTCCTCGAGGCTTTGCAGGGCAATTGGGAACCCTCTCCAGCTGAGACGGGAGACCAAGTGTCCCTTTCCACGTGCCACAGGAATCCTGGGTCTCCTATCAAGTTTCACGAGGAGTCAGGCATCGTCTCCTTTGGAGGCACTGATCTCCGCATACCTCTGGAGTTTTCAAAGGATTTGAGGCCTCCTGTCGCGATGAGGTGGGGAACTAGGTCTTTCTCTGTGGTCTCCACAGGGGATTCAGACACCCTTTCTTCTTGGGAGATGCAAGACGAGCCTGCATTCCAGTCACTGCAGGGATATCCGGCCTCATTTCGAGTCAGGGCATCGCGGTGTCCATTCCACTTGAGGCCGCAAACTCAGGGTCCCTCTCACATACCTAGAGCTGAGAGAAGCCTCCTCTTGAGGTGCTTGTGGTAAGGTGGTATTCCTCTGGAGTCGAAGCCAGGGACTAACCTCTCATCTCGAGTTGATTTTTGGCCCACGGAGCTCTTTTGTGTTGCTACAGTGACCTCAGGATCCCTCTAGCCTTGAAACAGTGTTCTTGGGGTTTCTCTGGAGTGCCATCAAGGAAATCAAGGCTCCTTTCATGTGTGATGTGCAACACAGTATTGCTCTGCACGCAGTGCAGGGGAATCGGGCCTCATCTCGCGGCGAGGGGGAAGTCTCATGGTTTTTCTCGAGTTGCGGCGGGAACCTGGGGTATATTCTCGAGTTACGACGGGGATGGCCCTTCCACCCACGTGTTTCTTCAGCGACGTCAGGACTCCTGCCTAGTTGCGAGGGACAACTCTGGATTCTCCTCGAGGCTTGGCAGGGCAATTGGGACGCCTCTCCAGCTGAGGCGGGAGACCAAGTGTCCCTTTCCAAGTGCCAGAGGAATCCTGGGACTCCTATCAAGTTTCACGAGGAGTCAGGCATCGTCTCCTTTGGAGGCACTGATCTCCGCGTACCTGTGGAGTTTTCAAAGGATGTGAGGCTATCGGTCGCGATGAGGTGGGAACTAAGTCTTTCTCTGTGCTTTCCACAGGGGATTCAGACATCCTTTCGTCCTGGGAGATGCAAGACGAGCCTGCATTGAAGTCACTGCAGGGATATCCGGCCTTGTTTCGAGTCAGGGCATCGCGGTGTCCATTCCACTTGAGGCCGCAAACTCAGGGTCCCTCTCACATACCTAGAGCTGAGAGAAGCCTCCTCTTGAGGTGCTTGTGGTAAGGTGGTATTCCTCTGGAGATGATTCCAGGGACTAACCTCTCTTTTCGAGTTGATTTTTGGCCCACGGAGCTCTTTCGTGTTGCTACAGTGACCTCAGGATCCCTCTATCCTTGCAACAGTGTTCTTGGGGTTTCTCTGGAGTGCCATCAAGGAAATCAAGGCTCCTTTCATGTGTGATGTGCAAGACGGAATTGCTCTGCACGCAGTACAGGGGAATCGGGCCTCATCTCGCATCGAGGGGGAAGTCTCATGGTTTTTCTCGAGTTGCGGCGGGAACCTGGGGTATATTCTCGAGTTACGACGGGGATGGCCCTTCCACCCACGTGTTTGTTCAGCCACGTCAGGACTCCTGCCTAGTTGCGAGGGACAACTCGGGATTCTCCTCGAGGCTTGGCAGGGCAATTGGAACGCCTCTCCAGCTGAGGCGGGAGACCAAGGGTCCCTTTCCACGTGCCACAGGAATCCTGGGACTCCTATCAAGTTTCACGAGGAGTCAGGCATCGTCTCCTTTGGAGGCACTGATCTCCGCGTACCTCTGGAGTTTTCAAAGGATGTGAGGCCTCCGGTCGCGATGAGGTGGGGAACTAGGTGTTTCTCTGTGGTCTCCACAGGGGATTCAGACATCCTTTCTTCTTGGGTGATGCAAGACGAGCCTGCATTCAAGTCACTGCAGGGATATCCGGCCTTATTTCGAGTCAGGGCATCGCGGTGTCCATTCCACTTGAGGCCGCAAACTCAGGATCCCTCTCACATACATAGAGCTGAGAGAAGCCTCCTCTTGAGGTGCTTGTGGTAAGGTGGTGTTCCTCAGGAGTCGAAGCCAGGGACTAACCTCTCATCTCGTGTTGATTCTTGGTCCACGGAGCTCTTTCGTGTTGCTACAGTGACCTCAGGATCCCTCTAGCCTTGAAACAGTGTTCTTGGGGTTTCTCTGGAGTGCCATCAAGGAAATCAAGGCTCCTTTCATGTGTGATGTGCAACACGGAATTGCTCTGCACGCAGTGCAGGGGAATCGGGCCTCATCTCGCGGCGAGGGGGAAGTCTCATGGTTTTTCTCGAGTTGCGGCGGGAACCTGGGGTATATTCTCGAGTTACGACGGGGATGGCCCTTCCACACACGTGTGTGTTCAGCCATGTCAGGACTCCTGCCTAGTTGCGAGGGACAACTCGGGATTCTCCTCGAGGCTTTGCAGGGCAATTGGGACGCCTCTCCAGCTGAGACGGGAGACCAAGGGTCCCTTTCCACGTGCCACAGGAATCCTGGGTCTCCTATCAAGTTTCACGATGAGTCAGGCATCGTCTCCTTTGGAGGCACTGATCTCCGCGTACCTCTGGAGTTTTCAAAGGATGTGAGGCCTCCGGTCGTGATGAGGTGTGGAACTAGGTCTTTCTCTGTGGTCTCCACAGGGGATTCAGACATCCTTTCTTCTTGGGAGATGCAAGACGAGCCTGCATTCAAGTCACTGCAGGGATATCCGGCCTTATTTCGAGTCAGGGCATCGCGGTGTCCATTCCACTTGAGGCCGCAAACTCAGGATCCCTCTCACATACCTAGAGCTGAGAGAAGCCTCCTCTTGAGGTGCTTGTGGTAAGGTGGTATTCCTCAGGAGTCGAAGCCAGGGACTAACCTCTCATCTCGTGTTGATTTTTGGCCCACGAAGCTCTTTCGTGTTGCTACAGTGACCTCAGGATCCCTCTAGCCTTGAAACAGTGTTCTTGGGGTTTCTCTGGAGTGCCATCAAGGAAATCAAGGCTTCTTTCATGTGTGATGTGCAACACGGAATTGCTCTGCACGCAGTGCAGGGGAATCGGGCCTCATCTCGCGGCGAGGGGGAAGTCTCATGGTTTTTCTCGAGTTGCGGCGGGAACCTGGGGTATATTCTCGAGTTACGACGGGGATGGCCCTTCCACCCACGTGTTTCTTCAGCGACGTCAGGACTCCTGCCTAGTTGCGAGGGACAACTCGGGATTCTCCTCGAGGTTTTGCAGGGCAATTGGGACGCCTCTCCAGCTGAGACGGGAGACCAAGGGTCCCTTTCCACGTGCCATAGGAATCCTGGGTCTCCTATCACGTTTCACGATGAGTCAGGCATCGTTTCCTTTGGAGGCACTGATCTCCGCGTACCTCTCGAGTTTTCAAAGGATGTGAGGCCTCCGGTCGTGATGAGGTGTGGAACTAGGTCTTTCTCTGTGGTCTCCACAGGGGATTCAGACATCCTTTCATCTTGGGAGATGCAAGACGAGCCTGCATTCAAGTCACTGCAGGGATATCCGGCCTTATTTCGCGTCAGGGCATCGCGGTGTCCATTCCACTTGAGGCCGCAAACTCAGGGTCCCTCTCACATACCTAGAGCTGAGAGAAGCCTCCTCTTGAGGTGCTTGTGGTAAGGTGGTATTCCTCTGGAGTCGAATCCAGGGACTAACCTCTCATCTCGTGTTGATTTTTGGCCCACGGAGCTCTTTCGTGTTGCTACAGTGACCTCAGGATCCCTCTAGCCTTGAAACAGTGTTCTTGGGGTTTCTCTGGAGTGCCATCAAGGAAATAAAGGCTCCTTTCATGTGTGATGTGCAACACGGAATTGCTCTGCACGCAGTGCAGGGGAATCGGGCCTCATCTCGCGACGAGGGGGAAGTCTCATGGTTTTTCTCGAGTTGCGGCGGGAACCTGGGGTATATTCTCGAGTTACGACGGGGATTGCCCTTCCACCCACTTGTTTCTTCAGCGACGTCAGGACTCCTGCCTAGTTGCGAGGGACAACTCTGGATTCTCCTCGAGGCTTGGCAGGGCAATTGGGACGCCTCTCCAGCTGAGGCGGGAGACCAAGTGTCCCTATCCAAGTGCCACAGGAAGCCTGGGACTCCTATCAAGTTTCACGAGGAGTCAGGCATCGTCTCCTTTGGAGGCACTGATCTCCGCGTACCTCTGGAATTTTCAAAGGATGTGAGGCTATCGGTCGTGATGAGGTGGGAACTAAGTCTTTCTCTGTGATTTCCACAGGGGATTCAGACATCCTTTCGTTCTGGGAGATGCAAGACGAGCCTGCATTGAAGTCACTGCAGGGATATCCGGCCTTATTTCGAGTCAGGGCATCGCGGTGTCCATTCCACTTGAGGCCGCAAACTCAGGGTCCCTCTCACATACCTAGAGCTGAGAGAAGCCTCCTCTTGAGGTGCTTGTGGTAAGGTGGTATTCCTCTGGAGACGAATCCAGGGACTAACCTCTCTTTTCGAGTTGATTTTTGGTCCACAGAGTTCTTTCGTGTTGCTACAGTGACCTCAGGATCCCTCTATCCTTGAAACACTGTTCTTAGGGATTCTCTGGAGTGCCATGAAGGAAATCAAGGCTCCTTTCATGTGTGATGTGCAAGACGGAATTGCTCTGCATGCAGTACAGGGGAATCGGGCCTCATCTCGCTTCGAGGGGGAAGTCTCATGGTTTTTCTCGAGTTGCGGCGGGAACCTGGGGTATATTCTCGAGTTACGACGGGGATGGCCCTTCCACCCACGTGTTTGTGCAGCCACGTCAGGACTCCTGCCTAGTTGCGAGGGACAACTCGGGATTCTCCTCGAGGCTTGGCAGGGCAATTGGAACGCCTCTCCAGCTGAGGCGGGAGACCAAGGGTCCCTTTCCACGTGCCACAAGAATCCTGGGACTCCTATCAAGTTTCACGAGGAGTCAGGCATCGTCTCCTTTGGAGGCGCTGATCTCCGCGTACCTCTGGAGTTTTCAAAGGATGTGAGACATCCGGTCGCGATGAGGTGGGGAACTAGGTGTTTCTCTGTGGTCTCCACAGGGGATTCAGACATCCTTTCTTCTTGGGAGATGCAAGATGAGCCTGCATTCAAGTCACTGCAGGGATATCCGGCCTTATTTCGAGTCAGGGCATCGCGGTGTCCATTCCACTTGAGGCCGCAAACTCAGGGTCCCTCTCACATACCTAGAGCTGAGAGAAGCCTCCTCTTGAGGTGCTTGTGGTAAGGTGGTATTCCTCAGGAGTCGAAGCCAGGGACTAACCTCTCATCTCGTGTTGATTCTTGGTCCACGGAGCTCTTTCGTGTTGCTACAGTGACCTCAGGATCCCTCTAGCCTTGAATCAGTGTTCTTGGGGTTTCTCTGGAGTGCCATCAAGGAAATCAAGGCTCCTTTCATGTGTGATGTGCAACACGGAATTGCTCTGCATGCAGTGCAGGGGAATCGGGCCTCATCTCGCGGCGAGGGGGAAGTCTCATGGTTTTTCTCGAGTTGCGGCGGGAACCTGGGGTATATTCTCGAGTTACGACGGGGATGGCCCTTCCACCCACGTGTTTGTTCAGCCACGTCAGGACTCCTGCCTAGTTGCGAGGGACAACTCGGGATTCTCCTCGAGGCTTGGCAGGGCAATTGGAACGCCTCTCCAGCTGAGGCGGGAGACCAAGGGTCCCTTTCCAAGTGCCACAGGAATCCTGGGACTCCTATCAAGTTTCACGAGGAGTCAGGCATCGTCTCCTTTGGAGGCACTGATCTCCGCGTACCTCTGGAGTTTTCAAAGGATGTGAGGCTATCGGTCGCCATGAGGTGGGGAACTAAGTCTTTCTCTGTGCTTTCCACAGGGGATTCAGACATCCTTTCGTCCTGGGAGATGCAAGACGAGCCTGCATTGAAGTCACTGCAGGGATATCCGGCCTTATTTCGAGTCAGGGCATCGCGGTGTCCATTCCACTTGAGGCCGCAAACTCAGGGTCCCTCTCACATACCAAGAGCTGAGAGAAGCCTCCTCTTGAGGTGCTTGTGGTAAGGTGGTATTCCTCTGGAGATGAATCCAGGGACTAACCTCTCTTTTCGAGTTGATTTTTGGTCCACAGAGTTCTTTCGTGTTGCTACAGTGACCTCAGGATCCCTCTAGCCTTGAAACAGTGTTCTTGGGGTTTCTCTGGAGTGCCATCAAGGAAATCAAGGCTCCTTTCATGTGTGATGTGCAAGACGGAATTGCTCTGCACGCAGTACAGGGGAATCGGACCTCATCTCGCATCGAGGGGGAAGTCTCATGGTTTTTCTGGAGTTGTGGCGGGAACCTGGGGTATATTCTCGAGTTACGACGGGGATGGCCCTTCCACCCACGTGTTTGTTCAGCCACGTCAGGACTCCTGCCTAGTTGCGAGGGACAACTCGGGATTCTCCTCGAGGCTTGGCAGGGCAATTGGAACGCCTCTCCAGCTGAGGCGGGAGACCAAGGGTCCCTTTCCACGTGCCACAAGAATCCTGGGACTCCTATCAAGTTTCACGAGGAGTCAGGCATTGTCTCCTTTGGAGGCACTGATCTCCGCGTACCTCTGGAATTTTCAAAGGATGTGAGGCCTCCGGTCGTGATGAGGTGTGGAACTAGGTCTTTCTCTGTGGTCTCCACAGGGGATTCAGACATCCTTTCATCTTGGGAGATGCAAGACGAGCCTGCATTCAAGTCACTGCAGGGATATCCAGCCTTATTTCGCATCAGGGCATCGCGGTGTCCATTCCACTTGAGGCCGCAAACTCAGGGTCCCTCTCACATACCTAGAGCTGAGAGAAGCCTCCTCTTGAGGTGCTTGTGGTAAGGTGGTATTCCTCTGGAGTCGAAGCCAGGGACTAACCTCTCATCTCGAGTTGATTTTTGGCCCACGGAGCTCTTTCGTGTTGCTACAGTGACCTCAGGATCCCTCTAGCCTTGAAACAGTGTTCTTGGGGTTTCTCTGGAGTGCCATCAAGGAAATCAAGACTCCTTTCATGTGTGATGTGCAACACGGAATTGCTCTGCACGCAGTGCAGGGGAATCGGGCCTCATCTCGCGGCGAGGGGGAAGTCTCATGGTTTTTCTCGAGTTGCGGTGGGAACCTGGGGTATATTCTCGAGTTACGATGGGGATGGCCCTTCCACCCACGTGTTTCTTCAGCGACGTCAGGACTCCTGCCTAGTTGCGAGGGACAACTCGGGATTCTCCTCGAGGCTTGGCAGGGCAATTGGGACGCCTCTCCAGCTGAGGCGGGAGACCAAGTGTCCCTTTCCAAGTGCCACAGGAATCCTGGGACTCCTATCAAGTTTCACGAGAAGTCAGGCATCGGCTCCTTTGGAGGCACTGATCTCCGCGTACCTCTGGAGTTTTCAAAGGATGTGAGGCTATCGGTCGCGATGAGGTGGGGAACTAAGTCTTTCTCTGTGCTTTCCACAGGGGATTCAGACATCCTTTCGTCTTGGGAGATGCAAGACGAGCCTGCATTGAAGTCACTGCAGGGATATCCGGCCTTATTTCGAGTCAGGGCATCGCGGTGTCCATTCCACTTGAGGCCGCAAACTCAGGGTCCCTCTCACATACCTAGAGCTGAGAGAAGCCTCCTCTTGAGGTGCTTGTGGTAAGGTGGTATTCCTCTGGAGACGAATCCACTGACTAACCTCTCTTTTCGAGTTGATTTTTGGTCCACAGAGTTCTTTCGTGTTGCTACAGTGACCTCAGGCTCCCTCTATCCTTGAAACAGTGTTCTTGGGGTTTCTCTGGAGTGCCATCAAGGAAATCAAGGCTCCTTTCATGTGTGATGTGCAAGACGGAATTGCTCTGCACGCAGTACAGGGGAATCGGGCCTCATCTCGCATCGAGGGGGAAGTCTCATGGTTTTTCTCGAGTTGCGGCGGGAACCTGGGGTATATTCTCGAGTTACGACGAGGATGGCCCTTCCACCTACGTGTTTGTTCAGCCACGTCAGGACTCCTGCCTAGTTGCGAGGGACAACTCGGGATTCTCCTCGAGGCTTGGCAGGGCAATTGGAACGCCTCTCCAGCTGAGGCGGGAGACCAAGGGTCCCTTTCCACGTGCCACAAGAATCCTGGGACTCCTATCAAGTTTCACGAGGAGTCAGGCATCGTCTCCTTTGGAGGCACTGATCTCCGCGTACCTCTGGAGTTTTGAAAGGATGTGAGGCCTCCGGTCGCGATGAGGTGGGGAACTAGGTGTTTCTCTGTGGTCTCCACAGGGGATTCAGACATCCTTTCTTCTTGGGAGATGCAAGACGAACCTGCAATCAAGTCACTGCAGGGATATCCGGCCTTATTTCGAGTCAGGGCATCGCGGTGTCCATTCCACTTGAGGCCGCAAACTCAGGGTCCCTCTCACATACCTAGAGCTGAGAGAAGCCTCCTCTTGAGGTGCTTGTGGTAAGGTGGTATTCCTCAGGAGTCGAAGCCAGGGACTAACCTCTCATCTCGTGTTGATTCTTGGTCCACGGAGCTCTTTCGTGTTGCTACAGTGACCTCAGGATCCCTCTAGCCTTGAAACAGTGTTCTTGGGGTTTCTCTGGAGTGCCATCAAGGAAATCAAGGCTCCTTTCATGTGTGATGTGCAACACGGAATTGCTCTGCACGCAGTGCAGGTGAATCGGGCCTCATCTCGCGGCCAGGGGGAAGTCTCATGGTTTTTCTCGAGTTGCGGCGGGAACCTGGGGTATATTCTCGAGTTACGACGGGGATGGCCATTCCACCCACGTGTTTCTTCAGCGACGTCAGGACTCCTGCCTAGTTGCGAGGGACAACTCGGGATTCTCCTCGAGGCTTTGCAGGGCAATTGGGACGCCTCTCCAGCTGAGACGGGAGACCAAGGGTCCCTTTCCACGTGCCACAGGAATCCTGGGTCTCCTATCAAGTTTCACGAGGAGTCAGGCATCGTCTCCTTTGGAGGCACTGATCTCCGCATACCTCTGGAGTTTTCAAAGGATTTGAGGCTTCATGTCGCGATGAGGTGGGGAACTAGGTCTTTCTCTGTGGTCTCCACAGGGGATTCAGACACCCTTTCGTCTTGGGAGATGCAAGACGAGGCTGCATTCAAGTCACTGTAGGGATATCCGGCCTTATTTCGAGTCAGGGCATCGCGGTGTCCATTCCACTTGAGGCCGCAAACTCAGGGTCCCTCTCACATACCTAGAGCTGAGAGAAGCCTCCTCTTGAGGTGCTTGTGGTAAGGTGGTATTCCTCTGGAGTCGAAGCCAGGGACTAACCTCTCATCTCGAGTTGATTTTTGGTCCACGGAGCTCTTTCGTGTTGCTACAGTGACCTCAGGATCCCTCTAGCCTTGAAACAGTGTTCTTGGGGTTTCTCTGGAGTGCCATGAAGGAAATCAAGGCTCCTTTCATGTGTGATGTGCAACACAGAATTGCTCTGCACGCAGTGCAGGGGAATCGGGCCTCATCTCGCGGCGAGGCGGAAGTCTCATGGTTTTTCTCGAGTTGCGGCGGGAACCTGGGGTATATTCTCGAGTTACGACGGGGATGGCCCTTCCACACACGTGTTTGTTCAGCCACGTCAGGACTCTTGCCTAGTTGGGAGACACAACTCGGGATTCTCCTCGAGGCTTGGCAAGGCAATTGGGACGCCTCTCCAGCTGAGGCGGGAGACCAAGGGTCCCTTTCCACGTGCCACAGGAATCCTGGGACTCCTATCAAGTTTCACGAGGAGTCAGGCATCGTCTCCTTTGGAGGCACTGATCTCCGCGTACCTCTGGAGTTTTCAAAGGATGTGAGGCCTCCGGTCGCGATGAGGTGGGGAACTAGGTGTTTCTCTGTGGTCTCCACAGGGGATTCAGACATCCTTTCATCTTGGGAGTTGCAAGACGAGCCTGCATTCAAGTCACTGCAGGGATATCCAGCCTTATTTCGCGTCAGGGCATCGCGGTGTCCATTCTACTTGAGGCTGCAAACTCAGGGTCCCTCTCACATACCTAGAGCTGAGAGAAGCCTCCTCTTGAGGTGCTTGTGGTAAGGTGGTATTCCTCTGGAGTCGAAGCCAGGGACTAACCTCTCATCTCGAGTTGATTTTTGGCCCACGGAGCTCTTTCGTGTTGCTACAGTGACCTCAGGATCCCTCTAGCCTTGAAACAGTGTTCTTGGGGTTTCTCTGGAGTGCCATCAAGGAAATCAAGGCTCCTTTCATGTGTGATGTGCAACACAGAATTGCTCTGCACGCAGTGCAGGGGAATCGGGCCTCATCTCGCGGCGAGGGGAAAGTCTCATGGTTTTTCTCGAGTTGCGGCGGGAACCTGGGGTATATTCTCGAGTTACGACGGGGATGGCCCTTCCACACACGTGTGTGTTCAGCCATGTCAGGACTCCTGCCTAGTTGCGAGGGACAACTCGGGATTCTCCTCGAGGCTTTGCAGGGCAATTGGGACGCCTCTCCAGCTGAGACGGGAGACCAAGGGTCCCTTTCCAAGTGCCACAGGAATCCTGGGTCTCCTATCAAGTTTCACGATGAGTCAGGCATCGTCTCCTTTGGAGGCACTGATCTCCGCATACCTCTGGAGTTTTCAAAGGATGTGAGGCCTCCGGTCGTGATGAGGTGGGGAACTAGGTCTTTCTCTGTGGTCTCCACAGGGGATTCAGACATCCTTTCATCTTGGGAGATGCAAGACGAGCCTGCATTCAAGTCACTGCAGGGATATCCAGCCTTATTTCGCGTCAGGGCATCGCGGTGTCCATTCCACTTGAGGCCGCAAACTCAGGGTCCCTCTCACATACCTAGAGCTGAGAGAAGCCTCCTCTTGAGGTGCTTGTGGTAAGGTGGTATTCCTCTGGAGTCGAAGCCAGGGACTAACCTCTCATCTCGAGTTGATTTTTGGCCCACGGAGCTCTTTCGTGTTGCTACAGTGACCTCAGGATCCCTCTAGCCTTGAAACAGTGTTCTTGGGGTTTCTCTGGAGTGCCATCAAGGAAATCAAGGCTCCTTTCATGTGTGATGTGCAAGACGGAATTGCTCTGCACGCAGTGCAGGGGAATCGGGCCTCATTTTGCGGCGAAGGGGAAGTCTCATGGTTTTTCTCTAGTTGCGGCGGGAACTTGGGGTATATTCTCGAGTTACAACGGGGATATCCCTTCCACACACGTGTGTGTTCAGCCATGTCAGGACTCCTGCCTAGTTGCGAGGGACAACTCGGGATTCTCCTCGAGGCTTTGCAGGGCAATTGGGACGCCTCTCCAGCTGAGACGGGAGACCAAGGGTCCCTTTCCACGTTCCACAGGAATCCTGGGTCTCCTATCAAGTTTCACGAGGAGTCAGGCATCGTCTCCTTTGGAGGCACTGATCTCCGCATACCTCTGGAGTTTTCAAAGGATTTGAGGCCTCCTGTCGTGATGAGGTGGGGAACTAGGTGTTTCTCTGTGGTCTCCACAGGGGATTCAGACACCCTTTCGTCTTGGGAGATGCAAGACGAGCCTGCATTCCAGTCACTGCAGGGATATCCGGCCTTATTTCGAGTCAGGGCATCGCGGTGTCCATTCCACTTGAGGCCGCAAACTCAGGGTCCCTCTCACATACCTAGAGCTGAGAGAAGCCTCCTCTTGAGGTGCTTGTGGTAAGGTGGTATTCCTCTGGAGTCGAAGCCAGGGACTAACCTCTCATCTCGTGTTGATTTTTGGCCCACGGAGCTCTTTTGTGTTGCTACAGTGACCTCAGGATCCCTCTAGCCTTGAAACAGTGTTCTTGGGGTTTCTCTGGAGTGCCATCAAGGAAATCAAGGCTCCTTTCATGTGTGATGTGCAACACGGAATTGCTCTGACGCAGTGCAGGGGAATCGGGCCTCATCTCGCGGCGAGGGGGAAGTCTCATGGTTTTTCTCGAGCTGCGGCGGGAACCTGGGGTATATTCTCGAGTTACGACGGGGATGGCCATTCCACCCACGTGTTTCTTCAGCGACGTCAGGACTCCTGCCTAGTTGCGAGGGACAACTCGGGATTCTCCTCGAGGCTTTGCAGGGCAATTGGGACGCCTCTCCAGCTGAGACGGGAGACCAAGGGTCCCTTTCCACGTGCCACAGGAATCCTGGGTCTCCTATCAAGTTTCACGAGGAGTCAGGCATCGTCTCCTTTGGAGGCACTGATCTCCGCATACCTCTGGAGTTTTCAAAGGATTTGAGGCTTCATGTCGCGATGAGGTGGGGAACTAGGTCTTTCTCTGTGGTCTCCACAGGGGATTCAGACACCCTTTCGTCTTGGGAGATGCAAGACGAGGCTGCATTCCAGTCACTGTAGGGATATCCGGCCTTATTTCGAGTCAGGGCATCGCGGTGTCCATTCCACTTGAGGCCGCAAACTCAGGGTCCCTCTCACATACCTAGAGCTGAGAGAAGCCTCCTCTTGAGGTGCTTGTGGTAAGGTGGTATTCCTCTGGAGTCGAAGCCAGGGACTAACCTCTCATCTCGAGTTGATTTTTGGCCCACGGAGCTCTTTCGTGTTGCTACAGTGACCTCAGGATCCCTCTAGCCTTGAAACAGTGTTCTTGGGGTTTCTCTGGAGTGCCATGAAGGAAATCAAGGCTCCTTTCATGTGTGATGTGCAAGTCGGAATTGCTCTGCACGCAGTACAGGGGAATCGGGCCTCATCTCGCATCGAGGGGGAAGTCTCATGGTTTTTCTCGAGTTGCGGCGGGAACCTGGGGTATATTCTCGAGTTACGATGGGGATGGCCCTTCCACCCACGTGTTTGTTCAGCCACGTCAGGACTCCTGCCTAGTTGCAAGGGACAACTCGGGATTCTCCTCGAGGCTTGGCAGGGCAATTGGAACGCCTCTCCAGCTGAGGCGGGAGACCAAGGGTCCCTTTCCACGTGCCACAAGAATCCTGGGACTCCTATCAAGTTTCACGAGGAGTCAGGCATCGTCTCCTTTGGAGGCACTGATCTCCTCGTACCTCTGGAGTTTTCAAAGGATGTGAGGCCTCCGGTCGCGATGAGGTGGGGAACTAGGTGTTTCTCTGTGGTCTCCACAGGGGATTCAGACATCCTTTCTTCTTGGGAGATGCAAGACGAGCCTGCATTCAAGTCACTGCAGGGATATCCGGCCTTATTTCGAGTCAGGGCATCGCAGTGTCCATTCCATTTGAGGCCGCAAACTCAGGATCCCTTTCACATACCTAAAGCTGAGAGAAGCCTCCTCTTGAGGTGCTTGTGGTAAGGTGGTATTCCTCAGGAGTCGAAGCCAGGGACTAACCTCTCATCTCGTGTTGATTCTTGGTCCACGGAGCTCTTTCGTGTTGCCACAGTGACCTCAGGATCCCTCTAGCCTTGAAACAGTGTTCTTGGGGTTTCTCTGGAGTGCCATCAAGGAAATCAAGGCTCCTTTCATGTGTGATGTGCAACACGGAATTGCTCTGCACGCAGTGCAGGGGAATCGGGCCTCATCTCGCGGCGAGGGGGAAGTCTCATGGTTTTTCTCGAGTTGCGGCGGGAACCTGGGGTATATTCTCGAGTTACGACGGGGATGGCCCTTCCACACTCCTGTGTGTTCAGCCATGTCAGGACTCCTGCCTACTTGCGAGGGACAACTCGGGATTCTCCTCGAGGCTTTGCAGGGCAATTGGGACGCCTCTCCAGCTGAGACGGGAGACCAAGGGTCCCTTTCCACGTGCCACAGGAATCCAGGGTCTCCTATCAAGTTTCACGAGGAGTCAGGCATCGTCTCCTTTGGAGGCACTGATCTCCACATACCTCTGGAGTTTTCAAAGGATTTGAGGCCTCCTGTCGCGATGAGGTGGGGAACTAGGTCTTTCTTTGTGGTCTCCACAGGGGATTCAGACACCCTTTCGTCTTGGGAGATGCAAGACAAGCCTGCATTCCAGTCACTGCAGGGATATCCGGCCTTATTTCGAGTCAGGGCATCGCGGTGTCCATTCCACTTGAGGCCGCAAACTCAGGGTCCCTCTCACATACCTAGAGCTGAGAGAAGCCTCGTCTTGAGGTGCTTGTGGTAAGGTGGTATTTCTCTGGAGACGAATCCAGGGACTAACCTCTCTTTTCGAGTTGATTTTTGGTCCACAGAGTTCTTTCTTGTTGCTACAGTGACCTCAGGATCCCTCTAGCCTTGAAACAGTGTTCTTGGGGTTTCGCTGGAGTGCCATCAAGGAAATCAAGGCTCCTTTCATGTGTGATGTGCAAGACGGAATTGCTCTGCACGCCGTACAGGGGAATCGGGCCTCATCTCGCGGCGAGGGGGAAGTCTCATGGTTTTTCTCGAGTTGCGGCGGGAACCTGGGGTATATTCTCGAGTTACGACGGGGATGGCCCTTCCACCCACGTGTTTGTTCAGCCACGTCAGGACTCCTGCCTAGTTGCGAGGGACAACTCGGGATTCTCCTCGAGGCTTGGCACGGCAATTGGAACGCCTCTCCAGCTGAGGCGGGAGACCAAGGGTCCCTTTCCACGTGCCACAAGAATCCTGGGACTCCTATCAAGTTTCACGAGGAGTCAGGCATCGTCTCCTTTGGAGGCACTGATCTCCGCGTACCTCTGGAGTTTTCAAAGGATGTGAGGCCTCCGGTCGCGATGAGGTGGGGAACTAGGTCTTTCTTTGTGGTCTCCACAGGGGATTCAGACATCCTTTCATCTTGGGAGATGCAAGACGAGCCTGCATTCAAGTCACTGCAGGTATATCCGGCCTTATTTCGCGTCAGGGCATCGCGTTGTCCATTCCACTTGAGGCCGCAAACTCAGGGTCCCTCTCACATACCTAGAGCTGAGAGAAGCCTCCTCTTGAGGTGCTTGTGGTAAGGTGGTATTCCTCTGAAGTCGAAGCCAGGGACTAACCTCTCATCTCGAGTTGATTTTTGGCCCACGGAGTTCTTTCTTGTTGCTACAGTGACCTCAGGATCCCTCTAGCCTTGAAACAGTGTTCTTGGGGTTTCTCTGGAGTGCCATCAAGGAAATCAAGGCTCCTTTCACGTGTGATGTGCAACACGGAATTGCTCTGCACGCAGTGCAGGGGAATCTGGCCTCATCCCGCGGCGAGGGGGAAGTCTCATGGTTTTTCTCGAGTTGCGGAGGGAACCTGGGGTATATTCTCGAGTTACGACGGGGATGGCCCTTCCACACACGAGTGTGTTCAGCCATGTCAGGACTCCTGCCTAGTTGCGAGGGACAACTCGGGATTCTCCTCGAGGCTTTGCAGGGCAATTGGGACGCCTCTCCAGCTGAGACGGGAGACCAAGTGTCCCTTTCCACGTGCCACAGGAATCCTGGGTCTCCTATCAAGTTTCACGAGGAGTCAGGCATCGTCTCCTTTGGAGGCACTGATCTCCGCATACCTCTGGAGTTTTCAAAGGATTTGAGGCCTCCTGTCGCGATGAGGTGGGGAACTAGGTCTTTCTCTGTCGTCTCCACAGGGGATTCAGACACCCTTTCGTCTTGGGAGATGCAAGACGAGCCTGCATTCCAGTCACTGCAGGGATATCCGGCCTTATTTCCATCAGGGCATCGCGGTGTCCATTCCACTTGAGGCCGCAAACTCAGGGTCCCTCTCACATACCTAGAGCTGAGAGAAGCCTCCTCTTGAGGTGCTTGTGGTAAGGTGGTATTCCTCTGGAGTCGAAGCCAGGGACTAACCTCTCATCTCGAGTTGATTTTTGGCCCACGGAGCTCTTTCGTGTTGCTACAGTGACCTCAGGATCCCTCTAGCCTTGAAACAGTGTTCTTGGGGTTTCTCTGGAGTGCCATCAAGGAAATCAAGGCTCCTTTCATGTGTGATGTGCAACACGGAATTGCTCTGCACGCAGTGCAGGGGAATCGGGCCTCATCTCGCGGCGAGGGGGAAGTCTCATGGTTTTTCTCGAGTTGCGGCGGGAACCTGGGGTATATTCTCGAGTTACGACGGGGATGGCCCTTCCACCCACGTGTTTCTTCAGCGACGTCAGGACTCCTGTCTAGTTGCGAGGGACAACTCTGGATTCTCCTCGAGGCTTGGCAGGGCAATTGGGACGCCTTTCCAGCTGAGGCGGGAGACCAAGTGTCCCTTTTCAAGTGCCACAGGAATCCTGGGACTCCTATCAAGTTTCACGAGGAGTCAGGCATCGTCTCCTTTGGAGGCACTGATCTCCGCGTACCTCTGGAGTTTTCAAAGGATGTGAGGCTATCGGTCGCGATGAGGTGGGGAACTAAGTCTTTCTCTGTGCTTTCCACAGGGGATTCAGACATCCTTTCTTCCTGGGAGATGCAAGACGAGCCTGCATTGAAGTCACTGCAGGGATATCCGGCCTTATTTCGAGTCAGGGCATCGCGGTGTCCATTCCACTTGAGGCCGCAAACTCAGGGTCCCTCTCACATACCTAGAGCTGAGAGAAGCCTCCTCTTGAGGTGCTTGTGGTAAGGTGGTATTCCTCTGGAGACGAATCCAGGGACTAACCTCTCTTTTCGAGTTGATTTTTGGTCCACAGAGTTCTTTCGTGTTGCTACAGTGACCTCAGGATCCCTCTATCCTTGAAACAGTGTTCTTGGGGTTTCTCTGGAGTGCCATCAAGGAAATCAAGGCTCCTTTCATGTGTGATGTGCAAGTCGGAATTGCTCTGCACGCAGTACAGGGGAATCGGGCCTCATCTCGCATCGAGGGGGAAGTCTCATGGTTTTTCTCGAGTTGCGGCGGGAACCTGGGGTATATTCTCGAGTTACGATGGGGATGGCCCTTCCACCCACGTGTTTGTTCAGCCACGTCAGGACTCCTGCCTAGTTGCAAGGGACAACTCGGGATTCTCCTCGAGGCTTGGCAGGGCAATTGGAACGCCTCTCCAGCTGAGGCGGGAGACCAAGGGTCCCTTTCCACGTGCCACAAGAATCCTGGGACTCCTATCAAGTTTCACGAGGAGTCAGGCATCGTCTCCTTTGGAGGCACTGATCTCCTCGTACCTCTGGAGTTTTCAAAGGATGTGAGGCCTCCGGTCGCGATGAGGTGGGGAACTAGGTGTTTCTCTGTGGTCTCCACAGGGGATTCAGACATCCTTTCTTCTTGGGAGATGCAAGACGAGCCTGCATTCAAGTCACTGCAGGGATATCCGGCCTTATTTCGAGTCAGGGCATCGCAGTGTCCATTCCATTTGAGGCCGCAAACTCAGGATCCCTTTCACATACCTAAAGCTGAGAGAAGCCTCCTCTTGAGGTGCTTGTGGTAAGGTGGTATTCCTCAGGAGTCGAAGCCAGGGACTAACCTCTCATCTCGTGTTGATTCTTGGTCCACGGAGCTCTTTCGTGTTGCCACAGTGACCTCAGGATCCCTCTAGCCTTGAAACAGTGTTCTTGGGGTTTCTCTGGAGTGCCATCAAGGAAATCAAGGCTCCTTTCATGTGTGATGTGCAACACGGAATTGCTCTGCACGCAGTACAGGGGAATCGGGCCTCATCTCGCGGCGAGGGGGAAGTCTCATGGTTTTTCTCGAGTTGCGGCGGGAACCTGGGGTATATTCTCGAGTTACGACGGGGATGGCCCTTCCACACTCCTGTGTGTTCAGCCATGTCAGGACTTCTGCCTACTTGCGAGGGACAACTCGGGATTCTCCTCGAGGCTTTGCAGGGCAATTGGGACGCCTCTCCAGCTGAGACGGGAGACCAAGGGTCCCTTTCCACGTGCCACAGGAATCCTGGGTCTCCTATCAAGTTTCACGAGGAGTCAGGCATCGTCTCCTTTGG
Source organism: Cervus elaphus (assembly GCF_910594005.1). Lineage (NCBI taxonomy): Eukaryota > Metazoa > Chordata > Mammalia > Artiodactyla > Cervidae > Cervus > Cervus elaphus. The sequence continues at coordinate 4,678,046 of NW_025316779.1, forward strand.
AGGCACTGATCTCCACATACCTCTGGAGTTTTCAAAGGATTTGAGGCCTCCTGTCGCGATGAGGTGGGGAACTAGGTCTTTCTCTGTGGTCTCCACAGGGGATTCAGACACCCTTTCGTCTTGGGAGATGCAAGACAAGCCTGCATTCCAGTCACTGCAGGGATATCCGGCCTTATTTCGAGTCAGGGCATCGCGGTGTCCATTCCACTTGAGGCCGCAAACTCAGGGTCCCTCTCACATACCTAGAGCTGAGAGAAGCCTCGTCTTGAGGTGCTTGTGGTAAGGTGGTATTTCTCTGGAGACGAATCCAGGGACTAACCTCTCTTTTCGAGTTGAATTTTGGTCCACAGAGTTCTTTCTTGTTGCTACAGTGACCTCAGGATCCCTCTAGCCTTGAAACAGTGTTCTTGGGGTTTCGCTGGAGTGCCATCAAGGAAATCAAGGCTCCTTTCATGTGTGATGTGCAAGACGGAATTGCTCTGCACGCCGTACAGGGGAATCGGGCCTCATCTCGCGGCGAGGGGGAAGTCTCATGGTTTTTCTCGAGTTGCGGCGGGAACCTGGGGTATATTCTCGAGTTACGACGGGGATGGCCCTTCCACCCACGTGTTTGTTCAGCCACGTCAGGACTCCTGCCTAGTTGCGAGGGACAACTCGGGATTCTCCTCGAGGCTTGGCACGGCAATTGGAACGCCTCTCCAGCTGAGGCGGGAGACCAAGGGTCCCTTTCCACGTGCCACAAGAATCCTGGGACTCCTATCAAGTTTCACGAGGAGTCAGGCATCGTCTCCTTTGGAGGCACTGATCTCCGCGTACCTCTGGAGTTTTCAAAGGATGTGAGGCCTCCGGTCGCGATGAGGTGGGGAACTAGGTCTTTCTTTGTGGTCTCCACAGGGGATTCAGACATCCTTTCATCTTGGGAGATGCAAGACGAGCCTGCATTCAAGTCACTGCAGGTATATCCGGCCTTATTTCGCGTCAGGGCATCGCGTTGTCCATTCCACTTGAGGCCGCAAACTCAGGGTCCCTCTCACATACCTAGAGCTGAGAGAAGCCTCCTCTTGAGGTGCTTGTGGTAAGGTGGTATTCCTCTGGAGTCGAAGCCAGGGACTAACCTCTCATCTCGAGTTGATTTTTGGCCCACGGAGTTCTTTCTTGTTGCTACAGTGACCTCAGGATCCCTCTAGCCTTGAAACAGTGTTCTTGGGGTTTCTCTGGAGTGCCATCAAGGAAATCAAGGCTCCTTTCACGTGTGATGTGCAACACGGAATTGCTCTGCACGCAGTGCAGGGGAATCTGGCCTCATCCCGCGGCGAGGGGGAAGTCTCATGGTTTTTCTCGAGTTGCGGAGGGAACCTGGGGTATATTCTCGAGTTACGACGGGGATGGCCCTTCCACACACGAGTGTGTTCAGCCATGTCAGGACTCCTGCCTAGTTGCGAGGGACAACTCGGGATTCTCCTCGAGGCTTTGCAGGGCAATTGGGACGCCTCTCCAGCTGAGACGGGAGACCAAGTGTCCCTTTCCACGTGCCACAGGAATCCTGGGTCTCCTATCAAGTTTCACGAGGAGTCAGGCATCGTCTCCTTTGGAGGCACTGATCTCCGCATACCTCTGGAGTTTTCAAAGGATTTGAGGCCTCCTGTCGCGATGAGGTGGGGAACTAGGTCTTTCTCTGTCGTCTCCACAGGGGATTCAGACACCCTTTCGTCTTGGGAGATGCAAGACGAGCCTGCATTCCAGTCACTGCAGGGATATCCGGCCTTATTTCCATCAGGGCATCGCGGTGTCCATTCCACTTGAGGCCGCAAACTCAGGGTCCCTCTCACATACCTAGAGCTGAGAGAAGCCTCCTCTTGAGGTGCTTGTGGTAAGGTGGTATTCCTCTGGAGTCGAAGCCAGGGACTAACCTCTCATCTCGAGTTGATTTTTGGCCCACGGAGCTCTTTCGTGTTGCTACAGTGACCTCAGGATCCCTCTAGCCTTGAAACAGTGTTCTTGGGGTTTCTCTGGAGTGCCATCAAGGAAATCAAGGCTCCTTTCATGTGTGATGTGCAACACGGAATTGCTCTGCACGCAGTGCAGGGGAATCGGGCCTCATCTCGCGGCGAGGGGGAAGTCTCATGGTTTTTCTCGAGTTGCGGCGGGAACCTGGGGTATATTCTCGAGTTACGACGGGGATGGCCCTTCCACCCACGTGTTTCTTCAGCGACGTCAGGACTCCTGCCTAGTTGCGAGGGACAACTCTGGATTCTCCTCGAGGCTTGGCAGGGCAATTGGGACGCCTCTCCAGCTGAGGCGGGAGACCAAGTGTCCCTTTCCAAGTGCCACAGGAATCCTGGGACTCCTATCAAGTTTCACGAGGAGTCAGGCATCGTCTCCTTTGGAGGCACTGATCTCCGCGTACCTCTGGAGTTTTCAAAGGATGTGAGGCTATCGGTCGCGATGAGGTGGGGAACTAAGTCTTTCTCTGTGCTTTCCACAGGGGATTCAGACATCCTTTCTTCCTGGGAGATGCAAGACGAGCCTGCATTGAAGTCACTGCAGGGATATCCGGCCTTATTTCGAGTCAGGGCATCGCGGTGTCCATTCCACTTGAGGCCGCAAACTCAGGGTCCCTCTCACATACCTAGAGCTGAGAGAAGCCTCCTCTTGAGGTGCTTGTGGTAAGGTGGTATTCCTCTGGAGACGAATCCAGGGACTAACCTCTCTTTTCGAGTTGATTTTTGGTCCACAGAGTTCTTTCTTGTTGCTACAGTGACCTCAGGATCCCTCTATCCTTGAAACAGTGTTCTTGGGGTTTCTCTGGAGTGCCATCAAGGAAATCAAGGCTCCTTTCATGTGTGATGTGCAAGTCGGAATTGCTCTGCACGCAGTACAGGGGAATCGGGCCTCATCTCGCATCGAGGGGGAAGTCTCATGGTTTTTCTCGAGTTGCGGCGGGAACCTGGGGTATATTCTCGAGTTACGATGGGGATGGCCCTTCCACCCACGTGTTTGTTCAGCCACGTCAGGACTCCTGCCTAGTTGCAAGGGACAACTCGGGATTCTCCTCGAGGCTTGGCAGGGCAATTGGAACGCCTCTCCAGCTGAGGCGGGAGACCAAGGGTCCCTTTCCACGTGCCACAAGAATCCTGGGACTCCTATCAAGTTTCACGAGGAGTCAGGCATCGTCTCCTTTGGAGGCACTGATCTCCTCGTACCTCTGGAGTTTTCAAAGGATGTGAGGCCTCCGGTCGCGATGAGGTGGGGAACTAGGTGTTTCTCTGTGGTCTCCACAGGGGATTCAGACATCCTTTCTTCTTGGGAGATGCAAGACGAGCCTGCATTCAAGTCACTGCAGGGATATCCGGCCTTATTTCGAGTCAGGGCATCGCAGTGTCCATTCCATTTGAGGCCGCAAACTCAGGATCCCTTTCACATACCTAAAGCTGAGAGAAGCCTCCTCTTGAGGTGCTTGTGGTAAGGTGGTATTCCTCAGGAGTCGAAGCCAGGGACTAACCTCTCATCTCGTGTTGATTCTTGGTCCACGGAGCTCTTTCGTGTGGCCACAGTGACCTCAGGATCCCTCTAGCCTTGAAACAGTGTTCTTGGGGTTTCTCTGGAGTGCCATCAAGGAAATCAAGGCTCCTTTCATGTGTGATGTGCAACACGGAATTGCTCTGCACGCAGTGCAGGGGAATCGGGCCTCATCTCGCGGCGAGGGGGAAGTCTCATGGTTTTTCTCGAGTTGCGGCGGGAACCTGGGGTATATTCTCGAGTTACGACGGGGATGGCCCTTCCACACTCCTGTGTGTTCAGCCATGTCAGGACTTCTGCCTACTTGCGAGGGACAACTCGGGATTCTCCTCGAGGCTTTGCAGGGCAATTGGGACGCCTCTCCAGCTGAGACGGGAGACCAAGGGTCCCTTTCCACGTGCCACAGGAATCCTGGGTCTCCTATCAAGTTTCACGAGGAGTCAGGCATCGTCTCCTTTGGAGGCACTGATCTCCACATACCTCTGGAGTTTTCAAAGGATTTGAGGCCTCCTGTCGCGATGAGGTGGGGAACTAGGTCTTTCTCTGTGGTCTCCACAGGGGATTCAGACACCCTTTCGTCTTGGGAGATGCAAGACAAGCCTGCATTCCAGTCACTGCAGGGATATCCGGCCTTATTTCGAGTCAGGGCATCGCGGTGTCCATTCCACTTGAGGCCGCAAACTCAGGGTCCCTCTCACATACCTAGAGCTGAGAGAAGCCTCCTCTTGAGGTGCTTGTGGTAAGGTGGTATTTCTCTGGAGACGAATCCAGGGACTAACCTCTCTTTTCGAGTTGAATTTTGGTCCACAGAGTTCTTTCTTGTTGCTACAGTGACCTCAGGATCCCTCTAGCCTTGAAACAGTGTTCTTGGGGTTTCGCTGGAGTGCCATCAAGGAAATCAAGGCTCCTTTCATGTGTGATGTGCAAGACGGAATTGCTCTGCACGCCGTACAGGGGAATCGGGCCTCATCTCGCGGCGAGGGGGAAGTCTCATGGTTTTTCTCGAGTTGCGGCGGGAACCTGGGGTATATTCTCGAGTTACGACGGGGATGGCCCTTCCACCCACGTGTTTGTTCAGCCACGTCAGGACTCCTGCCTAGTTGCGAGGGACAACTCGGGATTCTCCTCGAGGCTTGGCACGGCAATTGGAACGCCTCTCCAGCTGAGGCGGGAGACCAAGGGTCCCTTTCCACGTGCCACAAGAATCCTGGGACTCCTATCAAGTTTCACGAGGAGTCAGGCATCGTCTCCTTTGGAGGCACTGATCTCCGCGTACCTCTGGAGTTTTCAAAGGATGTGAGGCCTCCGGTCGCGATGAGGTGGGGAACTAGGTCTTTCTTTGTGGTCTCCACAGGGGATTCAGACATCCTTTCATCTTGGGAGATGCAAGACGAGCCTGCATTCAAGTCACTGCAGGTATATCCGGCCTTATTTCGCGTCAGGGCATCGCGTTGTCCATTCCACTTGAGGCCGCAAACTCAGGGTCCCTCTCACATACCTAGAGCTGAGAGAAGCCTCCTCTTGAGGTGCTTGTGGTAAGGTGGTATTCCTCTGGAGTCGAAGCCAGGGACTAACCTCTCATCTCGAGTTGATTTTTGGCCCACGGAGTTCTTTCTTGTTGCTACAGTGACCTCAGGATCCCTCTAGCCTTGAAACAGTGTTCTTGGGGTTTCTCTGGAGTGCCATCAAGGAAATCAAGGCTCCTTTCACGTGTGATGTGCAACACGGAATTGCTCTGCACGCAGTGCAGGGGAATCTGGCCTCATCCCGCGGCGAGGGGGAAGTCTCATGGTTTTTCTCGAGTTGCGGAGGGAACCTGGGGTATATTCTCGAGTTACGACGGGGATGGCCCTTCCACACACGAGTGTGTTCAGCCATGTCAGGACTCCTGCCTAGTTGCGAGGGACAACTCGGGATTCTCCTCGAGGCTTTGCAGGGCAATTGGGACGCCTCTCCAGCTGAGACGGGAGACCAAGTGTCCCTTTCCACGTGCCACAGGAATCCTGGGTCTCCTATCAAGTTTCACGAGGAGTCAGGCATCGTCTCCTTTGGAGGCACTGATCTCCGCATACCTCTGGAGTTTTCAAAGGATTTGAGGCCTCCTGTCGCGATGAGGTGGGGAACTAGGTCTTTCTCTGTCGTCTCCACAGGGGATTCAGACACCCTTTCGTCTTGGGAGATGCAAGACGAGCCTGCATTCCAGTCACTGCAGGGATATCCGGCCTTATTTCCATCAGGGCATCGCGGTGTCCATTCCACTTGAGGCCGCAAACTCAGGGTCCCTCTCACATACCTAGAGCTGAGAGAAGCCTCCTCTTGAGGTGCTTGTGGTAAGGTGGTATTCCTCTGGAGTCGAAGCCAGGGACTAACCTCTCATCTCGAGTTGATTTTTGGCCCACGGAGCTCTTTCGTGTTGCTACAGTGACCTCAGGATCCCTCTAGCCTTGAAACAGTGTTCTTGGGGTTTCTCTGGAGTGCCATCAAGGAAATCAAGGCTCCTTTCATGTGTGATGTGCAACACGGAATTGCTCTGCACGCAGTGCAGGGGAATCGGGCCTCATCTCGCGGCGAGGGGGAAGTCTCATGGTTTTTCTCGAGTTGCGGCGGGAACCTGGGGTATATTCTCGAGTTACGACGGGGATGGCCCTTCCACCCACGTGTTTCTTCAGCGACGTCAGGACTCCTGCCTAGTTGCGAGGGACAACTCTGGATTCTCCTCGAGGCTTGGCAGGGCAATTGGGACGCCTTTCCAGCTGAGGCGGGAGACCAAGTGTCCCTTTCCAAGTGCCACAGGAATCCTGGGACTCCTATCAAGTTTCACGAGGAGTCAGGCATCGTCTCCTTTGGAGGCACTGATCTCCGCGTACCTCTGGAGTTTTCAAAGGATGTGAGGCTATCGGTCGCGATGAGGTGGGGAACTAAGTCTTTCTCTGTGCTTTCCACAGGGGATTCAGACACCCTTTCGTCTTGGGAGATGCAAGACAAGCCTGCATTCCAGTCACTGCAGGGATATCCGGCCTTATTTCGAGTCAGGGCATCGCGGTGTCCATTCCACTTGAGGCCGCAAACTCAGGGTCCCTCTCACATACCTAGAGCTGAGAGAAGCCTCGTCTTGAGGTGCTTGTGGTAAGGTGGTATTTCTCTGGAGACGAATCCAGGGACTAACCTCTCTTTTCGAGTTGAATTTTGGTCCACAGAGTTCTTTCTTGTTGCTACAGTGACCTCAGGATCCCTCTAGCCTTGAAACAGTGTTCTTGGGGTTTCGCTGGAGTGCCATCAAGGAAATCAAGGCTCCTTTCATGTGTGATGTGCAAGACGGAATTGCTCTGCACGCCGTACAGGGGAATCGGGCCTCATCTCGCGGCGAGGGGGAAGTCTCATGGTTTTTCTCGAGTTGCGGCGGGAACCTGGGGTATATTCTCGAGTTACGACGGGGATGGCCCTTCCACCCACGTGTTTGTTCAGCCACGTCAGGACTCCTGCCTAGTTGCGAGGGACAACTCGGGATTCTCCTCGAGGCTTGGCACGGCAATTGGAACGCCTCTCCAGCTGAGGCGGGAGACCAAGGGTCCCTTTCCACGTGCCACAAGAATCCTGGGACTCCTATCAAGTTTCACGAGGAGTCAGGCATCGTCTCCTTTGGAGGCACTGATCTCCGCGTACCTCTGGAGTTTTCAAAGGATGTGAGGCCTCCGGTCGCGATGAGGTGGGGAACTAGGTCTTTCTTTGTGGTCTCCACAGGGGATTCAGACATCCTTTCATCTTGGGAGATGCAAGACGAGCCTGCATTCAAGTCACTGCAGGTATATCCGGCCTTATTTCGCGTCAGGGCATCGCGGTGTCCATTCCACTTGAGGCCGCAAACTCAGGGTCCCTCTCACATACCTAGAGCTGAGAGAAGCCTCCTCTTGAGGTGCTTGTGGTAAGGTGGTATTCCTCTGGAGTCGAAGCCAGGGACTAACCTCTCATCTCGAGTTGATTTTTGGCCCACGGAGTTCTTTCTTGTTGCTACAGTGACCTCAGGATCCCTCTAGCCTTGAAACAGTGTTCTTGGGGTTTCTCTGGAGTGCCATCAAGGAAATCAAGGCTCCTTTCACGTGTGATGTGCAACACGGAATTGCTCTGCACGCAGTGCAGGGGAATCTGGCCTCATCCCGCGGCGAGGGGGAAGTCTCATGGTTTTTCTCGAGTTGCGGAGGGAACCTGGGGTATATTCTCGAGTTACGACGGGGATGGCCCTTCCACACACGAGTGTGTTCAGCCATGTCAGGACTCCTGCCTAGTTGCGAGGGACAACTCGGGATTCTCCTCGAGGCTTTGCAGGGCAATTGGGACGCCTCTCCAGCTGAGACGGGAGACCAAGTGTCCCTTTCCACGTGCCACAGGAATCCTGGGTCTCCTATCAAGTTTCACGAGGAGTCAGGCATCGTCTCCTTTGGAGGCACTGATCTCCGCATACCTCTGGAGTTTTCAAAGGATTTGAGGCCTCCTGTCGCGATGAGGTGGGGAACTAGGTCTTTCTCTGTCGTCTCCACAGGGGATTCAGACACCCTTTCGTCTTGGGAGATGCAAGACGAGCCTGCATTCCAGTCACTGCAGGGATATCCGGCCTTATTTCCATCAGGGCATCGCGGTGTCCATTCCACTTGAGGCCGCAAACTCAGGGTCCCTCTCACATACCTAGAGCTGAGAGAAGCCTCCTCTTGAGGTGCTTGTGGTAAGGTGGTATTCCTCTGGAGTCGAAGCCAGGGACTAACCTCTCATCTCGAGTTGATTTTTGGCCCACGGAGCTCTTTCGTGTTGCTACAGTGACCTCAGGATCCCTCTAGCCTTGAAACAGTGTTCTTGGGGTTTCTCTGGAGTGCCATCAAGGAAATCAAGGCTCCTTTCATGTGTGATGTGCAACACGGAATTGCTCTGCACGCAGTGCAGGGGAATCGGGCCTCATCTCGCGGCGAGGGGGAAGTCTCATGGTTTTTCTCGAGTTACGGCGGGAACCTGGGGTATATTCTCGAGTTACGACGGGGATGGCCCTTCCACCCACGTGTTTCTTCAGCGACGTCAGGACTCCTGCCTAGTTGCGAGGGACAACTCTGGATTCTCCTCGAGGCTTGGCAGGGCAATTGGGACGCCTTTCCAGCTGAGGCGGGAGACCAAGTGTCCCTTTCCAAGTGCCACAGGAATCCTGGGACTCCTATCAAGTTTCACGAGGAGTCAGGCATCGTCTCCTTTGGAGGCACTGATCTCCGCGTACCTCTGGAGTTTTCAAAGGATGTGAGGCTATCGGTCGCGATGAGGTGGGGAACTAAGTCTTTCTCTGTGCTTTCCACAGGGGTTTCAGACATCCTTTCTTCCTGGGAGATGCAATACGAGCCTGCATTGAAGTCACTGCAGGGATATCCGGCCTTATTTCGAGTCAGGGCATCGCGGTGTCCATTCCACTTGAGGCCGCAAACTCAGGGTCCCTCTCACATACCTAGAGCTGAGAGAAGCCTCCTCTTGAGGTGCTTGTGGTAAGGTGGTATTCCTCTGGAGACGAATCCAGGGACTAACCTCTCTTTTCGAGTTGATTTTTGGTCCACAGAGTTCTTTCGTGTTGCTACAGTGACCTCAGGATCCCTCTATCCTTGAAACAGTGTTCTTGGGGTTTCTCTGGAGTGCCATCAAGGAAATCAAGGCTCCTTTCATGTGTGATGTGCAAGTCGGAATTGCTCTGCACGCAGTACAGGGGAATCGGGCCTCATCTCGCATCGAGGGGGAAGTCTCATGGTTTTTCTCGAGTTGCGGCGGGAACCTGGGGTATATTCTCGAGTTACGATGGGGATGGCCCTTCCACCCACGTGTTTGTTCAGCCACGTCAGGACTCCTGCCTAGTTGCAAGGGACAACTCGGGATTCTCCTCGAGGCTTGGCAGGGCAATTGGGATGCCTCTCCAGCTGAGGCGGGAGACCAAGGGTCCCTTTCCACGTGCCACAAGAATCCTGGGACTCCTATCAAGTTTCACGAGGAGTCAGGCATCGTCTCCTTTGGAGGCACTGATCTCCGCGTACCTCTGGAGTTTTCAAAGGATGTGAGGCCTCCGGTCGCGATGAGGTGGGGAACTAGGTGTTTCTCTGTGGTCTCCACAGGGGATTCAGACATCCTTTCTTCTTGGGAGATGCAAGACGAGCCTGCATTCAAGTCACTGCAGGGATATCCGGCCTTATTTCGAGTCAGGGCATCGCAGTGTCCATTCCATTTGAGGCCGCAAACTCAGGATCCCTTTCACATACCTAAAGCTGAGAGAAGCGTCCTCTTGAGGTGCTTGTGGTAAGGTGGTATTCCTCAGGAGTCGAAGCCAGGGACTAACCTCTCATCTCGTGTTGATTCTTGGTCCACGGAGCTCTTTCGTGTTGCCACAGTGACCTCAGGATCCCTCTAGCCTTGAAACAGTGTTCTTGGGGTTTCTCTGGAGTGCCATCAAGGAAATCAAGGCTCCTTTCATGTGTGATGTGCAACACGGAATTGCTCTGCACGCAGTGCAGGGGAATCGGGCCTCATCTCGCGGCGAGGGGGAAGTCTCATGGTTTTTCTCGAGTTGCGGCGGGAACCTGGGGTATATTCTCGAGTTACGACGGGGATGGCCCTTCCACACTCCTGTGTGTTCAGCCATGTCAGGACTCCTGCCTACTTGCGAGGGACAACTCGGGATTCTCCTCGAGGCTTTGCAGGGCAATTGGGACGCCTCTCCAGCTGAGACGGGAGACCAAGGGTCCCTTTCCACGTGCCACAGGAATCCTGGGTCTCCTATCAAGTTTCACGAGGAGTCAGGCATCGTCTCCTTTGGAGGCACTGATCTCCACATACCTCTGGAGTTTTCAAAGGATTTGAGGCCTCCTGTCGCGATGAGGTGGGGAACTAGGTCTTTCTCTGTGGTCTCCACAGGGGATTCAGACACCCTTTCGTCTTGGGAGATGCAAGACAAGCCTGCATTCCAGTCACTGCAGGGATATCCGGCCTTATTTCGAGTCAGGGCATCGCGGTGTCCATTCCACTTGAGGCCGCAAACTCAGGGTCCCTCTCACATACCTAGAGCTGAGAGAAGCCTCGTCTTGAGGTGCTTGTGGTAAGGTGGTATTTCTCTGGAGACGAATCCAGGGACTAACCTCTCTTTTCAAGTTGATTTTTGGTCCACAGAGTTCTTTCTTGTTGCTACAGTGACCTCAGGATCCCTCTAGCCTTGAAACAGTGTTCTTGGGGTTTCGCTGGAGTGCCATCAAGGAAATCAAGGCTCCTTTCATGTGTGATGTGCAAGACGGAATTGCTCTGCACGCCGTACAGGGGAATCGGGCCTCATCTCGCGGCGAGGGGGAAGTCTCATGGTTTTTCTCGAGTTGCGGCGGGAACCTGGGGTATATTCTCGAGTTACGACGGGGATGGCCCTTCCACCCACGTGTTTGTTCAGCCACGTCAGGACTCCTGCCTAGTTGCGAGGGACAACTCGGGATTCTCCTCGAGGCTTGGCACGGCAATTGGAACGCCTCTCCAGCTGAGGCGGGAGACCAAGGGTCCCTTTCCACGTGCCACAAGAATCCTGGGACTCCTATCAAGTTTCACGAGGAGTCAGGCATCGTCTCCTTTGGAGGCACTGATCTCCGCGTACCTCTGGAGTTTTCAAAGGATGTGAGGCCTCCGGTAGCGATGACGTGGGGAACTAGGTGTTTCTCTGTGGTCTCCACAGGGGATTCAGACCTCCTTTCATCTTGGGAGATGCAAGACGAGCCTGCATTCAAGTCACTGCAGGTATATCCGGCCTTATTTCGCGTCAGGGCATCGCGTTGTCCATTCCACTTGAGGCCGCAAACTCAGGGTCCCTCTCACATACCTAGAGCTGAGAGAAGCCTCCTCTTGAGGTGCTTGTGGTAAGGTGGTATTCCTCTGAAGTCGAAGCCAGGGACTAACCTCTCATCTCGAGTTGATTTTTGGCCCACGGAGCTCTTTCTTGTTGCTACAGTGACCTCAGGATCCCTCTAGCCTTGAAACAGTGTTCTTGGGGTTTCTCTGGAGTGCCATCAAGGAAATCAAGGCTCCTTTCACGTGTGATGTGCAACACGGAATTGCTCTGCACGCAGTGCAGGGGAATCTGGCCTCATCCCGCGGCGAGGGGGAAGTCTCATGGTTTTTCTCGAGTTGCGGAGGGAACCTGGGGTATATTCTCGAGTTACGACGGGGATGGCCCTTCCACACACGAGTGTGTTCAGCCATGTCAGGACTCCTGCCTAGTTGCGAGGGACAACTCGGGATTCTCCTCGAGGCTTTGCAGGGCAATTGGGACGCCTCTCCAGCTGAGACGGGAGACCAAGTGTCCCTTTCCACGTGCCACAGGAATCCTGGGTCTCCTATCAAGTTTCACGAGGAGTCAGGCATCGTCTCCTTTGGAGGCACTGATCTCCGCATACCTCTGGAGTTTTCAAAGGATTTGAGGCCTCCTGTCGCGATGAGGTGGGGAACTAGGTCTTTCTCTGTCGTCTCCACAGGGGATTCAGACACCCTTTCGTCTTGGGAGATGCAAGACGAGCCTGCATTCCAGTCACTGCAGGGATATCCGGCCTTATTTCGCATCAGGGCATCGCGGTGTCCATTCCACTTGAGGCCGCAAACTCAGGGTCCCTCTCACATACCTAGAGCTGAGAGAAGCCTCCTCTTGAGGTGCTTGTGGTAAGGTGGTATTCCTCTGGAGTCGAAGCCAGGGACTAACCTCTCATCTCGAGTTGATTTTTGGCCCACGGAGCTCTTTCGTGTTGCTACAGTGACCTCAGGATCCCTCTAGCCTTGAAACAGTGTTCTTGGGGTTTCTCTGGAGTGCCATCAAGGAAATCAAGGCTCCTTTCATGTGTGATGTGCAACACGGAATTGCTCTGCACGCAGTGCAGGGGAATCGGGCCTCATCTCGCGGCGAGGGGGAAGTCTCATGGTTTTTCTCGAGTTGCGGCGGGAACCTGGGGTATATTCTCGAGTTACGACGGGGATGGCCCTTCCACCCACGTGTTTCTTCAGCGACGTCAGGACTCCTGCCTAGTTGCGAGGGACAACTCTGCATTCTCCTCGAGGCTTGGCAGGGCAATTGGGACGCCTTTCCAGCTGAGGCGGGAGACCAAGTGTCCCTTTCCAAGTGCCACAGGAATCCTGGGACTCCTATCAAGTTTCACGAGGAGTCAGGCATCGTCTCCTTTGGAGGCACTGATCTCCGCGTACCTCTGGAGTTTTCAAAGGATGTGAGGCTATCGGTCGCGATGAGGTGGGGAACTAAGTCTTTCTCTGTGCTTTCCACAGGGGATTCAGACATCCTTTCTTCCTGGGAGATGCAAGACGAGCCTGCATTGAAGTCACTGCAGGGATATCCGGCCTTATTTCGAGTCAGGGCATCGCGGTGTCCATTCCACTTGAGGCCGCAAACTCAGGGTCCCTCTCACATACCTAGAGCTGAGAGAAGCCTCCTCTTGAGGTGCTTGTGGTAAGGTGGTGTTCCTCTGGAGACGAATCCACGGACTAACCTCTCTTTTCGAGTTGATTTTTGGTCCACAGAGTTCTTTCGTGTTGCTACAGTGACCTCAGGATCCCTCTATCCTTGAAACAGTGTTCTTGGGGTTTCTCTGGAGTGCCATCAAGGAAATCAAGGCTCCTTTCATGTGTGATGTGCAAGTCGGAATTGCTCTGCACGCAGTACAGGGGAATCGGGCCTCATCTCGCATCGAGGGGGAAGTCTCATGGTTTTTCTCGAGTTGCGGCGGGAACCTGGGGTATATTCTCGAGTTACGATGGGGATGGCCCTTCCACCCACGTGTTTCTTCAGCGACGTCAGGACTCCTGCCTAGTTGCAAGGGACAACTCGGGATTCTCCTCGAGGCTTGGCAGGGCAATTGGAACGCCTCTCCAGCTGAGGCGGGAGACCAAGGGTCCCTTTCCACGTGCCACAAGAATCCTGGGACTCCTATCAAGTTTCACGAGGAGTCAGGCATCGTCTCCTTTGGAGGCACTGATCTCCGCGTACCTCTGGAGTTTTCAAAGGATGTGAGGCCTCCGGTCGCGATGAGGTGGCGAACTAGGTCTTTCTCTGTGGTCTCCACAGGGGATTCAGACATCCTTTCTTCTTGGGAGATGCAAGACGAGCCTGCATTCAAGTCACTGCAGGGATATCCGGCCTTATTTCGCGTCAGGGCATCGCGGTGTCCATTCCATTTGAGGCCGCAAACTCAGGATCCCTTTCACATACCTAGAGCTGAGAGAAGCCTCCTCTTGAGGTGCTTGTGGTAAGGTGGTATTCCTCAGGAGTCGAAGCCAGGGACTAACCTCTCATCTCGTGTTGATTCTTGGTCCACGGAGCTCTTTCGTGTTGCCACAGTGACCTCAGGATCCCTCTAGCCTTGAATCAGTGTTCTTGGGGTTTCTCTGGAGTGCCATCAAGGAAATAAAGGCTCCTTTCATGTGTGATGTGCAACACGGAATTGCTCTGCACGCAGTGCAGGGGAATCGGGCCTCATCTCGCGGCGAGGGGGAAGTCTCATGGTTTTTCTCGAGTTGCGGCGGGAACCTGGGGTATATTCTCGAGTTACGACGGGGATGGCCCTTCCACACTCCTGTGTGTTCAGCCATGTCAGGACTCCTGCCTAGTTGCGAGGGACAACTCGGGATTCTCCTCGAGGCTTTGCAGGGCAATTGGGACGCCTCTCCAGCTGAGACGGGAGACCAAGGGTCCCTTTCCACGTGCCACAGGAATCCTGGGTCTCCTATCAAGTTTCACGAGGAGTCAGGCATCGTCTCCTTTGGAGGCACTGATCTCCACATACCTCTGGAGTTTTCAAAGGATTTGAGGCCTCCTGTCGCGATGAGGTGGGGAACTAGGTCTTTCTCTGTCGTCTCCACAGGGGATTCAGACACCCTTTCTTCTTGGGAGATGCAAGACAAGTCTGCATTCCAGTCACTGCAGGGATATCCGGCCTTATTTCGAGTCAGGGCATTGCGGTGTCCATTCCACTTGAGGCCGCAAACTCAGGGTCCCTCTCACATACCTAGAGCTGAGAGAAGCCTCCTCTTGAGGTGCTTGTGGTAAGGTGGTATTCCTCTGGAGTCGAAGCCAGGGACTAACCTCTCATCTCGAGTTGGTTTTTGGTCCACGGAGCTCTTTCGTGTTGCTACAGTGACCTCAGGATCCCTCTAGCCTTGAAACAGTGTTCTTGGGGTTTCTCTGGAGTGCCATGAAGGAAATCAAGGCTCCTTTCATGTGTGATGTGCAACACAGAATTGCTCTGCACGCAGTGCAGGGGAATCGGGCCTCATCTCGCGGCGAGGGGGAAGTCTCATGGTTTTTCTCGAGTTGCGGCGGGAACCTGGGGTATATTCTCGAGTTACGACGGGGATGGCCCTTCCACACACGTGTTTGTTCAGCCACATCAGGACTCCTGCCTAGTTGCGAGACACAACTCGGGATTCTCCTCGAGGCTTGGCAAGGCAATTCGGACGCCTCTCCAGCTGAGGCGGGAGACCAAGGGTCCCTTTCCACGTGCCACAGGAATCCTGGGACTCCTATCAAGTTTCACGAGGAGTCAGGCATCGTCTCCTTTGGAGGCACTGATCTCCGCGTACCTCTGGAGTTTTCAAAGGATGTGAGGCCTCCGGTCGCGATGAGGTGGGGAACTAGGTCTTTCTCTGTGGTCTCCACAGGGGATTCAGACATCCTTTCATCTTGCGAGATGCAAGACGAGCCTGCATTCCAGTCACTGCAGGGATATCCGGCCTTATTTCGAGTCAGGGCATCGCGGTGTCCATTCCACTTGAGGCCGCAAACTCAGGGTCCCTCTCACATACCTAGAGCTGAGAGAAGCCTCCTCTTGAGGTGCTTGTGGTAAGGTGGTATTCCTCTGGAGTCGAAGCCAGGGACTAACCTCTCATCTCGAGTTGATTTTTGGCCCACGGAGCTCTTTCGTGTTGCTACAGTGACCTCAGGATCCCTCTAGCCTTGAAACAGTGTTCTTGGGGTTTCTCTGGAGTGCCATCAAGGAAATCAAGGCTCCTTTCATGTGTGATGTGCAACACGGAATTGCTCTGCACGCAGTGCAGGGGAATCGGGCCTCATCTCGCGGCGAGGGGGAAGTCTCATGGTTTTTCTCGAGTTGCGGCGGGAACCTGGGGTATATTCTCGAGTTACGACGGGGATGGCCCTTCCACCCACGTGTTTCTTCAGCGACGTCAGGACTCCTGCCTAGTTGCGAGGGACAACTCTGGATTCTCCTCGAGGCTTGGCAGGGCAATTGGGACGCCTCTCCAGCTGAGGCGGGAGACCAAGTGTCCCTTTCCAAGTGCCACAGGAATCCTGGGACTCCTATCAAGTTTCACGAGGAGTCAGGCATCGTCTCCTTTGGAGGCACTGATCTCCGCGTACCTCTGGAGTTTTCAAAGGATGTGAGGCTATCGGTCGCGATGAGGTGGGGAACTAAGTCTTTCTCTGTGCTTTCCACAGGGGATTCAGACATCCTTTCTTCCTGGGAGATGCAAGACGAGCCTGCATTGAAGTCACTGCAGGGATATCCGGCCTTATTTCGAGTCAGGGCATCGCGGTGTCCATTCCACTTGAGGCCGCAAACTCAGGGTCCCTCTCACATACCTAGAGCTGAGAGAAGCCTCCTCTTGAGGTGCTTGTGGTAAGGTGGTATTCCTCTGGAGACGAATCCAGGGACTAACCTCTCTTTTCGAGTTGATTTTTGGTCCACAGAGTTCTTTCTTGTTGCTACAGTGACCTCAGGATCCCTCTATCCTTGAAACAGTGTTCTTGGGGTTTCTCTGGAGTGCCATCAAGGAAATCAAGGCTCCTTTCATGTGTGATGTGCAAGTCGGAATTGCTCTGCACGCAGTACAGGGGAATCGGGCCTCATCTCCCATCGAGGGGGAAGTCTC
Organism: Cervus elaphus; assembly: GCF_910594005.1. Classification (NCBI taxonomy): domain Eukaryota; kingdom Metazoa; phylum Chordata; class Mammalia; order Artiodactyla; family Cervidae; genus Cervus; species Cervus elaphus. The sequence goes on from NW_025316779.1 coordinate 4,694,495, forward strand.
ATGGTTTTTCTCGAGTTGCGGCGGGATCCTGGGGTATATTCTCGAGTTACGATGGGGATGGCCCTTCCACCCACGTGTTTCTTCAGCGACGTCAGGACTCCTGCCTAGTTGCAAGGGACAACTCGGGATTCTCCTCGAGGCTTGGCAGGGCAATTGGAACGCCTCTCCAGCTGAGGCGGGAGACCAAGGGTCCCTTTCCACGTGCCACAAGAATCCTGGGACTCCTATCAAGTTTCACGAGGAGTCAGGCATCGTCTCCTTTGGAGGCACTGATCTCCGCGTACCTCTGGAGTTTTCAAAGGATGTGAGGCCTCCGGTCGCGATGAGGTGGGGAACTAGGTGTTTCTCTGTGGTCTCCACAGGGGATTCAGACATCCTTTCTTCTTGGGAGATGCAAGACGAGCCTGCATTCAAGTCACTGCAGGGATATCCGGCCTTATTTCGAGTCAGGGCATCGCGGTGTCCATTCCATTTGAGGCCGCAAACTCTGGATCCCTTTCACATACCTAGAGCTGAGAGAAGCCTCCTCTTGAGGTGCTTGTGGTAAGGTGGTATTCCTCAGGAGTCGAAGCCAGGGACTAACCTCTCATCTCGTGTTGATTCTTGGTCCACGGAGCTCTTTCGTGTTGCCACAGTGACCTCAGGATCCCTCTAGCCTTGAATCAGTGTTCTTGGGGTTTCTCTGGAGTGCCATCAAGGAAATAAAGGCTCCTTTCATGTGTGATGTGCAACACGGAATTGCTCTGCACGCAGTGCAGGGGAATCGGGCCTCATCTCGCGGCGAGGGGGAAGTCTCATGGTTTTTCTCGAGTTGCGGCGGGAACCTGGGGTATATTCTCGAGTTACGTCGGGGATGGCCCTTCCACACTCCTGTGTGTTCAGCCATGTCAGGACTCCTGCCTACTTGCGAGGGACAACTCGGGATTCTCCTCGAGGCTTTGCAGGGCAATTGGGACGCCTCTCCAGCTGAGACGGGAGACCAAGGGTCCCTTTCCACGTGCCACAGGAATCCTGGGTCTCCTATCAAGTTTCACGAGGAGTCAGGCATCGTCTCCTTTGGAGGCACTGATCTCCACATACCTCTGGAGTTTTCAAAGGATTTGAGGCCTCCTGTCGCGATGAGGTGGGGAACTAGGTCTTTCTCTGTCGTCTCCACAGGGGATTCAGACACCCTTTCTTCTTGGGAGATGCAAGACAAGCCTGCATTCCAGTCACTGCAGGGATATCCGGCCTTATTTCGAGTCAGGGCATTGCGGTGTCCATTCCACTTGAGGCCGCAAACTCAGGGTCCCTCTCACATACCTAGAGCTGAGAGAAGCCTCCTCTTGAGGTGCTTGTGGTAAGGTGGTATTCCTCTGGAGTCGAAGCCAGGGACTAACCTCTCATCTCGAGTTGGTTTTTGGTCCACGGAGCTCTTTCGTGTTGCTACAGTGACCTCAGGATCCCTCTAGCCTTGAAACAGTGTTCTTGGGGTTTCTCTGGAGTGCCATGAAGGAAATCAAGGCTCCTTTCATGTGTGATGTGCAACACAGAATTGCTCTGCACGCAGTGCAGGGGAATCGGGCCTCATCTCGCGGCGAGGGGGAAGTCTCATGGTTTTTCTCGAGTTGCGGCGGGAACCTGGGGTATATTCTCGAGTTACGACGGGGATGGCCCTTCCACACACGTGTTTGTTCAGCCACATCAGGACTCTTGCCTAGTTGCGAGACACAACTCGGGATTCTCCTCGAGGCTTGGCAAGGCAATTCGGACGCCTCTCCAGCTGAGGCGGGAGACCAAGGGTCCCTTTCCACGTGCCACAGGAATCCTGGGACTCCTATCAAGTTTCACGAGGAGTCAGGCATCGTCTCCTTTGGAGGCACTGATCTCCGCGTACCTCGGGAGTTTTCAAAGGATGTGAGGCCTCCGGTCGCGATGAGGTGGGGAACTAGGTCTTTCTCTGTGGTCTCCACAGGGGATTCAGACATCCCTTCATCTTGGGAGATGCAAGACGAGCCTGCATTCCAGTCACTGCAGGGATATCCGGCCTTATTTCGCGTCAGGGCATCGCGGTGTCCATTCCACTTGAGGCCGCAAACTCAGGGTCCCTCTCACATACCTAGAGCTGAGAGAAGCCTCCTCTTGAGGTGCTTGTGGTAAGGTGGTATTCCTCTGGAGTCGAAGCCAGGGACTAACCTCTCATCTCGAGTTGATTTTTGGCCCACGGAGCTCTTTCGTGTTGCTACAGTGACCTCAGGATCCCTCTAGCCTTGAAACAGTGTTCTTGGGGTTTCTCTGGAGTGCCATCAAGGAAATCAAGGCTCCTTTCATGTGTGATGTGCAACACGGAATTGCTCTGCACGCAGTGCAGGGGAATCGGGCCTCATCTCGCGGCGAGGGGGAAGTCTCATGGTTTTTCTCGAGTTGCGGCGGGAACCTGGGGTATATTCTCGAGTTACGACGGGGATGGCCCTTCCACCCACGTGTTTCTTCAGCGACGTCAGGACTCCTGCCTAGTTGCGAGGGACAACTCTGGATTCTCCTCGAGGCTTGGCAGGGCAATTGGGACGCCTCTCCAGCTGAGGCGGGAGACCAAGTGTCCCTTTCCAAGTGCCACAGGAATCCTGGGACTCCTATCAAGTTTCACGAGGAGTCAGGCATCGTCTCCTTTGGAGGCACTGATCTCCGCGTACCTCGGGAGTTTTCAAAGGATGTGAGGCTATCGGTCGCGATGAGGTGGGGAACTAAGTCTTTCTCTGTGCTTTCCACAGGGGATTCAGACATCCTTTCTTCCTGGGAGATGCAAGACGAGCCTGCATTGAAGTCACTGCAGGGATATCCGGCCTTATTTCGAGTCAGGGCATCGCGGTGTCCATTCCACTTGAGGCCGCAAACTCAGGGTCCCTCTCACATACCTAGAGCTGAGAGAAGCCTCCTCTTGAGGTGCTTGTGGTAAGGTGGTATTCCTCTGGAGACGAATCCAGGGACTAACCTCTCTTTTCGAGTTGATTTTTGGTCCACAGAGTTCTTTCGTGTTGCTACAGTGACCTCAGGATCCCTCTATCCTTGAAACAGTGTTCTTGGGGTTTCTCTGGAGTGCCATCAAGGAAATAAAGGCTCCTTTCATGTGTGATGTGCAAGACGGAATTGCTCTGCACGCAGTACAGGGGAATCGGGCCTCATCTCGCATCGAGGGGGAAGTCTCATGGTTTTTCTCGAGTTGCGGCGGGAACCTGGGGTATATTCTCGAGTTACGATGGGGTTGGCCCTTCCACCCACGTGTTTCTTCAGCGACGTCAGGACTCCTGCCTAGTTGCAAGGGACAACTCGGGATTCTCCTCGAGGCTTGGCAGGGCAATTGGAACGCCTCTCCAGCTGAGGCGGGAGACCAAGGGTCCCTTTCCACGTGCCACAAGAATCCTGGGACTCCTATCAAGTTTCACGAGGAGTCAGGCATCGTCTCCTTTGGAGGCACTGATCTCCGCGTACCTCTGGAGTTTTCAAAGGATGTGAGGCCTCCGGTCGCGATGAGGTGGCGAACTAGGTCTTTCTCTGTGGTCTCCACAGGGAATTCAGACATCCTTTCTTCTTGGGAGATGCAAGACGAGCCTGCATTCAAGTCACTGCAGGGATATCCGGCCTTATTTCGAGTCAGGGCATCGCGGTGTCCATTCCATTTGAGGCCGCAAACTCAGGATCCCTTTCACATACCTAGAGCTGAGAGAAGCCTCCTCTTGAGGTGCTTGTGGTAAGGTGGTATTCCTCTGGAGTCGAAGCCAGGGACTAACCTCTCATCTCGAGTTGGTTTTTGGTCCACGGAGCTCTTTCGTCTTGCTACAGTGACCTCAGGATCCCTCTAGCCTTGAAACAGTGTTCTTGGGGTTTCTCTGGAGTGCCATGAAGGAAATCAAGGCTCCTTTCATGTGTGATGTGCAACACAGAATTGCTCTGCACGCAGTGCAGGGGAATCGGGCCTCATCTCGCGGCGAGGGGGAAGTCTCATGGTTTTTCTCGAGTTGCGGCGGGAACCTGGGGTATATTCTCGAGTTACGACGGGGATGGCCCTTCCACACACGTGTTTGTGCAGCCACATCAGGACTCCTGCCTAGTTGCGAGACACAACTCGGGATTCTCCTCGAGGCTTGGCAAGGCAATTCGGACGCCTCTCCAGCTGAGGCGGGAGACCAAGGGTCCCTTTCCACGTGCCACAGGAATCCTGGGACTCCTATCAAGTTTCACGAGGAGTCAGGCATCGTCTCCTTTGGAGGCACTGATCTCCGCGTACCTCGGGAGTTTTCAAAGGATGTGAGGCCTCCGGTCGCGATGAGGTGGGGAACTAGGTCTTTCTCTGTGGTCTCCACAGGGGATTCAGACATCCTTTCATCTTGGGAGATGCAAGACGAGCCTGCATTCCAGTCACTGCAGGGATATCCGGCCTTATTTCGCGTCAGGGCATCGCGGTGTCCATTCCACTTGAGGCCGCAAACTCAGGATCCCTTTCACATACCTAAAGCTGAGAGAAGCCTCCTCTTGAGGTGCTTGTGGTAAGGTGGTATTCCTCAGGAGTCGAAGCCAGGGACTAACCTCTCATCTCGTGTTGATTCTTGGTCCACGGAGCTCTTTCGTGTTGCCACAGTGACCTCAGGATCCCTCTAGCCTTGAATCAGTGTTCTTGGGGTTTCTCTGGAGTGCCATCAAGAAAAGAAAGGCTCCTTTCATGTGTGATGTGCAACACGGAATTGCTCTGCACGCAGTGCAGGGGAATCGGGCCTCATCTCGCGGCGAGGGGGAAGTCTCATGGTTTTTCTCGAGTTGCGGCGGGAACCTGGGGTATATTCTCGAGTTACGTCGGGGATGGCCCTTCCACACTCCTGTGTGTTCAGCCATGTCAGGACTCCTGCCTACTTGCGAGGGACAACTCGGTATTCTCCTCGAGGCTTTGCAGGGCAATTGGGACGCCTCTCCAGCTGAGACGGGAGACCAAGGGTCCCTTTCCACGTGCCACAGGAATCCTGGGTCTCCTATCAAGTTTCACGAGGAGTCAGGCATCGTCTCCTTTGGAGGCACTGATCTCCACATACCTCTGGAGTTTTCAAAGGATTTGAGGCCTCCTGTCGCGATGAGGTGGGGAACTAGGTCTTTCTCTGTCGTCTCCACAGGGGATTCAGACACCCTTTCGTCTTGGGAGATGGAAGACGAGACTGCATTCCAGTCACTACAGGCATATCCGGCCTTATTTCGAGTCAGGGCATTGCGGTGTCCATTCCACTTGAGGCCGCAAACTCAGGGTCCCTCTCACATACCTAGAGCTGAGAGAAGCCTCCTCTTGAGGTGCTTGTGGTAAGGTGGTATTCCTCTGGAGTCGAAGCCAGGGACTAACCTCTCATCTCGAGTTGGTTTTTGGTCCACGGAGCTCTTTCGTGTTGCTACAGTGACGTCAGGATCCCTCTAGCCTTGAAACAGTGTTCTTGGGGTTTCTCTGGAGTGCCATGAAGGAAATCAAGTCTCCTTTCATGTGTGATGTGCAACACAGAATTGCTCTGCACGCAGTGCAGGGGAATCGGGCCTCATCTCGCGGCGAGGGGGAAGTCTCATGGTTTTTCTCGAGTTGCGGCGGGAACCTGGGGTATATTCTCGAGTTACGACGGGGATGGCCCTTCCACACACGTGTTTGTGCAGCCACATCAGGACTCTTGCCTAGTTGCGAGACACAACTCGGGATTCTCCTCGAGGCTTGGCAAGGCAATTCGGACGCCTCTCCAGCTGAGGCGGGAGACCAAGGGTCCCTTTCCACGTGCCACAGGAATCCTGGGACTCCTATCAAGTTTCACGAGGAGTCAGGCATCGTCTCCTTTGGAGGCACTGATCTCCGCGTACCTCGGGAGTTTTCAAAGGATGTGAGGCCTCCGGTCACGATGATGTGGGGAACTAGGTCTTTCTCTGTGGTCTCCACAGGGGATTCAGACATCCTTTCATCTTGGGAGATGCAAGACGAGCCTGCAATCCAGTCACTGCAGGGATATCCGGCCTTATTTCGCGTCAGGGCATCGCGGTGTCCATTCCACTTGAGGCCGCAAACTCAGGGTCCCTCTCACATACCTAGAGCTGAGAGAAGCCTCCTCTTGAGGTGCTTGTGGTAAGGTGGTATTCCTCTGGAGTCGAAGCCAGGGACTAACCTCTCATCTCGAGTTGATTTTTGGCCCACGGAGCTCTTTCGTGTTGCTACAGTGACCTCAGGATCCCTCTAGCCTTGAAACAGTGTTCTTGGGGTTTCTCTGGAGTGCCATCAAGGAAATCAAGGCTCCTTTCATGTGTGATGTGCAACACGGAATTGCTCTGCACGCAGTGCAGGGGAATCGGGCCTCATCTCGCGGCGAGGGGGAAGTCTCATGGTTTTTCTCGAGTTGCGGCGGGAACCTGGGGTATATTCTCGAGTTACGACGGGGATGGCCCTTCCACCCACGTGTTTCTTCAGCGACGTCAGGACTCCTGCCTAGTTGCGAGGGACAACTCTGGATTCTCCTCGAGGCTTGGCAGGGCAATTGGGACGCCTTTCCAGCTGAGGCGGGAGACCAAGTGTCCCTTTCCAAGTGCCACAGGAATCCTGGGACTCCTATCAAGTTTCACGAGGAGTCAGGCATCGTCTCCTTTGGAGGCACTGATCTCCGCGTACCTCTGGAGTTTTCAAAGGATGTGAGGCTATCGGTCGCGATGAGGTGGGGAACTAAGTCTTTCTCTGTGCTTTCCACAGGGGATTCAGACATCCTTTCTTCCTGGGAGATGCAAGACGAGCCTGCATTGAAGTCACTGCAGGGATATCCGGCCTTATTTCGAGTCAGGGCATCGCGGTGTCCATTCCACTTGAGGCCGCAAACTCAGGGTCCCTCTCACATACCTAGAGCTGAGAGAAGCCTCCTCTTGAGGTGCTTGTGGTAAGGTGGTATTCCTCTGGAGACGAATCCAGGGACTAACCTCTCTTTTCGAGTTGATTTTTGGTCCACAGAGTTCTTTCGTGTTGCTACAGTGACCTCAGGATCCCTCTAGCCTTGAAACAGTGTTCTTGGGGTTTCGCTGGAGTGCCATCAAGGAAATCAAGGCTCCTTTCATGTGTGATGTGCAACATGGAATTGCTCTGCACCCAGTGCAGGGGAATCAGGCCTCATCTCGCGGCGAGGGGGAAGTCTCATGGTTTTTCTCGAGTTGCGGCGGGAACCTGGGGTATATTCTCGAGTTACGACGGGGATGGCCCTTCCACACACGTTTTCTTCAGCGACGTCAGGACTCCTGCCTAGTTGCAAGGGACAACTCGGGATTCTCCTCGAGGCTTGGCAGGGCAATTGGAACGCCTTGCCAGCTGAGGCGGGAGACCAAGGGTCCCTTTCCACGTGCCACAAGAATCCTGGGACTCCTATCAAGTTTCACGAGGAGTCAGGCATCGTCTCCTTTGGAGGCACTGATCTCCGCGTACCTCTGGAGTTTTCAAAGGATGTGAGGCCTCCGGTCGCGATGAGGTGGCGAACTAGGTCTTTCTCTGTGGTCTCCACAGGGGATTCAGACATCCTTTCTTCTTGGGAGATGCAAGACGAGCCTGCATTCAAGTCACTGCAGGGATATCCGGCCTTATTTCGAGTCAGGGCATCGCGGTGTCCATTCCATTTGAGGCCGCAAACTCAGGATCCCTTTCACATACCTAGAGCTGAGAGAAGCCTCCTCTTGAGGTGCTTGTGGTAAGGTGGTATTCCTCAGGAGTCGAAGCCAGGGACTAACCTCTCATCTCGTGTTGATTCTTGGTCCACAGAGCTCTTTCGTGTTGCCACAGTGACCTCAGGATCCCTCTAGCCTTGAAACAGTGTTCTTGGGGTTTCTCTGGAGTGCCATCAAGGAAATAAAGGCTCCTTTCATGTGTGATGTGCAACACGGAATTGCTCTGCACGCAGTGCAGGGGAATCGGGCCTCATCTCGCGGCGAGGGGGAAGTCTCATGGTTTTTCTCGAGTTGCGGCGGGAACCTGGGGTATATTCTCGAGTTACGACGGGGATGGCCCTTCCACACTCCTGTGTGTTCAGCCATGTCAGGACTCCTGCCTACTTGCGAGGGACAACTCGGGATTCTCCTCGAGGATTTGCAGGGCAATTGGGACGCCTCTCCAGCTGAGACGGGAGACCAAGGGTCCCTTTCCACGTGCCACAGGAATCCTGGGTCTCCTATCAAGTTTCACGAGGAGTCAGGCATCGTCTCCTTTGGAGGCACTGATCTCCACATACCTCTGGAGTTTTCAAAGGATTTGAGGCCTCCTGTCGCGATGAGGTGGGGAACTAGGTCTTTCTCTGTCGTCTCCACAGGGGATTCAGACACCCTTTCGTCTTGGGAGATGCAAGACAAGCCTGCATTCCAGTCACTGCAGGGATATCCGGCCTTATTTCGAGTCAGGGCATCGCGGTGTCCATTCCACTTGAGGCCGCAAACTCAGGGTCCCTCTCACATACCTAGAGCTGAGAGAAGCCTCCTCTTGAGGTGCTTGTGGTAAGGTGGTATTCCTCTGGAGTCGAAGCCAGGGACTAACCTCTCATCTCGAGTTGGTTTTTGGTCCACGGAGCTCTTTCGTGTTGCTACAGTGACCTCAGGATCCCTCTAGCCTTGAAACAGTGTTCTTGGGGTTTCTCTGGAGTGCCATGAAGGAAATCAAGGCTCCTTTCATGTGTGATGTGCAACACAGAATTGCTCTGCACGCAGTGCAGGGGAATCGGGCCTCATCTCGCGGCGAGGGGGAAGTCTCATGGTTTTTCTCGAGTTGCGGCGGGAACCTGGGGTATATTCTCGAGTTACGACGGGGATGGCCCTTCCACACACGTGTTTGTTCAGCCACATCAGGACTCTTGCCTAGTTGCGAGACACAACTCGGGATTCTCCTCGAGGCTTGGCAAGGCAATTCGGACGCCTCTCCAGCTGAGGCGGGAGACCAAGGGTCCCTTTCCACGTGCCACAGGAATCCTGGGACTCCTATCAAGTTTCTCGAGGAGTCAGGCATCGTCTCCTTTGGAGGCACTGATCTCCGCGTACCTCGGGAGTGTTCAAAGGATGTGAGGCCTCCGGTCGCGATGAGGTGGGGAACTAGGTCTTTCTCTGTGGTCTCCACAGGGGATTCAGACATCCTTTCGTCCTGGGAGATGCAAGACGAGCCTGCATTGAAGTCACTGCAGGGCTATCCGTCCTTATTTCGAGTCAGGGCATCGCGGTGTCCATTCCACTTGAGGCCGCAAACTCAGGGTCCCTCTCACATACCTAGAGCTGAGAGAAGCCTCCTCTTGAGGTGCTTGTGGTAAGGTGGTATTCCTCTGGAGACGAATCCAGGGATTAACGTCTCTTTTCGAGTTGATTTTTGGTCCACAGAGTTCTTTCGTGTTGCTACAGTGACCTCAGGATCCCTCTAGCCTTGAAACAGTGTTCTTGAGGTTTCTCTGGAGTGCCATCAAGGAAATCAAGGCTCCTTTCATGTGTGATGTGCAAGACGGAATTGCTCTGCACGCAGTACAGGGGAATCGGGCCTCATCTCGCATCGAGGGGGAAGTCTCATGGTTTTTCTCGAGTTGCGGCGGGAACCTGGGGTATATTCTCGAGTTACGACGGGGATGGCCCTTCCACCCACGTGTTTGTTCAGCCACGTCAGGACTCCTGCCTAGTTGCGAGGGACAGCTCGGGATTCTCCTCGAGGCTTGGCACGGCAATTGGAACGCCTCTCCAGCTGAGGCGGGAGACCAAGGGTCCCTTTCCACGTGCCACAAGAATCCTGGGACTCCTATCAAGTTTCACGAGGAGTCAGGCATCGTCTCCTTTGGAGGCACTGATCTCCGCGTACCTCTGGAGTTTTCAAAGGATGTGAGGCCTCCGGTAGCGATGACGTGGTGAACTAGGTGTTTCTCTGTGGTCTCCACAGGGGATTCAGACATCCTTTCATCTTGGGAGATGCAAGACGAGCCTGCATTCCAGTCACTGCAGGTATATCCGGCCTTATTTCGTGTCAGGGCATCGCGGTGTCCATTCCACTTGAGGCCGCAAACTCAGGGTCCCTCTCACATACCTAGAGCTGAGAGAAGCCTCCTCTTGAGGTGCTTGTGGTAAGGTGGTATACCTCTGAAGTCGAAGCCAGGGACTAACCTCTCATCGCGAGTTGATTTTTGGCCCACGGAGCTCTTTCTTGTTGCTACAGTGACCTCAGGATCCCTCTAGCCTTGAAACAGTGTTCTTGGGGTTTCTCTGGAGTTCCATGAAGGAAATCAAGGCTCCTTTCATGTGTGATGTGCAACACGGAATTGCTCTGCACGCAGTGCAGGGGAATCGGGCCTCATCTCGCGGCGAGGGGGAAGTCTCATGGTTTTTCTCGAGTTGCGGCGGGAACCTGAGGTATATTCTCGAGTTACGAAGGGGATGGCGCTTCCACACACGTGTGTGTTCAGCCATGTCAGGACTCCAGCCTAGTTGCGAGGGACAACTCGGGATTCTCCTCGAGGCTTTGCAGGGCAATTGGGACGCCTCTCCAGCTGAGACGGGAGACCTAGGGTCCCTTTCCACGTGCCACAGGAATCCTGTGTCTCCTATCAAGTTTCACGAGGAGTCAGGCATCGTCTCCTTTGGAGGCACTGATCTCCGCATACCTCTGGAGTTTTCAAAGGATTTGAGGCCTCCTGTCGCGATGAGGTGGGGAACTAGGTCTTTCTCTGTGGTCTCCACTGGGGATTGAGACACCCTTTCGTCTTGGGAGATGCAAGACGAGACTGCATTCCAGTCACTGCCGGGATATCCGGCCTTATTTCGAGTCAGGGCATCGCGGTGTCCATTCCACTTGAGGCCGCAAACTCAGGGTCCCTCTCACATACCTAGAGCTGAGAGAAGCCTCCTCTTGAGGTGCTTGTGGTAAGGTGGTATTCCTCTGGAGTCGAAGCCAGGGACTAACCTCTCATCTCGAGTTGATTTTTGGTCCACGGAGCTCTTTCGTGTTGCTACAGTGACCTCAGGATCCCTCTAGCCTTGAAACAGTGTTCTTGAGGTTTCTCTGGAGTGCCATCAAGGAAATCAAGGCTCCTTTCATGTGTGATGTGCAACACAGAATTGCTCTGCACGCAGTGCAGGGGAATCGGGCCTCATCTCGCGGCGAGGGGGAAGTCTCATGGTTTTTCTCGAGTTGCGGCGGGAACCTGGGGTATATTCTCGAGTTACGACGGGGATGGCCGTTCCACACACGTGTTTGTTCAGCCACGTCAGGACTCTTGCCTAGTTGCGAGACACAACTCGGGATTCTCCTCGAGGCTTGGCAAGGCAATTGGGACGCCTCTCCAGCTGAGGCGGGAGACCAAGTGTCCCTTTCCACGTGCCACAGGAATCCTGGGACTCCTATCAAGTTTCTCGAGGAGTCAGGCATCGTCTCCTTTGGAGGCACTGATCTCCGCGTACCTCTGGAGTTTTCAAAGGATGTGAGGCCTCCGGTCGCGATGAGGTGGGGAACTAGGTCTTTCTCTGTGGTCTCCACAGGGGATTCAGACATCCTTTCATCTTGGGAGATGCAAGACGAGCCTGCTTTCAAGTCACTGCAGGGATATCCAGCCTTATTTCGAGTCAGGGCTTCACGGTGTCCATTCCACTTGAGGCCGCAAACTCAGGGTCCCTCTCACATACCTAGAGCTGAGAGAAGCCTCCTCTTGAGGTGCTTGTGGTAAGGTAGTATTCCTCTGGAGTCGAAGCCAGGGACTAACCTCTCATCTCGAGTTGATTTTTGGTCCACGGAGCTCTTTCGTGTTGCTACAGTGACCTCAGGATCCCTCTAGCCTTGAAACAGTGTTCTTGGGGTTTCTCTGGAGTGCCATGAAGGAAATCAAGGCTCCTTTCATGTGTGATGTGCAACACGGAATTGCTCTGCACGCAGTGCAGGGGAATCGGGCCTCATCTCGCGGCGAGGGGGAAGTCTCATGGTTTTTCTCGAGTTGCGGCGGGAACCTGGGGTATATTCTCGAGTTACGACGGGGATGGCCCTTCCACCCACGTGTTTCTTCAGCGACGTCAGGACTCCTGCCTAGTTGCAAGGGACAACTCGGGATTCTCCTCGAGGCTTGGCAGGGCAATTGGAACGCCTCTCCAGCTGAGGCGGGAGACCAAGGGTCCCTTTCCACGTGCCACAAGAATCCTGGGACTCCTATCAAGTTTCACGAGGAGTCAGGCATCGTCTCCTTTGGAGGCACTGATCTCCGCGTACCTCTGGAGTTTTCAAAGGATGTGAGGCCTCCGGTCGCGATGAGGTGGCGAACTAGGTCTTTCTCTGTGGTCTCCACAGGGAATTCAGACATCCTTTCTTCTTGGGAGATGCAAGACGAGCCTGCATTCCAGTCACTGCAGGGATATCCGGCCTTATTTCGAGTCAGGGCATCGCGGTGTCCATTCCATTTGAGGCCGCAAACTCAGGATCCCTTTCACATACCTAGAGCTGAGAGAAGCCTCCTCTTGAGGTGCTTGTGGTAAGGTGGTATTCCTCAGGAGTCGAAGCCAGGGACTAACCTCTCATCTCGAGTTGATTCTTGGTCCACGGAGCTCTTTCGTGTTGCCACAGTGACCTCAGGATCCCTCTAGCCTTGAAACAGTGTTCTTGGGGTTTCTCTGGAGTGCCATCAAGGAAATAAAGGCTCCTTTCATGTGTGATGTGCAACACGGAATTGCTCTGCACGCAGTGCAGGGGAATCGGGCCTCATCTCGCGGCGAGGGGGAAGTCTCATGGTTTTTCTCGAGTTGCGGCGGGAACCTGGGGTATATTCTCGAGTTACGACGGGGATGGCCCTTCCACACTCCTGTGTGTTCAGCCATGTCAGGACTCCTGCCTACTTGCGAGGGACAACTCGGGATTCTCCTCGAGGCTTTGCAGGGCAATTGGGAAGGCCTCTCCAGCTGAGACGGGAGATCAAGGGTCCCTTTCCACGTGCCACAGGAATCCTGGGTCTCCTATCAAGTTTCACGAGGAGTCAGGCATCGTCTCCTTTGGAGGCACTGATCTCCACATACCTCTGGAGTTTTCAAAGGATTTGAGGCCTCCTGTCGCGATGAGGTGGGGAACTAGGTCTTTCTCTGTCGTCTCCACAGGGGATTCAGACACCCTTTCGTCTTGGGAGATGCAAGACAAGCCTGCATTCCAGTCACTGCAGGGATATCCGGCCTTATTTCGAGTCAGGGCATCGCGGTGTCCATTCCACTTGAGGCCGCAAACTCAGGGTCCCTCTCACATACCTAGAGCTGAGAGAAGCCTCCTCTTGAGGTGCTTGTGGTAAGGTGGTATTCCTCTGGAGTCGAAGCCAGGGACTAACCTCTCATCTCGAGTTGGTTTTTGGTCCACGGAGCTCTTTCGTGTTGCTACAGTGACCTCAGGATCCCTCTAGCCTTGAAACAGTGTTCTTGGGGTTTCTCTGGAGTGCCATCAAGGAAATCAAGGCTCCTTTCATGTGTGATGTGCAAGACGGAATTGCTCTGCACGCAGTACAGGGGAATCGGGCCTCATCTCGCATCAAGGGGGAAGTCTCATGGTTTTTCTCGAGTTGCGGCGGGAACCTGGGGTATATTCTCGAGTTACGACGGGGATGGCCCTTCCACCCACGTGTTTGTTCAGCCACGTCAGGACTCCTGCCTAGTTGCGAGGGACAACTCGGGATTCTCCTCGAGGCTTGGCAGGGCAATTGGAACGCCTCTCCAGCTGAGGCGGGAGACCAAGGGTCCCTTTCCACGTGCCACAAGAATCCTGGGACTCCTATCAAGTTTCACGAGGAGTCAGGCATCGTCTCCTTTAGAGGCACTGATCTCCGCGTACCTCTGGAGTTTTCAAAGTATGTGAGGCCTCCGGTAGCGATGACGTGGGGAACTAGGTGTTTCTCTGTGGTCTCCACCGGGGATTCAGACATCCTTTCTTCTTGGGAGATGCAAGACGAGCCTGCATTCCAGTCACTGCAGGGATATCCGGCCTTATTTCGAGTCAGGGCATCGCGGTGTCCATTCCACTTGAGGCCGCAATCTCAGGATCCCTCTCACATAACTAGAGCTGAGAGAAGCCTCCTCTTGAGGTGCTTGTGGTAAGGTGGTATTCCTCTGGAGTCGAAGCCAGGGACTAACCTCTCATCTCGAGTTGATTTTTGGTCCACGGAGCTCTTTCGTGTTGCTACAGTGACCTCAGGATCCCTCTAGCCTTGAAACAGTGTTCTTGGGGTTTCTCTGGAGTGCCATGAAGGAAATCAAGGCTCCTTTCATGTGTGATGTGCAACACGGAATTGCTCTGCACGCAGTGCAGGGGAATCGGGCCTCATCTCGCGGCGAGGGGGAAGTCTCATGGTTTTTCTCGAGTTGCGGCGGGAACCTGGAGTATATTCTCGAGTTACGACGGGGATGGCCCTTCCACCCACGTGTTTCTTCAGCGACGTCAGGACTCCTGCCTAGTTGCGAGGGACAACTCTGGATTCTGCTCGAGGCTTGGCAGGGCAATTGGGACGCCTCTCCAGCTGAGGCGGGAGACCAAGTGTCCCTTTCCAAGTGCCACAGGAATCCTGGGACTCCTATCAAGTTTCACGAGGAGTCAGGCATCGTCTCCTTTGGAGGCACTGATCTCCGCGTACCTCTGAAGTTTTCAAAGGATGTGAGGCTATCGGTCGCGATTAGGTGGGGAACTAAGTCTTTCTCTGTGCTTTCCACAGGGGATTCAGACATCCTTTCGTCCTGGGAGATGCAAGACGAGCCTGCATTGAAGTCACTGCAGGGATATCCGGCCTTATTTCGAGTCAGGGCATCGCGGTGTCCATTCCACTTGAGGCCGCAAACTCAGGGTCCCTCTCACATACCTAGAGCTGAGAGAAGCCTCCTCTTGAGGTGCTTGTGGTAAGGTGGTATTCCTCTGGAGACGAATCCAGGGACTAACCTCTCTTTTCGAGTTGATTTTTGGTCCACAGAGTTCTTTCGTGTTGCTACAGTGACCTCGGGATCCCTTTAGCCTTGAAACAGTGTTCTTGGGGTTTCTCTGGAGTGCCATCAAGGAAATCAAGGCTCCTTTCATGTGTGATGTGCAAGACGGAATTGCTCTGCACGCAGTACAGGGGAATCGGGCCTCATCTCGCATCGAGGGGGAAGTCTCATGGTTTTTCTCGAGTTGCGGTGGGAACCTGGGGTATATTCTCGAGTTACGACGGGGATGGCCCTTCCACCCACGTGTTTGTTCAGCCACGTCAGGACTCCTGCCTAGTTGCGAGGGACAACTCGGGATTCTCCTCGAGGCTTGGCAGGGCAATTGGAACGCCTCTCCAGCTGAGGCGGGAGACCAAGGGTCCCTTTCCACGTGCCACAAGAATCCTGGGACTCCTATCAAGTTTCACGAGGAGTCAGGCATCGTCTCCTTTGGAGGCACTGATCTCCGCGTACCTCTGGAGTTTTCAAAGGATGTGAGGCCTCCGGTAGCGATGACGTGGGGAACTAGGTGTTTCTCTGTGGTCTCCACAGGGGATTCAGACATCCTTTCATCTTGGGAGATGCAAGACGAGCCTGCATTCCAGTCACTGCAGGTATATCCGGCCTTATTTCGTGTCAGGGCATCGCGGTGTCCATTCCACTTGAGGCCGCAAACTCAGGGTCCCTCTCACATACCTAGAGCTGAGAGAAGCCTCCTCTTGAGGTGCTTGTGGTAAGGTGGTATTCCTCTGAAGTCGAAGCCAGGGACTAACCTCTCATCTCGAGTTGATTTTTGGCCCACGGAGCTCTTTCGTGTTGCTACAGTGACCTCAGCATCACTCTAGCCTTGAAACAGTGTTCTTGGGGTTTCTCTGGAGTGCCATGAAGGAAATCAAGGCTCCTTTCATGTGTGATGTGCAACACGGAATTGCTCTGCACGCAGTGCAGGGGAATCGGGCCTCATCTCGCGGCGAGGGGGAAGTCTCATGGTTTTTCTCGAGTTGCGGCGGGAACCTGAGGTATATTCTCGAGTTACGACGGGGATGGCCCTTCCACACACGTGTGTGTTCAGCCATGTCAGGACTCCTGCCTAGTTGCGAGGGACAACTCGGGATTCTCCTCGAGGCTTGGCAGGGCAATTGGAACGCCTCTCCAGCTGAGGCGGGAGACCAAGGGTCCCTTTCCACGTGCCACAAGAATCCTGGGACTCCTATCAAGTTTCACGAGGAGTCAGGCATCGTCTCCTTTGGAGGCACTGATCTCCGCGTACCTCTGGAGTTTTCAAAGTATGTGAGGCCTCCGGTAGCGATGACGTGGGGAACTAGGTGTTTCTCTGTGGTCTCCACAGGGGATTCAGACATCCTTTCTTCTTGGGAGATGCAAGACAAGCCTGCATTCAAGTCACTGCAGGGATATCCGGCCTTATTTCGAGTCAGGGCATCGCGGTGTCCATTCCACTTGAGGCCGCAATCTCAGGATCCCTCTCACATAACTAGAGCTGAGAGAAGCCTCCTCTTGAGGTGCTTGTGGTAAGGTGGTATTCCTCTGGAGTCGAAGCCAGGGACTAACCTCTCATCTCGAGTTGATTTTTGGTCCACGGAGCTCTTTCGTGTTGCTACAGTGACCTCAGGATCCCTCTAGCCTTGAAACAGTGTTCTTGGGGTTTCTCTGGAGTGCCATGAAGGAAATCAAGGCTCCTTTCATGTGTGATGTGCAACACGGAATTGCTCTGCACGCAGTGCAGGGGAATCGGGCCTCATCTCGCGGCGAGGGGGAAGTCTCATGGTTTTTCTCGAGTTGCGGCGGGAACCTGGGGTATATTCTCGAGTTACGACGGGGATGGCCCTTCCACCCACGTGTTTCTTCAGCGACGTCAGGACTCCTGCCTAGTTGCGAGGGACAACTCTGGATTCTGCTCGAGGCTTGGCAGGGCAATTGGGACGCCTCTCCAGCTGAGGCGGGAGACCAAATGTCCCTTTCCAAGTGCCACAGGAATCCTGGGACTCCTATCAAGTTTCACGAGGAGTCAGGCATCGTCTCCTTTGGAGGCACTGATCTCCGCGTACCTCTGAAGTTTTCAAAGGATGTGAGGCTATCGGTCGCGATGAGGTGGGGAACTAAGTCTTTCTCTGTGCTTTCCACAGGGGATTCAGACATCCTTTCGTCCTGGGAGATGCAAGACGAGCCTGCATTGAAGTCACTGCAGGGATATCCGGCCTTATTTCGAGTCAGGGCATCGCGGTGTCCATTCCACTTGAGGCCGCAAACTCAGGGTCCCTCTCACATACCTAGAGCTGAGAGAAGCCTCCTCTTGAGGTGCTTGTGGTAAGGTGGTATTCCTCTGGAGACGAATCCAGGGACTAACCTCTCTTTTCGAGTTGATTTTTGGTCCACAGAGTTCTTTCGTGTTGCTACAGTGACCTCAGGATCCCTTTAGCCTTGAAACAGTGTTCTTGGGGTTTCTCTGGAGTGCCATCAAGGAAATCAAGGCTCCTTTCATGTGTGATGTGCAAGACGGAATTGCTCTGCACGCAGTACAGGGGAATCGGGCCTCATCTCGCATCGAGGGGGAAGTCTCATGGTTTTTCTCGAGTTGCGGTGGGAACCTGGGGTATATTCTCGAGTTACGACGGGGATGGCCCTTCCACCCACGTGTTTGTTCAGCCACGTCAGGACTCCTGCCTAGTTGCGAGGGACAACTCGGGATTCTCCTCGAGGCTTGGCACGGCAATTGGAACGCCTCTCCAGCTGAGGCGGGAGACCAAGGGTCCCTTTCCACGTGCCACAAGAATCCTGGGACTCCAATCAAGTTTCACGAGGAGTCAGGCATCGTCTCCTTTGGAGGCACTGATCTCCGCGTACCTCTGGAGTTTTCAAAGGATGTGAGGCCTCCGGTAGCGATGACGTGGGGAACTAGGTGTTTCTCTGTGGTCTCCACAGGGGATTCAGACACCCTTTCGTCTTGGGAGATGCAAGACGAGACTGCATTCCAGTCACTGCAGGGATATCCGGCCTTATTTCGAGTCAGGGCATCGCGGTGTCCATTCCACTTGAGGCCGCAAACTCAGGGTCCCTCTCACATACCTAGAGCTGAGAGAAGCCTCCTCTTGAGGTGCTTGTGGTAAGGTGGTATTCCTCTGGAGTCGAAGCCAGGGACTAACCTCTCATCTCGAGTTGATTTTTGGTCCACGGAGCTCTTTCGTGTTGCTACAGTGACCTCAGGATCCCTCTAGCCTTGAAACAGTGTTCTTGGGGTTTCTCTGGAGTGCCATCAAGGAAATCAAGGCTCCTTTCATGTGTGATGTGCAACACAGAATTGCTCTGCACGCAGTGCAGGGGAATCGGGCCTCATCTCGCGGCGAGGGGGAAGTCTCATGGTTTTTCTCGAGTTGCGGCGGGAACCTGGGGTATATTCTCGAGTTACGACGGGGATGGCCCTTCCACACACGTGTTTGTTCAGCCACGTCAGGACTCTTGCCTAGTTGCGAGACACAACTCGGGATTCTCCTCGAGGCTTGGCAAGGCAATTGGGACGCCTCTCCAGCTGAGGCGGGAGACCAAGGGTCCCTTTCCACGTGCCACAGGAATCCTGGGACTCCTATCAAGTTTCTCGAGGAGTCAGGCATCGTCTCCTTTGGAGGCACTGATCTCCGCGTACCTCTGGAGTTTTCAAAGGATGTGAGGCCTCCGGTCGCAATGAGGTGGGGAACTAGGTCTTTCTCTGTGGTCTCCACAGGGGATTCAGACATCCTTTCATCTTGGGAGATGCAAGACGAGCCTGCTTTCAAGTCACTGCAGGGATATCCAGCCTTATTTCGCGTCAGGGCTTCGCGGTGTCCATTCCACTTGAGGCCGCAAACTCAGGGTCCCTCTCACATACCTAGAGCTGAGAGAAGCCTCCTCTTGAGGTGCTTGTGGTAAGGTGGTATTCCTCTGGAGTCGAAGCCAGGGACTAACCTCTCATCTCGAGTTGATTTTTGGTCCACGGAGCTCTTTCGTGTTGCTACAGTGACCTCAGGATCCCTCTAGCCTTGAAACAGTGTTCTTGGGGTTTCTCTGGAGTGCCATGAAGGAAATCAAGGCTCCTTTCATGTGTGATGTGCAACACGGAATTGCTCTGCACGCAGTGCAGGGGAATCGGGCCTCATCTCGCGGCGAGGGGGAAGTCTCATGGTTTTTCTCGAGTTGCGGCGGGAACCTGGGGTATATTCTCGAGTTACGACGGGGATGGCCCTTCCACCCACGTGTTTCTTCAGCGACGTCAGGACTCCTGCCTAGTTGCAAGGGACAACTCGGGATTCTCCTCGAGGCTTGGCAGGGCAATTGGAACGCCTCTCCAGCTGAGGCGGGAGACCAAGAGTCCCTTTCCAGGTGCCACAAGAATCCTGGGACTCCTATCAAGTTTCACGAGGAGTCAGGCATCGTCTCCTTTGGAGGCACTGATCTCCGCGTACCTCTGGAGTTTTCAAAGGATGTGAGGCCTCCTGTCGCGATGAGGTGGCGAACTAGGTCTTTCTCTGTGGTCTCCACAGGGGATTCAGACATCCTTTCTTCTTGGGAGATGCAAGACGAGCCTGCATTCAAGTCACTGCAGGGATATCCGGCCTTATTTCGAGTCAGGGCATCGCGGTGTCCATTCCATTTGAGGCCGCAAACTCAGGATCCCTTTCACATACCTAGAGCTGAGAGAAGCCTCCTCTTGAGGTGCTTGTGGTAAGGTGGTATTCCTCAGGAGTCGAAGCCAGGGACTAACCTCTCATCTCGTGTTGATTCTTGGTCCACGGAGCTCTTTCGTGTTGCCACAGTGACCTTAGGATCCCTCTAGCCTTGAAACAGTGTTCTTGGGGTTTCTCTGGAGTGCCATCAAGGAAATAAAGGCTCCTTTCATGTGTGATGTGCAACACGGAATTGCTCTGCACGCAGTGCAGGGGAATCGGGCCTCATCTCGCGGCGAGGGGGAAGTCTCATGGTTTTTCTCGAGTTGCGGCGGGAACCTGGGGTATATTCTCGAGTTACGACGGGGATGGCCCTTCCACACTCCTGTGTGTTCAGCCATGTCAGGACTCCTGCCTACTTGCGAGGGACAACTCGGGATTCTCCTCGAGGCTTTGCAGGGCAATTGGGACGCCTCTCCAGCTGAGACGGGAGACCAAGGGTCCCTTTCCACGTGCCACAGGAATCCTGGGTCTTCTATCAAGTTTCACGAGGAGTCAGGCATCGTGTCCTTTGGAGGCACTGATCTCCACATACCTCTGGAGTTTTCAAAGGATTTGAGGCTTCCTGTCGCGATGAGGTGGGGAACTAGGTCTTTTTCTGTCGTCTCCACAGGGGATTCAGACACCCTTTCGTCTTGGGAGATGCAAGACAAGCCTGCATTCCAGTCACTGCAGGGATATCCGGCCTTATTTCGAGTCAGGGCATCGCGGTGTCCATTCCACTTGAGGCCGCAAACTCAGGGTCCCTCTCACATACCTAGAGCTGAGAGAAGCCTCCTCTTGAGGTGCTTGTGGTAAGGTGGTATTCCTCTGGAGTCGAAGCCAGGGACTAACCTCTCATCTCGAGTTGGTTTTTGGTCCACGGAGCTCTTTCGTGTTGCTACAGTGACCTCAGGATCCCTCTAGCCTTGAAACAGTGTTCTTGGGGTTTCTCTGGAGTGCCATGAAGGAAATCAATGCTCCTTTCATGTGTGATGTGCAACACAGAATTGCTCTGCACGCAGTGCAGGGGAATCGGGCCTCATCTCGCGGCGAGGGGGAAGTCTCATGGTTTTTCTCGAGTTGCGGCGGGAACCTGGGGTATATTCTCGAGTTACGACGGGGATGGCCCTTCCACACACGTGTTTGTTCAGCCACGTCAGGACTCTTGCCTAGTTGCGAGACACAACTCGGGATTCTCCTCGAGGCTTGGCAAGTCCATTGGGACGCCTCTCCAGCTGAGGCGGGAGACCAAGGGTCCCTTTCCACGTGCCACAGGAATCCTGGGACTCCTATCAAGTTTCACGAGGAGTCAGGCATCGTCTCCTTTGGAGGCACTGATCTCCGCGTACCTCTGGAGTTTTCAAAGGATGTGAGGCCTCCGGTCGCGATGAGGTGGGGAACTAGGTCTTTCTCTGTGGTCTCCACAGGGGATTCAGACACCCTTTCATCTTGGGAGATGCAAGACGAGCCTGCATTCAAGTCACTGCAGGGATATCCAGCCTTATTTCGCGTCAGGGCATCGCGGTGTCCATTCCACTTGAGGCCGCAAACTCAGGGTCCCTCTCACATACCTAGAGCTGAGAGAAGCCTCCTCTTGAGGTGCTTGTGGTAAGGTGGTATTCCTCTGGAGTCGAAGCCAGGGACTAACCTCTCATCTCGAGTTGATTTTTGGCCCACGGAGCTCTTTCGTGTTGCTACAGTGACCTCAGGATCCCTCTAGCCTTGAAACAGTGTTCTTGGGGTTTCTCTGGAGTGCCATCAAGGAAATCAAGGCTCCTTTCATGTGTGATGTGCAACACGGAATTGCTCTGCACGCAGTGCAGGGGAATCGGGCCTCATCTCGCGGCGAGGGGGAAGTCTCATGGTTTTTCTCGAGTTGCGGCGGGAACCTGGGGTATATTCTCGAGTTACGACGCGGATGGCCCTTCCACCCACGTGTATCTTCAGCGACGTCAGGACTCCTGCCTAGTTGCGAGGGACAACTCTGGATTCTCCTCGAGGCTTGGCAGGGCAATTGGGACGCCTCTCCAGCTGAGGCGGGAGACCAAGTGTCCCTTTCCAAGTGCCACAGGAATCCTGGGACTCCTATCAAGTTTCACGAGGAGTCAGGCATCGTCTCCTTTGGAGGCACTGATCTCCGCGTACCTCTGGAGTTTTCAAAGGATGTGAGGCTATCGGTCGCGATGAGGTGGGGAACTAAGTCTTTCTCTGTGCTTTCCACAGGGGATTCAGACATCCTTTCGTCCTGGGAGATGCAAGAGGAGCCTGCATTGAAGTCACTGCAGGGATATCCGGCCTTATTTCGAGTCAGGGCATCGCGGTGTCCATTCCACTTGAGGCCGCAAACTCAGGATCCCTCTCACATACCTAGAGCTGAGAGAAGCCTCCTCTTGAGGTGCTTGTGGTAAGGTGGTATTCCTCAGGAGTCGAAGCCAGGGACTAACCTCTCATCTCGTGTTGATTCTTGGTCCACGGAGCACTTTCCTGTTGCTACAGTGACCTCAGGATCCCTCTAGCCTTGAAACAGTGTTCTTGGGGTTTCTCTGGAGTGCCATCAAGGAAATCAAGGCTCCTTTCATGTGTGATGTGCAACACGGAATTGCTCTGCACGCAGTACAGGGGAATCGGGCCTCATCTCGCATCGAGGGGGAAGTCTCATGGTTTTTCTCGAGTTGCGGCGGGAACCTGGGGTATATTCTCGAGTTACGACGGGGATGGCCCTTCCACCCACGTGTTTGTTCAGCCACGTCAGGACTCCTGCCTAGTTGCGAGGGACAACTCGGGATTCTCCTCGAGGCTTGGCAGGGCAATTGGAACGCCTCTCCACCTGAGGCGGGAGACCAAGTGTCCGTTTCCACGTGCCACAAGAATCCTGGGACTCCTATCAAGTTTCACGAGGAGTCAGGCATCGTCTCCTTTGGAGGCACTGATCTCCGCGTACCTCTGGAGTTTTCAAAGGATGTGAGGCCTCCGGTCGCGATGAGGTGGGGAACTAGGTGTTTCTCTGTGGTCTCCACACGGGATTCAGACATCCTTTCATCTTGGGAGATGCAAGACGAGCCTGCATTCAAGTCACTGCAGGGATATCCGGCCTTATTTCGAGTCAGGGCATCGCGGTGTCCATTCCACTTGAGGCCGCAAACTCAGGATCCCTCTCACATACCTAGAGCTGAGAGAAGCCTTCTCTTGAGCTGCTTGTGGTAAGGTGGTATTCCTCAGGATTCGAAGCCAGGGACTAACCTCTCATCTCGTGTTGATTCTTGGTCCACGGAGCTCTTTCGTGTTGCTACAGTGACCTCAGGATCCCTCTAGCCTTGAAACAGTGTTCTTGGGGTTTCTCTGGAGTGCCATCAAGGAAATCAAGGCTCCTTTCATGTGTGATGTGCAACACGGAATTGCTCTGCACGCAGTGCAGGGGAATCGGGCCTCATCTCGCGGCGAGGGGGAAGTCTCATGGTTTTTCTCGAGTTGCGGCGGGAACCTGGGGTATATTCTCGAGTTACGACGGGGATGGCCCTTCCACCCATGTGTTTCTTCAGCGACGTCAGGACTCCTGCCTACTTGCGAGGGACAACTCGGGATTCTCCTCGAGGCTATGGAGGGCAATTCGCACGCCTCTCCAGCTGAGACGGGAGACCCAGGTTCCCTTTCCACGTGCCACAGGAATCCTGGGTCTCCTATCAAGTTTCACGAGGAGTCAGGCATCGTCTCCTTTGGAGGCACTGATCTCCGCATACCTCTGGAGTTTTCAAAGGATTTGAGGCCTCCTGTCGCGATGAGGTGGGGAACTAGGTCTTTCTCTGTGGTCTCCACAGGGGATTCAGACACCCTTTCGTCTTGGGAGATGCAAGACGAGCCTGCATTCCAGTCACTGCAGGGATATCCAGCCTTATTTCGAGTCAGGGCATCGCGGTGTCCATTCCACTTGAGGCCACAAACTCAGGGTCCCTCTCACATACCTAGAGCTGAGAGAAGCCTCCTCTTGAGGTGCTTGTGGTAAGGTGGTATTCCTCTGGAGTCGAAGCCAGGGACTAACCTCTCATCTCGAGTTGATTTTTGGCCCACGGAGCTCTTTCGTGTTGCTACAGTGACCTCAGGATCCCTCTAGCCTTGAAACAGTGTTCTTGGGGTTTCTCTGGAGTGCCATCAAGGAAATCAAGGCTCCTTTCATGTGTGATGTGCAACACGGAATTGCTCTGCACGCAGTGCAGGGGAATCGGGCCTCATCTCACGGTGAGGGGGAAGTCTCATGGTTTTTCTCGAGTTGCGGCGGGAACCTGGGGTATATTCTCGAGTTACGACGGGGATGGCCCTTCCACCCACGTGTTTCCTCAGCGACGTCAGGACTCCTGCCTAGTTGCGAGGGACAACTCTGGATTCTCCTCGAGGCTTGGCAGGGCAATTGGAACGCCTCTCCAGCTGAGGCGGGAGACCAAGTGTCCCTTTCCAAGTGCCACAGGAATCCTGGGACTCCTATCAAGTTTCACGAGGAGTCAGGCATCGTCTCCTTTGGAGGCACTGATCTCCGCGTACCTCTGGAGTTTTCAAAGGATGTGAGGCCTCCGTTCGCGATGAGGTGGGGAACTAGGTCTTTCTCTGTGGTCTCCACAGGGGATTCAGACATCCTTTCTTCTTGGGAGATGCAAGACGAGCCTGCATTCAAGTCACTGCAGGGATATCCAGCCTTATTTCGCGTCAGGGCATCGCGGTGTCCATTCCACTTGAGGCCGCAAACTCAGGGTCCCTCGCACATACCTAGAGCTGAGAGAAGCCTCCTCTTGAGGTGCTTGTGGTAAGGTGGTATTCCTCTGGAGTGGAAGCCAGGGACTAACCTCTCATCTCGAGTTGATTTTTGGCCCACGGAGCTCTTTTGTGTTGCTACAGTGACCTCAGGATCCCTCTAGCCTTGAAACAGTGATCTTGGGGTTTCTCTGGAGTGCCATCAAGGAAATCAAGGCTCCTTTCATGTGTGATGTGCAACACGGAATTGCTCTCCACGCAGTGCAGGGGAATCGGGCCTCATCTCGCGGCGAGGGGGAAGTCTCATGGTTTTTCTCGAGTTGCGCCGGGAACCTGGGGTATATTCTCGAGTTACGACGGGGATGGCCCTTCCACCCACGTGTTTCTTCAGCGACGTCAGGACTCCTGCCTAGTTGCGAGGGACAACTCTGGATTCTCCTCGAGGCTTGGCAGGGCAATTGGGACGCCTCTCCAGCTGAGGCGGGAGACCAAGTGTCCCTTTCCAAGTGCCACAGGAATCCTGGGACTCCTATCAAGTTTCACGAGGAGTCAGGCATCGTCTCCTTTGGAGGCACTGATCTCCGCGTACCTCTGGAGTTTTCAAAGGATGTGAGGCTATCGGTCGCGATGAGGTGGGGAACTAAGTCTTTCTCTGTGCTTTCCACAGGGGATTCAGACATCCTTTCGTCCTGGGAGATGCAAGACGAGCCTGCATTGAAGTCACTGCAGGGATATCCGGCCTTATTTCGAGTCAGGGCATCGCGGTGTCCATTCCACTTGAGGCCGCAAACTCAGGGTCCCACTCACATACCTAGAGCTGAGAGAAGCCTCCTCTTGAGGTGCTTGTCGTAAGGTGGTATTCCTCTGGAGACGAATCCAGGGACTAACCTCTCTTTTCGAGTTGATTTTTGGTCCACAGATTTCTTTCGTGTTGCTACAGTGACCTCAGGATCCCTCTATCCTTGAAACAGTGTTCTTGGGTTTTCTCTGGAGTGCCATCAAGGAAATCAAGGCTCCTTTCATGTGTGATGTGCAAGACGGAATTGCTCTGCACGCAGTACAGGGGAATCGGGCCTCATCTCGCATCGAGGGGGAAGTCTCATGGTTTTTCTCGAGTTGCGGCGGGAACCTGGGGTATATTCTCGAGTTACGACGGGGATGGCCCTTCCACCCACGTGTGTGTTCAACCATGTCAGGACTCCTGCCTAGTTGCGAGGGACAACTCGGGATTCTCCTCGAGGCTTGGCAGGGCAATTGGAACGCCTCTCCAGCTGAGGCGGGAGACCAAGGGTCCCTTTCCACATGCCACAAGAATCCTGGGACTCCTATCAAGTTTCACGAGGAGTCAGGCATCGTCTCCTTTGGAGG
The DNA here is from genome assembly GCF_910594005.1 of Cervus elaphus. Lineage (NCBI taxonomy): Eukaryota > Metazoa > Chordata > Mammalia > Artiodactyla > Cervidae > Cervus > Cervus elaphus. The sequence continues at coordinate 4,720,234 of NW_025316779.1, forward strand.
CACTGATCTCCGCGTACCTCTGGAGGTTTCAAAGGATGTGAGGCCTCCGGTCGCGATGAGGTGGGGAACTAGGTCTTTCTCTGTGGTCTCCACAGGGGATTCAGACATCCTTTCATCTTGGGAGATGCAAGACGAGCCTGCATTCAAGTCACTGCAGGGATATCCAGCCTTATTTCGCGTCAGGGCATCGCGGTGTCCATTCCACTTGAGGCCGCAAACTCAGGGTCCCTCTCACATACCTAGAGCTGAGAGAAGCCTCCTCTTGAGGTGCTTGTGGTAAGGTGGTATTCCTCTGGAGTCGAAGCCAGGGACTAACCTCTCATCTCGAGTTGATTTTTGGCCCACGGAGCTCTTTCGTGTTGCTACAGTGACCTCAGGATCCCTCTAGCCTTGAAACAGTGTTCTTGGGGTTTCTCTGGAGTGCCATCAAGGAAATCAAGGCTCCTTTCATGTGTGATGTGCAACACGGAATTGCTCTGCACGCAGTGCAGGGGAATCGGGCCTCATCTCGCGGCGAGGGGGAAGTCTCATGGTTTTTCTCGAGTTGCGGTGGGAACCTGGGGTATATTCTCGAGTGACGACGGGGATGGCCCTTCCACACACGTGTGTGTTCAGCCATGTCAGGACTCCTGCCTAGTTGCGAGGGACAACTCGGGATTCTGCTCGAGGCTTTGCAGGGCAATTGGGACGCCTCTCCAGCTGAGACGGGAGACCAAGTGTCCCTTTCCACGTGCCACAGGAATCCTGGGTCTCCTATTAAGTTTCACGAGGAGTCAGGCATCGTCTCCTTTGTAGGCACTGATCTCCGCATACCTCTGGAGTTTTCAAAGGATTTGAGGCCTCCTGTCGCGATGAGGTGGGGAACTAGGTCTTTCTCTGTGGTCTCCACATGGGATTCAGACACCCTTTCGTCTTGGGAGATGCAAGACGAGCCTGCATTCCAGTCACTGCAGGGATATCCCCCCTTATTTCGAGTCAGGGCATCGCGGTGTCCATTCCACTTGAGGCCACAAACTCAGGGTCCCTCTCACATACCTAGAGCTGAGAGAAGCCTCCTCTTGAGGTGCTTGTGGTAAGGTGGTATTCCTCTGGAGTCGAAGCCAGGGACTAACCTCTCATCTCGAGTTGATTTTTGGTCCACGGAGCTCTTTCGTGTTGCTACAGTGACCTCAGGATCCCTCTAGCCATGAAACAGTGTTCTTGGGGTTTCTCTGGAGTGCCATGAAGGAAATCAAGGCTCCTTTCATGTGTGATGTGCAACACAGAATTGCTCTGCACGCAGTGCAGGGGAATCGGGCCTCATCTCGCGGCGAGGGGGAAGTCTCATGGTTTTTCTCGAGTTGCGGCCGGAACCTGGGGTATATTCTCGAGTTACGACGGGGATGGCCCTTCCACACACGTGTTTGTTCAGCCACGTCAGGACTCTTGCCTAGTTGCGAGACACAACTCGGGATTCTCCTCGAGGCTTGGCAAGGCAATTGGGACGCCTCTCCAGCTGAGGCGGGAGACCAAGGGTCCCTTTCCACGTGCCACAGGAATCCTGGGACTCCTATCAAGTTTCACGAGGAGTCAGGCATCGTCTCCTTTGGAGGCACTGATCTCCGCGTACCTCTGGAGTTTTCAAAGGATGTGAGGCCTCCGGTCGCGATGAGGTGGGGAACTTGGTCTTTCTCTGTGGTCTCCACAGGGGATTCAGACATCCTTTCATCTTGGGAGATGCAAGACGAGCCTGCATTCAAGTCACTGCAGTGATATCCAGCCTTATTTCGCGTCAGGGCATCGCGGTGTCCATTCCACTTGAGGCCGCAAACTCAGGGTCCCTCTCACATACATAGAGCTGAGAGAAGCCTCCTCTTGAGGTGCTTGTGGTAAGGTGGTATTCCTCTGGAGTCGAAGCCAGGGACTAACCTCTCATCTCGAGTTGATTTTTGGCCCACGGAGCTCTTTCGTGTTGCTACAGTGACCTCAGGATCCCTCTAGCCTTGAAACAGTGTTCTTGGGGTTTCTCTGGAGTGCCATCAAGGAAATCAAGGCTCCTTTCAAGTGTGATGTGCAACACGGAATTGCTCTGCACGCAGTGCAGGGGAATCGGGCCTCATCTCGCGGCGAGGGGGAAGTCTCATGGTTTTTCTCGAGTTGCGGTGGGAACCTGGGGTATATTCTCGAGTTACGACGGGGATGTCCCTTCCACCCACGTGTTTCTTCAGCGACGTCAGGACTCCTGCCTAGTTGGGAGGGACAACTCGGGATTCTCCTCGAGGCTTGCCAGGGCAATTGGGACGCCTCTCCAGCTGAGGCGGGAGACCAAGTGTCCCTTTCCAAGTGCCACAGGAATCCTGGGACTCCTATCAAGTTTCACGAGGAGTCAGGCATCGTCTCCTTTGGAGGCACTGATCTCCACGTACCTCTGGAGTTTTCAAAGGATGTGAGGCTATCGGTCGCGATGAGGTGGGGAACTAAGTCTTTCTCTGTGCTTTCCACAGGGGATTCAGACATCCTTTCGTCCTGGGAGATGCAAGACGAGCCTGCATTGAAGTCACTGCAGGGATATCCGGCCTTATTTCGAGTCAGGGCATCACGGTGTCCATTCCATTTGAGGCCGCAAACTCAGGGTCCCTCTCACATACCTAGAGCTGAGAGAAGCCTCCTCTTGAGGTGCTTGTGGTAAGGTGGTATTCCTCTGGAGACGAATCCAGGGACTAACCTCTCTTTTCGAGTTGATTTTTGGCCCACGGAGCTCTTTCGTGTTGCTACAGTGACCTCAGGATCCCTCTATCCTTGAAACAGTGTTCTTGGGGTTTCTCTGGAGTGCCATCAAGGAAATCAAGGCTCCTTTCATGTGTGATGTGCAAGACGGAATTGCTCTGCACGCAGTACAGGGGAATCGGGCCTCATCTCGCATCGAGGGGGAAGTCTCATGGTTTTTCTCGAGTTGCGGCGGGAACCTGGGGTATATTCTCGAGTTACGACGGGGATGGCCCTTCCACCCACGTGTTTGTTCAGCCACGTCAGGACTCCTGCCTAGTTGCGAGGGACAACTCGGGATTCTCCTCGAGGCTTGGCAGGGAAATTGGAACGCCTCTCCAGCTGAGGCGGGAGACCAAGGGTCCCTTTCCACGTGCCACAAGAATCCTGGGACTCCTATCAAGTTTCACGAGGAGTCAGGCATCGTCTCCTTTGGAGGCACTGATCTCCGCGTACCTCTGGAGTTTTCAAAAGATGTGAGGCCTCCGGTCGCGATGAGGTGGGGAACTTGGTCTTTCTCTGTGGTCTCCACAGGGGATTCAGACATCCTTTCTTCTTGGGAGATGCAAGACGAGCCTGCATTCAAGTCACTGCAGGGATATTCGGCCTTATTTCGAGTCAGGGCATCGCGGTGTCCATTCCACTTGAGGCCGCAAACTCAGGATCCCTCTCACATACCTAGAGCTGAGAGAAGCCTCCTCTTGAGGTGCTTGTGGTAAGGTGGTATTCCTCAGGAGTCAAAGCCAGGGAGTAACCTCTCATCTCGTGTTGATTCTTGGTCCACGGAGCTCTTTCGTGTTGCTACAGTGACCTCAGGATCCCTCTAGCCTTGAAACAGTGTTCTTGGGGTTTCTCTGGAGTGCCGTCAAGGAAATCAAGGCTTCTTTCATTTGTGATGTGCAACACGGAATTGCTCTGCACGCAGTGCAGGGGAATCGGGCCTCATCTCGCGGCGAGGGGGAACTCTCATGGTTTTTCTCGAGTTGCGGCGGGAACCTGGGGTATATTCTCGAGTTACGACGGGGATGGCCCTTCCACACACATGTGTGTTCAGCGACGTCAGGACTCCTGCCTAGTTGCGAGGGACAACTCTGGATTCTCCTCGAGGCTTTGCAGGGCAATTGGTACGCCTCTCCAGCTGAGGCGGGGAGACCAAGTGTCCCTTTCCAAGTGCCACAGGAATCCTGGGACTCCTATCAAGTTTCACGAGGAGTCAGGCATCGTCTCCTTTGGAGGCACTGATCTCCGCGTACCTCTGGAGTTTTCAAAGGATGTGAGGCTATCGGTCGCGATGAGGTGGGGAACTAAGTCTTTCTCTGTGCTTTCCACAGGGGATTCAGACATCCTTTCGTCCTGGGAGATGCAAGACGAGCCTGCATTCAAGTCACTGCAGGGATATCCGGCCTTATTTCGAGTCAGGGCATCGCGGTGTCCATTCCACTTGAGGCCGCAAACTCAGGGTCCCTCTCACATACCTAGAGCTGAGAGAAGCCTCCTCTTGAGGTGCTTGTGGTAAGGTGGTATTCCTCTGGAGACGAATCCAGGGACTAACCTCTCTTTTCGAGTTGATTTTTGGTCCACAGAGTTCTTTCGTGTTGCTACAGTGACCTCAGGATCCCTCTATCCTTGAAACAGTGTTCTTGGGGTTTTCTCTGGAGTGCCATCAAGGAAATCAAGGCTCCTTTCATGTGTGATGTGCAAGACGGAATTGCTCTGCACGCAGTACAGGGGAATCGGGCCTCATCTCGCATCGAGGGGGAAGTCTCATGGTTTTTCTCGAGTTGCGGCGGGAACCTGGGGTATATTCTCGAGTTACGACGGGGATGGCCCTTCCACACACGTGTGTGTTCAGCCATGTCAGGACTCCTGCCTAGTTGCGAGGGACAACTCGGGATTCTGCTCGAGGCTTTGCAGGGCAATTGGGACGCCTCTCCAGCTGTGACGGGAGACCAAGTGTCCCTTTCCACGTGCCACAGGAATCCTGGGTCTCCTATTAAGTTTCACGAGGAGTCAGGCATCGTCTCCTTTGGAGGCACTGATCTCCGCATACCTCTGGAGTTTTCAAAGGATTTGAGGCCTCCTGTCGCGATGAGGTGGGGAACTAGGTCTTTCTCTGTGGTCTCCACAGGGGATTCAGACACCCTTTCGTCTTGGGAGATGCAAGACGAGCCTGCATTCCAGTCACTGCAGGGATATCCCCCCTTATTTCGAGTCAGGGCATCGCGGTGTCCATTCCACTTGAGGCCACAAACTCAGGGTCCCTCTCACATACCTAGAGCTGAGAGAAGCCTCCTCTTGAGGTGCTTGTGGTAAGGTGGTATTCCTCTGGAGTCGAAGCCAGGGACTAACCTCTCATCTCGAGTTGATTTTTGGTCCACGGAGCTCTTTCGTGTTGCTACCGTGACCTCAGGATCCCTCTAGCCATGAAACAGTGTTCTTGGGGTTTCTCTGGAGTGCCATGAAGGAAATCAAGGCTCCTTTCATGTGTGATGTGCAACACAGAATTGCTCTGCACGCAGTGCAGGGGAATCGGGCCTCATCTCGCGGCGAGGGGGAAGTCTCATGGTTTTTCTCGAGTTGCGGCCGGAACCTGGGGTATATTCTCGAGTTACGACGGGGATGGCCCTTCCACACACGTGTTTGTTCAGCCACGTCAGGACTCTTGCCTAGTTGCGAGACACAACTCGGGATTCTCCTCGAGGCTTGGCAAGGCAATTGGGACGCCTCTCCAGCTGAGGCGGGAGACCAAGGGTCCCTTTCCACGTGCCACAGGAATCCTGGGACTCCTATCAAGTTTCACGAGGAGTCAGGCATCGTCTCCTTTGGAGGCACTGATCTCCGCGTACCTCTGGCGTTTTCAAAGGATGTGAGGCCTCCGGTCGCGATGAGGTGGGGAACTAGGTCTTTCTCTGTGGTCTCCACAGGGGATTCAGACATCCTTTCATCTTGGGAGATGCAAGACGAGCCTGCATTCAAGTCACTGCAGGGATATCCAGCCTTATTTCGCGTCACGGCATCGCGGTGTCCATTCCACTTGAGGCCGCAAACTCAGGGTCCCTCTCACATACCTAGAGCTGAGAGAAGCCTCCTCTTGAGGTGCTTGTGGTAAGGTGGTATTCCTCTGGAGTCGAAGCCAGGGACTAACCTCTCATCTCGAGTTGATTTTTGGCCCACGGAGCTCTTTCGTGTTGCTACAGTGACCTCAGGATCCCTCTAGCCTTGAAACAGTGTTCTTGGGGTTTCTCTGGAGTGCCATCAAGGAAATCAAGGCTCCTTTCATGTGTGATGTGCAACACGGAATTGCTCTGCACGCAGTGCAGGGGAATCGGGCCTCATCTCGCGGAGAGGGGGAAGTCTCATGGTTTTTCTCGAGTTGCGGCGGGAACCTGGGGTATATTCTCGAGTTACGACGGGGATCGCCCTTCCACCCACGTGTTTCTTCAGCGACGTCAGGACTAATGCCTAGTTGCGAGGGACAACTCAGGATTCTCCTCGAGGCTTGGCAGGGCAATTGGGACGCCTCTCCAGCTGAGGCGGGAGACCAAGTGTCCCTTTCCAAGTGCCACAGGAATCCTGGGACTCCTATCAAGTTTCACGAGGAGTCAGGCATCGTCTCCTTTGGAGGCACTGATCTCCGCGTACCTCTGGAGTTTTCAAAGGATGTGAGGCCTCCGGTCGCGATGAGGTGGGGAACTAGGTGTTTCTCTGTGGTCTCCACACGGGATTCAGACATCCTTTCATCTTGGGAGATGCAAGACGAGCCTGCATTCAAGTCACTGCAGGGATATCCGGCCTTATTTCGAGTCAGGGCATCGCGGTGTCCATTCCACTTGAGGCCGCAAACACAGGATCCCTCTCACATACCTAGAGCTGAGAGAAGCCTTCTCTTGAGCTGCTTGTGGTAAGGTGGTATTCCTCAGGATTCGAAGCCAGGGACTAACCTCTCATCTCGTGTTGATTCTTGGTCCACGGAGCTCTTTCGTGTTGCTACAGTGACCTCAGGATCCCTCTAGCCTTGAAACAGTGTTCTTGGGGTTTCTCTGGAGTGCCATCAAGGAAATCAAGGCTCCTTTCATGTGTGATGTGCAACACGGAATTGCTCTGCACGCAGTGCAGGGGAATCGGGCCTCATCTCGCGGCGAGGGGGAAGTCTCATGGTTTTTCTCGAGTTGCGGCGGGAACCTGGGGTATATTCTCGAGTTACGACGGGGATGGCCCTTCCACCCACGTGTTTGTTCAGCGACGTCAGGACTCCTGCCTAGTTGCGAGGGACAACTCGGGATTCTCCTCGAGGCTTGGCAGGGCAATTGGAACGCCTCTCCAGCTGAGGCGGGAGACCAAGGGTCCCTTTCCACGTGCCACAACAATCCTGGGACTCCTATCAAGTTTCACGAGGAGTCAGGCATCGTCTCCTTTGGAGGCACTGATCTCCGCATACCTCTGGAGTTTTCAAAGGATGTGAGGCCTCCTGTCGCGATGAGGTGGGGAACTAGGTCTTTCTCTGTGGTCTCCACAGGGGATTCAGACACCCTTTCGTCTTGGGAGATGCAAGACGAACCTGCATTCCAGTCACTGCAGGGATATCCGGCCTTATTTCGAGTCAGGGCATCGCGGTGTCCATTCCACTTGAGGCCGCAAACTCAGGGTCCCTCTCACATACCTAGAGCTGAGAGAAGCCTCCTCTTGAGGTGCTTGTGGTAAGGTGGTATTCCTCTGGAGTCGAAGCCAGGGACTAACCTCTCATCTCGAGTTGATTTTTGGCCCACGGAGCTCTTTCGTGTTGCTACAGTGACCTCAGGATCCCTCTAGCCTTGAAACAGTGTTCTTGGGGTTTCTCTGGAGTGCCATCAAGGAAATCAAGGCCCTTTCATGTGTGATGTGCAACACGGAATTGCTCTGCATGCAGTGCAGGGGAATCGGGCCTCATCTCGCGGCGAGGGGGAAGTCTCATGGTGTTTCTCGAGTTGCGGCGGGAACCTGGGGTATATTCTCGAGTTACGACGGGGATGGCCCTTCCACCCACGTGTTTCTTCAGCGACGTCAGGACTCCTGCCTAGTTGCGAGGGACAACTCTGGATTCTCCTCGAGGCTTGGCAGGGCAATTGGGACGCCTCTCCAGCTGAGGCGGGAGACCAAGTGTCCCTTTCCAAGTGCCACAGGAATCCTGGGACTCCTATCAAGTTTCACGAGGAGTCAGGCATCGTCTGCTTTGGAGGCACTGATCTCCGCGTACCTCTGGAGTTTTCAAAGGATGTGAGGCTATCGGTCGCGATGAGGTGGGGAACTAAGTCTTTCTCTGTGCTTTCCACAGGGGATTCAGACATCCTTTCTTCCTGGGAGATGCAAGACGAGCCTGCATTGAAGTCACTGCAGGGATATCCGGCCTTATTTCGAGTCAGGGCATCGCGGTGTCCATTCCACTTGAGGCCGCAAACTCAGGGTCCCTCTCACATACCTAGAGCTGAGAGAAGCCTCCTCTTGAGGTGCTTGTGGTAAGGTGGTATTCCTCTGGAGACGAATCCAGGGACTAACCTCTCTTTTCGAGTTGATTTTTGGTCCACAGAGTTCTTTCGTGTTGCTACAGTGACCTCAGGATCCCTCTAGCCTTGAAACAGTGTTCTTGGGGTTTCTCTGGAGTGCCATCAAGGAAATCAAGGCTCCTTTCATGTGTGATGTGCAACACGGAATTGCTCTGCACGCAGTGCAGGGGAATCGGGCCTCATCTCGCGGCGAGGGGGAAGTCTCATGGTTTTTCTCGAGTTGCGGCGGGAACCTGGGGTATATTCTCGAGTTACGACGGGGATGGCCCTTCCACCCACGTGTTTGTTCAGCCACGTCAGGACTCCTGCCTAGTTGCGAGGGACAACTCGGGATTCTCCTCAAGGCTTGGCAGGGCAATTGGAACGCCTCTCCAGCTGAGGCGGGAGACCAAGGGTCCCTTTCCACGTGCCACAAGAATCCTGGGACTCCAATCAAGTTTCACGAGGAGTCAGGCATCGTCTCCTTTGGAGGCACTGATCTCCGCATACCTCTGGAGTTTTCAAAGGATTTGAGGCCTCCTGTCGCGATGAGGTGGGGAACTAGGTCTTTCTCTGTGGTCTCCACAGGGGATTCAGACACCCTTTCGTCTTGGGAGATGCAAGACGAGCCTGCATTCCAGTCACTGCAGGGATATCCAGCCTTATTTCGAGTCAGGGCATCGCGGTGTCCATTCCACTTGAGGCCACAAACTCAGGATCCCTCTCACATACCTAGAGCTGAGAGAAGCCTCCTCTTGAGGTGCTTGTGGTAAGGTGGTATTCCTCTGGAGTCGAAGCCAGGGACTAACCTCTCATCTCGAGTTGATTTTTGGTCCACGGAGCTCTTTCGTGTTGCTACAGTGACCTCAGGATCCCTCTAGCCTTGAAACAGTGTTCTTGGGGTTTCTCTGGAGTGCCATCAAGGAAATCAAGGCTCCTTTCATGTGTGATATGCAACACGGAATTGCTCTGCACGCAGTGCAGGGGAATCGGGCCTCATCTCACGGTGAGGGGGAAGTCTCATGGTTTTTCTCGAGTTGCGGCGGGAACCTGGGGTATATTCTCGAGTTACGACGGGGATGGCCCTTCCACCCACGTGTTTCCTCAGCGACGTCAGGACTCCTGCCTAGTTGCGAGGGACAACTCTGGATTCTCCTCGAGGCTTGGCAGGGCAATTGGAACGCCTCTCCAGCTGAGGCGGGAGACCAAGTGTCCCTTTCCAAGTGCCACAGGAATCCTGGGACTCCTATCAAGTTTCACGAGGAGTCAGGCATCGTCTCCTTTGGAGGCACTGATCTCCGCGTACCTCTGGAGTTTTCAAAGGATGTGAGGCCTCCGTTCGCGATGAGGTGGGGAACTAGGTCTTTCTCTGTGGTCTCCACAGGGGATTCAGACATCCTTTCTTCTTGGGAGATGCAAGACGAGCCTGCATTCAAATCACTGCAGGGATATCCAGCCTTATTTCGCGTCAGGGCATCGCGGTGTCCATTCCACTTGAGGCCGCAAACTCAGGGTCCCTCGCACATACCTAGAGCTGAGAGAAGCCTCCTCTTGAGGTGCTTGTGGTAAGGTGGTATTCCTCTGGAGTGGAAGCCAGGGACTAACCTCTCATCTCGAGTTGATTTTTGGCCCACGGAGCTCTTTTGTGTTGCTACAGTGACCTCAGGATCCCTCTAGCCTTGAAACAGTGATCTTGGGGTTTCTCTGGAGTGCCGTCAAGGAAATCAAGGCTCCTTTCATTTGTGATGTGCAACACGGAATTGCTCTGCACGCAATGCAGGGGAATCGGGCCTCATCTCGCGGCGAGGGGGAACTCTCATGGTTTTTCTCGAGTTGCGGCGGGAACCTGGGGTATATTCTCGAGTTACGACGGGGATGGCCCTTCCACACACATGTGTGTTCAGCGACGTCAGGACTCCTGCCTAGTTGCGAGGGACAACTCTGGATTCTCCTCGAGGCTTTGCAGGGCAATTGGTACGCCTCTCCAGCTGAGGCGGGAGACCAAGTGTCCCTTTCCAAGTGCCACAGGAATCCTGGGACTCCTATCAAGTTTCACGAGGAGTCAGGCATCGTCTCCTTTGGAGGCACTGATCTCCGCGTACCTCTGGAGTTTTCAAAGGATGTGAGGCTATCGGTCGCGATGAGGTGGGGAACTAAGTCTTTCTCTGTGCTTTCCACAGGGGATTCAGACATCCTTTCGTCCTGGGAGATGCAAGACGAGCCTGCATTCAAGTCACTGCAGGGATATCCGGCCTTATTTCGAGTCAGGGCATCGCGGTGTCCATTCCACTTGAGGCCGCAAACTCAGGGTCCCTCTCACATACCTAGAGCTGAGAGAAGCCTCCTCTTGAGGTGCTTGTGGTAAGGTGGTATTCCTCTGGAGACGAATCCAGGGACTAACCTCTCTTTTCGAGTTGATTTTTGGTCCACAGAGTTCTTTCGTGTTGCTACAGTGACCTCAGGATCCCTCTATCCTTGAAACAGTGTTCTTGGGGTTTCTCTGGAGTGCCATCAAGGAAATCAAGGCTCCTTTCATGTGTGATGTGCAAGACGGAATTGCTCTGCACGCAGTACAGGGGAATCGGGCCTCATCTCGCATCGAGGGGGAAGTCTCATGGTTTTTCTCGAGTTGCGGCGGGAACCTGGGGTATATTCTCGAGTTACGACGGGCATGGCCCTTCCACACACGTGTGTGTTCAGCCATGTCAGGACTCCTGCCTAGTTGCGAGGGACAACTCGGGATTCTGCTCGAGGCTTTGCAGGGCAATTGGGACGCCTCTCCAGCTGAGACGGGAGACCAAGTGTCCCTTTCCACGTGCCACAGGAATCCTGGGTCTCCTATTAAGTTTCACGAGGAGTCAGGCATCGTCTCCTTTGGAGGCACTGATCTCCGCATACCTCTGGAGTTTTCAAAGGATTTGAGGCCTCCTGTCGCGATGAGGTGGGGAACTAGGTCTTTCTCTGTGGTCTCCACAGGGGATTCAGACACCCTTTCGTCTTGGGAGATGCAAGACGAGCCTGCATTCCAGTCACTGCAGGGATATCCCCCCTTATTTCGAGTCAGGGCATCGCGGTGTCCATTCCACTTGAGGCCACAAACTCAGGGTCCCTCTCACATACCTAGAGCTGAGAGAAGCCTCCTCTTGAGGTGCTTGTGGTAAGGTGGTATTCCTCTGGAGTCGAAGCCAGGGACTAACCTCTCATCTCGAGTTGATTTTTGGTCCACGGAGCTCTTTCGTGTTGCTACAGTGACCTCAGGATCCCTCTAGCCATGAAACAGTGTTCTTGGGGTTTCTCTGGAGTGCCATGAAGGAAATCAAGGCTCCTTTCATGTGTGATGTGCAACACAGAATTGCTCTGCACGCAGTGCGGGGGAATCGGGCCTCATCTCGCGGCGAGGGGGAAGTCTCATGGTTTTTCTCGAGTTGCGGCCGGAACCTGGGGTATATTCTCGAGTTACGACGGGGATGGCCCTTCCACACACGTGTTTGTTCAGCCACGTCAGGACTCTTGCCTAGTTGCGAGACACAACTCGGGATTCTCCTCGAGGCTTGGCAAGGCAATTGGGACGCCTCTCCAGCTGAGGCGGGAGACCAAGGGTCCCTTTCCACGTGCCACAGGAATCCTGGGACTCCTATCAAGTTTCACGAGGAGTCAGGCATCGTCTCCTTTGGAGGCACTGATCTCCGCGTACCTCTGGAGTTTTCAAAGGATGTGAGGCCTCCGGTCGCGATGAGGTGGGGAACTAGGTCTTTCTCTGTGGTCTCCACAGGGGATTCAGACATCCTTTCATCTTGGGAGATGCAAGACGAGCCTGCATTCAAGTCACTGCAGGGATATCCAGCCTTATTTCGCGTCACGGCATCGCGGTGTCCATTCCACTTGAGGCCGCAAACTCAGGGTCCCTCTCACATACCTAGAGCTGAGAGAAGCCTCCTCTTGAGGTGCTTGTGGTAAGGTGGTATTCCTCTGGAGTCGAAGCCAGGGACTAACCTCTCATCTCGAGTTGATTTTTGGCCCACGGAGCTCTTTCGTGTTGCTACAGTGACCTCAGGATCCCTCTAGCCTTGAAACAGTGTTCTTGGGGTTTCTCTGGAGTGCCATCAAGGAAATCAAGGCTCCTTTCATGTGTGATGTGCAACACGGAATTGCTCTGCACGCAGTGCAGGGGAATCGGGCCTCATCTCGCGGCGAGGGGGAAGTCTCATGGTTTTTCTCGAGTTGCGGCGGGAACCTGGGGTATATTCTCGAGTTACGACGGGGATCGCCCTTCCACCCACGTGTTTCTTCAGCGACGTCAGGACTAATGCCTAGTTGCGAGGGACAACTCGGGATTCTCCTCGAGGCTTGGCAGGGCAATTGGGACGCCTCTCCAGCTGAGGCGGGAGACCAAGTGTCCCTTTCCAAGTGCCACAGGAATCCTGGGACTCCTATCAAGTTTCACGAGGAGTCAGGCATCGTCTCCTTTGGAGGCACTGATCTCCGCGTACCTCTGGAGTTTTCAAAGGATGTGAGGCCTCCGGTCGCGATGAGGTGGGGAACTAGGTGTTTCTCTGTGGTCTCCACACGGGATTCAGACATCCTTTCATCTTGGGAGATGCAAGACGAGCCTGCATTCAAGTCACTGCAGGGATATCCGGCCTTATTTCGAGTCAGGGCATCGCGGTGTCCATTCCACTTGAGGCCGCAAACTCAGGATCCCTCTCACATACCTAGAGCTGAGAGAAGCCTTCTCTTGAGCTGCTTGTGGTAAGGTGGTATTCCTCAGGATTCGAAGCCAGGGACTAACCTCTCATCTCGTGTTGATTCTTGGTCCACGGAGCTCTTTCGTGTTGCTACAGTGACCTCAGGATCCCTCTAGCCTTGAAACAGTGTTCTTGGGGTTTCTCTGGAGTGCCATCAAGGAAATCAAGGCTCCTTTCATGTGTGATGTGCAACACGGAATTGCTCTGCACGCAGTGCAGGGGAATCGGGCCTCATCTCGCGGCGAGGGGGAAGTCTCATGGTTTTTCTCGAGTTGCGGCGGGAACCTGGGGTATATTCTCGAGTTACGACGGGGATGGCCCTTCCACCCACGTGTTTGTTCAGCGACGTCAGGACTCCTGCCTAGTTGCGAGGGACAACTCGGGATTCTCCTCGAGGCTTGGCAGGGCAATTGGAACGCCTCTCCAGCTGAGGCGGGAGACCAAGGGTCCCTTTCCACGTGCCACAACAATCCTGGGACTCCTATCAAGTTTCACGAGGAGTCAGGCATCGTCTCCTTTGGAGGCACTGATCTCCGCATACCTCTGGAGTTTTCAAAGGATGTGAGGCCTCCTGTCGCGATGAGGTGGGGAACTAGGTCTTTCTCTGTGGTCTCCACAGGGGATTCAGACACCCTTTCGTCTTGGGAGATGCAAGACGAACCTGCATTCCAGTCACTGCAGGGATATCCGGCCTTATTTCGAGTCAGGGCATCGCGGTGTCCATTCCACTTGAGGCCGCAAACTCAGGGTCCCTCTCACATACCTAGAGCTGAGAGAAGCCTCCTCTTGAGGTGCTTGTGGTAAGGTGGTATTCCTCTGGAGTCGAAGCCAGGGACTAACCTCTCATCTCGAGTTGATTTTTGGCCCACGGAGCTCTTTCGTGTTGCTACAGTGACCTCAGGATCCCTCTAGCCTTGAAACAGTGTTCTTGGGGTTTCTCTGGAGTGCCATCAAGGAAATCAAGGCCCTTTCATGTGTGATGTGCAACACGGAATTGCTCTGCATGCAGTGCAGGGGAATCGGGCCTCATCTCGCGGCGAGGGGGAAGTCTCATGGTGTTTCTCGAGTTGCGGCGGGAACCTGGGGTATATTCTCGAGTTACGACGGGGATGGCCCTTCCACCCACGTGTTTCTTCAGCGACGTCAGGACTCCTGCCTAGTTGCGAGGGACAACTCTGGATTCTCCTCGAGGCTTGGCAGGGCAATTGGGACGCCTCTCCAGCTGAGGCGGGAGACCAAGTGTCCCTTTCCAAGTGCCACAGGAATCCTGGGACTCCTATCAAGTTTCACGAGGAGTCAGGCATCGTCTGCTTTGGAGGCACTGATCTCCGCGTACCTCTGGAGTTTTCAAAGGATGTGAGGCTATCGGTCGCGATGAGGTGGGGAACTAAGTCTTTCTCTGTGCTTTCCACAGGGGATTCAGACATCCTTTCTTCCTGGGAGATGCAAGACGAGCCTGCATTGAAGTCACTGCAGGGATATCCGGCCTTATTTCGAGTCAGGGCATCGCGGTGTCCATTCCACTTGAGGCCGCAAACTCAGGGTCCCTCTCACATACCTAGAGCTGAGAGAAGCCTCCTCTTGAGGTGCTTGTGGTAAGGTGGTATTCCTCTGGAGACGAATCCAGGGACTAACCTCTCTTTTCGAGTTGATTTTTGGTCCACAGAGTTCTTTCGTGTTGCTACAGTGACCTCAGGATCCCTCTAGCCTTGAAACAGTGTTCTTGGGGTTTCTCTGGAGTGCCATCAAGGAAATCAAGGCTCCTTTCATGTGTGATGTGCAACACGGAATTGCTCTGCACGCAGTGCAGGGGAATCGGGCCTCATCTCGCGGCGAGGGGGAAGTCTCATGGTTTTTCTCGAGTTGCGGCGGGAACCTGGGGTATATTCTCGAGTTACGACGGGGATGGCCCTTCCACCCACGTGTTTGTTCAGCCACGTCAGGACTCCTGCCTAGTTGCGAGGGACAACTCGGGATTCTCCTCAAGGCTTGGCAGGGCAATTGGAACGCCTCTCCAGCTGAGGCGGGAGACCAAGGGTCCCTTTCCACGTGCCACAAGAATCCTGGGACTCCAATCAAGTTTCACGAGGAGTCAGGCATCGTCTCCTTTGGAGGCACTGATCTCCGCATACCTCTGGAGTTTTCAAAGGATTTGAGGCCTCCTGTCGCGATGAGGTGGGGAACTAGGTCTTTCTCTGTGGTCTCCACAGGGGATTCAGACACCCTTTCGTCTTGGGAGATGCAAGACGAGCCTGCATTCCAGTCACTGCAGGGATATCCAGCCTTATTTCGAGTCAGGGCATCGCGGTGTCCATTCCACTTGAGGCCACAAACTCAGGATCCCTCTCACATACCTAGAGCTGAGAGAAGCCTCCTCTTGAGGTGCTTGTGGTAAGGTGGTATTCCTCTGGAGTCGAAGCCAGGGACTAACCTCTCATCTCGAGTTGATTTTTGGCCCACGGAGCTCTTTCGTGTTGCTACAGTGACCTCAGGATCCCTCTAGCCTTGAAACAGTGTTCTTGGGGTTTCTCTGGAGTGCCATCAAGGAAATCAAGGCTCCTTTCATGTGTGATGTGCAACACGGAATTGCTCTGCACGCAGTGCAGGGGAATCGGGCCTCATCTCACGGTGAGGGGGAAGTCTCATGGTTTTTCTCGAGTTGCGGCGGGAACCTGGGGTATATTCTCGAGTTACGACGGGGATGGCCCTTCCACCCACGTGTTTCCTCAGCGACGTCAGGACTCCTGCCTAGTTGCGAGGGACAACTCTGGATTCTCCTCGAGGCTTGGCAGGGCAATTGGAACGCCTCTCCAGCTGAGGCGGGAGACCAAGTGTCCCTTTCCAAGTGCCACAGGAATCCTGGGACTCCTATCAAGTTTCACGAGGAGTCAGGCATCGTCTCCTTTGGAGGCACTGATCTCCGCGTACCTCTGGAGTTTTCAAAGGATGTGAGGCCTCCGTGCGCGATGAGGTGGGGAACTAGGTCTTTCTCTGTGGTCTCCACAGGGGATTCAGACATCCTTTCTTCTTGGGAGATGCAAGACGAGCCTGCATTCAAATCACTGCAGGGATATCCAGCCTTATTTCGCGTCAGGGCATCGCGGTGTCCATTCCACTTGAGGCCGCAAACTCAGGGTCCCTCGCACATACCTAGAGCTGAGAGAAGCCTCCTCTTGAGGTGCTTGTGGTAAGGTGGTATTCCTCTGGAGTGGAAGCCAGGGACTAACCTCTCATCTCGAGTTGATTTTTGGCCCACGGAGCTCTTTTGTGTTGCTACAGTGACCTCAGGATCCCTCTAGCCTTGAAACAGTGATCTTGGGGTTTCTCTGGAGTGCCGTCAAGGAAATCAAGGCTCCTTTCATTTGTGATGTGCAACACGGAATTGCTCTGCACGCAATGCAGGGGAATCGGGCCTCATCTCGCGGCGAGGGGGAACTCTCATGGTTTTTCTCGAGTTGCGGCGGGAACCTGGGGTATATTCTCGAGTTACGACGGGGATGGCCCTTCCACACACATGTGTGTTCAGCGACGTCAGGACTCCTGCCTAGTTGCGAGGGACAACTCTGGATTCTCCTCGAGGCTTTGCAGGGCAATTGGTACGCCTCTCCAGCTGAGGCGGGAGACCAAGTGTCCCTTTCCAAGTGCCACAGGAATCCTGGGACTCCTATCAAGTTTCACGAGGAGTCAGGCATCGTCTCCTTTGGAGGCACTGATCTCCGCGTACCTCTGGAGTTTTCAAAGGATGTGAGGCTATCGGTCGCGATGAGGTGGGGAACTAAGTCTTTCTCTGTGCTTTCCACAGGGGATTCAGACATCCTTTCGTCCTGGGAGATGCAAGACGAGCCTGCATTCAAGTCACTGCAGGGATATCCGGCCTTATTTCGAGTCAGGGCATCGCGGTGTCCATTCCACTTGAGGCCGCAAACTCAGGGTCCCTCTCACATACCTAGAGCTGAGAGAAGCCTCCTCTTGAGGTGCTTGTGGTAAGGTGGTATTCCTCTGGAGACGAATCCAGGGACTAACCTCTCTTTTCGAGTTGATTTTTGGTCCACAGAGTTCTTTCGTGTTGCTACAGTGACCTCAGGATCCCTCTATCCTTGAAACAGTGTTCTTGGGGTTTCTCTGGAGTGCCATCAAGGAAATCAAGGCTCCTTTCATGTGTGATGTGCAAGACGGAATTGCTCTGCACGCAGTACAGGGGAATCGGGCCTCATCTCGCATCGAGGGGGAAGTCTCATGGTTTTTCTCGAGTTGCGGCGGGAACCTGGGGTATATTCTCGAGTTACGACGGGCATGGCCCTTCCACACACGTGTGTGTTCAGCCATGTCAGGACTCCTGCCTAGTTGCGAGGGACAACTCGGGATTCTGCTCGAGGCTTTGCAGGGCAATTGGGACGCCTCTCCAGCTGAGACGGGAGACCAAGTGTCCCTTTCCACGTGCCACAGGAATCCTGGGTCTCCTATTAAGTTTCACGAGGAGTCAGGCATCGTCTCCTTTGGAGGCACTGATCTCCGCATACCTCTGGAGTTTTCAAAGGATTTGAGGCCTCCTGTCGCGATGAGGTGGGGAACTAGGTCTTTCTCTGTGGTCTCCACAGGGGATTCAGACACCCTTTCGTCTTGGGAGATGCAAGACGAGCCTGCATTCCAGTCACTGCAGGGATATCCCCCCTTATTTCGAGTCAGGGCATCGCGGTGTCCATTCCACTTGAGGCCACAAACTCAGGGTCCCTCTCACATACCTAGAGCTGAGAGAAGCCTCCTCTTGAGGTGCTTGTGGTAAGGTGGTATTCCTCTGGAGTCGAAGCCAGGGACTAACCTCTCATCTCGAGTTGATTTTTGGTCCACGGAGCTCTTTCGTGTTGCTACAGTGACCTCAGGATCCCTCTAGCCATGAAACAGTGTTCTTGGGGTTTCTCTGGAGTGCCATGAAGGAAATCAAGGCTCCTTTCATGTGTGATGTGCAACACAGAATTGCTCTGCACGCAGTGCGGGGGAATCGGGCCTCATCTCGCGGCGAGGGGGAAGTCTCATGGTTTTTCTCGAGTTGCGGCCGGAACCTGGGGTATATTCTCGAGTTACGACGGGGATGGCCCTTCCACACACGTGTTTGTTCAGCCACGTCAGGACTCTTGCCTAGTTGCGAGACACAACTCGGGATTCTCCTCGAGGCTTGGCAAGGCAATTGGGACGCCTCTCCAGCTGAGGCGGGAGACCAAGGGTCCCTTTCCACGTGCCACAGGAATCCTGGGACTCCTATCAAGTTTCACGAGGAGTCAGGCATCGTCTCCTTTGGAGGCACTGATCTCCGCGTACCTCTGGAGTTTTCAAAGGATGTGAGGCCTCCGGTCGCGATGAGGTGGGGAACTAGGTCTTTCTCTGTGGTCTCCACAGGGGATTCAGACATCCTTTCATCTTGGGAGATGCAAGACGAGCCTGCATTCAAGTCACTGCAGGGATATCCAGCCTTATTTCGCGTCACGGCATCGCGGTGTCCATTCCACTTGAGGCCGCAAACTCAGGGTCCCTCTCACATACCTAGAGCTGAGAGAAGCCTCCTCTTGAGGTGCTTGTGGTAAGGTGGTATTCCTCTGGAGTCGAAGCCAGGGACTAACCTCTCATCTCCAGTTGATTTTTGGCCCACGGAGCTCTTTCGTGTTGCTACAGTGACCTCAGGATCCCTCTAGCCTTGAAACAGTGTTCTTGGGGTTTCTCTGGAGTGCCATCAAGGAAATCAAGGCTCCTTTCATGTGTGATGTGCAACACGGAATTGCTCTGCACGCAGTGCAGGGGAATCGGGCCTCATCTCGCGGCGAGGGGGAAGTCTCATGGTTTTTCTCGAGTTGCGGTGGGAACCTGGGGTATATTCTCGAGTTACGACGGGGATCGCCCTTCCACCCACGTGTTTCTTCAGCGACGTCAGGACTAATGCCTAGTTGGGAGGGACAACTCGGGATTCTCCTCGAGGCTTGGCAGGGCAATTGGGACGCCTCTCCAGCTGAGGCGGGAGACCAAGTGTCCCTTTCCAAGTGCCACAGGAATCCTGGGACTCCTATCAAGTTTCACGAGGAGTCAGGCATCGTCTCCTTTGGAGGCACTGATCTCCGCGTACCTCTGGAGTTTTCAAAGGATGTGAGGCCTCCGGTCGCGATGAGGTGGGGAACTAGGTGTTTCTCTGTGGTCTCCACACGGGATTCAGACATCCTTTCATCTTGGGAGATGCAAGACGAGCCTGCATTCAAGTCACTGCAGGGATATCCGGCCTTATTTCGAGTCAGGGCATCGCGGTGTCCATTCCACTTGAGGCCGCAAACTCAGGATCCCTCTCACATACCTAGAGCTGAGAGAAGCCTTCTCTTGAGCTGCTTGTGGTAAGGTGGTATTCCTCAGGATTCGAAGCCAGGGACTAACCTCTCATCTCGTGTTGATTCTTGGTCCACGGAGCTCTTTCGTGTTGCTACAGTGACCTCAGGATCCCTCTAGCCTTGAAACAGTGTTCTTGGGGTTTCTCTGGAGTGCCATCAAGGAAATCAAGGCTCCTTTCATGTGTGATGTGCAACACGGAATTGCTCTGCACGCAGTGCAGGGGAATCGGGCCTCATCTCGCGGCGAGGGGGAAGTCTCATGGTTTTTCTCGAGTTGCGGCGGGAACCTGGGGTATATTCTCGAGTTACGACGGGGATGGCCCTTCCACCCACGTGTTTGTTCAGCGACGTCAGGACTCCTGCCTAGTTGCGAGGGACAACTCGGGATTCTCCTCGAGGCTTGGCAGGGCAATTGGAACGCCTCTCCAGCTGCGGCGGGAGACCAAGGGTCCCTTTCCACGTGCCACAACAATCCTGGGACTCCTATCAAGTTTCACGAGGAGTCAGGCATCGTCTCCTTTGGAGGCACTGATCTCCGCATACCTCTGGAGTTTTCAAAGGATGTGAGGCCTCCGGTCGCGATGAGGTGGGGAACTAGGTGTTTCTCTGTGGTCTCCACAGGGGATTCAGACATCCTTTCTTCTTGGGAGATGCAACACGAGCCTGCATTCAAGTCACTGCAGGGATATCCGGCATTATTTCGAGTCAGGGCATCGCGGTGTCCATTCCACTTGAGGCCACAAACTCAGGGTCCCTCTCACATACCTAGAGCTGAGAGAAGCCTCCTCTTGAGGTGCTTGTGGTAAGGTGGTATTCCTCAGGAGTCGAAGCCAGGGACCAACCCGTCATCTCGTGTTGATTCTTGGTCCACGGAGCTCTTTCGTGTTGCTACAGTGACCTCAGGATCCCTCTAGCCTTGAAACAGTGTTCTTGGTGTTTCTCTGGAGTGCCATGAAGGAAATCAAGGCTCCTTTCATGTGTGATGTGCAAGACGGAATTGCTCTGCACGCAGTGCAGGGGAATCGGGCCTCATCTCGCGGCGAGGGGGAAGTCTCATTGTTTTTCTCGAGTTGCGGCGGGAACCTGGGGTATATTCTCGAGTTACGACGGGGATGGCCCTTCCACACACGTGTTTCTTCAGCGACGTCAGGACTCCTGCCTAGTTGCGAGGGACAACTCGGGATTCTCCTCGAGGCTTTGCAGGGCAATTCGGACGCCTCTCCAGCTGAGACGGGAGACCAAGGGTCCCTTTCCACGTGCCACAGGAATCCTGGGTCTCCTATCAAGTTTCACGAGGAGTCAGGCATCCTCTCCTTTGGAGGCACTGATCTCCGCATACCTCTGGAGTTTTCAAAGGATGTGAGGCCTCCTGTCGCGATGAGGTGGGGAACTAGGTCTTTCTCTGTGGTCTCCACAGGGGATTCAGACACCCTTTCGTCTTGGGAGATGCAAGACGAACCTGCATTCCAGTCACTGCAGGGATATCCAGCCTTATTTCGAGTCAGGGCATCGCGGTGTCCATTCCACTTGAGGCCACAAACTCAGGATCCCTCTCACATACCTAGAGCTGAGAGAAGCCTCCTCTTGAGGTGCTTGTGGTAAGGTGGTATTCCTCTGGAGTCGAAGCCAGGGACTAACCTCTCATCTCGAGTTGATTTTTGGCCCACGGAGCTCTTTCGTGTTGCTACAGTGACCTCAGGATCCCTCTAGCCTTGAAACAGTGTTCTTGGGGTTTCTCTGGAGTGCCATCAAGGAAATCAAGGCTCCTTTCATGTGTGATGTGCAACACGGAATTGCTCTGCACGCAGTGCAGGGGAATCGGGCCTCATCTCACGGTGAGGGGGAAGTCTCATGGTTTTTCTCGAGTTGCGGCGGGAACCTGGGGTATATTCTCGAGTTACGACGGGGATGGCCCTTCCACCCACGTGTTTCCTCAGCGACGTCAGGACTCCTGCCTAGTTGCGAGGGACAACTCTGGATTCTCCTCGAGGCTTGGCAGGGCAATTGGAACGCCTCTCCAGCTGAGGCGGGAGACCAAGTGTCCCTTTCCAAGTGCCACAGGAATCCTGGGACTCCTATCAAGTTTCACGAGGAGTCAGGCATCGTCTCCTTTGGAGGCACTGATCTCCGCGTACCTCTGGAGTTTTCAAAGGATGTGAGGCCTCCGTTCGCGATGAGGTGGGGAACTAGGTCTTTCTCTGTGGTCTCCACAGGGGATTCAGACATCCTTTCTTCTTGGGAGATGCAAGACGAGCCTGCATTCAAATCACTGCAGGGATATCCAGCCTTATTTCGCGTCAGGGCATCGCGGTGTCCATTCCACTTGAGGCCGCAAACTCAGGGTCCCTCGCACATACCTAGAGCTGAGAGAAGCCTCCTCTTGAGGTGCTTGTGGTAAGGTGGTATTCCTCTGGAGTGGAAGCCAGGGACTAACCTCTCATCTCGAGTTGATTTTTGGCCCACGGAGCTCTTTTGTGTTGCTACAGTGACCTCAGGATCCCTCTAGCCTTGAAACAGTGATCTTGGGGTTTCTCTGGAGTGCCATCAAGGAAATCAAGGCTCCTTTCATGTGTGATGTGCAACACGGAATTGCTCTGCACGCAGTGCAGGGGAATCGGGCCTCATCTCGCGGCGAGGGGGAAGTCTCATGGTTTTTCTCGAGTTGCGCCGGGAACCTGGGGTATATTCTCGAGTTACGACGGGGATGGCCCTTCCACCCACGTGTTTCTTCAGCGACGTCAGGACTCCTGCCTAGTTGCGAGGGACAACTCTGGATTCTCCTCGAGGCTTGGCAGGGCAATTGGGACGCCTCTCCAGCTGAGGCGGGAGACCAAGTGTCCCTTTCCAAGTGCCACAGGAATCCTGGGACTCCTATCAAGTTTCACGAGGAGTCAGGCATCGTCTCCTTTGGAGGCACTGATCTCCGCGTACCTCTGGAGTTTTCAAAGGATGTGAGGCTATCGGTCGCGATGAGGTGGGGAACTAAGTCTTTCTCTGTGCTTTCCACAGGGGATTCAGACATCCTTTCGTCCTGGGAGATGCAAGACGAGCCTGCATTGAAGTCACTGCAGGGATATCCGGCCTTATTTCGAGTCAGGGCATCGCGGTGTCCATTCCACTTGAGGCCGCAAACTCAGGGTCCCACTCACATACCTAGAGCTGAGAGAAGCCTCCTCTTGAGGTGCTTGTGGTAAGGTGGTATTCCTCTGGAGACGAATCCAGGGACTAACCTCTCTTTTCGAGTTGATTTTTGGTCCACAGATTTCTTTCGTGTTGCTACAGTGACCTCAGGATCCCTCTATCCTTGAAACAGTGTTCTTGGGTTTTCTCTGG
The DNA here is from genome assembly GCF_910594005.1 of Cervus elaphus. Taxonomy (NCBI): domain Eukaryota; kingdom Metazoa; phylum Chordata; class Mammalia; order Artiodactyla; family Cervidae; genus Cervus; species Cervus elaphus. The sequence goes on from NW_025316779.1 coordinate 4,742,941, forward strand.
AGTGCCATCAAGGAAATCAAGGCTCCTTTCATGTGTGATGTGCAAGACGGAATTGCTCTGCACGCAGTACAGGGGAATCGGGCCTCATCTCGCATCGAGGGGGAAGTCTCATGGTTTTTCTCGAGTTGCGGCGGGAACCTGGGGTATATTCTCGAGTTACGACGGGGATGGCCCTTCCACCCACGTGTGTGTTCAACCATGTCAGGACTCCTGCCTAGTTGCGAGGGACAACTCGGGATTCTCCTCGAGGCTTGGCAGGGCAATTGGAACGCCTCTCCAGCTGAGGCGGGAGACCAAGGGTCCCTTTCCACATGCCACAAGAATCCTGGGACTCCTATCAAGTTTCACGAGGAGTCAGGCATCGTCTCCTTTGGAGGCACTGATCTCCGCGTACCTCTGGAGGTTTCAAAGGATGTGAGGCCTCCGGTCGCGATGAGGTGGGGAACTAGGTCTTTCTCTGTGGTCTCCACAGGGGATTCAGACATCCTTTCATCTTGGGAGATGCAAGACGAGCCTGCATTCAAGTCACTGCAGGGATATCCGGCCTTATTTCGCGTCAGGGCATCGCGGTGTCCATTCCACTTGAGGCCGCAAACTCAGGGTCCCTCTCACATACCTAGAGCTGAGAGAAGCCTCCTCTTGAGGTGCTTGTGGTAAGGTGGTATTCCTCTGGAGTCGAAGCCAGGGACTAACCTCTCATCTCGAGTTGATTTTTGGCCCACGGAGCTCTTTCGTGTTGCTACAGTGACCTCAGGATCCCTCTAGCCTTGAAACAGTGTTCTTGGGGTTTCTCTGGAGTGCCATCAAGGAAATCAAGGCTCCTTTCATGTGTGATGTGCAACACGGAATTGCTCTGCACGCAGTGCAGGGGAATCGGGCCTCATCTCGCGGCGAGGGGGAAGTCTCATGGTTTTTCTCGAGTTGCGGTGGGAACCTGGGGTATATTCTCGAGTGACGACGGGGATGGCCCTTCCACACACGTGTTTGTTCAGCCATGTCAGGACTCCTGCCTAGTTGCGAGGGACAACTCGGGATTCTGCTCGAGGCTTTGCAGGGCAATTGGGACGCCTCTCCAGCTGAGACGGGAGACCAAGTGTCCCTTTCCACGTGCCACAGGAATCCTGGGTCTCCTATTAAGTTTCACGAGGAGTCAGGCATCGTCTCCTTTGTAGGCACTGATCTCCGCATACCTCTGGAGTTTTCAAAGGATTTGAGGCCTCCTGTCGCGATGAGGTGGGGAACTAGGTCTTTCTCTGTGGTCTCCACATGGGATTCAGACACCCTTTCGTCTTGGGAGATGCAAGACGAGCCTGCATTCCAGTCACTGCAGGGATATCCCCCCTTATTTCGAGTCAGGGCATCGCGGTGTCCATTCCACTTGAGGCCACAAACTCAGGGTCCCTCTCACATACCTAGAGCTGAGAGAAGCCTCCTCTTGAGGTGCTTGTGGTAAGGTGGTATTCCTCTGGAGTCGAAGCCAGGGACTAACCTCTCATCTCGAGTTGATTTTTGGTCCACGGAGCTCTTTCGTGTTGCTACAGTGACCTCAGGATCCCTCTAGCCATGAAACAGTGTTCTTGGGGTTTCTCTGGAGTGCCATGAAGGAAATCAAGGCTCCTTTCATGTGTGATGTGCAACACAGAATTGCTCTGCACGCAGTGCAGGGGAATCGGGCCTCATCTCGCGGCGAGGGGGAAGTCTCATGGTTTTTCTCGAGTTGCGGCCGGAACCTGGGGTATATTCTCGAGTTACGACGGGGATGGCCCTTCCACACACGTGTTTGTTCAGCCACGTCAGGACTCTTGCCTAGTTGCGAGACACAACTCGGGATTCTCCTCGAGGCTTGGCAAGGCAATTGGGACGCCTCTCCAGCTGAGGCGGGAGACCAAGGGTCCCTTTCCACGTGCCACAGGAATCCTGGGACTCCTATCAAGTTTCACGAGGAGTCAGGCATCGTCTCCTTTGGAGGCACTGATCTCCGCGTACCTCTGGAGTTTTCAAAGGATGTGAGGCCTCCGGTCGCGATGAGGTGGGGAACTTGGTCTTTCTCTGTGGTCTCCACAGGGGATTCAGACATCCTTTCATCTTGGGAGATGCAAGACGAGCCTGCATTCAAGTCACTGCAGTGATATCCAGCCTTATTTCGCGTCACGGCATCGCGGTGTCCATTCCACTTGAGGCCGCAAACTCAGGGTCCCTCTCACATACATAGAGCTGAGAGAAGCCTCCTCTTGAGGTGCTTGTGGTAAGGTGGTATTCCTCTGGAGTCGAAGCCAGGGACTAACCTCTCATCTCGAGTTGATTTTTGGCCCACGGAGCTCTTTCGTGTTGCTACAGTGACCTCAGGATCCCTCTAGCCTTGAAACAGTGTTCTTGGGGTTTCTCTGGAGTGCCATCAAGGAAATCAAGGCTCCTTTCAAGTGTGATGTGCAACACGGAATTGCTCTGCACGCAGTGCAGGGGAATCGGGCCTCATCTCGCGGCGAGGGGGAAGTCTCATGGTTTTTCTCGAGTTGCGGTGGGAACCTGGGGTATATTCTCGAGTTACGACGGGGATGTCCCTTCCACCCACGTGTTTCTTCAGCGACGTCAGGACTCCTGCCTAGTTGGGAGGGACAACTCGGGATTCTCCTCGAGGCTTGCCAGGGCAATTGGGACGCCTCTCCAGCTGAGGCGGGAGACCAAGTGTCCCTTTCCAAGTGCCACAGGAATCCTGGGACTCCTATCAAGTTTCACGAGGAGTCAGGCATCGTCTCCTTTGGAGGCACTGATCTCCACGTACCTCTGGAGTTTTCAAAGGATGTGAGGCTATCGGTCGCGATGAGGTGGGGAACTAAGTCTTTCTCTGTGCTTTCCACAGGGGATTCAGACATCCTTTCGTCCTGGGAGATGCAAGACGAGCCTGCATTGAAGTCACTGCAGGGATATCCGGCCTTATTTCGAGTCAGGGCATCACGGTGTCCATTCCATTTGAGGCCGCAAACTCAGGGTCCCTCTCACATACCTAGAGCTGAGAGAAGCCTCCTCTTGAGGTGCTTGTGGTAAGGTGGTATTCCTCTGGAGACGAATCCAGGGACTAACCTCTCTTTTCGAGTTGATTTTTGGCCCACGGAGCTCTTTCGTGTTGCTACAGTGACCTCAGGATCCCTCTATCCTTGAAACAGTGTTCTTGGGGTTTCTCTGGAGTGCCATCAAGGAAATCAAGGCTCCTTTCATGTGTGATGTGCAAGACGGAATTGCTCTGCACGCAGTACAGGGGAATCGGGCCTCATCTCGCATCGAGGGGGAAGTCTCATGGTTTTTCTCGAGTTGCGGCGGGAACCTGGGGTATATTCTCGAGTTACGACGGGGATGGCCCTTCCACCCACGTGTTTGTTCAGCCACGTCAGGACTCCTGCCTAGTTGCGAGGGACAACTCGGGATTCTCCTCGAGGCTTGGCAGGGAAATTGGAACGCCTCTCCAGCTGAGGCGGGAGACCAAGGGTCCCTTTCCACGTGCCACAAGAATCCTGGGACTCCTATCAAGTTTCACGAGGAGTCAGGCATCGTCTCCTTTGGAGGCACTGATCTCCGCGTACCTCTGGAGTTTTCAAAAGATGTGAGGCCTCCGGTCGCGATGAGGTGGGGAACTTGGTCTTTCTCTGTGGTCTCCACAGGGGATTCAGACATCCTTTCTTCTTGGGAGATGCAAGACGAGCCTGCATTCAAGTCACTGCAGGGATATTCGGCCTTATTTCGAGTCAGGGCATCGCGGTGTCCATTCCACTTGAGGCCGCAAACTCAGGATCCCTCTCACATACCTAGAGCTGAGAGAAGCCTCCTCTTGAGGTGCTTGTGGTAAGGTGGTATTCCTCAGGAGTCAAAGCCAGGGAGTAACCTCTCATCTCGTGTTGATTCTTGGTCCACGGAGCTCTTTCGTGTTGCTACAGTGACCTCAGGATCCCTCTAGCCTTGAAACAGTGTTCTTGGGGTTTCTCTGGAGTGCCGTCAAGGAAATCAAGGCTCCTTTCATTTGTGATGTGCAACACGGAATTGCTCTGCACGCAGTGCAGGGGAATCGGGCCTCATCTCGCGGCGAGGGGGAAGTCTCATGGTTTTTCTCGAGTTGCGGCGGGAACCTGGGGTATATTCTCCAGTTACGACGGGGATGGCCCTTCCACACACATGTGTGTTCAGCGACGTCAGGACTCCTGCCTAGTTGCGAGGGACAACTCTGGATTCTCCTCGAGGCTTTGCAGGGCAATTGGGACGCCTCTCCAGCTGAGGCGGGAGACCAAGTGTCCCTTTCCAAGTGCCACAGGAATCCTGGGACTCCTATCAAGTTTCACGAGGAGTCAGGCATCGTCTCCTTTGGAGGCACTGATCTCCGCGTACCTCTGGAGTTTTCAAAGGATGTGAGGCTATCGGTCGCGATGAGGTGGGGAACTAAGTCTTTCTCTGTGCTTTCCACAGGGGATTCAGACATCCTTTCGTCCTGGGAGATGCAAGACGAGCCTGCATTCAAGTCACTGCAGGGATATCCGGCCTTATTTCGAGTCAGGGCATCGCGGTGTCCATTCCACTTGAGGCCGCAAACTCAGGGTCCCTCTCACATACCTAGAGCTGAGAGAAGCCTCCTCTTGAGGTGCTTGTGGTAAGGTGGTATTCCTCAGGAGTCGAAGCCAGGGACTAACCTCTCTTTTCGAGTTGATTTTTGGTCCACAGAGTTCTTTCGTGTTGCTACAGTGACCTCAGGATCCCTCTATCCTTGAAACAGTGTTCTTGGGGTTTCTCTGGAGTGCCATCAAGGAAATCAAGGCTCCTTTCATGTGTGATGTGCAAGACGGAATTGCTCTGCACGCAGTACAGGGGAATCGGGCCTCATCTCGCATCGAGGGGGAAGTCTCATGGTTTTTCTCAAGTTGCGGCGGGAACCTGGGGTATATTCTCGAGTTACGACGGGGATGGCCCTTCCACACACGTGTGTGTTCAGCCATGTCAGGACTCCTGCCTAGTTGCGAGGGACAACTCGGGATTCTGCTCGAGGCTTTGCAGGGCAATTGGGACGCCTCTCCAGCTGAGACGGGAGACCAAGTGTCCCTTTCCACGTGCCACAGGAATCCTGGGTCTCCTATTAAGTTTCACGAGGAGTCAGGCATCGTCTCCTTTGGAGGCACTGATCTCCGCATACCTCTGGAGTTTTCAAAGGATTTGAGGCCTCCTGTCGCGATGAGGTGGGGAACTAGGTCTTTCTCTGTGGTCTCCACAGGGGATTCAGACACCCTTTCGTCTTGGGAGATGCAAGACGAGCCTGCATTCCAGTCACTGCAGGGATATCCCCCCTTATTTCGAGTCAGGGCATCGCGGTGTCCATTCCACTTGAGGCCACAAACTCAGGGTCCCTCTCACATACCTAGAGCTGAGAGAAGCCTCCTCTTGAGGTGCTTGTGGTAAGGTGGTATTCCTCTGGAGTCGAAGCCAGGGACTAACCTCTCATCTCGAGTTGATTTTTGGTCCACGGAGCTCTTTCGTGTTGCTACAGTGACCTCAGGATCCCTCTAGCCATGAAACAGTGTTCTTGGGGTTTCTCTGGAGTGCCATGAAGGAAATCAAGGCTCCTTTCATGTGTGATGTGCAACACAGAATTGCTCTGCACGCAGTGCGGGGGAATCGGGCCTCATCTCGCGGCGAGGGGGAAGTCTCATGGTTTTTCTCGAGTTGCGGCCGGAACCTGGGGTATATTCTCGAGTTACGACGGGGATGGCCCTTCCACACACGTGTTTGTTCAGCCACGTCAGGACTCTTGCCTAGTTGCGAGACACAACTCGGGATTCTCCTCGAGGCTTGGCAAGGCAATTGGGACGCCTCTCCAGCTGAGGCGGGAGACCAAGTGTCCCTTTCCAAGTGCCACAGGAATCCTGGGACTCCTATCAAGTTTCACGAGGAGTCAGGCATCGTCTCCTTTGGAGGCACTGATCTCCGCGTACCTCTGGAGTTTTCAAAGGATGTGAGGCCTCCGGTCGCGATGAGGTGGGGAACTAAGTCTTTCTCTGTGCTTTCCACAGGGGATTCAGACATCCTTTCGTCCTGGGAGATGCAAGACGAGCCTGCATTGAAGTCACTGCAGGGATATCCGGCCTTATTTCGAGTCAGGGCATCGCGGTGTCCATTCCATTTGAGGCCGCAAACTCAGGGTCCCTCTCACATACCTAGAGCTGAGAGAAGCCTCCTCTTGAGGTGCTTGTGGTAAGGTGGTATTCCTCTGGAGACGAATCCAGGGACTAACCTCTCTTTTCGAGTTGATTTTTCGCCCACGGAGCTCTTTCGTGTTGCTACAGTGACCTCAGGATCCCTCTATCCTTGAAACAGTGTTCTTGGGGTTTCTCTGGAGTGCCATCAAGGAAATCAAGGCTCCTTTCATGTGTGATGTGCAAGACGGAATTGCTCTGCACGCAGTACAGGGGAATCGGGCCTCATCTCGCATCGAGGGGGAAGTCTCATGGTTTTTCTCGAGTTGCGGCGGGAACCTGGGGTATATTCTCGAGTTACGACGGGGATGGCCCTTCCACACACGTGTGTGTTCAGCCATGTCAGGACTCCTGCCTAGTTGCGAGGGACAACTCGGGATTCTCCTCGAGGCTTTGCAGGGCAATTGGGACGCCTCTCCAGCTGAGACGGGAGACCAAGGGTCCCTTTCCACGTGCCACAGGAATCCTGGGTCTCCTATTAAGTTTCACGAGGAGTCAGGCATCGTCTCCTTTGGAGGCACTGATCTCCGCATACCTCTGGAGTTTTCAAAGGATTTGAGGCCTCCTTCGCGATGAGGTGGGGAACTAGGTCTTTCTCTGTGGTCTCCACAGGGGATTCAGACACCCTTTCGTCTTGGGAGATGCAAGACGAGCCTGCATTCCAGTCACTGCAGGGATATCCCCCCTTATTTCGAGTCAGGGCATCGCGGTGTCCATTCCACTTGAGGCCACAAACTCAGGGTCCCTCTCACATACCTAGAGCTGAGAGAAGCCTCCTCTTGAGGTGCTTGTGGTAAGGTGGTATTCCTCTGGAGTCGAAGCCAGGGACTAACCTCTCATCTCGAGTTGATTTTTGCTCCACGGAGCTCTTTCGTGTTGCTACAGTGACCTCAGGATCCCTCTAGCCATGAAACAGTGTTCTTGGGGTTTCTCTGGAGTGCCATGAAGGAAATCAAGGCTCCTTTCATGTGTGATGTGCAACACAGAATTGCTCTGCACGCAGTGCGGGGGAATCGGGCCTCATCTCGCGGCGAGGGGGAAGTCTCATGGTTTTTCTCGAGTTGCGGCCGGAACCTGGGGTATATTCTCGAGTTACGACGGGGATGGCCCTTCCACACACGTGTTTGTTCAGCCACGTCAGGACTCTTGCCTAGTTGCGAGACACAACTCGGGATTCTCCTCGAGGCTTGGCAAGGCAATTGGGACGCCTCTCCAGCTGAGGCGGGAGACCAAGTGTCCCTTTCCAAGTGCCACAGGAATCCTGGGACTCCTATCAAGTTTCACGAGGAGTCAGGCATCGTCTCCTTTGGAGGCACTGATCTCCGCGTACCTCTGGAGTTTTCAAAGGATGTGAGGCCTCCGGTCGCGATGAGGTGGGGAACTAAGTCTTTCTCTGTGCTTTCCACAGGGGATTCAGACATCCTTTCGTCCTGGGAGATGCAAGACGAGCCTGCATTGAAGTCACTGCAGGGATATCCGGCCTTATTTCGAGTCAGGGCATCGCGGTGTCCATTCCACTTGAGGCCGCAAACTCAGGGTCCCTCTCACATACCTAGAGCTGAGAGAAGCCTCCTCTTGAGGTGCTTGTGGTAAGGTGGTATTCCTCTGGAGACGAATCCAGGGACTAACCTCTCTTTTCGAGTTGATTTTTCGCCCACGGAGCTCTTTCGTGTTGCTACAGTGACCTCAGGATCCCTCTATCCTTGAAACAGTGTTCTTGGGGTTTCTCTGGAGTGCCATCAAGGAAATCAAGGCTCCTTTCATGTGTGATGTGCAAGACGGAATTGCTCTGCACGCAGTACAGGGGAATCGGGCCTCATCTCGCATCGAGGGGGAAGTCTCATGGTTTTTCTCGAGTTGCGGCGGGAACCTGGGGTATATTCTCGAGTTACGACGGGGATGGCCCTTCCACACACGTGTGTGTTCAGCCATGTCAGGACTCCTGCCTAGTTGCGAGGGACAACTCGGGATTCTGCTCGAGGCTTTGCAGGGCAATTGGGACGCCTCTCCAGCTGAGACGGGAGACCAAGGGTCCCTTTCCACGTGCCACAGGAATCCTGGGTCTCCTATTAAGTTTCACGAGGAGTCAGGCATCGTCTCCTTTGGAGGCACTGATCTCCGCATACCTCTGGAGTTTTCAAAGGATTTGAGGCCTCCTTCGCGATGAGGTGGGGAACTAGGTCTTTCTCTGTGGTCTCCACAGGGGATTCAGACACCCTTTCGTCTTGGGAGATGCAAGACGAGCCTGCATTCCAGTCACTGCAGGGATATCCGGCCTTATTTGGAGTCAGGGCATCGCGGTGTCCATTCCACTTGAGGCCACAAACTCAGGGTCCCTCTCACATACCTAGAGCTGAGAGAAGCCTCCTCTTGAGGTGCTTGTGGTAAGGTGGTATTCCTCTGGAGTCGAAGCCAGGGACTAACCTCTCATCTCGAGTTGATTTTTGGTCCACGGAGCTCTTTCGTGTTGCTACAGTGACCTCAGGATCCCTCTAGCCATGAAACAGTGTTCTTGGGGTTTCTCTGGAGTGCCATGAAGGAAATCAAGGCTCCTTTCATGTGTGATGTGCAACACAGAATTGCTCTGCACGCAGTGCGGGGGAATCGGGCCTCATCTCGCGGCGAGGGGGAAGTCTCATGGTTTTTCTCGAGTTGCGGTGGGAACCTGGGGTATATTCTCGAGTTACGACGGGGATGTCCCTTCCACCCACGTGTTTCTTCAGCGACGTCAGGACTCCTGCCTAGTTGGGAGGGACAACTCGGGATTCTCCTCGAGGCTTGCCAGGGCAATTGGGACGCCTCTCCAGCTGAGGCGGGAGACCAAGTGTCCCTTTCCAAGTGCCACAGGAATCCTGGGACTCCTATCAAGTTTCACGAGGAGTCAGGCATCGTCTCCTTTGGAGGCACTGATCTCCACGTACCTCTGGAGTTTTCAAAGGATGTGAGGCTATCGGTCGCGATGAGGTGGGGAACTAAGTCTTTCTCTGTGCTTTCCACAGGGGATTCAGACATCCTTTCGTCCTGGGAGATGCAAGACGAGCCTGCATTGAAGTCACTGCAGGGATATCCGGCCTTATTTCGAGTCAGGGCATCACGGTGTCCATTCCATTTGAGGCCGCAAACTCAGGGTCCCTCTCACATACCTAGAGCTGAGAGAAGCCTCCTCTTGAGGTGCTTGTGGTAAGGTGGTATTCCTCTGGAGACGAATCCAGGGACTAACCTCTCTTTTCGAGTTGATTTTTGGCCCACGGAGCTCTTTCGTGTTGCTACAGTGACCTCAGGATCCCTCTATCCTTGAAACAGTGTTCTTGGGGTTTCTCTGGAGTGCCATCAAGGAAATCAAGGCTCCTTTCATGTGTGATGTGCAAGACGGAATTGCTCTGCACGCAGTACAGGGGAATCGGGCCTCATCTCGCATCGAGGGGGAAGTCTCATGGTTTTTCTCGAGTTGCGGCGGGAACCTGGGGTATATTCTCGAGTTACGACGGGGATGGCCCTTCCACCCACGTGTTTGTTCAGCCACGTCAGGACTCCTGCCTAGTTGCGAGGGACAACTCGGGATTCTCCTCGAGGCTTGGCAGGGAAATTGGAACGCCTCTCCAGCTGAGGCGGGAGACCAAGGGTCCCTTTCCACGTGCCACAAGAATCCTGGGACTCCTATCAAGTTTCACGAGGAGTCAGGCATCGTCTCCTTTGGAGGCACTGATCTCCGCGTACCTCTGGAGTTTTCAAAAGATGTGAGGCCTCCGGTCGCGATGAGGTGGGGAACTTGGTCTTTCTCTGTGGTCTCCACAGGGGATTCAGACATCCTTTCTTCTTGGGAGATGCAAGACGAGCCTGCATTCAAGTCACTGCAGGGATATTCGGCCTTATTTCGAGTCAGGGCATCGCGGTGTCCATTCCACTTGAGGCCGCAAACTCAGGATCCCTCTCACATACCTAGAGCTGAGAGAAGCCTCCTCTTGAGGTGCTTGTGGTAAGGTGGTATTCCTCAGGAGTCAAAGCCAGGGAGTAACCTCTCATCTCGTGTTGATTCTTGGTCCACGGAGCTCTTTCGTGTTGCTACAGTGACCTCAGGATCCCTCTAGCCTTGAAACAGTGTTCTTGGGGTTTCTCTGGAGTGCCGTCAAGGAAATCAAGGCTCCTTTCATTTGTGATGTGCAACACGGAATTGCTCTGCACGCAGTGCAGGGGAATCGGGCCTCATCTCGCGGCGAGGGGGAACTCTCATGGTTTTTCTCGAGTTGCGGCGGGAACCTGGGGTATATTCTCGAGTTACGACGGGGATGGCCCTTCCACACACATGTGTGTTCAGCGACGTCAGGACTCCTGCCTAGTTGCGAGGGACAACTCTGGATTCTCCTCGAGGCTTTGCAGGGCAATTGGGACGCCTCTCCAGCTGAGGCGGGAGACCAAGTGTCCCTTTCCAAGTGCCACAGGAATCCTGGGACTCCTATCAAGTTTCACGAGGAGTCAGGCATCGTCTCCTTTGGAGGCACTGATCTCCGCGTACCTCTGGAGTTTTCAAAGGATGTGAGGCTATCGGTCGCGATGAGGTGGGGAACTAAGTCTTTCTCTGTGCTTTCCACAGGGGATTCAGACATCCTTTCGTCCTGGGAGATGCAAGACGAGCCTGCATTCAAGTCACTGCAGGGATATCCGGCCTTATTTCGAGTCAGGGCATCGCGGTGTCCATTCCACTTGAGGCCGCAAACTCAGGGTCCCTCTCACATACCTAGAGCTGAGAGAAGCCTCCTCTTGAGGTGCTTGTGGTAAGGTGGTATTCCTCTGGAGACGAATCCAGGGACTAACCTCTCTTTTCGAGTTGATTTTTGGTCCACAGAGTTCTTTCGTGTTGCTACAGTGACCTCAGGATCCCTCTATCCTTGAAACAGTGTTCTTGGGGTTTCTCTGGAGTGCCATCAAGGAAATCAAGGCTCCTTTCATGTGTGATGTGCAAGACGGAATTGCTCTGCACGCAGTACAGGGGAATCGGGCCTCATCTCGCATCGAGGGGGAAGTCTCATGGTTTTTCTCGAGTTGCGGCGGGAACCTGGGGTATATTCTCGAGTTACGACGGGGATGGCCCTTCCACACACGTGTGTGTTCAGCCATGTCAGGACTCCTGCCTAGTTGCGAGGGACAACTCGGGATTCTGCTCGAGGCTTTGCAGGGCAATTGGGACGCCTCTCCAGCTGAGACGGGAGACCAAGTGTCCCTTTCCACGTGCCACAGGAATCCTGGGTCTCCTATTAAGTTTCACGAGGAGTCAGGCATCGTCTCCTTTGGAGGCACTGATCTCCGCATACCTCTGGAGTTTTCAAAGGATTTGAGGCCTCCTGTCGCGATGAGGTGGGGAACTAGGTCTTTCTCTGTGGTCTCCACAGGGGATTCAGACACCCTTTCGTCTTGGGAGATGCAAGACGAGCCTGCATTCCAGTCACTGCAGGGATATCCCCCCTTATTTCGAGTCAGGGCATCGCGGTGTCCATTCCACTTGAGGCCACAAACTCAGGGTCCCTCTCACATACCTAGAGCTGAGAGAAGCCTCCTCTTGAGGTGCTTGTGGTAAGGTGGTATTCCTCTGGAGTCGAAGCCAGGGACTAACCTCTCATCTCGAGTTGATTTTTGGTCCACGGAGCTCTTTCGTGTTGCTACAGTGACCTCAGGATCCCTCTAGCCATGAAACAGTGTTCTTGGGGTTTCTCTGGAGTGCCATGAAGGAAATCAAGGCTCCTTTCATGTGTGATGTGCAACACAGAATTGCTCTGCACGCAGTGCGGGGGAATCGGGCCTCATCTCGCGGCGAGGGGGAAGTCTCATGGTTTTTCTCGAGTTGCGGCCGGAACCTGGGGTATATTCTCGAGTTACGACGGGGATGGCCCTTCCACACACGTGTTTGTTCAGCCACGTCAGGACTCTTGCCTAGTTGCGAGACACAACTCGGGATTCTCCTCGAGGCTTGGCAAGGCAATTGGGACGCCTCTCCAGCTGAGACGGGAGACCAAGGGTCCCTTTCCACGTGCCACAGGAATCCTGGGACTCCTATCAAGTTTCACGAGGAGTCAGGCATCGTCTCCTTTGGAGGCACTGATCTCCGCGTACCTCTGGAGTTTTCAAAGGATGTGAGGCCTCCGGTCGCGATGAGGTGGGGAACTAAGTCTTTCTCTGTGGTCTCCACAGGGGATTCAGACATCCTTTCATCTTGGGAGATGCAAGACGAGCCTGCATTCAAGTCACTGCAGGGATATCCAGCCTTATTTCGCGTCACGGCATCGCGGTGTCCATTCCACTTGAGGCCGCAAACTCAGGGTCCCTCTCACATACATAGAGCTGAGAGAAGCCTCCTCTTGAGGTGCTTGTGGTAAGGTGGTATTCCTCTGGAGTCGAAGCCAGGGACTAACCTCTCATCTCGAATTGATTTTTGGCCCACGGAGCTCTTTCGTGTTGCTACAGTGACCTCAGGATCCCTCTAGCCTTGAAACAGTGTTCTTGGGGTTTCTCTGGAGTGCCATCAAGGAAATCAAGGCTCCTTTCATGTGTGATGTGCAACACGGAATTGCTCTGCACGCAGTGCAGGGGAATCGGGCCTCATCTCGCGGCGAGGGGGAAGTCTCATGGTTTTTCTCGAGTTGCGGTGGGAACCTGGTGTATATTCTCGAGTTACGACGGGGATCGCCCTTCCACCCACGTGTTTCTTCAGCGACGTCAGGACTCCTGCCTAGTTGCGAGGGACAACTCTGGATTCTCCTCGAGGCTTGGCAGGGCAATTGGGACGCCTCTCCAGCTGAGGCGGGAGACCAAGTGTCCCTTTCCAAGTGCCACAGGAATCCTGGGACTCCTATCAAGTTTCCCGAGGAGTCAGGCATCGTCTCCTTTGGAGGCACTGATCTCCGCGTACCTCTGGAGTTTTCAAAGGATGTGAGGCTATCGGTCGCGATGAGGTGGGGAACTAAGTCTTTCTCTGTGCTTTCCACAGGGGATTCAGACATCCTTTCGTCCTGGGAGATGCAAGACGAGCCTGCATTGAAGTCACTGCAGGGATATCCGGCCTTATTTCGAGTCAGGGCATCGCGGTGTCCATTCCATTTGAGGCCGCAAACTCAGGGTCCCTCTCACATACCTAGAGCTGAGAGAAGCCTCCTCTTGAGGTGCTTGTGGTAAGGTGGTATTCCTCTGGAGACGAATCCAGGGACTAACCTCTCTTTTCGAGTTGAGTTTTGGCCCACGGAGCTCTTTCGTGTTGCTACCGTGACCTCAGGATCCCTCTATCCTTGAAACAGTGTTCTTGGGGTTTCTCTGGAGTGCCATCAAGGAAATCAAGGCTCCTTTCATGTGTGATGTGCAACACGGAATTGCTCTGCACGCAGTACAGGGGAATCGGGCCTCATCTCGCATCGAGGGGGAAGTCTCATGGTTTTTCTCGAGTTGCGGCGGGAACCTGGGGTATATTCTCGAGTTACGACGGGGATGGCCCTTCCACACACGTGTGTGTTCAGCCATGTCAGGACTCCTGCCTAGTTGCGAGGGACAACTCGGGATTCTGCTCGAGGCTTTGCAGGGCAATTGGGACGCCTCTCCAGCTGAGACGGGAGACCAAGGGTCCCTTTCCACGTGCCACAGGAATCCTGGGTCTCCTATTAAGTTTCACGAGGAGCCAGGCATCGTCTCCTTTGGAGGCACTGATCTCCGCATACCTCTGGAGTTTTCAAAGGATTTGAGGCCTCCTTCGCGATGAGGTGGGGAACTAGGTCTTTCTCTGTGGTCTCCACAGGGGATTCAGACACCCTTTCGTCTTGGGAGATGCAAGACGAGCCTGCATTCCAGTCACTGCAGGGATATCCGGCCTTATTTCGAGTCAGGGCATCGCGGTGTCCATTCCACTTGAGGCCACAAACTCAGGGTCCCTCTCACATACCTAGAGCTGAGAGAAGCCTCCTCTTGAGGTGCTTGTGGTAAGGTGGTATTCCTCTGGAGTCGAAGCCAGGGACTAACCTCTCATCTCGAGTTGATTTTTGGTCCACGGAGCTCTTTCGTGTTGCTACAGTGACCTCAGGATCCCTCTAGCCATGAAACAGTGTTCTTGGGGTTTCTCTGGAGTGCCATGAAGGAAATCAAGGCTCCTTTCATGTGTGATGTGCAACACAGAATTGCTCTGCACGCAGTGCGGGGGAATCGGGCCTCATCTCGCGGCGAGGGGGAAGTCTCATGGTTTTTCTCGAGTTGCGGTGGGAACCTGGGGTATATTCTCGAGTTACGACGGGGATGTCCCTTCCACCCACGTGTTTCTTCAGCGACGTCAGGACTCCTGCCTAGTTGGGAGGGACAACTCGGGATTCTCCTCGAGGCTTGCCAGGGCAATTGGGACGCCTCTCCAGCTGAGGCGGGAGACCAAGTGTCCCTTTCCAAGTGCCACAGGAATCCTGGGACTCCTATCAAGTTTCACGAGGAGTCAGGCATCGTCTCCTTTGGAGGCACTGATCTCCACGTACCTCTGGAGTTTTCAAAGGATGTGAGGCTATCGGTCGCGATGAGGTGGGGAACTAAGTCTTTCTCTGTGCTTTCCACAGGGGATTCAGACATCCTTTCGTCCTGGGAGATGCAAGACGAGCCTGCATTGAAGTCACTGCAGGGATATCCGGCCTTATTTCGAGTCAGGGCATCACGGTGTCCATTCCATTTGAGGCCGCAAACTCAGGGTCCCTCTCACATACCTAGAGCTGAGAGAAGCCTCCTCTTGAGGTGCTTGTGGTAAGGTGGTATTCCTCTGGAGACGAATCCAGGGACTAACCTCTCTTTTCGAGTTGATTTTTGGCCCACGGAGCTCTTTCGTGTTGCTACAGTGACCTCAGGATCCCTCTATCCTTGAAACAGTGTTCTTGGGGTTTCTCTGGAGTGCCATCAAGGAAATCAAGGCTCCTTTCATGTGTGATGTGCAAGACGGAATTGCTCTGCACGCAGTACAGGGGAATCGGGCCTCATCTCGCATCGAGGGGGAAGTCTCATGGTTTTTCTCGAGTTGCGGCGGGAACCTGGGGTATATTCTCGAGTTACGACGGGGATGGCCCTTCCACCCACGTGTTTGTTCAGCCACGTCAGGACTCCTGCCTAGTTGCGAGGGACAACTCGGGATTCTCCTCGAGGCTTGGCAGGGCAATTGGAACGCCTCTCCAGCTGAGGCGGGAGACCAAGGGTCCCTTTCCACGTGCCACAAGAATCCTGGGACTCCTATCAAGTTTCACGAGGAGTCAGGCATCGTCTCCTTTGGAGGCACTGATCTCCGCGTACCTCTGGAGTTTTCAAAAGATGTGAGGCCTCCGGTCGCGATGAGGTGGGGAACTTGGTCTTTCTCTGTGGTCTCCACAGGGGATTCAGACATCCTTTCTTCTTGGGAGATGCAAGAGGAGCCTGCATTCAAGTCACTGCAGGGATATTCGGCCTTATTTCGAGTCAGGGCATCGCGGTGTCCATTCCACTTGAGGCCGCAAACTCAGGATCCCTCTCACATACCTAGAGCTGAGAGAAGCCTCCTCTTGAGGTGCTTGTGGTAAGGTGGTATTCCTCAGGAGTCAAAGCCAGGGAGTAACCTCTCATCTCGTGTTGATTCTTGGTCCACGGAGCTCTTTCGTGTTGCTACAGTGACCTCAGGATCCCTCTAGCCTTGAAACAGTGTTCTTGGGGTTTCTCTGGAGTGCCGTCAAGGAAATCAAGGCTCCTTTCATTTGTGATGTGCAACACGGAATTGCTCTGCACGCAGTGCAGGGGAATCGGGCCTCATCTCGCGGCGAGGGGGAACTCTCATGGTTTTTCTCGAGTTGCGGCGGGAACCTGGGGTATATTCTCGAGTTACGACGGGGATGGCCCTTCCACACACATGTGTGTTCAGCGACGTCAGGACTCCTGCCTAGTTGCGAGGGACAACTCTGGATTCTCCTCGAGGCTTTGCAGGGCAATTGGGACGCCTCTCCAGCTGAGGCGGGAGACCAAGTGTCCCTTTCCAAGTGCCACAGGAATCCTGGGACTCCTATCAAGTTTCACGAGGAGTCAGGCATCGTCTCCTTTGGAGGCACTGATCTCCGCGTACCTCTGGAGTTTTCAAAGGATGTGAGGCTATCGGTCGCGATGAGGTGGGGAACTAAGTCTTTCTCTGTGCTTTCCACAGGGGATTCAGACATCCTTTCGTCCTGGGAGATGCAAGACGAGCCTGCATTCAAGTCACTGCAGGGATATCCGGCCTTATTTCGAGTCAGGGCATCGCGGTGTCCATTCCACTTGAGGCCGCAAACTCAGGGTCCCTCTCACATACCTAGAGCTGAGAGAAGCCTCCTCTTGAGGTGCTTGTGGTAAGGTGGTATTCCTCTGGAGACGAATCCAGGGACTAACCTCTCTTTTCGAGTTGATTTTTGGTCCACAGAGTTCTTTCGTGTTGCTACAGTGACCTCAGGATCCCTCTATCCTTGAAACAGTGTTCTTGGGGTTTCTCTGGAGTGCCATCAAGGAAATCAAGGCTCCTTTCATGTGTGATGTGCAAGACGGAATTGCTCTGCACGCAGTACAGGGGAATCGGGCCTCATCTCGCATCGAGGGGGAAGTCTCATGGTTTTTCTCGAGTTGCGGCGGGAACCTGGGGTATATTCTCGAGTTACGACGGGGATGGCCCTTCCACACACGTGTGTGTTCAGCCATGTCAGGACTCCTGCCTAGTTGCGAGGGACAACTCGGGATTCTGCTCGAGGCTTTGCAGGGCAATTGGGACGCCTCTCCAGCTGAGACGGGAGACCAAGTGTCCCTTTCCACGTGCCACAGGAATCCTGGGTCTCCTATTAAGTTTCACGAGGAGTCAGGCATCGTCTCCTTTGGAGGCACTGATCTCCGCATACCTCTGGAGTTTTCAAAGGATTTGAGGCCTCCTGTCGCGATGAGGTGGGGAACTAGGTCTTTCTCTGTGGTCTCCACAGGGGATTCAGACACCCTTTCGTCTTGGGAGATGCAAGACGAGCCTGCATTCCAGTCACTGCAGGGATATCCCCCCTTATTTCGAGTCAGGGCATCGCGGTGTCCATTCCACTTGAGGCCACAAACTCAGGGTCCCTCTCACATACCTAGAGCTGAGAGAAGCCTCCTCTTGAGGTGCTTGTGGTAAGGTGGTATTCCTCTGGAGTCGAAGCCAGGGACTAACCTCTCATCTCGAGTTGATTTTTGGTCCACGGAGCTCTTTCGTGTTGCTACAGTGACCTCAGGATCCCTCTAGCCATGAAACAGTGTTCTTGGGGTTTCTCTGGAGTGCCATGAAGGAAATCAAGGCTCCTTTCATGTGTGATGTGCAACACAGAATTGCTCTGCACGCAGTGCGGGGGAATCGGGCCTCATCTCGCGGCGAGGGGGAAGTCTCATGGTTTTTCTCGAGTTGCGGCCGGAACCTGGGGTATATTCTCGAGTTACGACGGGGATGGCCCTTCCACACACGTGTTTGTTCAGCCACGTCAGGACTCTTGCCTAGTTGCGAGACACAACTCGGGATTCTCCTCGAGGCTTGGCAAGGCAATTGGGACGCCTCTCCAGCTGAGACGGGAGACCAAGGGTCCCTTTCCACGTGCCACAGGAATCCTGGGACTCCTATCAAGTTTCACGAGGAGTCAGGCATCGTCTCCTTTGGAGGCACTGATCTCCGCGTACCTCTGGAGTTTTCAAAGGATGTGAGGCCTCCGGTCGCGATGAGGTGGGGAACTAGGTCTTTCTCTGTGGTCTCCACAGGGGATTCAGACATCCTTTCATCTTGGGAGATGCAAGACGAGCCTGCATTCAAGTCACTGCAGGGATATCCAGCCTTATTTCGCGTCACGGCATCGCGGTGTCCATTCCACTTGAGGCCGCAAACTCAGGGTCCCTCTCACATACATAGAGCTGAGAGAAGCCTCCTCTTGAGGTGCTTGTGGTAAGGTGGTATTCCTCTGGAGTCGAAGCCAGGGACTAACCTCTCATCTCGAATTGATTTTTGGCCCACGGAGCTCTTTCGTGTTGCTACAGTGACCTCAGGATCCCTCTAGCCTTGAAACAGTGTTCTTGGGGTTTCTCTGGAGTGCCATCAAGGAAATCAAGGCTCCTTTCATGTGTGATGTGCAACACGGAATTGCTCTGCACGCAGTGCAGGGGAATCGGGCCTCATCTCGCGGCGAGGGGGAAGTCTCATGGTTTTTCTCGAGTTGCGGTGGGAACCTGGTGTATATTCTCGAGTTACGACGGGGATCGCCCTTCCACCCACGTGTTTCTTCAGCGACGTCAGGACTCCTGCCTAGTTGCGAGGGACAACTCTGGATTCTCCTCGAGGCTTGGCAGGGCAATTGGGACGCCTCTCCAGCTGAGGCGGGAGACCAAGTGTCCCTTTCCAAGTGCCACAGGAATCCTGGGACTCCTATCAAGTTTCCCGAGGAGTCAGGCATCGTCTCCTTTGGAGGCACTGATCTCCGCGTACCTCTGGAGTTTTCAAAGGATGTGAGGCTATCGGTCGCGATGAGGTGGGGAACTAAGTCTTTCTCTGTGCTTTCCACAGGGGATTCAGACATCCTTTCGTCCTGGGAGATGCAAGACGAGCCTGCATTGAAGTCACTGCAGGGATATCCGGCCTTATTTCGAGTCAGGGCATCGCGGTGTCCATTCCATTTGAGGCCGCAAACTCAGGGTCCCTCTCACATACCTAGAGCTGAGAGAAGCCTCCTCTTGAGGTGCTTGTGGTAAGGTGGTATTCCTCTGGAGACGAATCCAGGGACTAACCTCTCCTTTCGAGTTGAGTTTTGGCCCACGGAGCTCTTTCGTGTTGCTACCGTGACCTCAGGATCCCTCTATCCTTGAAACAGTGTTCTTGGGGTTTCTCTGGAGTGCCATCAAGGAAATCAAGGCTCCTTTCATGTGTGATGTGCAAGACGGAATTGCTCTGCACGCAGTACAGGGGAATCGGGCCTCATCTCGCATCGAGGGGGAAGTCTCATGGTTTTTCTCGAGTTGCGGCGGGAACCTGGGGTATATTCTCGAGTTACGACGGGGATGGCCCTTCCACCCACGTGTTTGTTCAGCCACGTCAGGACTCCTGCCTAGTTGCGAGGGACAACTCTGGATTCTCCTCGAGGCTTGGCAGGGCAATTGGAACGCCTCTCCAGCTGAGGCAGGAGACCAAGGGTCCCTTTCCACGTGCCACAAGAATCCTGGGACTCCTATCAAGTTTCAGGAGGAGTCAGGCATCGTCTCTTTGGAGGCACTGATCTCCGCGTAGCTCTGGAGT
This sequence comes from Cervus elaphus, assembly GCF_910594005.1. NCBI lineage: Eukaryota > Metazoa > Chordata > Mammalia > Artiodactyla > Cervidae > Cervus > Cervus elaphus. Next base: position 4,762,444 of record NW_025316779.1, read on the forward strand.
TTTCAAAGGATGTGAGGCCTGCGGTCACGATGAAGTGGGGAACTAGGTGTTTCTCTGTGGTCTCCACAGGGGATTCAGACATCCTTTCTTCTTGGGAGATGCAAGACGAGCCTGCATTCATGTCACTGCAGGGATATCCGGCCTTATTTCGAGTCAGGGCATCGCGGTGTCCATTCCACTTGAGGCCGCAAACTCAGGATCCCTCTCACATACCTAGAGCTGAGAGAAGCCTCCTCTTGAGGTGCTTGTGGTAAGGTGGTATTCCTCAGGAGTCGAAACCAGGGACTAACCTCTCATCTCGTGTTGATTCTTGGTCCACGGAGCACTTTCGTGTTGCTACAGTGACCTCAGGATCCCTCTATCCTTGAAACAGTGTTCTTGGGGTTTCTCTGGAGTGCCATCAAGGAAATCAAGGCTCCTTTCATGTGTGATGTGCAACACGGAATTGCTCTGCATGCAGTGCAGGGGAATCGGGCCTCATCTCGCGGCGAGGGGGAAGTCTCATTGTTTTTCTCGAGTTGCGGCGGGAACCTGGGGTATATTCTCGAGTTACGACGGGGATGGCCCTTCCACACACGTGTGTGTTCAGCCATGTCAGGACTCCTGCCTAGTTGCGAGGGACAACTCGGGATTCTCCTCGAGGCTTTGCAGGGCAATTCGGACGCCTCTCCAGCTGAGGCGGGAGACCAAGGGCCCCTTTCCACGTGCCACAGGAATCCTGGGTCTCCTATCAAGTTTCACGAGGAGTCAGGCATCGTCTCCTTTGGAGGCACTGATCTCCGCATACCTCTGGAGTTTTCAAAGATTTTGACGCCTCCTGTCGCGATGAGGTGGAGAACTAGGTCTTTCTCTGTGGTCTCCACAGGGGATTCAGACACCCTTTCGTCTTGGGAGATGCAAGACGAGCCTGCATTCCAATCACTGCAGGGATATCCGGCCTTATTTCGAGTCAGGGCATCGCGGTGTCCATTCCACTTGAGGCCGCAAACTCAGGATCCCTCTCACGTACCTAGAGCTGAGAGAAGCCTCCTCTTGAGGTGCTTCTGGTAAGGTGATATTCCTCTGGAGTCGAATCCAGGGACTAACCTCTCATCTCGAGTTGATTTTTGGTCCACAGAGTTCTTTCGTGTTGCTACAGTGACCTCAGGATCCCTCTAGCCTTGAAACAGTGTTCTTGGGGTTTCTCTGGAGTGCCATGAAGGAAATCAAGGCTCCTTTCATGTGTGATGTGCAACACAGAATTGCTCTGCACGCAGTGCAGGGGAATCGGGCCTCATCTCGCGGCGAGGGGGAAGTCTCATGGTTTTCCTCGAGTTGCGGCGGGAACCTGGGGTATATTCTCGAGTTACGACGGGGATGGCCCTTCCACACACGTGTTTGTTCAGCCACGTCAGGACTCTTGCCTAGTTGCGAGACACAACTCGGGATTCTCCTCGAGGCTTGGCAAGGCAATTGGGACGCTTCTCCAGCTGAGGCGGGAGACCAAGGGTCCCTTTCCACGTGCCACAGGAATCCTGGGACTCCTATCAAGTTTCACGAGGAGTCAGGCATCGTCTCCTTTGGAGGCACTGATCTCCGCGTACCTCTGGAGTTTTCAAAGGATGTGAGGCCTCCGGTCGCGATGAGGTGGGGAACTAGGTCTTTCTCTGTGGTCTCCACAGGGGATTCAGACATCCTTTCATCTTGGGAGATGCAAGACGAGCCTGCATTCAAGTCACTGCAGGGATATCCAGCCTTATTTCGCGTCAGGGAATCGCGGTGTCCATTCCACTTGAGGCCGCAAACTCAGGGTCCCTCTCACATACCTAGAGCTGAGAGAAGCCTCCTCTTGAGGTGCTTGTGGTAAGGTGGTATTCCTCTGGAGTGGAAGCCAGGGACTAACCTCTCATCTCGAGTTGATTTTTGGCCCACGGAGCTCTTTCGTGTTGATACAGTGACCTGAGGATCCCTCTAGCCCTGAAACAGTGTTCTTGGGGTTTCTCTGGAGTGCCATCAAGGAAATCAAGGCTCCTTTCATGTGTGATGTGCAACACGGAATTGCTCTGCACGCAGTGCAGGGGAATCGGGCCTCATCTCGCGGCGAGGGGGAAGTCTCATGGTTTTTCTCGAGTTGCGGCGGGAACCTGGGGTATATTCTCGAGTTACGACGGGGATGGCCCTTCCACCCACGTGTTTGTTCAGCCACGTCAGGACTCCTGCCTAGTTGCGAGGGACAACTCTGGATTCTCCTCGAGGCTTGGCAGGGCAATTGGGACGCCTCTCCAGCTGAGGCGGGAGACCAAGTGTCCCTTTCCAAGTGCCACAGGAATCCTGGGACTCCTATCAAGTTTCACGAGGAGTCAGGCATCGTCTCCTTTGGAGGCACTGATCTCCGCGTACCTCTGGAGTTTTCAAAGGATGTGAGGCTATCGGTCGCGATGAGGTGGGGAACTAAGTCTTTCTCTGTGCTTTCCACAGGGGATTCAGACATCCTTTCGTCCTGGGAGATGCAAGACGAGCCTGCATTGAAGTCACTGCAGGGATATCCGGCCTTATTTCGAGTCAGGGCATCGCGGTGTCCATTCCACTTGAGGCCGCAAACTCAGGGTCCCTCTCACATACCTAGAGCTGAGAGAAGCCTCCTCTTGAGGTGCTTGTGGTAAGGTGGTATTCCTCTGGAGACGAATCCAGGGACTAACCTCTCTTTTCGAGTTGATTTTTGGTCCACCGAGTTCTTTCGTGTTGCTACAGTGACCTCAGGATCCCTCTATCCTTGAAACAGTGTTCTTGGGGTTTCTCTGGAGTGCCATCAAGGAAATCAAGGCTCCTTTCATGTGTGATATGCAAGACGGAATTGCTCTGCACGCAGTACAGGGGAATCGGGCCTCATCTCGCATCGAGGGGGAAGTCTCATGGTTTTTCTCGAGTTGCGGCGGGAACCTGGGGTATATTCTCGAGTTACGACGGGGATGGCCCTTCCACCCACGTGTTTCTTCAGCCACGTCAGGACTCCTGCCTAGTTGCGAGGGACAACTCGGGATTCTCCTCGAGGCTTGGCAGGACAATTGGGACGCCTCTCCAGCTGAGGCGGGAGACCAAGGGTCCCTTTCCACGTGCCACAAGAATCCTGGGACTCCTATCAAGTTTCACGAGGAGTCAGGCATCGTCTCCTTTGGAGGCACTGATCTCCGCGTACCTCTGGCGTTTTCAAAGGATGTGAGGCCTGCGGTCGCGATGAGGTGGGGAACTAGGTGTTTCTCTGTGGTATCCACAGGGGATTCAGACATCCTTTCTTCTTGGGAGATGCAAGACGAGCCTGCATTCAAGTCACTGCAGGCATATCCGGCCTTATTTCGAGTCAGGGCATCGCGGTGTCCATTCCACTTGAGGCCGCAAACTCAGGATCCCTCTCACATACCTAGAGCTGAGAGAAGCCTCCTCTTGAGGTGCTTGTGGTAAGGTGGTATTCCTCAGGAGTCGAAGCCAGGGACTAACCTCTCATCTCGTGTTGATTCTTGGTCCACGGAGCTCTTTCGTGTTGCTACAGTGACCTCAGAATCCCTCTATCCTTGAAACAGTGTTCTTGGGGTTTCTCTGGAGTGCCATCAAGGAAATCAAGGCTCCTTTCATGTGTGATGTGCAAGACGGAATTGCTCTGCACGCAGTACAGGGGAATCGGGCCTCATCTCGCATCGAGGGGGAAGTCTCATGGTTTTTCTCGAGTTGCGGCGGGTACCTGGGGTATATTCTCGAGTTACGACGGGGATGGCCCTTCCACACACGTGTTTGTTCAGCCACGTCAGGACTCCTGCCTAGTTGCGAGGGACAACTCTGGATTCTCCTCGAGGCTTGGCAGGGCAATTGGGACGCCTCTCCAGCTGAGGCGGGAGACCAAGGGTCCCTTTCCACGTGCCACAAGAATCCTGGGACTCCTATCAAGTTTCACGAGGAGTCAGGCATCGTCTCCTTTGGAGGCACTGATCTCCGCGTACCTCTGGAGTTTTCAAAGGATGTGAGGCCTCCGGTCGCGATGAGGTGGGGAACTAGGTCTTTCTCTGTGGTCTCCACAGGGGATTCAGACATCCTTTCATCTTGGGAGATGCAAGACGAGCCTGCATTCAAGTCACTGCAGGGATATCCAGCCTTATTTCGCGTCAGGGCATCGCGGTGTCCATTCCACTTGAGGCCGCAAACTCAGGGTCCCTCTCACATACCTAGAGCTGAGAGAAGCCTCCTCTTGAGGTACTTGTGGTAAGGTGGTATTCCTCTGGAGTCGAAGCCAGGGACTAACCTCTCATCTCGAGTTGATTTTTGGCCCACGGAGCTCTTTCGTGTTGCTACAGTGACCTCAGGATCCCTCTAGCCTTGAAACAGTGTTCTTGGGGTTTCTCTGGAGTGCCATGAAGGAAATCAAGGCTCCTTTCATGTGTGATGTGCAACACGGAATTGCTCTGCACGCAGTGCAGGGGAATCGGGCCTCATCTCGCGGCGAGGGGGAAGTCTCATGGTTTTTCTCGAGTTGCGGCGGGAACCTGGGGTATATTCTCGAGTTACGACGGGGATGGCCCTTCCACCCACGTGTTTGTTCAGCGACGTCAGGACTCCTGCCTAGTTGCGAGGGACAACTCTGGATTCTCCTCGAGGCTTGGCAGGGCAATTGGGCCGCCTCTCCAGCTGAGGCGGGAGACCAAGTGTCCCTTTCCAAGTGCCACAGGAATCCTGGGACTCCTATCAAGTTTCACGAGGAGTCAGGCATCGTCTCCTTTGGAGGCACTTATCTCCGCGTACCTCTGGAGTTTGCAAAGGATGTGAGGCTATCGGTCGCGATGAGGTGGGGAACTAAGTCTTTCTCTGTGCTTTCCATAGGGGATTCAGACATCCTTTCATCCTGGGAGATGCAAGACGAGCCTGCATTGAAGTCACTGCAGGGATATCCGGCCTTATTTCGAGCCAGGGCATCGCGGTGTCCATTCCACTTGAGGCCGCAAACTCAGGGTCCCTCTCACATACCTAGAGCTGAGAGAAGCCTCCTCTTGAGGTGCTTGTGGTAAGGTGGTATTCCTCTGGAGACGAATCCAGGGACTAACCTCTCTTTTCGAGTTGATTTTTGGTCCACAGAGTTCTTTCGTGTTGCTACAGTGACCTCAGGATCCCTCTATCCTTGAAACAGTGTTCTTGGGGTTTCTCTGGAGTGCCATCAAGGAAATCACGGTTCCTTTCATGTGTGATGTGCAAGACGGAATTGCTCTGCACGCAGTGTAGGGGAATCGGGCCTCATCTCGCATCGAGGGGGAAGTCTCATGGTTTTTCTCGAGTTGCGGCGGGAACCTGGGGTATATTCTCGAGTTACGACGGGGATGGCCCTTCCACCCACGTGTTTGTTCAGCCACGTCAGGACTCCTGCCTAGTTGCGAGGGACAACTCGGGATTCTCCTCGAGGCTTGGCAGGGCAATTGGAACGCCTCTCCAGCTGAGGCGGGAGACCAAGGGTCCCTTTCCACGTGCCACAAGAATCCTGGGACTCCTATCAAGTTTCACGAGGAGTCAGGCATCGTCTCCTTTGGAGGCACTGATCTCCGCGTACCTCTGGAGTTTTCAAAGGATGTGAGGCCTCCGGTCGCGATGAGGTGGGGAACTAGGTCTTTCACTGTGGTCTCCACAGGGGATTCAGACATCCTTTCTTCTTGGGAGATGCAAGACGAGCCTGCATTCAAGTCACTGCAGGGATATCCGGCCTTATTCCGAGTCAGGGCATCGCGGTGTCCATTCCACTTGAGGCCGCAAACTCAGGATCCCTCTCACATACCTAGAGCTGAGAGAAGCCTCCTCTTGAGGTGCTTGTGGTAAGGTGGTATTCCTCAGGAGTCGAAGCCAGGGACTAACCTCTCATCTCGTGTTGATTCTTGGTCCACGGAGCTCTTTCGTGTTGCTACAGTGACCTCAGGATCCCTCTAGCCTTGAAACAGTGTTCTTGGGGTTTCTCTGGAGTGCCATCAAGGAAATCAAGGCTCCTTTCATGTGTGATGTGCAACACGGAATTGCTCTGCACGCAGTGCAGGGGAATCGGGCCTCATCTCGCGGCGAGGGGGAAGTCTCATGGTTTTTCTCGAGTTGCGGCGGGAACCTGGGGTATATTCTCGAGTTACGACGGGGATGGCCCTTCCACCCACGTGTTTCTTCAGCGACGTCAGGACTCCTGCCTAGTTGCGAGGGACAACTCTGGATTCTCCTCGAGGCTTTGCAGGGCAATTGGGACGCCTCTCCAGCTGAGACGGGAGACCAAGGGTCCCTTTCCACGTGCCACAGGAATCCTGGGTCTCCTATTAAGTTTCACGAGGAGTCAGGCATCGTTTCCTTTGGAGGCACTGATCTCCGCATACCTTTGGAGTTTTCAAAGGATTTGAGGCCTCCTGTCGCGATGAGGTGGGGAACTAGGTCATTCTCTGTGGTCTCCACAGGGGATTCAGACACCCTTTCGTCTTGGGAGATGCAAGACGAGCCTGCATTCCAGTCACTGCAGGGATATCCGGCCTTATTTCGAGTCAGGGCATCGCGGTGTCCATTCCACTTGAGGCCGCAAACTCAGGGTCCCTCTCACATACCTAGAGCTGAGAGAAGCCTCCTCTTGAGGTGCTTGTGGTAAGGTGGTATTCCTCTGGAGTCGAAGCCAGGGACTAACCTCTCATCTCGAGTTGATTTTTGGTCCACGGAGCTCTTTCGTGTTGCTACAGTGACCTCAGGATCCCTCTAGCCTTGAAACAGTGTTCTTGGGGTTTCTCTGGAGTGCCATGAAGGAAATCAAGGCTCCTTTCATGTGTGATGTGCAACACGGAATTGCTCTGCACGCAGTGCAGAGCAATCGGGCCTCATCTCGCGGCGAGGGGGAAGTCTCATGGTTTTTCTCGAGTTGCGGCGGGAACCTGGGGTATATTCTCGAGTTACGACGGGGATGGCCCTTCCACACACGTGTTTGTTCAGCCACGTCAGGACTCTTGCCTAGTTGCGAGACACAACTCGGGATTCTCCTCGAGGCTTGGCAAGGCAATTGGGACGCCTCTCCAGCTGAGGCGGGAGACCAAGGGTCCCTTTCCACGTGCCACAAGAATCCTGGGACTCCTATCAAGTTTCACGAGGAGTCAGGCATCGTCTCCTTTGGAGGCACTGATCTCCGCGTACCTCTGGAGTTTTCAAAGGATGTGAGGCTATCGGTCGCGATGAGGTGGGGAACTAAGTCTTTCTCTGTGCTTTCCACAGGGGATTCAGACATCCTTTCGTCCTGGGAGATGCAAGACGAGCCTGCATTGAAGTCACTGCAGGGATATCCGGCCTTATTTCGAGTCAGGGCATCGCGGTGTCCATTCCACTTGAGGCCGCAAACTCAGGGTCCCTCTCACATACCTAGAGCTGAGAGAAGCCTCCTCTTGAGGTGCTTGTGGTAAGGTGGTATTCCTCTGGAGACGAATCCAGGGACTAACCTCTCTTTTCGAGTTGATTTTTGGTCCACAGAGTTCTTTCGTGTTGCTACAGTGACCTCAGGATCCCTCTATCCTTGAAACAGTGTTCTTGGGGTTTCTCTGGAGTGCCATCAAGGAAATCAAGGCTCCTTTCATGTGTGATGTGCAAGACGGAATTGCTCTGCACGCAGTACAGGGGAATGGGGCCTCATCTCGCATCGAGGGGGAAGTCTCATGGTTTTTCTCGAGTTGCGGCGGGAACCTGGGGTATATTCTCGAGTTACGACGGGGATGGCCCTTCCACCCACGTGTTTGTTCAGCCACGTCAGGACTCCTGCCTAGTTGCGAGGGACAACTCGGGATTCTCCTCGAGGCTTGGCAGGGCAATTGGAACGCCTCTCCAGCTGAGGCGGGAGACCAAGGGTCCCTTTCCACGTGCCACAAGAATCCTGGGACTCCTATCAAGTTTCACGAGGAGTCAGGCATCGTCTCCTTTGGAGGCACTGATCTCCGCGTACCTCTGGCGTTTTCAAAGGATGTGAGGCCTGCGGTCGCGATGAGGTGGGGAACTAGGTGTTTCTCTGTGGTCTCCACAGGGGATTCAGACATCCTTTCTTCTTGGGAGATGCAAGACGAGCCTGCATTCAAGTCACTGCAGGGATATCCGGCCTTATTTCGAGTCAGGGCATCGCGGTGTCCATTCCACTTGAGGCCGCAAACTCAGGATCCCTCTCACATACCTAGAGCTGAGAGAAGCCTCCTCTTGAGGTGCTTGTGGTAAGGTGGTATTCCTCAGGAGTCGAAGCCAGGGACTAACCTCTCATCTCGTGTTGATTCTTGGTCCACGGAGCTCTTTCGTGTTGCTACAGTGACCTCAGAATCCCTCTATCCTTGAAACAGTGTTCTTGGGGTTTCTCTGGAGTGCCATCAAGGAAATCAAGGCTCCTTTCATGTGTGATGTGCAAGACGGAATTGCTCTGCACGTAGTACAGGGGAATCGGGCCTCATCTCGCATCGAGGGGGAAGTCTCATGGTTTTTCTCGAGTTGCGGCGGGTACCTGGGGTATATTCTCGAGTTACGACGGGGATGGCCCTTCCACACACGTGTTTGTTCAGCCACGTCAGGACTCCTGCCTAGTTGCGAGGGACAACTCTGGATTCTCCTCGAGGCTTGGCAGGGCAATTGGGACGCCTCTCCAGCTGAGGCGGGAGACCAAGGGTCCCTTTCCACGTGCCACAAGAATCCTGGGACTCCTATCAAGTTTCACGAGGAGTCAGGCATCGTCTCCTTTGGAGGCACTGATCTCCGCGTACCTCTGGAGTTTTCAAAGGATGTGAGGCCTCGGGTCGCGATGAGGTGGGGAACTAGGTCTTTCTCTGTGGTCTCCACAGGGGATTCAGACATCCTTTCATCTTGGGAGATGCAAGACGAGCCTGCATTCAAGTCACTGCAGGGATATCCAGCCTTATTTCGCGTCAGGGCATCGCGGTGTCCATTCCACTTGAGGCCGCAAACTCAGGGTCCCTCTCACATACCTAGAGCTGAGAGAAGCCTCCTCTTGAGGTACTTGTGGTAAGGTGGTATACCTCTGGAGTCGAAGCCAGGGACTAACCTCTCATCTCGAGTTGATTTTTGGCCCACGGAGCTCTTTCGTGTTGCTACAGTGACCTCAGGATCCCTCTAGCCTTGAAACAGTGTTCTTGGGGTTTCTCTGGAGTGCCATGAAGGAAATCAAGGCTCCTTTCATGTGTGATGTGCAACACGGAATTGCTCTGCATGCAGTGCAGGGGAATCGGGCCTCATCTCGCGGCGAGGGGGAAGTCTCATGGTTTTTCTCGAGTTGCGGCGGGAACCTGGGGTATATTCTCGAGTTACGACGGGGATGGCCCTTCCACCCACGTGTTTGTTCAGCGACGTCAGGACTCCTGCCTAGTTGCGAGGGACAACTCTGGATTCTCCTCGAGGCTTGGCAGGGCAATTGGGCCGCCTCTCCAGCTGAGGCGGGAGACCAAGTGTCCCTTTCCAAGTGCCACAGGAATCCTGGGACTCCTATCAAGTTTCACGAGGAGTCAGGCATCGTCTCCTTTGGAGGCACTTATCTCCGCGTACCTCTGGAGTTTGCAAAGGATGTGAGGCTATCGGTCGCGATGAGGTGGGGAACTAAGTCTTTCTCTGTGCTTTCCATAGGGGATTCAGACATCCTTTCGTCCTGGGAGATGCAAGACGAGCCTGCATTGAAGTCACTGCAGGGATATCCGGCCTTATTTCGAGCCAGGGCATCGCGGTGTCCATTCCACTTGAGGCCGCAAACTCAGGGTCCCTCTCACATACCTAGAGCTGAGAGAAGCCTCCTCTTGAGGTGCTTGTGGTAAGGTGGTATTCCTCTGGAGACGAATCCAGGGACTAACCTCTCTTTTCGAGTTGATTTTTGGTCCACAGAGTTCTTTCGTGTTGCTACAGTGACCTCAGGATCCCTCTATCCTTGAAACAGTGTTCTTGGGGTTTCTCTGGAGTGCCATCAAGGAAATCACGGTTCCTTTCATGTGTGATGTGCAAGACGGAATTGCTCTGCACGCAGTACAGGGGAATCGGGCCTCATCTCGCATCGAGGGGGAAGTCTCATGGTTTTTCTCGAGTTGCGGCGGGAACCTGGGGTATATTCTCGAGTTACGACGGGGGATGGCCCTTCCACCCACGTGTTTGTTCAGCCACGTCAGGACTCCTGCCTAGTTGCGAGGGACAACTCGGGATTCTCCTCGAGGCTTGGCAGGGCAATTGGAACGCCTCTCCAGCTGAGGCGGGAGACCAAGGGTCCCTTTCCACGTGCCACAAGAATCCTGGGACTCCTATCAAGTTTCACGAGGAGTCAGGCATCGTCTCCTTTGGAGGCACTGATCTCCGCGTACCTCTGGAGTTTTCAAAGGATGTGAGGCCTCCGGTCGCGATGAGGTGGGGAACTAGGTCTTTCACTGTGGTCTCCACAGGGGATTCAGACATCCTTTCTTCTTGGGAGATGCAAGACGAGCCTGCATTCAAGTCACTGCAGGGATATCCGGCCTTATTTCGAGTCAGGGCATCGCGGTGTCCATTCCACTTGAGGCCGCAAACTCAGGATCCCTCTCACATACCTAGAGCTGAGAGAAGCCTCCTCTTGAGGTGCTTGTGGTAAGGTGGTATTCCTCAGGAGTCGAAGCCAGGGACTAACCTCTCATCTCGTGTTGATTCTTGGTCCACGGAGCTCTTTCGTGTTGCTACAGTGACCTCAGGATCCCTCTAGCCTTGAAACAGTGTTCTTGGGGTTTCTCTGGAGTGCCATCAAGGAAATCAAGGCTCCTTTCATGTGTGATGTGCAACACGGAATTGCTCTGCACGCAGTGCAGGGGAATCGGGCCTCATCTCGCGGCGAGGGGGAAGTCTCATGGTTTTTCTCGAGTTGCGGCGGGAACCTGGGGTATATTCTCGAGTTACGACGGGGATGGCCCTTCCACCCACGTGTTTCTTCAGCCACGTCAGGACTCCTGCCTAGTTGCGAGGGACAACTCTGGATTCTCCTCGAGGCTTTGCAGGGCAATTGGGACGCCTCTCCAGCTGAGACGGGAGACCAAGGGTCCCTTTCCACGTGCCACAGGAATCCTGGGTCTCCTATTAAGTTTCACGAGGAGTCAGGCATCGTTTCCTTTGGAGGCACTGATCTCCGCATACCTCTGGAGTTTTCAAAGGATTTGAGGCCTCCTGTCGCGATGAGGTGGGGAACTAGGTCATTCTCTGTGGTCTCCACAGGGGATTCAGACACCCTTTCGTCTTGGGAGATGCAAGACGAGCCTGCATTCCAGTCACTGCCGGGATATCCGGCCTTATTTCGAGTCAGGGCATCGCGGTGTCCATTCCACTTGAGGCCGCAAACTCAGGGTCCCTCTCACATACCTAGAGCTGAGAGAAGCCTTCTCTTGAGGTGCTTGTGGTAAGGTGGTATTCCTCTGGAGTCGAAGCCAGGGACTAACCTCTCATCTCGAGTTGATTTTTGGTCCACGGAGCTCTTTCGTGTTGCTACAGTGACCTCAGGATCCCTCTAGCCTTGAAACAGTGTTCTTGGGGTTTCTCTGGAGTGCCATGAAGGAAATCAAGGCTCCTTTCATGTGTGATGTGCAACACGGAATTGCTCTGCACGCAGTGCGGGGCAATCGGGCCTCATCTCGCGGCGAGGGGGAAGTCTCATGGTTTTTCTCGAGTTGCGGCGGGAACCTGGGGTATATTCTCGAGTTACGACGGGGATGGCCCTTCCACACACGTGTTTGTTCAGCCACGTCAGGACTCTTGCCTAGTTGCGAGACACAACTCGGGATTCTCCTCGAGGCTTGGCAAGGCAATTGGGACGCCTCTCCAGCTGAGGCGGGAGACCAAGGGTCCCTTTCCACGTGCCACAAGAATCCTGGGACTCCTATCAAGTTTCACGAGGAGTCAGGCATCGTCTCCTTTGGAGGCACTGATCTCCGCGTACCTCTGGAGTTTTCAAAGGATGTGAGGCTATCGGTCGCGATGAGGTGGGGAACTAAGTCTTTCTCTGTGCTTTCCACAGGGGATTCAGACATCCTTTCGTCCTGGGAGATGCAAGACGAGCCTGCATTGAAGTCACTGCAGGGATATCCGGCCTTATTTCGAGTCAGGGCATCGCGGTGTCCATTCCACTTGAGGCCGCAAACTCAGGGTCCCTCTCACATACCTAGAGCTGAGAGAAGCCTCCTCTTGAGGTGCTTGTGGTAAGGTGGTATTCCTCTGGAGACGAATCCAGGGACTAACCTCTCTTTTCGAGTTGATTTTTGGTCCACAGAGTTCTTTCGTGTTGCTACAGTGACCTCAGGATCCCTCTATCCTTGAAACAGTGTTCTTGGGGTTTCTCTGGAGTGCCATCAAGGAAATCAAGGCTCCTTTCATGTGTGATGTGCAACACAGAATTGCTCTGCACGCAGTACAGGGGAATCGGGCCTCATCTCGCATCGAGGGGGAAGTCTCATGGTTTTTCTCGAGTTGCGGCGGGAACCTGGGGTATATTCTCGAGTTACGACGGGGATGGCCCTTCCACCCACGTGTTTCTTCAGCCACGTCAGGACTCCTGCCTAGTTGCGAGGGACAACTCGGGATTCTCCTCGAGGCTTGGCAGGGCAATTGGGACGCCTCTCCAGCTGAGGCGGGAGACCAAGTGTCCCTTTCCACGTGCCACAAGAATCCTGGGACTCCTATCAAGTTTCACGAGGAGTCAGGCATCGTCTCCTTTGGAGGCACTGATCTCCGCGTACCTCTGGCGTTTTCAAAGGATGTGAGGCCTGCGGTCGCGATGAGGTGGGGAACTAGGTGTTTCTCTGTGGTCTCCACAGGGGATTCAGACATCCTTTCTTCTTGGGAGATGCAAGACGAGCCTGCATTCAAGTCACTGCAGGGATATCCGGCCTTATTTCGAGTCAGGGCATCGCGGTGTCCATTCCACTTGAGGCCGCAAACTCAGGATCCCTCTCACATACCTAGAGCTGAGAGAAGCCTCCTCTTGAGGTGCTTGTGGTAAGGTGGTATTCCTCAGGAGTCGAAGCCAGGGACTAACCTCTCATCTCGTGTTGATTCTTGGTCCACGGAGCTCTTTCGTGTTGCTACAGTGACCTCAGAATCCCTCTATCCTTGAAACAGTGTTCTTGGGGTTTCTCTGGAGTGCCATCAAGGAAATCAAGGCTCCTTTCATGTGTGATGTGCAAGACGGAATTGCTCTGCACGCAGTACAGGGGAATCGGGCCTCATCTCGCATCGAGGGGGAAGTCTCATGGTTTTTCTCGAGTTGCGGCGGGTACCTGGGGTATATTCTCGAGTTACGACGGGGATGGCCCTTCCACACACTTGTTTGTTCAGCCACGTCAGGACTCCTGCCTAGTTGCGAGGGACAACTCTGGATTCTCCTCGAGGCTTGGCAGGGCAATTGGGACGCCTCTCCAGCTGAGGCGGGAGACCAAGGGTCCCTTTCCACGTGCCACAAGAATCCTGGGACTCCTATCAAGTTTCACGAGGAGTCAGGCATCGTCTCCTTTGGAGGCACTGATCTCCGCGTACCTCTGGAGTTTTCAAAGGATGTGAGGCCTCCGGTCGCGATGAGGTGGGGAACTAGGTCTTTCTCTGTGGTCTCCACAGGGGATTCAGACATCCTTTCATCTTGGGAGATGCAAGACGAGCCTGCATTCAAGTCACTGCAGGGATATCCAGCCTTATTTCGCGTCAGGGCATCGCGGTGTCCATTCCACTTGAGGCCGCAAACTCAGGGTCCCTCTCACATACCTAGAGCTGAGAGAAGCCTCCTCTTGAGGTACTTGTGGTAAGGTGGTATTCCTCTGGAGTCGAAGCCAGGGACTAACCTCTCATCTCGAGTTGATTTTTGGCCCACGGAGCTCTTTCGTGTTGCTACAGTGACCTCAGGATCCCTCTAGCCTTGAAACAGTGTTCTTGGGGTTTCTCTGGAGTGCCATGAAGGAAATCAAGGCTCCTTTCATGTGTGATGTGCAACACGGAATTGCTCTGCATGCAGTGCAGGGGAATCGGGCCTCATCTCGCGGCGAGGGGGAAGTCTCATGGTTTTTCTCGAGTTGCGGCGGGAACCTGGGGTATATTCTCGAGTTACGACGGGGATGGCCCTTCCACCCACGTGTTTGTTCAGCGACGTCAGGACTCCTGCCTAGTTGCGAGGGACAACTCTGGATTCTCCTCGAGGCTTGGCAGGGCAATTGGGCCGCCTCTCCAGCTGAGGCGGGAGACCAAGTGTCCCTTTCCAAGTGCCACAGGAATCCTGGGACTCCTATCAAGTTTCACGAGGAGTCAGGCATCGTCTCCTTTGGAGGCACTTATCTCCGCGTACCTCTGGAGTTTGCAAAGGATGTGAGGCTATCGGTCGCGATGAGGTGGGGAACTAAGTCTTTCTCTGTGCTTTCCATAGGGGATTCAGACATCCTTTCATCCTGGGAGATGCAAGACGAGCCTGCATTGAAGTCACTGCAGGGATATCCGGCCTTATTTCGAGCCAGGGCATCGCGGTGTCCATTCCACTTGAGGCCGCAAACTCAGGGTCCCTCTCACATACCTAGAGCTGAGAGAAGCCTCCTCTTGAGGTTCTTGTGGTAAGGTGGTATTCCTCTGGAGACGAATCCAGGGACTAACCTCTCTTTTCGAGTTGATTTTTGGTCCACAGAGTTCTTTCGTGTTGCTACAGTGACCTCAGGATCCCTCTATCCTTGAAACAGTGTTCTTGGGGTTTCTCTGGAGTGCCATCAAGGAAATCACGGTTCCTTTCATGTGTGATGTGCAAGACGGAATTGCTCTGCACGCAGTATAGGGGAATCGGGCCTCATCTCGCATCGAGGGGGAAGTCTCATGGTTTTTCTCGAGTTGCGGCGGGAACCTGGGGTATATTCTCGAGTTACGACGGGGATGGCCCTTCCACCCACGTGTTTCTTCAGCCACGTCAGGACTCCTGCCTAGTTGCGAGGGACAACTCGGGATTCTCCTCGAGGCTTGGCAGGGCAATTGGAACGCCTCTCCAGCTGAGGCGGGAGACCAAGGGTCCCTTTCCACGTGCCACAAGAATCCTGGGACTCCTATCAAGTTTCACGAGGAGTCAGGCATCGTCTCCTTTGGAGGCACTGATCTCCGCGTACCTCTGGAGTTTTCAAAGGATGTGAGGCCTCCGGTCGCGATGAGGTGGGGAACTAGGTCTTTCACTGTGGTCTCCACAGGGGATTCAGACATCCTTTCTTCTTGGGAGATGCAAGACGAGCCTGCATTCAAGTCACTGCAGGGATATCCGGCCTTATTTCGAGTCAGGGCATCGCGGTGTCCATTCCACTTGAGGCCGCAAACTCAGGATCCCTCTCACATACCTAGAGCTGAGAGAAGCCTCCTCTTGAGGTGCTTGTGGTAAGGTGGTATTCCTCAGGAGTCGAAGCCAGGGACTAACCTCTCATCTCGTGTTGATTCTTGGTCCACGGAGCTCTTTCGTGTTGCTACAGTGACCTCAGGATCCCTCTAGCCTTGAAACAGTGTTCTTGGGGTTTCTCTGGAGTGCCATCAAGGAAATCAAGGCTCCTTTCATGTGTGATGTGCAACACGGAATTGCTCTGCACGCAGTGCAGGGGAATCGGGCCTCATCTCGCGGCGAGGGGGAAGTCTCATGGTTTTTCTCGAGTTGCGGCGGGAACCTGGGGTATATTCTCGAGTTACGACGGGGATGGCCCTTCCACCCACGTGTTTCTTCAGCGACGTCAGGACTCCTGCCTAGTTGCGAGGGACAACTCTGGATTCTCCTCGAGGCTTTGCAGGGCAATTGGGACGCCTCTCCAGCTGAGACGGGAGACCAAGGGTCCCTTTCCACGTGCCACAGGAATCCTGGGTCTCCTATTAAGTTTCACGAGGAGTCAGGCATCGTTTCCTTTGGAGGCACTGATCTCCGCATACCTTTGGAGTTTTCAAAGGATTTGAGGCCTCCTGTCGCGATGAGGTGGGGAACTAGGTCATTCTCTGTGGTCTCCACAGGGGATTCAGACACCCTTTCGTCTTGGGAGATGCAAGACGAGCCTGCATTCCAGTCACTGCAGGGATATCCGGCCTTATTTCGAGTCAGGGCATCGCGGTGTCCATTCCACTTGAGGCCGCAAACTCAGGGTCCCTCTCACATACCTAGAGCTGAGAGAAGCCTTCTCTTGAGGTGCTTGTGGTAAGGTGGTATTCCTCTGGAGTCGAAGCCAGGGACTAACCTCTCATCTCGAGTTGATTTTTGGTCCACGGAGCTCTTTCGTGTTGCTACAGTGACCTCAGGATCCCTCTAGCCTTGAAACAGTGTTCTTGGGGTTTCTCTGGAGTGCCATGAAGGAAATCAAGGCTCCTTTCATGTGTGATGTGCAACACGGAATTGCTCTGCACGCAGTGCAGGGCAATCGGGCCTCATCTCGCGGCGAGGGGGAAGTCTCATGGTTTTTCTCGAGTTGCGGCGGGAACCTGGGGTATATTCTCGAGTTACGACGGGGATGGCCCTTCCACACACGTGTTTGTTCAGCCACGTCAGGACTCTTGCCTAGTTGCGAGACACAACTCGGGATTCTCCTCGAGGCTTGGCAAGGCAATTGGGACGCCTCTCCAGCTGAGGCGGGAGACCAAGGGTCCCTTTCCACGTGCCACAAGAATCCTGGGACTCCTATCAAGTTTCACGAGGAGTCAGGCATCGTCTCCTTTGGAGGCACTGATCTCCGCGTACCTCTGGAGTTTTCAAAGGATGTGAGGCTATCGGTCGCGATGAGGTGGGGAACTAAGTCTTTCTCTGTGCTTTCCACAGGGGATTCAGACATCCTTTCGTCCTGGGAGATGCAAGACGAGCCTGCATTGAAGTCACTGCAGGGATATCCGGCCTTATTTCGAGTCAGGGCATCGCGGTGTCCATTCCACTTGAGGCCGCAAACTCAGGGTCCCTCTCACATACCTAGAGCTGAGAGAAGCCTCCTCTTGAGGTGCTTGTGGTAAGGTGGTATTCCTCTGGAGACGAATCCAGGGACTAACCTCTCTTTTCGAGTTGATTTTTGGTCCACAGAGTTCTTTCGTGTTGCTACAGTGACCTCAGGATCCCTCTATCCTTGAAACAGTGTTCTTGGGGTTTCTCTGGAGTGCCATCAAGGAAATCAAGGCTCCTTTCATGTGTGATGTGCAAGACGGAATTGCTCTGCACGCAGTACAGGGGAATGGGGCCTCATCTCGCATCGAGGGGGAAGTCTCATGGTTTTTCTCGAGTTGCGGCGGGAACCTGGGGTATATTCTCGAGTTACGACGGGGATGGCCCTTCCACCCACGTGTTTGTTCAGCCACGTCAGGACTCCTGCCTAGTTGCGAGGGACAACTCGGGATTCTCCTCGAGGCTTGGCAGGGCAATTGGGACGCCTCTCCAGCTGAGGCGGGAGACCAAGGGTCCCTTTCCACGTGCCACAAGAATCCTGGGACTCCTATCAAGTTTCACGAGGAGTCAGGCATCGTCTCCTTTGGAGGCACTGATCTCCGCGTACCTCTGGCGTTTTCAAAGGATGTGAGGCCTGCGGTCGCGATGAGGTGGGGAACTAGGTGTTTCTCTGTGGTCTCCACAGGGGATTCAGACATCCTTTCTTCTTGGGAGATGCAAGACGAGCCTGCATTCAAGTCACTGCAGGGATATCCGGCCTTATTTCGAGTCAGGGCATCGCGGTGTCCATTCCACTTGAGGCCGCAAACTCAGGATCCCTCTCACATACCTAGAGCTGAGAGAAGCCTCCTCTTGAGGTGCTTGTGGTAAGGTGGTATTCCTCAGGAGTCGAAGCCAGGGACTAACCTCTCATCTCGTGTTGATTCTTGGTCCACGGAGCTCTTTCGTGTTGCTACAGTGACCTCAGAATCCCTCTATCCTTGAAACAGTGTTCTTGGGGTTTCTCTGGAGTGCCATCAAGGAAATCAAGGCTCCTTTCATGTGTGATGTGCAAGACGGAATTGCTCTGCACGTAGTACAGGGGAATCGGGCCTCATCTCGCATCGAGGGGGAAGTCTCATGGTTTTTCTCGAGTTGCGGCGGGTACCTGGGGTATATTCTCGAGTTACGACGGGGATGGCCCTTCCCCACACGTGTTTGTTCAGCCACGTCAGGACTCCTGCCTAGTTGCGAGGGACAACTCTGGATTCTCCTCGAGGCTTGGCAGGGCAATTGGGACGCCTCTCCAGCTGAGGCGGGAGACCAAGGGTCCCTTTCCACGTGCCACAAGAATCCTGGGACTCCTATCAAGTTTCACGAGGAGTCAGGCATCGTCTCCTTTGGAGGCACTGATCTCCGCGTACCTCTGGAGTTTTCAAAGGATGTGAGGCCTCGGGTCGCGATGAGGTGGGGAACTAGGTCTTTCTCTGTGGTCTCCACAGGGGATTCAGACATCCTTTCATCTTGGGAGATGCAAGACGAGCCTGCATTCAAGTCACTGCAGGGATATCCAGCCTTATTTCGCGTCAGGGCATCGCGGTGTCCATTCCACTTGAGGCCGCAAACTCAGGGTCCCTCTCACATACCTAGAGCTGAGAGAAGCCTCCTCTTGAGGTACTTGTGGTAAGGTGGTATACCTCTGGAGTCGAAGCCAGGGACTAACCTCTCATCTCGAGTTGATTTTTGGCCCACGGAGCTCTTTCGTGTTGCTACAGTGACCTCAGGATCCCTCTAGCCTTGAAACAGTGTTCTTGGGGTTTCTCTGGAGTGCCATGAAGGAAATCAAGGCTCCTTTCATGTGTGATGTGCAACACGGAATTGCTCTGCATGCAGTGCAGGGGAATCGGGCCTCATCTCGCGGCGAGGGGGAAGTCTCATGGTTTTTCTCGAGTTGCGGCGGGAACCTGGGGTATATTCTCGAGTTACGACGGGGATGGCCCTTCCACCCACGTGTTTGTTCAGCGACGTCAGGACTCCTGCCTAGTTGCGAGGGACAACTCTGGATTCTCCTCGAGGCTTGGCAGGGCAATTGGGCCGCCTCTCCAGCTGAGGCGGGAGACCAAGTGTCCCTTTCCAAGTGCCACAGGAATCCTGGGACTCCTATCAAGTTTCACGAGGAGTCAGGCATCGTCTCCTTTGGAGGCACTTATCTCCGCGTACCTCTGGAGTTTGCAAAGGATGTGAGGCTATCGGTCGCGATGAGGTGGGGAACTAAGTCTTTCTCTGTGCTTTCCATAGGGGATTCAGACATCCTTTCGTCCTGGGAGATGCAAGACGAGCCTGCATTGAAGTCACTGCAGGGATATCCGGCCTTATTTCGAGCCAGGGCATCGCGGTGTCCATTCCACTTGAGGCCGCAAACTCAGGGTCCCTCTCACATACCTAGAGCTGAGAGAAGCCTCCTCTTGAGGTGCTTGTGGTAAGGTGGTATTCCTCTGGAGACGAATCCAGGGACTAACCTCTCTTTTCGAGTTGATTTTTGGTCCACAGAGTTCTTTCGTGTTGCTACAGTGACCTCAGGATCCCTCTATCCTTGAAACAGTGTTCTTGGGGTTTCTCTGGAGTGCCATCAAGGAAATCACGGTTCCTTTCATGTGTGATGTGCAAGACGGAATTGCTCTGCACGCAGTATAGGGGAATCGGGCCTCATCTCGCATCGAGGGGGAAGTCTCATGGTTTTTCTCGAGTTGCGGCGGGAACCTGGGGTATATTCTCGAGTTACGACGGGGATGGCCCTTCCACCCACGTGTTTGTTCAGCCACGTCAGGACTCCTGCCTAGTTGCGAGGGACAACTCGGGATTCTCCTCGAGGCTTGGCAGGGCAATTGGAACGCCTCTCCAGCTGAGGCGGGAGACCAAGGGTCCCTTTCCACGTGCCACAAGAATCCTGGGACTCCTATCAAGTTTCACGAGGAGTCAGGCATCGTCTCCTTTGGAGGCACTGATCTCCGCGTACCTCTGGAGTTTTCAAAGGATGTGAGGCCTCCGGTCGCGATGAGGTGGGGAACTAGGTCTTTCACTGTGGTCTCCACAGGGGATTCAGACATCCTTTCTTCTTGGGAGATGCAAGACGAGCCTGCATTCAAGTCACTGCAGGGATATCCGGCCTTATTTCGAGTCAGGGCATCGCGGTGTCCATTCCACTTGAGGCCGCAAACTCAGGATCCCTCTCACATACCTAGAGCTGAGAGAAGCCTCCTCTTGAGGTGCTTGTGGTAAGGTGGTATTCCTCAGGAGTCGAAGCCAGGGACTAACCTCTCATCTCGTGTTGATTCTTGGTCCACGGAGCTCTTTCGTGTTGCTACAGTGACCTCAGGATCCCTCTAGCCTTGAAACAGTGTTCTTGGGGTTTCTCTGGAGTGCCATCAAGGAAATCAAGGCTCCTTTCATGTGTGATGTGCAACACGGAATTGCTCTGCACGCAGTGCAGGGGAATCGGGCCTCATCTCGCGGCGAGGGGGAAGTCTCATGGTTTTTCTCGAGTTGCGGCGGGAACCTGGGGTATATTCTCGAGTTACGACGGGGATGGCCCTTCCACCCACGTGTTTCTTCAGCCACGTCAGGACTCCTGCCTAGTTGCGAGGGACAACTCTGGATTCTCCTCGAGGCTTTGCAGGGCAATTGGGACGCCTCTCCAGCTGAGACGGGAGACCAAGGGTCCCTTTCCACGTGCCACAGGAATCCTGGGTCTCCTATTAAGTTTCACGAGGAGTCAGGCATCGTTTCCTTTGGAGGCACTGATCTCCGCATACCTCTGGAGTTTTCAAAGGATTTGAGGCCTCCTGTCGCGATGAGGTGGGGAACTAGGTCATTCTCTGTGGTCTCCACAGGGGATTCAGACACCCTTTCGTCTTGGGAGATGCAAGACGAGCCTGCATTCCAGTCACTGCCGGGATATCCGGCCTTATTTCGAGTCAGGGCATCGCGGTGTCCATTCCACTTGAGGCCGCAAACTCAGGGTCCCTCTCACATACCTAGAGCTGAGAGAAGCCTTCTCTTGAGGTGCTTGTGGTAAGGTGGTATTCCTCTGGAGTCGAAGCCAGGGACTAACCTCTCATCTCGAGTTGATTTTTGGTCCACGGAGCTCTTTCGTGTTGCTACAGTGACCTCAGGATCCCTCTAGCCTTGAAACAGTGTTCTTGGGGTTTCTCTGGAGTGCCATGAAGGAAATCAAGGCTCCTTTCATGTGTGATGTGCAACACGGAATTGCTCTGCACGCAGTGCGGGGCAATCGGGCCTCATCTCGCGGCGAGGGGGAAGTCTCATGGTTTTTCTCGAGTTGCGGCGGGAACCTGGGGTATATTCTCGAGTTACGACGGGGATGGCCCTTCCACACACGTGTTTGTTCAGCCACGTCAGGACTCTTGCCTAGTTGCGAGACACAACTCGGGATTCTCCTCGAGGCTTGGCAAGGCAATTGGGACGCCTCTGCAGCTGAGACGGGAGACCAAGGGTCCCTTTCCACGTGCCACAAGAATCCTGGGACTCCTATCAAGTTTCACGAGGAGTCAGGCATCGTCTCCTTTGGAGGCACTGATCTCCGCGTACCTCTGGAGTTTTCAAAGGATGTGAGGCTATCGGTCGCGATGAGGTGGGGAACTAAGTCTTTCTCTGTGCTTTCCACAGGGGATTCAGACATCCTTTCGTCCTGGGAGATGCAAGACGAGCCTGCATTGAAGTCACTGCAGGGATATCCGGCCTTATTTCGAGTCAGGGCATCGCGGTGTCCATTCCACTTGAGGCCGCAAACTCAGGGTCCCTCTCACATACCTAGAGCTGAGAGAAGCCTCCTCTTGAGGTGCTTGTGGTAAGGTGGTATTCCTCTGGAGACGAATCCAGGGACTAACCTCTCTTTTCGAGTTGATTTTTGGTCCACAGAGTTCTTTCGTGTTGCTACAGTGACCTCAGGATCCCTCTATCCTTGAAACAGTGTTCTTGGGGTTTCTCTGGAGTGCCATCAAGGAAATCAAGGCTCCTTTCATGTGTGATGTGCAACACAGAATTGCTCTGCACGCAGTACAGGGGAATCGGGCCTCATCTCGCATCGAGGGGGAAGTCTCATGGTTTTTCTCGAGTTGCGGCGGGAACCTGGGGTATATTCTCGAGTTACGACGGGGATGGCCCTTCCACCCACGTGTTTCTTCAGCCACGTCAGGACTCCTGCCTAGTTGCGAGGGACAACTCGGGATTCTCCTCGAGGCTTGGCAGGGCAATTGGGACGCCTCTCCAGCTGAGGCGGGAGACCAAGTGTCCCTTTCCACGTGCCACAAGAATCCTGGGACTCCTATCAAGTTTCACGAGGAGTCAGGCATCGTCTCCTTTGGAGGCACTGATCTCCGCGTACCTCTGGCGTTTTCAAAGGATGTGAGGCCTGCGGTCGCGATGAGGTGGGGAACTAGGTGTTTCTCTGTGGTCTCCACAGGGGATTCAGACATCCTTTCTTCTTGGGAGATGCAAGACGAGCCTGCATTCAAGTCACTGCAGGGATATCCGGCCTTATTTCGAGTCAGGGCATCGCGGTGTCCATTCCACTTGAGGCCGCAAACTCAGGATCCCTCTCACATACCTAGAGCTGAGAGAAGCCTCCTCTTGAGGTGCTTGTGGTAAGGTGGTATTCCTCAGGAGTCGAAGCCAGGGACTAACCTCTCATCTCGTGTTGATTCTTGGTCCACGGAGCTCTTTCGTGTTGCTACAGTGACCTCAGAATCCCTCTATCCTTGAAACAGTGTTCTTGGGGTTTCTCTGGAGTGCCATCAAGGAAATCAAGGCTCCTTTCATGTGTGATGTGCAAGACGGAATTGCTCTGCACGCAGTACAGGGGAATCGGGCCTCATCTCGCATCGAGGGGGAAGTCTCATGGTTTTTCTCGAGTTGCGGCGGGTACCTGGGGTATATTCTCGAGTTACGACGGGGATGGCCCTTCCACACACTTGTTTGTTCAGCCACGTCAGGACTCCTGCCTAGTTGCGAGGGACAACTCTGGATTCTCCTCGAGGCTTGGCAGGGCAATTGGGACGCCTCTCCAGCTGAGGCGGGAGACCAAGGGTCCCTTTCCACGTGCCACAAGAATCCTGGGACTCCTATCAAGTTTCACGAGGAGTCAGGCATCGTCTCCTTTGGAGGCACTGATCTCCGCGTACCTCTGGAGTTTTCAAAGGATGTGAGGCCTCGGGTCGCGATGAGGTGGGGAACTAGATCTTTCTCTGTGGTCTCCACAGGGGATTCAGACATCCTTTCATCTTGGGAGATGCAAGACGAGCCTGCATTCAAGTCACTGCAGGGATATCCAGCCTTATTTCGCGTCAGGGCATCGCGGTGTCCATTCCACTTGAGGCCGCAAACTCAGGGTCCCTCTCACATACCTAGAGCTGAGAGAAGCCTCCTCTTGAGGTACTTGTGGTAAGGTGGTATACCTCTGGAGTCGAAGCCAGGGACTAACCTCTCATCTCGAGTTGATTTTTGGCCCACGGAGCTCTTTCGTGTTGCTACAGTGACCTCAGGATCCCTCTAGCCTTGAAACAGTGTTCTTGGGGTTTCTCTGGAGTGCCATCAAGGAAATCAAGGCTCCTTTCATGTGTGATGTGCAACACGGAATTGCTCTGCATGCAGTGCAGGGGAATCGGGCCTCATCTCGCGGCGAGGGGGAAGTCTCATGGTTTTTCTCGAGTTGCGGCGGGAACCTGGGGTATATTCTCGAGTTACGATGGGGATGGCCCTTCCACCCACGTGTTTCTTCAGCGACGTCAGGACTCCTGCCTAGTTGCGAGGGACAACTCTGGATTCTCCTCGAGGCTTGGCAGGGCAATTGGGCCGCCTCTCCAGCTGAGGCGGGAGACCAAGTGTCCCTTTCCAAGTGCCACAGGAATCCTGGGACTCCTATCAAGTTTCACGAGGAGTCAGGCATCGTCTCCTTTGGAGGCACTTATCTCCGCGTACCTCTGGAGTTTGCAAAGGATGTGAGGCTATCGGTCGCGATGAGGTGGGGAACTAAGTCTTTCTCTGTGCTTTCCATAGGGGATTCAGACATCCTTTCGTCCTGGGAGATGCAAGACGAGCCTGCATTGAAGTCACTGCAGGGATATCCGGCCTTATTTCGAGCCAGGGCATCGCGGTGTCCATTCCACTTGAGGCCGCAAACTCAGGGTCCCTCTCACATACCTAGAGCTGAGAGAAGCCTCCTCTTGAGGTGCTTGTGGTAAGGTGGTATTCCTCTGGAGACGAATCCAGGGACTAACCTCTCTTTTCGAGTTGATTTTTGGTCCACAGAGTTCTTTCGTGTTGCTACAGTGACCTCAGGATCCCTCTATCCTTGAAACAGTGTTCTTGGGGTTTCTCTGGAGTGCCATCAAGGAAATCACGGTTCCTTTCATGTGTGATGTGCAAGACGGAATTGCTCTGCACGCAGTATAGGGGAATCGGGCCTCATCTCGCATCGAGGGGGAAGTCTCATGGTTTTTCTCGAGTTGCGGCGGGAACCTGGGGTATATTCTCTAGTTACGACGGGGATGGCCCTTCCACCCACGTGTTTGTTCAGCCACGTCAGGACTCCTGCCTAGTTGCGAGGGACAACTCGGGATTCTCCTCGAGGCTTGGCAGGGCAATTGGAACGCCTCTCCAGCTGAGGCGGGAGACCAAGGGTCCCTTTCCACGTGCCACAAGAATCCTGGGACTCCTATCAAGTTTCACGAGGAGTCAGGCATCGTCTCCTTTGGAGGCACTGATCTCCGCGTACCTCTGGAGTTTTCAAAGGATGTGAGGCCTCCGGTCGCGATGAGGTGGGGAACTAGGTCTTTCACTGTGGTCTCCACAGGGGATTCAGACATCCTTTCTTCTTGGGAGATGCAAGACGAGCCTGCATTCAAGTCACTGCAGGGATATCCGGCCTTATTTCGAGTCAGGGCATCGCGGTGTCCATTCCACTTGAGGCCGCAAACTCAGGATCCCTCTCACATACCTAGAGCTGAGAGAAGCCTCCTCTTGAGGTGCTTGTGGTAAGGTGGTATTCCTCAGGAGTCGAAGCCTGGGACTAACCTCTCATCTCGTGTTGATTCTTGGTCCACGGAGCTCTTTCGTGTTGCTACAGTGACCTCAGGATCCCTCTAGCCTTGAAACAGTGTTCTTGGGGTTTCTCTGGAGTGCCATCAAGGAAATCAAGGCTCCTTTCATGTGTGATGTGCAACACGGAATTGCCCTGCACGCAGTGCAGGGGAATCGGGCCTCATCTCGCGGCGAGGGGGAAGTCTCATGGTTTTTCTCGAGTTGCGGCGGGAACCTGGGGTATATTCTCGAGTTACGACGGGGATGGCCCTTCCACCCACGTGTTTCTTCAGCGACGTCAGGACTCCTGCCTAGTTGCGAGGGACAACTCTGGATTCTCCTCGAGGCTTTGCAGGGCAATTGGGACGCCTCTCCAGCTGAGACGGGAGACCAAGGGTCCCTTTCCACGTGCCACAGGAATCCTGGGTCTCCTATTAAGTTTCACGAGGAGTCAGGCATCGTTTCCTTTGGAGGCACTGATCTCCGCATACCTTTGGAGTTTTCAAAGGATTTGAGGCCTCCTGTCGCGATGAGGTGGGGAACTAGGTCATTCTCTGTGGTCTCCACAGGGGATTCAGACATCCTTTCGTCTTGGGAGATGCAAGACGAGCCTGCATTCCAGTCACTGCAGGGATATCCGGCCTTATTTCGAGTCAGGGCATCGCGGTGTCCATTCCACTTGAGGCCGCAAACTCAGGGTCCCTCTCACATACCTAGAGCTGAGAGAAGCCTTCTCTTGAGGTGCTTGTGGTAAGGTGGTATTCCTCTGGAGTCGAAGCCAGGGACTAACCTCTCATCTCGAGTTGATTTTTGGTCCACGGAGCTCTTTCGTGTTGCTACAGTGACCTCAGGATCCCTCTAGCCTTGAAAAAGTGTTCTTGGGGTTTCTCTGGAGTGCCATGAAGGAAATCAAGGCTCCTTTCATGTGTGATGTGCAACACGGAATTGCTCTGCACGCAGTGCAGGGCAATCGGGCCTCATCTCGCGGCGAGGGGGAAGTCTCATGGTTTTTCTCGAGTTGCGGCGGGAACCTGGGGTATATTCTCGAGTTACGACGGGGATGGCCCTTCCACACACGTGTTTGTTCAGCCACGTCAGGACTCTTGCCTAGTTGCGAGACATAACTCGGGATTCTCCTCGAGGCTTGGCAAGGCAATTGGGACGCCTCTCCAGCTGAGGCGGGAGACCAAGGGTCCCATTCCACGTGCCACAAGAATCCTGGGACTCCTATCAAGTTTCACGAGGAGTCAGGCATCGTCTCCTTTGGAGGCACTGATCTCCGCGTACCTCTGGAGTTTTCAAAGGATGTGAGGCTATCTGTCGCGATGAGGTGGGGAACTAAGTCTTTCTCTGTGCTTTCCATAGGGGATTCAGACATCCTTTCGTCCTGGGAGATGCAAGACGAGCCTGCATTGAAGTCACTGCAGGGATATCCGGCCTTATTTCGAGTCAGGGCATCACGGTGTCCATTCCACTTGAGGCCGCAAACTCAGGGTCCCTCTCACATACCTAGAGCTGAGAGAAGCCTCCTCTTGAGGTGCTTGTGGTAAGGTGGTATTCCTCTGGAGACGAATCCAGGGACTAACCTCTCTTTACGAGTTGATTTTTGGTCCACAGAGTTCTTTCGTGTTGCTACAGTGACCTCAGGATCCCTCTATCCTTGAAACAGTGTTCTTGGGGTTTCTCTGGAGTGCAATCAAGGAAATCAAGGCTCCTTTCATGTGTGATGTGCAAGACGGAATTGCTCTGCACGCAGTGCAGGGGAATCGGGCCTCATCTCGCGGCGAGGGGGAAGTCTCATGGTTTTTCTCGAGTTGCGGCGGGAACCTGGGGTATATTCTCGAGTTACGATGGGGATGGCCCTTCCACCCACGTGTTTGTTCAGCCACGTCAGGACTCCTGCCTAGTTGCGAGGGACAACTCTGGATTCTCCTCGAGGCTTGGCAGGGCAATTGGGACGCCTCTCCAGCTGAGGCGGGAGACCAAGTGTCCCTTTCCAAGTGCCACAGGAATCCTGGGACTCCTATCAAGTTTCACGAGGAGTCAGGCATCGTCTCCTTTGGAGGCACTGATCTCCGCGTACCTCTGGAATTTTCAAAGGATGTGAGGCTATCGGTCGCGATGAGGTGGGGAACTAAGTCTTTCTCTGTGCTTTCCACAGGGGATTCAGACATCCTTTCGTCCTGGGAGATGCAAGACGAGCCTGCATTGAAGTCACTGCAGGGATATCCGGCCTTATTTCGAGTCAGGGCATCGCGGTGTCCATTCCACTTGAGGCCGCAAACTCAGGGTCCCTCTCACATACCTAGAGCTGAGAGAGCCTCCTCTTGAGGTGCTTGTGGTAAGGTGGTATTCCTCTGGAGACGAATCCAGGGACTAACCTCTCTTTTCGAGTTGATTTTTGGTCCACAGAGTTCTTTCGTGTTGCTACAGTGACCTCAGGATCCCTCTATTCTTGAAACAGTGTTCTTGGGGTTTCTCTGGAGTGCCATCAAGGAAATCAAGGCTCCTTTCATGTGTGATGTGCAAGACGGAATTGCTCTGCACGCATACAGGGGCATCGGGCCTCATCTCGCATCGAGGGGGAAGTCTCATGGTTTTTCTCGAGTTGCGGCGGGAACCTGGGGTATATTCTCGAGTTACGACGGGGATGGCCCTTCCACCCACGTGTTTGTTCAGCCACGTCAGGACTCCTGCCTAGTTGCGAGGGACAACTCGGTATTCTCCTCGAGGCTTGGAAGGGCAACTGGAACGCCTCTCCAGCTGAGGCGGGAGAACAAGGGTCCCTTTCCACGTGCCACAGGAATCCTGGGACTCCTATCAAGTTTCACGAGGAGTCAGGCATCGTCTCCTTTGGAGGCACTGATCTCCGCGTACCTCTGGAGTTTTCAAAGGATGTGAGGCTATCGGTCGCGATGAGGTGGGGAACTAAGTCTTTCTCTGTGCTTTCCATAGGGGATTCAGACATCCTTTCGTCCTGGGAGATGCAAGACGAGCCTGCATTGAAGTCACTGCAGGGATATCCGGCCTTATTTCGAGTCAGGGCATCACGGTGTCCATTCCACTTGAGGCTGCAAACTCAGGGTCCCTCTCACATACCTAGAGCTGAGAGAAGCCTCCTCTTGAGGTGCTTGTGGTAAGGTGGTATTCCTCTGGAGACGAATCCAGGGACTAACCTCTCTTTACGAGTAGATTTTTGGTCCACAGAGTTCTTTCGTGTTGCTACAGTGACCTCAGGATCCCTCTAGCCTTGAAACAGTGTTCTTGGGGTTTCTCTGGAGTGCCTTCAAGGAAATCAAGGCTCCTTTCATGTGTGATGTGCAAGACGGAATTGCTCTGCACGCAGTACAGGGGAATCGGGCCTCATCTCGCATCGAGGGGGAAGTCTCATGGTTTTTCTCGAGTTGCGGCGGGAACCTGGGGTATATTCTCGAGTTACGACGGGGATGGCCCTTCCACCCACGTGTTTGTTCAGCCACGGCAGGACTCCTGCCTAGTTGCGAGGGACAACTCGGGATTCTCCTCGAGGCTTGGCAGGGCAATTGGAACGCCTCTCCAGCTGAGGCGGGAGACCAAGGGTCCCTTTCCACGTGCCACAAGAATCCTGGGACTCCTATCAAGTTTCACGAGGAGTCAGGCATCGTCTCCTTTGGAGGCACTGATCTCCGCGTACCTCTGGAGTTTTCAAAGGATGTGAGGCCTGCGGTCGCGATGAGGTGGGGAACTAGGTCTTTCTCTGTGGTCTCCACAGGGGATTCAGACATCCTTTCATCTTGGGAGATGCAAGACGAGCCTGCATTCAAGTCACTGCAGGGATATCCGGCCTTATTTCGAGTCAGGGCATCGCGGTGTCCATTCCACTTGAGGCCGCAAACTCAGGATCCCTCTCACATACCTAGAGCTGAGAGAAGCCTCCTCTTGAGGTGCTTGTGGTAAGGTGGTATTCCTCATGAGTCGAAGCTAGGGACTAACCTCTCATCTCGTGTTGATTCTTGGTCCACGGAGCTCTTTTGTGTTGCTACAGTGACCTCAGGATCCCTCTAGCCTTGAAACAGTGTTCTTGGGGTTTCTCTGGAGTGCCATCAAGGAAATCAAGGCTCCTTTCATGTGTGAGGGGCAACACGGAATTGCTCTGCACGCAGTGCAGGGGAATCGGGCCTCATCTCGCGGCGAGGGGGAAGTCTCATGGTTTTTCTCGAGTTGCGGCGGGAACCTGGGGTATATTCTCGAGTTACGACGGGGATGGCCCTTGCACACACGTGTGTGTTCAGCCATGTCAGGACTCCTGCCTAGTTGCGAGGGACAACTCGGGATTCTCCTCGAGGCTTTGCAGGGCAATTGGGACGCCTCTCCAGCTGAGACGGGAGACCAAGGGTCCCTTTCCACGTGCCACAGGAATCCTGGGTCTCCTATCAAGTTTCACGAGGAGTCAGGCATCGTCTCCTTTGGAGGCACTGATCTCCGCATACCTCTGGAGTTTTCAAAGGATTTGAGGCCTCCTGTCGCGATGAGGTGGGGAACTAGGTCTTTCTCTGTGGTCTCCACAGGGGATTCAGACACCCTTTCGTCTTGGGAGATGCAAGACGAGCCTGCATTCAAGTCACTGCAGGGATATCCGGCCTTATTTCGAGTCAGGGCATCGCGGTGTCCATTCCACTTGAGGCTGCAAACTCAGGGTCCCTCTCACATACCTAGAGCTGAGAGAAGCCTCCTCTTGAGGTGCTTGTGGTAAGGTGGTATTCCTCTGGAGTCGAAGCCAGGGACTAACCTCTCATCTCGAGTTGATTTTTGGTCCACGGAGCTCTTTCGTGTTGCTACAGTGACCTCAGGATCCCTCTAGCCTTGAAACAGTGTTCTTGGGGTTTCTCTGGAGTGCCATGAAGGAAATCAAGGCTCCTTTCATGTGTGATGTGCAACACAGAATTGCTCTGCACGCAGTGCAGGGGAATCGGGCCTCATCTCGCGGCGAGGGGGAAGTCTCATGGTTTTTCTCGAGTTGCGGCGGGAACCTGGGGTATATTCTCGAGTTACGACGGGGATGGCCCTTCCACCCACGTGTTTGTTCAGCCATGTCAGGACCCCTGCCTAGTTGCGAGGGACAACTCGGGATTCTCCTCGAGGCTTGGCAGGGCAATTGGAACGCCTCTCCAGCTGAGGCGGGAGACCAAGGGTCCCTTTCCACGTGCCACAAGAATCCTGGGACTCCTATCAAGTTTCACGAGGAGTCAGGCATCGTCTCCTTTGGAGGCACTGATCTCCGCGTACCTCTGGAGTTTTCAAAGGATGTGAGGCCTGCGGTCGCGATGAGGTGGGGAACTAGGTCTTTCTCTGTGGTCTCCACAGGGGATTCAGACATCCTTTCTTCTTGGGAGATGCAAGACGAGCCTGCATTCAAGTCACTGCAGGGATATCCGGCCTTATTTCGAGTCAGGGCATCGCGGTGTCCATTCCACTTGAGGCCGCAAACTCAGGGTCCCTCTCACATACCTAGAGCTGAGAGAAGCCTCCTCTTGAGGTGCTTGTGGTAAGGTGGTATTCCTCAGGAGTCGAAGCCTGGGACTAACCTCTCACCTCGTGTTGATTCTTGGTCCACGGAGCTCTTTCGTGTTGCTACAGTGACCTCAGGATCCCTCTATCCTTGAAACAGTGTTCTTGGGGTTTCTCTGGTGTGCCATCAAGGAAATCAAGGCTCCTTTCATGTGTGATGTGCAACACGGAATTGCTCTGCA
Organism: Cervus elaphus; assembly: GCF_910594005.1. Classification (NCBI taxonomy): domain Eukaryota; kingdom Metazoa; phylum Chordata; class Mammalia; order Artiodactyla; family Cervidae; genus Cervus; species Cervus elaphus. The sequence goes on from NW_025316779.1 coordinate 4,793,146, forward strand.
CGCAGTGCAGGGGAATCGGGCCTCATCTCGCGGCGAGGGGGAAGTCTCATGGTTTTTCTCGAGTTGCGGCGGGAACCTGGGGTATATTCTCGAGTTACGTCGGGGATGGCCCTTCCACACACGTGTGTGTTCAGCCATGTCAGGACTCCTGCCTAGTTGCGAGGGACAACTCGGGATTCTCCTAGAGGCTTTGCAGGGCAATTGGGACGCCTCTCCAGCTGAGGCGGGAGACCAAGGGTCCCTTTCCATGTGCCACAGGAATCCTGGGTCTCCTATCAAGTTTCACGAGGAGTCAGGCATCGTCTCCTTTGGAGGCACTGATCTCCGCATACCTCTGGAGTTTTCAAAGGATTTGAGGCCTCCTGTCGCGATGAGGTGGGGAACTAGGTCTTTCTCTGTGGTCTCCACAGGGGATTCAGACATCCTTTCGTCTTGGGAGATGCAAGACGAGCCTGCATTCCAGTCACTGCAGGAATATCCGGCCTTATTTCGAGTCAGGGCATCGCGGTGTCCATTCCACTTGAGGCCGCAAACTCAGGGTCCCTCTCACATACCTAGAGCTGAGAGAAGCCTCCTCTTGAGGTGCTTGTGGTAAGGTGGTATTCCTCTGGAGTCGAAGCCAGGGACTAACCTCTCATCTCGAGTTGATTTTTGGCCCACGGAGCTCTTTCGTGTTGCTACAGTGACCTCAGGATCCGTCTAGCCTTGAAACAGTGTTCTTGGGGTTTCTCTGGAGTGCCGTCAAGGAAATCAAGGCTCCTTTCATGTGTGATGTGCAACACGGAATTGCTCTGCACGCAGTGCAGGGGAATCGGGCCTCATCTCGCGGCGAGGGGGAAGTCTCATGGTTTTTCTCGAGTTGCGGCGGGAACCTGGGGTATATTCTCGAGTTACGACGGGGATGGCCCTTCCACCCACGTGTTTCTTCAGCGACGTCAGGACTCCTGCCTAGTTGCGAGGGACAACTCGGGATTCTCCTCGAGGCTTTGCAGGGCAATTGGGACGCCTCTCCAGCTGAGGGGGGAGACCAAGTGTCCCTTTCCAAGTGCCACAGTAATCCTGGGACTCCTATCAAGTTTCACGAGGAGTCAGGCATCGTCTCCTTTGGAGGCACTGATCTCCGCGTACCTCTGGAGTTTTCAAAGGATGTGAGGCCTGCGGTCGCGATGAGGTGGGGAACTAGGTGTTTCTCTGTGGTCTCCACAGGGGATTCAGACATCCTTTCTTCTTGGGAGATGCAAGACGAGCCTGCATTCAAGTCACTGCAGGGATATCCGGCTTTATTTCGAGTCAGGGCATCGCGGTGTCCATTCCACTTGAGGCCGCAAACTCAGGATCCCTCTCACATACCTAGAGCTGAGAGAAGCCTCCTCTTGAGGTGCTTGTGGTAAGGTGGTATTCCTCAGGAGTCGAAGCCAGGGACTAACCTCTCATCTCGAGTTGATTCTTGGTCCACGGAGCTCTTTCGTGTTGCTACAGTGACCTCAGGATCCCTCTAGCCTTGAAACAGTGTTCTTGGGGTTTCTCTGGAGTGCCATCAAGGAAATCAAGGCTCCTTTCATGTGTGATGTGCAACACGGAATTGCTCTGCACGCAGTGCAGGGGAATCGGGCCTCATCTCGCGGCGAGGGGGAAGTCTCATGGTTTTTCTCGAGTTGCGGCGGGAACCTGGGGTATATTCTCGAGTTACGACGGGGATGGCCCTTCCACACACGTGTGTGTTCAGCCATGTCAGGACTCCTGCCTAGTTGCGAGGGACAACTCGGGATTCTCCTCGAGGCTTTGCAGGGCAATTGGGACGCCTCTCCAGCTGAGACGGGAGACCAAGGGTCCCTCACAAGAATCCTGGGACTCCTATCAAGTTTCACGAGGAGTCAGGCATCGTCTCCTTTGGAGGCACTGATCTCCGTGTACCTCTGGAGTTTTCAAAGGATGTGAGGCTATCGGTCGCGATGAGGTGGGAACTAAGTCTTTCTCTGTGCTTTCCATAGGGGATTCAGACATCCTTTCGTCCTGGGAGATGCAAGACGAGCCTGCATTGAAGTCACTGCAGGGATATCCGGCCTTATTTCGAGTCAGGGCATCACGGTGTCCATTCCACTTGAGGCCGCAAACTCAGGGTCCCTCTCACATACTAGAGCTGAGAGAAGCCTCCCTCTTGAGGTGCTTGTGGTAAGGTGGTATTCCTCTGGAGACGAAAGCCAGGGACTAACCTCTCTTTACGAGAAGATTTTTTGGTCCACAGACTTCTTTCGTGTTGCTACAGTGACCTCAGGATCCCTCTAGCCTTGAAACAGTGTTCTTGGGGTTTCTCTGGAGTGCCATCAAGGAAATCAAGGCTCCTTTCATGTGTGATGTGCAAGACGGAATTGCTCTGCACGCAGTACAGGGGAATCGGGGCCACATCTCGCATCGAGGGGGAAGTCTCATGGTTTTTCTCGAGTTGCGGCGGGAACCTGGGGTATATTCTCGAGTTACGACGGGGATGGCCCTTCCACCCACGTGTTTGTTCAGCCACGGCAGGACTCCTGCCTAGTTGCGAGGGACAACTCGGGATTCTCCTCGAGGCTTGGCAGGGCAATTGGAACGCCTCTCCAGCTGAGGCGGGAGACCAAGGGTCCCTTTCCACGTGCCACAAGAATCCTGGGACTCCTATCAAGTTTCACGAGGAGTCAGGCATCGTCTCCTTTGGAGGCACTGATCTCCGCGTACCTCTGGAGTTTTCAAAGGATTTGAGGCCTCCTGTCGCGATGAGGTGGGGAACTAGGTCTTTCTCTGTGGTCTCCACAGGGGATTCAGACACCCTTTCGTCTTGGGAGATGCAAGACGAGCCTGCATTCAAGTCACTGCAGGGATATCCGGCCTTATTTCGAGTCAGGGCATCGCGGTGTCCATTCCACTTGAGGCCGCAAACTCAGGGTCCCTCTCACATACCTAGAGCTGAGAGAAGCCTCCTCTTGAGGTGCTTGTGGTAAGGTGGTATTCCTCTGGAGTCGAAGCCAGGGACTAACCTCTCATCTCGAGTTGATTTTTGGCCCACGGAGCTCTTTCGTGTTGCTACAGTGACCTCAGGATCCCTCTAGCCTTGAAACAGTGTTCTTGGGGTTTCTCTGAGTGCCATCAAGGAAATCAAGGCTCCTTTCATGTGTGATGTGCAACACGGAATTGCTCTGCACCCAGTGCAGGGGAATCGGGCCTCATCTCGCGGCGAGGGGGATGTCTCATGGTTTTTCTCGAGTTGCGGCGGGAACCTGGGGTATATTCTCGAGTTACGACAGGGATGGCCCTTCCACCCACGTGTTTCTACAGCCACGTCAGGACTCCTGCCTAGTTGCGAGGGACAACTCTGGATTCTCCTCGAGGCTTGGCAGGGCAATTGGGACGCCTCTCCAGCTGAGGCGGGAGACCAAGTGTCCCTTTCCAAGTGCCACAGGAATCCTGGGACTCCTATCAAGTTTCACGAGGAGTCAGGCATCGTCTCCTTTGGAGGCACTGATCTCCGCGTACCTCTGGAGTTTTCAAGGATGTGACCCTATCGGTCGCGATGAGGTGGGGAACTAAGTCTTTCTCTGTGCTTTCCACAGGGGATTCAGACATCCTTTCGTCCTGGGAGATGCAAGACGAGCCTGCATTGAAGTCACTGCAGGGCTATCCGTCCTTATTTCGAGTCAGGGCATCGCGGTGTCCATTCCACTTGAGGGCCGCAAACTCAGGGTCCCCTCTCACATACCTAGAGCTGAGAGAAGCCTCCTCTTGAGGTGCTTGTGGTAAGGTGGTATTCCTCTGGAGACGAATCCAGGGACTAACCTCTCTTTTCGAGTTGATTTTGGTCCACAGAGTTCTTCGTGTTGCTACAGTGACCTCAGGATCCCTCTATCCTTGAAACAGTGTTCTTGGGGGTTTCTCTGGAGTGCCATCAAGGAAATCAAGCTCCTTTCATGTGTTGATGTGCAAGACGGAATTGCTCTGCATGCAGTACAGGGGGAATCGGGCCTCATCTCGCGGCGAGGGGGGAAGTCTCATGGTTTTTCTCGAGTTGCGGCGGGTACCTGGGGTATATTCTCGAGTTACGACGGGGATGGCCCTTCCACCCACGTGTTTGTTCAGCCATGTCAGGACTCCTGCCTAGTTGCGAGGGACAACTCGGGATTCTCCTCGAGGCTTGGCAGGGCAATTGGAACGCCTCTCCAGCTGAGGCGGGAGACCAAGGGTCCCTTTTCCATGTGCCACAAGAATCCTGGGACTCCTATCAAGTTTCACGAGGGAGTCAGGCATCGTCTCCTTTGGAGGCACTGATCTCCGCGTACCTCTGGAGTTTTCAAAGGATGTGAGGCCTGCAGTCGCGATGAGGTGGGGAACTAGGTCTTTCTCTGTGGTCTCCACAGGGGATTCAGACATCCTTTCTTCTTGGGAGATGCAAGACGAGCCTGCATTCAAGTCACTGCAGGGATATCCGGCTTTTATTTCGAGTCAGGGCATCGCGGTGTCCATTCCACTTGAGGCCGCAAACTCAGGATCCCTCTCACATACCTAGAGCTGAGAGAAGCCTCCTCTTGAGGTGCTTGTGGTAAGGTGGTATTCCTCAGGAGTCGAAGCCAGGGACTAACCTCTCATCTCGTGTTGATTCTTGGTCCACGGAGCTCTTTCGTGTTGCTACAGTGACCTCAGGATCCCTCTAGCCTTGAAACAGTGTTCTTGGGGTTTCTCTGGAGTGCCATCAAGGAAATCAAGGCTCCTTTCATGTGTGATGTGCAACACGGAATTGCTCTGCACGCAGTGCAGGGGAATCGGGCCTCATCTCGCGGCGGTGGGGGAAGTCTCATGGTTTTTCTCGAGTTGCGGCGGGAACCTGGGGTATATTCTCGAGTTACGACGGGGATGGCCCTTCCACACACGTGTGTGTTCAGCCATGTCAGGACTCCTGCCTAGTTGCGAGGGACAACTCGGGATTCTCCTCGAGGCTTTGCAGGGCAATTGGGACGCCTCTCCAGCTGAGACGGGAGACCAAGTGTCCCTTTCCACGTGCCACAGGAATCCTGGGTCTCCTATCAAGTTTCACGAGGAGTCAGGCATCGTCTCCTTTGGAGGCACTAATCTCCGCATACCTCTGGAGTTTTCAAAGGATTTGAGGCCTCCTGTCGCGATGAGATGGGGAACTAGGTCTTTCTCTGTGGTCTCCACAGGGGATTCAGACACCCTTTCGTCTTGGGAGATGCAAGACGAGCCTGCATTCCAGTCACTGCAGGGATATCCGGCCTCATTTCGAGTCAGGGCATCGCGGTGTCCATTCCACTTGAGGCCCCCAAACTCAGGGTCCCTCTCACATACCTAGAGCTGAGAGAAGCCTCCTCTTGAGGTGCTTGTGGTAAGGTGGTATTCCTCTGGAGTCGAAGCCAGGGACTAACCTCTCATCTCGAGTTGATTTTGGGTCCACGGAGCTCTTTCGTGTTGCTACAGTGACCTCAGGATCCCTCTAGCCTTGAAACAGTGTTCTTGGGGTTTCTCTGGAGTGCCATGAAGGAAATCAAGGCTCCTTTCATGTGTGATGTGCAACACGGAATTGCTCTGCACGCAGTGCAGGGGAATCGGGCCTCATCTCGTGGTGAGGGGGAAGTCTCATGGTTTTTCTCGAGTTGCGGCGGGAACCTGGGGTATATTCTCGAGTTACGACGGGGATGGCCCTTCCACAAACGTGTTTGTTCAGCCACGTCAGGACTCCTGCCTAGTTGTGAGACACAACTCGGGATTCTCCTCGAGGCTTGGCAAGGCAATTGGGACGCCTCTCCAGCTGAGGCGGGAGACCAAGGGTCCCTTTCCACGTGCCACAGGAATCCTGGGACTCCTATCAAGTTTCACGAGGAGTCAGGCATCGTCTCCTTTGGAGGCACTGATCTCCGCGTACCTCTGGAGTTTTCAAAGGATGTGAGGCCTCCGGTCGCGATGAGGTGGGGAACTAGGTCTTTCTCTGTGGTCTTCACAGGGGATTCAGACATCCTTTCATCTTGGGAGATGCAAGACGAGCCTGCATTCAAGTCACTGCAGGGATATCCAGCCTTGTTTCGCGTCAGGGCATCGCGGTGTCCATTCCACTTGAGGCCGCAAACTCAGGGTCCCTCTCACATACCTAGAGCTGAGAGAAGCCTCCTCTTGAGGTGCTTGTGGTAAGGTGGTATTCCTCTGGAGTCGAAGCCAGGGACTAACCTCTCATCTCGAGTTGATTTTTGGCCCACGGAGCTCTTTCGTGTTGCTACAGTGACCTCAGGATCCCTCTAGCCTTGAAACAGTGTTCTTGGGGTTTCTCTGGAGTGCCATCAAGGAAATCAAGGCTCCTTTCATGTGTGATGTGCAACACAGAATTGCTCTGCACGCAGTGCAGGGGAATCGGGCCTCATCTCCGGCGAGGGGGAAGTCTCATGGTTTTTCTCGAGTTGCGGCGGGAACCTGGGTATATTCTCGAGTTACGATGGGGATGGCCCTTCCACCCACGTGTTTCTTCAGCGACGTCAGGACTCCTGCCTAGTTGCGAGGGACAACTCTGGATTCTCCTCGAGTCTTGGCAGGGCAATTGGGACGCCTCTCCAGCTGAGGCGGGAGACCAAGAGTCCCTTTCCACGTGTCACAAGAATCCTGGGACTCCTATCAAGTTTCACGAGGAGTCAGGCATCGTCTCCTTTGGAGGCACTGATCTCCGCGTACCTCTGGAGTTTTCAAAGGATGTGAGGCTATCGGTCGCGATGAGGTGGGGAACTAAGTCTTTCTCTATGCTTTCCATAGGGGATTCAGACATCCTTTCGTCCTGGGAGATGCAAGACGAGCCTGCATTGAAGTCACTGCAGGGATATCCGGCCTTATTTCGAGTCAGGGCATCACGGTGTCCATTCCACTTGAGGCCGCAAACTCAGGGTCCCTCTCACATACCTAGAGCTGAGAGAAGCCTCCTCTTGAGGTGCTTGTGGTAAGGTGGTATTCCTCTGGAGACGAATCCAGGGACTAACCTCTCTTTACGAGTAGATTTTTGGTCCACAGAGTTCTTTCGTGTTGCTACAGTGACCTCAGGATCCCTCTAGCCTTGAAACAGTGTTCTTGGGGTTTCTCTGGAGTGCCATCAAGGAAATCAAGGCTCCTTTCATGTGTGATGTGCAAGACGGAATTGCTCTGCACGCAGTACAGGGGAATCG